>NW_027361728.1:14065000-15265000 GCF_039654945.1 Dendrobates tinctorius
TATATATATATATATATATATATATATATATATATATATATATATATATATATATATATATATATATGTATGTATGTATGTATGTATTTTGTATATACATATACCAGACAAACAGGGAAGGACATTACAGGGTTAAAGGAAAAATTCCAATCATACAAGTAAGCACTTAGAGACAAGAGGGGACCACCAGAGAGAAAAGGAATGTAAACCAAATAGGAGAGTAAGTGGATTTGCACACAGCCAGAATCTCCAAGCAACAGTCACAGAACTATACCCCAAACGCCTCTACCAGCAACAAACTCCACTCCTCACCTGGCAGTACAAGACTGAACTCTGGCAATACAGATTGCCAGTGGAGAGTATATATCGCAGAGGGGAGTGGTCAGTACTGCACAGCTGAGATTATTCAAGCAGGGAGGCTTCAGAGACTCAAAGCTAAACAGTTTAACCCCTGCACTGCTAACAGAAACATGAGACATTAGTGAAGGAGTATGTGGAAATCAGATGCTGCGGACTTCTGGCCCCTTTCTGTTGCTGTAAACTCGTGATAAAAATATAAGATCGATGTGGGTCCAACAACTGGCACACCAACCCATCTGAAAACTGCTTCGGCTGGGGTTGAAACTAGGCAATGTACGGGCAGAATGCAGCAGCCTTACGCATTACTTAGTTGCCACAGATAAGTGCTGTGAAGAGAATGTACTGCAGTACTCAGCAACAGCAACCAAGTAGTGTACAATACTGCTGTATTCAGCCCGTAAATCGCTAATTTCAGGCCACTGCCGGAGCAGTTTTTAAGTTGATCATGCGGTGATGAACTGAACTCTCATCAATCTTATATTGAGATGAATGATAAACTAAGTCTTAGACAACTAACTTAACAGTATATGGAGTTCATGTCTGCAGAAACACAAGCTAGGTGCACTGTATATTAAGCACTAAAATCACATACAGTTGAGCTCAAAAGTTTACATTCCCTGGCACAATATTTGCATTCTTGTTTTTTTTCAGAGAATATTAATGATGACACGAAAACTTTTTTCTCCACTCATGCATGGTTAGTGGTTGGGTGAAGCCATTTATGGTCAAGCTATTGTATTTTCTCTCTTTAAATCATAATGACAACCGAAAACATCCAAATGACCCTGATTAAAAGTTTACATGCCCCATTTCTTAATACCATGTATTGCCCCCTCTAACATCAATGACAGCTTGCAGTTTTTTGTGGTAGTTGTGGATGAGGTTCTTTTTTTTTTTCTCAGATGGTAAAGCTTACCACTCTTCTTGGCAAAAAGCCTCCAATTCCTGTAAATTCCTGGACTGACATGAACTGCGCGCTTGATCTCCCCAGAGTGGTTCAATGATATTGAGGTCAGGAGACTGAGATGGCCACTCCAGAACCTTCACTTTGTTCTGCTGTAGCCAGTGACAGGGTCTGTTGGATCATTCTCATGTTGGAACATCCAAGTATGTCCAATGCACAGCTTCCAGGCTGATGATTGCAAATTTGCCTCCAGTATTTGCTAATAATCGTGCTGCCTTCATCTTTCCTTCAACTTTGACCAAGTTTCCTGTGCTTTTGTAGCTCACACATCCCCAAAACTTCAGCGATCATAGGCCTTGTTGACCTCTCTCCAAATGTAAAGTTTATGGTTGTGGCCAAAAAGTTCAAATTACCTCGTTCCAGAAGTTTTGAGGCTTGTTTTTGTGCTGTTTTGCGTATTCTCAGCGAGACACTTTGTGGCATTTGCGCAGTAATGGCTTTCTTCTGGCGACTCGACCATGCAGCCCATTTTTCTTTTAAGTGCCTCCTTATTGTGCATCTTGAAGCTCCCACACCGCTTGTTTTCAGAGAGTACAGTATTTCAGCTGATGTAATTTGTGGGTTTTTCTTTGCATCCCGAACAATTTTCCTGGCAGTTGTGGACGAAATTTTTGTTGGTCTACCTGACCGTGGTTTTGTTTTTACAGAGCCCCTGATTTTCCATTTGTTAATCACAGTTTGAACGCTGCTGACTGGCATTATCTATTCCTTGGATATCTTTATCTTTTTGTATCCCTTTCCTGCTTTATACAGTTCAACTACCTTTTCCCGTAGATCCGTTGACCATTCGTTTGGTTTCCCTATGACTTAAAATCCAAAAACATCAGTGGCTGGATGAAAGATGCAAGAGTCTGTCTGGATCCCAGAAACTCACTCCGCTTTTATGCACACACAATAATTACAAGCAAACAGGTCACAGGTGAGGATGTTACCTTTAGTAGCCATTCAAACCCATTTGTGTCAACTTCTGTGCATGTTATCAGGCTAAAATCACCAGGATATGTGAACTTTTGTTCAGGGTCATTTCGATGTTTTGGCTTGTCATTATTATTTAAAAAGAGTAAATGCAGTAGTTTGACAATAAATGGCTTCACCTAACCACTAACCATGAGTGGAGAAAAGGTTTTGGTGGTGGTGTTCATATTCTCTGAAAAAAGGCCAAGAAAGCAAAAATTCTGCTGGGGTATGTAAACTTCTGAGCACAACTCTATCTGCAATTTTCACTCTACTTTGTCCACTGTGTACTAATTTCTGGAAAATGTCAGTGAGGTTAAAATTGTGATGCTACCTTTAGATAATTTCCCTGAGAGTAATTTGTAAAATAGAGGGGGTGGGGAGGGGGTTGATTTCTGCTTTTTTGGCTTCTTGATGTTTCTGCAAATTCCGCCCAGGTATCACTCCAGGAAACTATTTGCCATGTGCTCAAACAGAAGTGTACTACCACATATAGGGTATTTCCGCATTTGACAGAGATAGCATAAAACATTACAGAATCCTTTTTTTCTTGTTAGCCATGGTAATGATGAAGCATTTTTACCTAAATCTACTTGCTGTAACAAATAATTTTTCATTTGCACGAAACGCAATGGTAAATCGGTGAAGCACTTGTGAGTTAAAAATTCAGAATACACCCCTAACTAAATCTTTTGGTTACTAGTGGTGATTTCTGTTTATGCAACTTGGGGGCTCTGCAAGTGGCATCCACAAGCTTACTGCCAAATTTGTGTTTCCAAAACCAATTGGTGATTCTTCCTTTATGAGCCCCGCCGTATGCAGTAGTTTGCAGCAGCAAAAAAAAAAAGACAAAAACAGTTCTCCGATGTATTAAGAGAAATGGAGTCTAGATCACGTGAAGTAATTATCCCCCTTGACTACTCCTTGATCAGGCCTCATCTGGAATACTGTGCCCAATTCTGGTCACCATATTTTTTTAGAAAGACATTGAAGAACTGGAGCAAGTTAAGAGAAGAGCTACCAGGATGGTGAGCATACTGCAAATTGTGTCCTAAGAGGAATGGTTAAAGGATCTGGGAATGTTTAGCTTGCAAAAAAGAAGGCTAAGAGGAGACTTAATAGTTGTCTACAAATATCTGAAGGGATGTCAGTGTAGAGGGATCATCCTTATTCTCATTTACACATGGATACACGCGAAGCAATGGAATGAAACTGAAAAGGAGAAGATACAGATTAGATATTAGAAAAAACTTTTTGACAGTGAGGGTAATCAATGATTGGAAGAGGCTTCCACGAGCCACGAGAGGTGGTGAGTAGAGATGAGCGACTTTGCCTTTTCTATGGTCGAGTCGGGTTTCATGAAACCAGACTTTCTCAAAAGTCGAGTCGAACGAAATCGGTCGACTATCGGGAAAAGTCGGAGGTCCGACTGAAACCCGAAACTCAATTCAAGTCAATGGGGAAGCAAAGTCTGCAGGGAGTGGAAGACAGTAAACACACCTACGTGCCGGACCGCTTTTTTTAAAGTGCGCGAAATCTCTCTCTCTCCCTCGACGCTACACATGTCATATCGTTGCCCACAGTGTACGTCATTGCTCAGTGGCTTGAAAAAAGTCACGTGCAAGCATTCTGGGAAATCCGACTTTGGCACTTGTTTTGCCGACCGCATGGCCGACTTCACGCTGTGGTCGGGTTTTGGTCGTCAAAACCCGACTTTGCCATAAGTCGCCGACTTATGAATCTGGCCAACCTGTTTCGCTCAACTCTAGTGTTGAGTTCTCCTTCAATGATGGAAGTTTTCAGACTGATGAGGCATCTGTCTGAGATGGTTTAGTGAATCCTGCATTGCTGCATGGTTTTGGACACTATTACCCTTGAGTTCTCTTCCAACTCTAACATTTATTGATTCTATGAGCTGTTTTTGGTCACACACAAGTATTGTCATGTTCAGGAGAAATTGCTTTATAAATGTTGGAGTCCATTTCCATCTTTTATCCTTTGTGAAAATGGAACATTTTGGACAAAAATGGCATTAGTAATATAAAGAAAAATTAAAAACTTCATTTTTCATTTCCATAATCCAACATTATAACATTTTGTGAAGAACTTGTATTCAAAAAGCTAACTACACCCCTTAATGAATGTACTGTAGATTGTAATTTCCAAAATGAGGGTTTTTCTGTTGTTCTGGCACTTTGGGGCTCTGAAAGTGGTGCCAGCAAACTATTCCATACAGAGCTATACTCCAAAAGCCAAACAGCGTTTCTTCGCTTCCAAGCCCAAACAGTAGTTTCCGACCACATATGGTTCTATTCCTGCGTTTTGGGAGAATTTGTTTAACCCCTTTCCGACATCGGATGTAAATGTACACCGATGTTGGACTCCCCCTGTTTGGTGTGCTCCGGCGCTGAGCCCTCACTTTTCCGGGCACTATATAGCTGACATGTGCCCGCAACAGCAGACATCTATGGTTGTCACTGACAGATTGCTATGAGCGCTGCCTGGTGGTCGGCGCTCATAGCAAGTGAGCATTTCTGCTACATACAGGCGATCTGATCATTTCCTGTATGTAGCAGAGCTGATCGGATTATGGCAACTTCCAATCTCCCATAGAGACTATTGAATTATGTCAAAAGTAAAGAAGAAAAATTTTTTTTTTTTAAATATTTAAAAAAAATAAAAGTTCAATTCTCCTTTTCGCACCATTCAAAATAAAACAATAAAAAACAAATATACACATATTTGGTATCACTGCTTTCAGAATCTCCCAATCTATCAATATAAAAAATAATTAACCTGATCATTAAGCAGTGTAACGAGAAAAAAAGTAAATACCCCAGAATTACATTTTTTTGGTTTCCGCAACATTGAATTAAAATGCAATTACGGGCACTCAAAAGATCGTATCTGCACCAAAATTGTATCATTAAAAATGTCAGCTCTGCACACAAAAATAAGCCCTCACCCAACCCGAGATCACAAAGTGGAGATGCTAAGGCTATGTGCAGACGTTGCGGATTTTCATGGGGCGTTTTTTGACGCGCGAATTGCATGAAATCCGCAGTGTGAGGCACATCTAATGTTAGTCAGTGGTAAATGAAGAATTGTTGTGCACATGCTGCAGAAAATTCCGCGCACATTTGCAGCGGGTTTTTTCCCCGCAGCATGTCAAGTCCTTTTGCGGATCTGCAACAGTCTGGCCCATAAAAAATCTTTTTTTTTTTTTTTTTTTTTTTTTTTTTTAAACTTCCTTTGTAATTTTTTTCACCACTTAAATAAAAAATAAACTAGCCATGTTTGGTGTCTATAAACACATAATGACCTGGATAATCATAATGTCAGTTTTAACATTTAGTGAACATGGTAAAAAATAAACCCCCAAAAAACTGTGGGATTGAACTTTTTTTGTAATTTCACCACGCTTGGGAAATTTTTTCCCATTTTCCAGTGCATAATATATTAAAACCAATGGTGCTGTTCAAAAGTTCAACTCATCCCACAAAAAGCAAGCCCTCACATGGCCATCCATTTTGACCTAAAAATAAAAAAGTTGTAGCTCTGGGAAGAAGGGGAACAAAAA
This sequence comes from Dendrobates tinctorius, assembly GCF_039654945.1. Classification (NCBI taxonomy): domain Eukaryota; kingdom Metazoa; phylum Chordata; class Amphibia; order Anura; family Dendrobatidae; genus Dendrobates; species Dendrobates tinctorius. The sequence goes on from NW_027361728.1 coordinate 14,070,859, forward strand.
GCGAAAACGCAAATTGAATTTCATGTATTTCTGAACGAGGCCTAATAAACACCAGGGTCCCCATTCATAAAGGCTGAAAACATTTGAAAGTCTTGATGAGGGGACGTGCTGTAGTCAAGCGCTTCTAATTCATGCATGCTTATGCCTCTTATTGAATCGGGAATATCAGACAAGTGACGTGCGCCATAAATCCCTACCCTAGTCCCTGCTGGAGTAAGAGTTGTGGCATAGCAGATGCTGCACTGGTTTTGCTCTGTCCCACCCCAGCTTTTCCCACTTTGACTTAGCTTTGCGATAATGGTGTAAGAATGCCAAAAGATGCAACATTTTAGTGTAGCCTTGAGTTTCGCGTTTTGCGACTTTCCAGAGCTTTTTACTCTGGAATACTGGTGTATGGGCTTTAATGAATCTGGTCCCGAGTTTAGTTCCACTGTTGGAACTAAATTGCACTGAACATACGCAAAAAAAAAGTTTTACATTTAATTTTTAAGGGATTTTCAATCTTATTTTAATTTTTATATTTCTCATCCCTTTGAACATTTAGACTCCACAGAGCGAACGGTCATTTAAAGTGCTGGGGCGTGCCTAGGCCACTGCTCGCAATGCTTTGAGCGTTGACTATAGCCAACCACTCTGGAACAACTCTGACTAAAAGCCAGCAGCTCCTCAAAGGAGTGACTTATTTTCCCCTGATAGTCACCCCATTCAGTAAGGCTGCCAGACAGCATTAAAATGTTATTAGCCTGCAGATTAATCCTGTATTTGCAAGTAAAAGGGAATCTGTCACCACATTTGCCATATTTAAAGACTGCTGAAGAAATCCTACCTGTATGTTTCCTATCAGATGCCTTGTTGCTGATAAATGATATTTTATCAGTTTATGTAAATTACTTCTTCCAGGCTATGGGGAGGATGTTGCCCGATTGATAACTCTGCCTTCGTACTTTATTATCATATGAATCAGGGTCACTCTAGTCCTGTGACATTTAGATAAGTCAAATCTGGTGACGGATTCATGGCATTTGGGAACATGACAGGTTCTCTTTAATTCCTGTGAAACGCCTTTACACTAGGGTTGTTTTGAGGGGCTCTGTTTTTAAAATGAGGTTCTTATAATACATTAAAACCCTCAAAACCACTACAAAATTCAATAGTTCCCTAAACAATAGTATTGAAAATCTTCTTAGAGATTAAAAAAAAAATTGTTGCTCAAGCTTTTGTCTCTTGACATCCTAATAATAAATAAAAGAATGGTTATGAAAAGAAGGCATTGTAGTGTAGAAATGTGTTAAGGGAGATCTGTGTCCAGAGTTTTGCTGTGTGATCTGAGGGCTATATGATGTGGGGGCAGAGAACCTGGTTCTAGTGATTTATCTCTTACTGGCTTCCTTGGTGCAGGTTTGGTAAAATCACTATTATCTGATTCAGACCGACCAGTTCTCTGGATGCTGAGCTGTATAAACCCGCCAAAGCCACCAGTAGGCAGCTTTCTGCCTTTGCACATTGTACTCAGAAAGCTGTCAGTCAGTGGTGGGGGAGGGGTTATATATAGGAGGAGGACTACATGGCACAAGACAGCTTGTTCTCTAGTGATAGTTCATAAAACACTGATTTTTATTTAACCCCTTCATGACCTTGGGATTTTCTGTTTTTGCGTTTTAGTTTTTTGCTCCCCTTCTTCCCAGAGCCATAACTTTTTTTTTTTTTTTTTTCTGTGATTATGGCCATGTTAGTGCTTGTTTTTTTGTGTGATTAGTTGTATTTTTGAAGGACACCATTGATTTTACCATATAGAGTACTGGAAAGTGGGAAAAAAATTCCAAGTGTGGTGAAATTGAAGTTCCACAGTTGTTTTTTTTTTTTTTTTCTCCATGTTCTCTAAAAGCTAAAACTGACCTGCCACTATGATTATCCAGGTCAGTACGAGTTTGCAGATACCAAATATGTCTAGGTTATTTTTTTATTGATTTGGTGAAAAAAAAATTCTAAGTTTGTAAAAAAATAAATAAAAAATAGTGCAATTTTCCGAGACCCGTAGCATTTCCATTTTTCCCTTCACCCATGACAGCACACCTGAGAGGTATCTGCCCCGCCAGGACAGGAACCTACTGAAATATAAGGGGTGGTACCTATCCCCCGCTTCAGTTGGGTTCCTGTCCTGGATGGGGATCCCGTACTGCAGGATGGAACCTGTCAGGAGTGGGAAGAGCCAGTCCGGTACCTGTAACACCGGCCTTCGGGTGCTGGAAGCGCTGTCCACAGGTTGGCTTGTACGTGCTGACACAGGCGGCATTCCCGGCAGGGGCAGGTTAGATCTACTGCACCACCCTCCCCTTGCGCCTCCCCGCGCTGACTCCTGCCCGGATGACACGTGGAGGAGTGGCCGAGGCTTCTTTCGGGTACATCACAGGTGCCGCAAGGCATGATGGGAGAGGCACCCTGCTGACGTCAGAGAAGCGCCGGAAACAAGATGGCGGTGCCTTGTGACGCCGGCAGGTATGAAAAACAATGGTAGCCGGCCGGCGGTCGCAGAGGGAGGGGGAAGATACTTCGGAGCGAGACTGACTTTATTTAAAGCTCAGACACCAGAGCGGGAGGGGGCTGGAAAAATGGAGTCAGTTGATTCAGAGCAACAGCAATCACCTTCGCCACCACCACTACCTCCAGGACAACAGACAGCTCATCGGCAGCATGGGCACAAAGATGACAGCCGTTCCAACGGCAGCCGTCCCAGCCAGAGATCCCGGGAATCCTCGGTGTCCAGAGAGGATGCGTTGTGTCCCACAATAGCCTCAGAGCCCGGTACCCATGGTTATCAACGGGAGGTGAATGATCTTTGTGTTAATAGGCCCCTATTGTTTGTTTAAATCTTTGGAATGGAGGGGAGTAGAAGGTGTAAGAGTGTCAACCCCAGCCTGTACACATGGACAATACTGAAATCAGGCCCACATTAACATTCCTTGTCCTGCATCTGAAGGGGTCATGTTTGTCTTTGTTCCTCTCTGCAGAGTGCATCCAGGAATACACAAACCTGCAGACAGGCTGAGACGGGGCTTCTGGAACATTCTTCACCCTTTGCGCTATGCTTAAGGGAGTAGGTGTTGGTATCTCTACCCAACAAGGGGGCTGATGCCAAGAGAGGTAGTACAATAAGCCATATATTGAGTTAGTTGGTGTCTTGGGAAGGGCGAGGATCTGCAGCTGTGACCAGGTCCTGTGCCATGTATGGAGATTGAAGATCATTTGCCACAGGGGATGGTGATGTCTTACAACCCAGCTGGAGTTGAGGACCGCATCTAGAGTTTGTTGTTACATATTCCTTGGTGTCGGATTACCGGGTGGCGCCTCCGGATTTGTCTCTTTTGTGTGGCCACCTTGCAGACTCGAACGAATCTACGTTTGGTGCTAGTTTCCCAATCTTAATAAAAGTTGTTGGATTGTTCATCAGCCTGCTGTCACTGCCTGTTCTGTTACACACCCTAGCAGTAAAGTTGATAATAACGCACTCAGATGTTAACCATGCTAACTGTGCTAACCGTTAACTGACTGACATGTAATGCCCATGACTGCTGCAGTCAGTGGCTGGCCTCCGCTGTGATACTGGTGTATGTCTATATAGATATGCAAATTGCCTCTTCAGAAAGAAAGAGGACTTTTACTCTACAGCGCCACCTATTGGTAGTAGCGATCCTACAAGTCACAATCAACCCTTTAACGAGTCTTGTAGTATGACTTAGGATACAAGCCAAATCAGAATCTCAATTTGCAGACACGGTGTTTCGAGCTGTTGGCTCTCGTCAGTGCAAAGTATGAGATCTGATTTGGCAAGGTGAGAGGCTCTGGACTAGGGTCTAAGAAGTAAGGTTTCTCCTTGCGGAGAGTGACATGCCAGCTGTGGCTTGTCAAGGTAAGGAGACTTATTCGCCGTGCAATGCTCCTCTGGGAAAATAATATGCAAATTGCCTCTTCAGAAAGAAAGAGGACTTTTACTCTACAGCGCCACCTATTGGTAGTAGCGATCCTACATGTCACTCTCCGCAAGGAGAAACCTTACTTCTTAGACCCTAGTCCAGAGCCTCTCACCTTGCCAAATCAGATCTCATACTTTGCACTGACGAGAGCCAACAGCTCGAAACACCGTGTCTGCAAATTGAGATTCTGATTTGGCTTGTATCCTAAGTCATACTACAAGACTCGTTAAAGGGTTGATTGTGACTTGTAGGATCGCTACTACCAATAGGTGGCGCTGTAGAGTAAAAGTCCTCTTTCTTTCTGAAGAGGCAATTTGCATATTATTTTCCCAGAGGAGCATTGCACGGCGAATAAGTCTCCTTACCTTGACAAGCCACAGCTGGCATGTCACTCTCCGCAAGGAGAAACCTTACTTCTTAGACCCTAGTCCAGAGCCTCTCACCTTGCCAAATCAGATCTCATACTTTGCACTGACGAGAGCCAACAGCTCGAAACACCGTGTCTGCAAATTGAGATTCTGATTTGGCTTGTATCCTAAGTCATACTACAAGACTCGTTAAAGGGTTGATTGTGACTTGTAGGATCGCTACTACCAATAGGTGGCGCTGTAGAGTAAAAGTCCTCTTTCTTTCTGAAGAGGCAATTTGCATATTATTTTCCCAGAGGAGCATTGCACGGCGAATAAGTCTCCTTACCTTGACAAGCCACAGCTGGCATGTCACTCTCCGCAAGGAGAAACCTTACTTCTTAGACCCTTGTCTATATAGAGGCATCATCAAAAATGCAAAAGAAAACTCACTGTAAGTTTGTCAGTCAGTAGCCCAGGATTTAGAAGCTACTTACTCTGAGCTCCGGGCTGACAATCTGCCACAATTATTACACTTCTAGACTGGAACTGCTGACAGTAGCCTTACAGCACCCCCGAGCTCTGTGCCGGTTATTTTAACTACCCTTAGGCAACTAATGGCTTTTACAGGAGTTATAAATGGAAACTTTAAATCTAGAATCTAAAAAAGTGCATTCCTTGACTTAACATTTAGCCTGACTTTCAGATTGTCAGGGTTTCTATTTTTCCTTCCCTGTTTGGATGCATATCACCAGTATTACTCACAGCGTTCTTTGCAGCCAACATGTAGTACATGTCACACTGAACGGGAAACCACTGAGTAAATCTGACATGGAGAAGGGCTTGGGGATCCTCGTTAATGATAAACTTACCTGGAGCAACCAGAGCCAGGCAGCGGCTGCCAAGGCAAACAGGATCATGGGGTGCATTAAGAGAGGTCTGGATACACTTGATGAGAGCATTATACTGCCTCTGTACAAATCCCTGGTTAGACCGCACATGGCGTATTGTTTTAGCACAATCCAACATATTTACAAACATAAATTCATTTTCCAATCCGAAAATGAAATGTTCAAATATACCATGGAAATAGGATAACTCCCATGTAATTTATATAATCCTACAGAGAATAAGCGGAGTATAATGCCCAAATTCAAATCTGAAAAAGTGAATTGTAGTGCAAAAATACAATCTTTATTGTTACATATACATAAAAAATCAAGGTGCATTAAAAGTACAATAGTATGATCAGGAAGCGGTAATGACACAAAAGGAAAATGACAGCAGCATGAACACAATATTGCGCATTGGTACACCAAGTAACCAGTAATTCCCAGCAAAACAATGGCTCACTAAAATTGATTGTGCCACGCAGCGGATCTATGTCCCACATGGGTAAGCATGGTCATTACAGCACTTTCCATTCATTTTTGCACTAAGCACTTTATTTTTTGCAATACATGTCTCCTTGTGCCCTGTGTATTACCTATGAGCTAGAGTGCTATTTTTGCACCTTATTATTTTTTACATATCTATTCTAAGATTAATTTATTGTGGCACAATCAATTTTAGCGACATTTGTTGTACAACAGCAATTCTCGGAAAAGTTGCTAGAAAAAAAGCATCTTAACTTGTCTGCGTCCAGCTGTTCCACGTCTATTTTAAAATGCTGATTCTGCTGTAAAATATAATTGCCAAGTTGCGACAAATCACATGCGACATGCATTGCATTCTATGGCAAGTGAGTCGCTCGTAATGGAAAACTCAACTTATTTGGAAATATTTCCGAACCTCTTGTCAGATGCAGGTTGTCCCCGTCACAATGCGACACCACACAAAATCATTAGATGCAATGTGGCAATGCGTCACTACATTTTAGTGATTTGACAAATGTCGCCCTGTAACCCTGGCCTAAATGAGGCAAGTGCATCTTGCAGAGCAGGAAATACCTGAAACAGATGCCTTGTCTCCTTTCCTTATCACCCCTCATTCACTGAACACTCACCATGCTAGTGTGCTCTGAGTAAGGCCGGTTTCACATTTGCGCTTTATAGCGCAGCCCCGGCTCCCTGCCCGCCCCATCCGGTCATTGCCTCCTACTAGCGCACATGGACGCTTGCGATCTGCGCACCCTATCTTTAGCATAGGGTGCGCTGGCCATGCGCTAGCAGGATTTCGCCGTGCGCTGCACACTTTTGAAGGTGCGCCGTGCTCGCCGAAATGCAACATGCTGTGTTCGGCGTACACGGGCGCACCTTCAAAAGTGCGCAGCGCACGGCAAAATCCTGCTAGCGCATGGCCAGCGCACGATCTGCACACCCTATGCTAAAGATAGGGTGCGCAGATCGCTTGTGTCCATGTGCGCTAGTAGGAGGCGATGACCGGATGGGGCGGGCAGGGAGCCGTCAGGGGGCGGGGCTTAGCGGCGGCCGTGCGCAGGCCGTTGCTGCGCTATAAAGCGCAAATGTGAAACCGGCCTAAGGCTGCAATCGCACCAGCATATGGCATCCGATGCGATATACTAATGACCCTCGGCTCCTGCTCTGAGAGGATCACAGCACCGCTGCAGAGGAGACTGAAAACTTAATTTCTCCATCTCCTTTACTGCTGGTGTCGGTGGGCTTCGCACTGCAGTCTGGTGATATTCAAGTGCAGTGCGATGTTTCACCTCTAGACTTTATGGGTGCGAGGGAGCTGAGTCTTGCTGCCAATCGCGGATTGTCCACTTGAGCTAAATTGACATAAGAAAATAATCGCAGATCTGAGCTGCCCCATAGAATAACACTGGGCCAAGTGCTATGGGATGTTTTATCGCATAGCCCTCTTCCATGTTATACGCTCGTGTGACTCCTGCCTTAACAACATTTCAGTTGAAGGAGTGAAGAACTTCTGATTTTCTGGCACAAATTTATATTTACAGGCCAAGAACTAAGTCCAGTGTTAACCACCAAGCAATGTATTTCAACTTTTCTTCTTTTTACCAAATAGAAGTATTAGGGGCTTGATATGCAGAAGGTAAAGAACCAAATATTCTTATGACCTACAATGTACTCTCCATTATATTGCAGCTTCCTCTTATCGTGGACATATTTTCACATGAATAACACAGGTGGAGAAAGGAGACCTGACCCTGGGTGACTGTCCTGCTGCATGCACTTTACTAAGGCTGTGTATCCTGAAAGGATTAGTCCGCCAGGGTCGTCTCGCCTCGCTCAGCCTCTGCTGATTATGTGAAGATATTTTTACAATTTGTGAAAACTGCAATCTATTGATAGGAACTGTTCTCACTTTTATTCACAGATTTTTATTCACGTTGATTTCATTTTTTTTTTTTAAGCAGATGTTTATGGGAGTTTATTAAAATCTATAAACATTTTCATATACAGCAATCTAGTTGGTGTCTCATTAGCAACATGTTTGGAGAGGTTTTTTTTGTTCTAAAAAAAAAAAAAAAAAAAAATTTGCAGCCTTGCTTGAAGGTATGGTGTGTTTTTTTTTTTTTTTTTTTTTTTTTTTTTTTTCTTTCAAACTTTATCTCTGTAGGATTTTTTTTTTTTTTTTTAAAAACTTAATACCTGGAAAAAAATACCGTGAAAAACTGTACCTGTTTTACAAAGGTTTTTTGTATTTGTCTTGTTTTCACTCAAGAGCAATAACTTTATAATTTAATAATAATAAATTGTATTTCTATAGCGCCGACATATTCCGCAGCACTTTACATTTCAGAGGGGACTTTTACAGACAGACATTACAGCATAACAATCACATAGATCATAACAGATACCAAGAGGAATGAGGGCCCTGCTCGCAAGCTTACAATCTGAGGAAAAAAAAAGGGAGACACGAAAGGTGGGTGGTAACAATTGCCCTGATTGTATGGACCAGCCAGAATGTTAAGTATGTAACAGTACAGACACAGAGGGCTAATGGATGTATAAAGCATGTGGGAACATGATGCGGGGAACCTGGTTATGGTAAAAACTTTTGGCTGTGCCACGCAGGGATAGATTAGGTTAATGTGTTGAGGCGGTAGGCCAGTCTGAATAAATTAGTTTTCAGGGTACGCTTAAAATTGTGGGGATTGGGGACTAGTGGTATTGACCTGGGAACTGCATTCCAAAGAATAGGCGCAGCACGTGTATAGTCTTGGAGACGGGAGTGGGAGGTTCTGATTATTGTGGATGCTAACCTCAGGTCATCAGCAGAAAGGAGGGCACGGGTAGGATGGTATACTGAAACAAGGGAGGAGATGTAGGGTGGTGCTGAGCTATGGAGAGCTTTGTGGGTGAGGGTAATAAGTTTGTTCTGGATTCTGGAGTGGATGGGTAGCCAGTGTAATGACTGGCACAAGGTAGAGGCATCGGTGTAACGATTGGCGAGGAATATGATCCTGGCAGTAGCATTCAAGACAGATTGGAGGGGGGAGAGTTTGGTAAGAGGGAGACCGATTGGAAGAGAGTTACAATAGTCCAGATGAGAATGAATAATAGAAACAGTAAGAGTTTTTGCGGAGTCAAAAGTAAGAAAAGGTCGAATTCTAGAAATGTTTTTGAGGTGCAGATAACAAGAGCGAGCCAGTGATCGTATGTGGGGGACAAAGGAAAGCTCGGAGTTATGTATGACCCCAAGACAGCGGGCATGTTGCTGGGGAGTAATAGTGGAACCACACACGGAAATGGCAATGTCGGGTATAGGTACATTAGTAGCGGGAGGAAACACAAGGAGTTCAATCTTTGACAGGTTCAGTTTCAGATATAGTGAGGACATGATGTTAGACACAGGGTTTAGACAATCGCCGGTGTTTTCTAGAAAGGCTGGCGTGATGTCAGGAGAAGAAGCGTATATTTGTCTGTCAACATAAACGTGAGGGTCTGTTTTTTTTTTTGTTTTTTTTTCCGGGACAAGTTGTATTTTTGTGTGGTACCAGTCATTTCGCCATTCAATGTATTTGAAAACAAAAATGCTCAAGTGTGAAGACATTTTGGCAAAATGTAAAATAAAAAAATGTAATTTTTTTGTTTTTACATTATATTCCTTGTTTGGTAAAAATAACTTATAAATATATTTTTCCAAGTCAGCATGATGTGAGCAGAACCAAACTTGTAAAACATTTTTTGTGTGCCACCATTTTCCTAGGCCAATAACTTTTTCAGTCAATGAGTCTGTGAGGACTTGTTTTTTTGCAGCGCGAGCTGATGTTTTATTTACTGTATAACATTTTGGAGTATTGATACAATTTTTTTTTTCTCATTGCAGCATTTACTGATCAGGTTAGATAATTTTATATTTTGATAGATCAGACTTTAATGGATGAGGTGTTACCACATGTGTTTTTTTTTTTTTTTTTTAATTATTTTAGTAGGAGAAAAAGTGGAATTAAGTTTTTAACTCCTTCATAACAGCTATGCGTTCCAGGAAACCACCATACATGTACAGCTCACTTCGCTATGTGAGAGCTCACACCCTGCGGCAATGCCCATGATTGGTGATAGCGTTGATTGCGGGCATTTAACTCCCCTGATGTCGATGGTGACAGCTACATCGTTTGGCAGAGGGAGGGAGCTTCCTTTCTGCTCCGATCGGCACAACGCAATTGCAGTTGTATGTATGGTGACCCTGGGCTGAAAGATGGCCGTGGGGTCAACTAGGTACGGTAGAAAGGCTGGTTGTCGAAAATGGGGGTGACCCTAAGCCGTCTTTTTTTTTTTTTTTTTTTAAATTATTTAAATCATTAAAAAAAAAAAAAAAAAACAGCATGGGGACCCGTCTATTCTTGCTAACCAGCCTAGTTGAAGCTGAGAGTTGCAGCCCCCAGCCGTGAGTTTTGTTCGGCTGGTTAACAAAATGCAGGGGAACCCACTCAGTTTTTTTATTACTACTTACAGCGCAGGAGCCGTCTAATGAATGCCCCCATCAGCCGCTCCTGCTCTCACTGTTATTAGCGGCAGCGGGTGTTGGATGATGGGAGCAGTTGTCCCATCCGCTGACACCAGTGACCGGAGTATTAGATCAGCGATCGGGGTTGGGAAAGTTAATGTCCCATCTTGGGAAAAGTTTAAAAAAAAAAAAAAAAAAAAAAAAAAAGATTGAAAACAATAAAATGAAATTTCTAAAAATGTGAAAAAAAAATCACAAAATAAAAAATGTGAAAATAAAAACAAATAAAGGACATATATTTGCTATTGCCGCGTCCAGAACGACATGACCTATAAAACTGTTTCAATAGTTAACCCTTGTCAGTGATCGCTGTGAAAATAAAATTAGATAGCAGGAACTGTTTTCTCATCATAATGCTAAACAAAAAGTGGGAAAAAAGTGTGGCAGTAGCCAAACTATATAAATCCTGGTATCTCTGTAATCGCACTGACCCAAAGAATAAAGTTGTTTTATTGCTTATATCGCTGGAGGTACAGCGTAAAAAGTAAATAAAACCAATTCTTCATCTGCTATTGATTTGTTCATTCTGCCTCCCAAAGATCACGGTAAGGCTTGGTTCACATTTATTCTGTGCTCTACGCTGAGCACTTACTCTGTGGTTTCCATGTAAATCTCTGAAACCATCATTCAGATGGAACCCCCTGATGGAGGATTCCCTATAATGAGACAGATGGAGGCACTGTGGACACTACAGTTTTGTTTAACCCTGAAAAGAACAGCAATGAACAGAGGCGAGACGGAGTACAGAGTAACTCTGCTGCCTCATCAGTCAATAGATCCCTCGGGGGTTTCATCTACATCACGTCATTCAGAGATTTAGATGGAAACTCCGATATGTGGTCAGCATAAATGTGATCCCAAAGGTTATGTAAAATGTTCCAAGCAAAAGCTTCAGTGCAATCCACAAAATAAGCGATTACTTATACTGAATATTGCATTACCAAAGTATTGCTATATACATAGTGAAAATCTTGGTCTCCTGGGAAGCCCAGCCACTGGCTGATTTTCATAGGAGTACAATCACAACAGGTGGGCACCTTGTAATTAGGCTGTGGGAGAGGAGAGACGGGCGATGAGTATATGGAGCAACGTGACCCTAAATCTGTACTCTTTAAATGCTACTCTCATATGTTGACATCAGCATTTGAAGTGGTTATGAATATTGGGTGATGCTCGGCTGCACTAACTGCTATTAGAGGCAGATCCTGGTGTATCATTGGGTCGCCATCATATGCCATGCTAGTATGTCATATGCAGGAAGGGGTTAATGGGAATCTGTCAGCACAATACAGTGCCCCAAACTGTTCATATGGTGGTGATCTTTAAAATATCATCCATACCTTTATTTACGCAATCTGTTACTACCTGACAGAATAAATTGCAGTATTATTTCTTTTCCAAGGGAGCCTAAAGTGCTTTGGACATGCCAAACCAGTTCTTAGGCTATGTGCCCACGTTAGCGTTTTAAAACGCTCAAAAAACCGTACTCCTTCCCAGAAACCGTGTGTTTTTTGCGCTATTTTTGATGCGTTTTTTTCTGTGCGTTTTCTGGGAACATTGGAAAAAGCTAAAAACGCTGACCTATGCGGAAAATAATGAGCATGCTGCGTTTTTAGCCTCTAAGCGTTTTCTGAGCGGAAAAAAACGCATGCATTGGCACAAAAAGGCCAAAATGCATTATATTTGAATGGGAAGCTTATTTTAAGCATTTCTGAAGCATCTGATCCAGCACAAACGCTTCAAAAACGCTTAAAAAAGCGCAATGTGGGCACACAGCCTAAAGTTTCTTCCTTCCCTGTCTTCATTTCTGGCCTAACACCTTCTACCTGACTGATGGCTTACTGACTTGACTAAACAACGAGTGAGCTGTCAGTGAAACAGAAGGTGGTCCTAGGCAGTGAGAAGAGCCAGAGGCTCAGAAAGTGTTTTGGCATGTCCAAAGCGCCTCCCTTGCATAGAAATTAATATTGCAATTTTTGGGTCTGGAATCTGTATTTCATAAATAAAGGTTTGAATGATATCCTCTTACAATGAGCACCTTGACCTGTGTTTGTTTTCGTTTTTTTTATCTGATTAAAATTGTTCTGCATTTTTGAGAATTCACATCTGTAACTTTTTATTCTTTTTTTTCTAGGCAAATCCCCCACCTGTGATTGTAAATACAGATAATCTGGACACCCCACCTTATGTAAGTCTTGAGAAAATATTTTGTTTTCAGTTCTGCTGTAAAGACATTGTTTTCACATTATGGAGGGTTAAGAAAAGGCTGTTACAGTGCATTGCATAGACACTAAGGCCTCATTCAGAAGTCCAAAAAAAAAGGGCGTTTCAACAGTCTTTGCTCAATGTGTCAGTATTTGCCATCAGTGGTTCATTGGTGATTTTCACGTATGAAAAAATAAATAAATTGCAAAGCTTCTTCTGTCTACTACAATATTCATCAAAGACCGCACATGGAACATGGACTGTCGCCATCCATTTGCAGTCTGGGATTTTCATGAACTCAGATTTGGGTTGTTTTCATCCATGATGCTGACAAAAACATACCGCTCTGGCAAAAATTAAGAGACCACTGCAAAATTTTTAGTTTGTCTGATTTTTCTCTTTTATAGGTATATTTTTGAGTAAAATGTAAATTGTGCCTTTATTCTATAAACTACTGACAAACATGACTTCGAATTTCCAAGCACTAAATTTTGTATTTTCAAAAAATGATAAATGGTCAAAATAACAAAAAAAAATGCAGTGCTTGCAGACCTCAAAGAATGCTATGAAAACTAGTTCATAATCATTTAGAAACAACAATACTAATGTTTTAACTCAGGAAGAGTTCAGAAATCAATATTTTGTGGAATAACCATGATTTTTAATCACTGCTTTCATGCGTCTTGGCATGCTTTCCACCAGTCTTTCACATTGCTTTTGGGTGACCTTATGCCACACTTCGTACAAAAATTTAAGCAGTTTTTCTTTGTTTGATGGCTTGTGACTATCCATCTTCCTTTTGTTTACAGTCATGGCCAAAAGTTTTGAGAATGACACAAATATATTTTCACATGATCTGCTGGCCCCTGGTTTTTATGTGTGTTTGTCAGATGTTTTTATCACATACAGAAATATAATTGCAATCATATTATGAGTAACAAAAGGTTATATTGACAGTTAGAATGAGTTAATGCAGCAAGTCAATATTTGCAGTGTTGACCCTTCTTCTTCAGGACCTCAGCAATTCTCTCTGGCATGCTCTCAATCAACTTCTGGATCAAATCCTGACTGATAGCAGTCCATTCTTGCAAAATCAATGCTTTTATTTTGTCTGAATTTGAAGGTTTTTGTTTGTCCACCCGTCTCTTGATGATTGACCACAAGTTCTCAATGGGATTAAGATCTGGGGAGTTTCCAGGCCATGGTCCCAAAATCTCTGTTTTGTTCCCTGAGCCATTTAGTTATCACCTTTGCTTTATGGCAAGGTGCTCCATCATGTTGAAAAAGGCATTGTTGATCGCCAAACTGCTCTTGGACAGTTGGGAGAAGTTGCTCTTGGAGGACATTCTGGTACCATTCTTTATTCATGGCTGTGTTTTTAGGCAAGACTGAGAGAGAGCCCATTCCCTTGGCTGAGAAGCAACCCCACACATGAATGGTTTCTGGATTCTTGACAGTTGGCATGAGACAAGACTGGTGGTAGCGCTCACCTGGTCTTCTCCAAATAAGCCGTTTTCCAGATGTCCCAAACAATCGAAAAGGTGATTCATCAGAGAAAATGACTTTACCCCAGTCCTCAGCAGTCCACTCCCTGTACCTCTTGCAGAATATCAGTCTGTCCATGATGTTTTTCCTGGAGAGAAGTGGCTTCTTTGCTGCCCTCCTTGAGACCAGGCCTTGCTCCAAGAGTCTCCGCCTCACAGTGCGTGCAGATGCACTCACACCTGCCTGCTGCCATTCCTGAGCAAGCTCTGCACTGCTGGTAGCCCGATCCCGCAGCTGAAACACTTTTAAGAGACGGTCCTGGCGCTTGCTGGTCTTTCTTGGGCGCCCTGGAGCCTTTTTGCCAACAAGGGAACCTCTCTCCTTGAAGTTCTTGATGATGCGATAGATTGTTGACTGAGGTGCAATCTTTCTAGCTGCGATACTCTTCCCTGTTAGGCCATTTTTGTGCAGTGCAATGATGACTGCACGTGTTTCTTTAGAGATAACCATGGTTAACAGAAGAGAAACCATGATGCCAAGCACCAGCCTCCTTTTAAAGTGTCCAGTGGTGTCATTCTTACTTAATCATGACCGATTCATCTCCAGCCCTGTCCTCATCAACACCCACACCTGTGTTAATGGAGCAATCACTGAAACGATGTTAGCTGGTCCTTTTAAGGCAGGGCTGCAATGATGTTGAAATGTGTTTTGGGGGATGAAGTTCATTTTCTAGGCAAATATTGACTTTGCAAGTAATTGCTGTTAAGCTGATCACTCTTTATAACATTCTGGAGTATATGCAAATTGCCATTAGAAAAAATGAAGCAGTAGACTTTGTAAAAATTAATATTTGTGTCATTCTCAAAACTTTTGGCCATGACTGTACATTCCAGAGGTTTTCAATGGGTTTCAGGTCTGGAGATTGGGCTGGCCATGACAGGGGATTTAATGAGGTAGTCCTTCATTCTCACACTGATTGATCTAGCTGTGAGGCATGGCGCATTGTCCTGCTGGAAAAACAGTCCTCAGAGTTGGGGAACATTGCCTGAGCAGAAGGAATCAACTGTTTTTCCAGGATAACCTTGCATGTGGTTTGATTCATATGTCCTTTGCAAAGATTAACCTGCCCAATTCCAGCCTTGCTGAAGCATCCCTAGATCATCACTGATCCTCCACCAAATTTCACAGTGGGTGCAAGATACTGCAGCTTATATGCCTGTCCAGGTTTCCGTCTAACCATTAGATGACTAGGTGCTGGGCAAAGCTGAAAATTAGACTCATCAGAGAAGATTACCTTACTCCATTCTCCTCTATGGTCCAATCCTTATGGTCTTTGGCATACCTCAGCCTTGCTCTCCTTTGCTTCTCATTAAAGGTTTTTTTCTACCTTTGCATGACTTGAGCCCTGCCTCTAGGAGCCTGTTACAAACTGTTCTTGCCATGCATTTCACCCCAGCTGCCATTTGCCATTCCTTTTGTAGGTCACTTGATGTCATCCTGCGTTTTCTGAGTGACATTCGAATAAGATGACGGTCATCCCAGTCAGTGGAGAGTCGTTTTCGCCCTCTGCTGGTCTGTAGCTTTGTTGTCCCCAATATCTGCTGCTTGACTTTGTTGTAATGGACTGCCATCTTAGAAATTTTAAGCATGGAGGCAACATGACGCCCACTGTATCCCTCTGCTTGTAAAGCCAGTATTGAACCCTTCTTTTCCTCACTCAAGACTTTTCTTTTCAACTCCTTTGGCATGGTTAAATGTTATTTTTTCATTCCTATTACTTTTGGGATATTACTAGCACTTGTTTTGCCATCCAGCTTGTCCTATTGCAAGAGGATTGTGAACACCACAGCAGGGTTTTTTTTTTTATACTTTCCTTTGTTAAACAAGATTTGGTTCAGGTGATCACCTAATCAGAAGCACATTAAGTAGAATGAGTTTACTCTGGTTGGAATTCAACAGACACTGGAATGGAATAGCTCTCAGACATGTAGAGAAGCTGATTTTTATAAAACTGTGCAGTCGTCTCTTAATTTTTGCCAGAGCTGTATGTGAAAAACTAATCATTTTTTTTTTTTCCTGGTTGTTTTGTTGCAACTGATCTCTGACTTCCTCTTTATGCTCAATTCACTGATTGGGTGCCGGATTCACGTGTCACAACACCTCATTATACCCGCGGGGCCCTGGCACGGAAGGTGAGTATAAGCTTTATTATTTTATCAGAGCCAAGCGAGGGGTATGAGACATTGTCCAGGTAGTGGACAACTTCTATAACACTGTTACAGCCATGACATTACAACTGTAGCACCTGACTGCTGCAGAGACTCCCTGGTCTTAGGCATCTAGTGCTGACTATCTTACACTTCTTTGTTCCATGAGTTATAAGATGATAAAATGTTTGTTGTTTTCTCTTAAATTCTGCTCTGACAGATCTTGTGCGTGTCATAAAAAAATGAATCAATACTGCCAGGACAGGAAGGTCATACTGTGACACCATTGGCTTCATTTAACTGAGTGGCTCCATCGGGGCTATATTTTGGGATCCGTTCAGAATTCAGTTTTTTGGGAAATCTGTCAAAAATCCCAACCTAGATCATTATATAAGTGTGAAACTACCCTAAGTAACACAATCGGGTTCTCTGCTTCTATTTTATGTTATGAATTCTTCCACATACTTGTTTCATGTAACATTTGCAAACAACTGGGTATTTTAAAAGCTGCTGTCCAGGATACAAGTAATAGCATTGAAGCTGCTTTCTTGCAGGTTATTTTATAAACAAAAGCTGTCCATTACATTTTTAGTATTTGTGAAGTTCTATCCCCCATGGATTGGATGCTTTCCCAGTGGTTTCATTAGAATTTTGTGTAGTATCACATGTCATTCTTGCAATGGTTGTCTGGCCAGAATTGCAGCAGTAATGACAGCTGACTGTGTCACTTAAATGTTGGCTTCTGCTGGTTCACGGCAACTTTGTCTTTTGGAAGGCGAATTTCCAGGTGGTTTCTCCAACGGATTTCTTAAACGAGTGGTGGTGAATTGAGGACTTGCAGACGTGGGCTGACATGCAGATTGGCTCAGTTTTCAAATCAACTGCAGCTAAAAGGAGTTTTGTATTGTGGTCATCTGCAGTTTAGCTTATTAACATCACCACCATTAACAATGAAGCCTTTCTTATTAATTGGAAATCAAGCTTATCTATATGTTGACATAGTTTTTGACCTGTTGTAGGTGCACCCTTGTCATGTTGTGCCAGCTTAACTTTTTCTTTGGTTTCAGTTGTAAGGTGAACAGGAATGTACCGTAAATAATTCAGTATATTAATTATTTATGGTACATTCCTGTTCACCTTAGAATTTATTGATTGGTATGTGCCATCTTGCTGTTCTACTGTTATAGAATACAAACATTTAGGCTGTGTGTACATGTTTGGCTGGGTTCACATTGCGTTGTAGCAGTCCGTTAGACGGACTCTGTTACACCGCGGTATAATGCTGCCATTCAGCCCCATTGTCGGGCGCATCGCGACGCATGCTGTAAAGCGGCACGCATTCGCGACGTGCCGTCATTCATTGACGGAGTCTCGGACGCGGGCTGCAGCGTCTGAGGCTCCGTCACCGCTAGCGCCGATGAGTCATGAGCACTAGCGGTATAGCGTTAACGCAGCCTGTCAACGCTGTGCATTGAACGGGCTGTGTTAACGCAATGTGAACCTAGCCTTACATTTTTGCTGTTTTTTCAGTGCAGATTTTGCCAAAAAAATGAAGGGTTTGCTGATGCCAGCAAAGTGAATGAGAACCCTGAAGTCTCATGCACTTGTTGCTTATTTGTGACTTACAGATTTAAATCTGCAGGATGTCAATACTTTTAATTTTGTTGCAGATTTCACCCAAACTAATGGGTAGGTAAAAATCTGCAGCAAAAATGCACATTTATGCTGCTTAATTTTTCCTTCCAGAAATGTCTGCACCAAATGCTACCCTTAGGGTATCTTTTAGGGATATATACACCACATTTTATAATATGTCAATTGCTGCATATTACAGTAGCCGCATTGTGAAATTCATGAAATCTGATCTTGTGCTTCAGAGAACATCTGCGGTGTAAATTAACCATCACTGTGGATTTGTAATCTTTAGCATGTCAATTTATGTCGCAATAATCTGAATTCTGATGATTCTAGGCTGATACAAAGCAGCCAGACTATAATCATTAGGCTGAGTTCACACGTGACGTTTTTTTTGCGGTTTTAAACGCGCAATTTTGCCGCGAAAACGCAAAAAGTAAGCATCCCATGCAATCCTATGGGATTCCGCAATGCTGTGCTAATTCTGCGTTTTTTTTCTGCGGTGGAATCGCTTTGCGGTAAAAAACGCAGCATGCTCATTAATTTAGCGGAATCACGGCGATCCTGCACCCATAGGATTGCATTGTTCCGCTTACTTCCCGCATGTGGCTGTGCCCACCATGCGAAAAGTAAGCAGAACATTTGCGGATGGTACCCACGGCCCGGAGGAGTGGAGACTGTCCTCCGGGCTCTGGGTACCATATCCCTGTAAAAAATAGAATTAAAATAAAAAATATTGTTATTCTCACCTTCTGACGTCCCGCGCAGCCTTCCCGCCTCTCTCCACGCTCCTGGTCCCAGTAATCCTTTGCGAGAATGACCACGATGACGTCGAGATCTCGCGGGAGTGTAACGTCTCGCGGTCTTTTGCGATGACGTCGTGGGAGCGCGACGTCTCGTGGTTATTCGCACAAAGGATTACTGGGACCGGGAGCGTGGACAGAGGCGAGAAGGCTGTGTGGGACGCTGGAAGGTGAGAATAGCAATATATATTTTTTTTTCTTACATTTTATCTTTTACTACTGATGCCGTATAGGCATCATCAGTAGTAAAAAGTTGGTCACACTAGTCAAACACTATGTTTGACGAGTGTGACCAACCTGTCAATCAGTTCTCCAAGTGATGCTCGAGATCGCTTGGAAAACACTAGCATTTTGCAAGCTAATTACGCTTGCAAATCGCTAGTTTTTCCACTGGAAATTCGCGGGAATTTAAAATGCGATTTTCCCGCAGAATGGAATCCGGAATTCTCGCGGTAACTTCCGCGAGAGTTCCGCTACGTGTGAACGTAGCCTTAATCATCTTCTGAACATATTAATAGGCCACCTTTTATAACATAGATGCTTGTGTAATATTGTCGATGAGCCACGATTTTCAGTTCTGGGGTGAGGCCAAGGGGATGTGTAGCCACTTGAATTTTTTTTTTTGCCAAAACCTTCGATAGGGGTAAATTAACACAATAAGGCTATGTGCACACGCTTGCGGATTCACCCGCGGATTTGTATCTGCGGATCTGCAGGTAAAATGACCTGCGGATTGGCCTGCGGTTTGACACCTGGACAGTGGAATAGGTGGCAAACCGTAGCAGAATTCGCAGGAAGAATTGACATGTCAATTCTTTCTGCGGATTCAAAACCGCAGCTTTTCTGCAGTTGAAAAACCGCAGCATGTGCACAGCGGATTGTAAATCACATACTTACATTGTACTGTACACTGTCTGCAGAACTGATGCAGATCCGCAGCGGCCAAATCCGCTGCGGATCCGCAGCAGTATCCGCAGCGTGTGCACATAGCCTTAAGGAATGTGCAACCTGGCTTCTGTTCTTCACGCTGGTCCGCTTCTAAACCTTCCTGAAAAAAGCATTTACCAAGTGTGCAAAAGAAAGAACAGAAGAATTTCTGTTTAAAAATGACTTCCTTTTAAGTGGTTATGATTCAGGTTTCCAAAGGTGCCAAACAATTAAGAGACGTGAGCTGACCATTCTTCCAGCATCTTCTGTTACCATAACATTGCCCTTTTGTGATCATCACATGCTTGTATTGTATGGATGGATGATCTGATGTGAAAATGCTTCGCTAGTTTTAGATTTGATATTATTTTAGCGTTGTCATACTATCACAGCGATGCTAAAATCTAAAATATCCTGTTATTTTACAGGTAAATGGAACCGATACAGATTATGAATATGAGGAGATCACACTTGAAAGGGTAAATTGTGGATATTGTTGGAGTGCGTGCCCACGATCAGGAATAATAGCGCGCAGTCTATTCAGGGAAAGTACGCAGAGGAGACAAGCGTCTCTGTTACAGAAATTAACATGCTGCAGCTCGGAAACCCGCACCGCATGTCAGTTTGCGCAGCGATAAAAAGCACCGTGGCTACAGGATTTCTATAAATCACATGCGGTGTGCTTGTAATGAAGAACACAGCTTCCAAAACTCTACTCTTCCTGATCATGGGAACTTACCCTTATATTTGTACGGCAACATTTTATTAATTGTATTATTTATTATGCTTTTCCTATATGACCGTCCTTCTATTCCACTGCGCATTATTATTATTATTATTATTATTATTATTATGTATATATATATATATATATATATATATATATATATATATATATATATATATATATATATATATATATATATATATATATATAGCGCCATTGATTCCATGGTGCTGTACATGAGAAGGGGTTACATACAAATTACAGATATCACTTAGAGTAAACAAACTAACAATGACAGACTGATACAGAGGGGAGAGAGGACCCTGCCCTTTCGGACTTACATGCTACAGGATGGTGGGGAAGGAGACAGTAGGTTGGTGGGTTGCAGCAGTTCTGGTGTTGGTTGAGGTGATATCACCGGTAGTGGTGAGAGAGAAGGAGGTAGCGGGGTCATTGCAGGCTGTAGGCTTCCTTGAAGAGATGGGTTTTCAGGTTCCGTCTGAAGGATCCAAATGTGGTTGATAGTCGGACTTGTTGGGGCAAAGAATTCTAGAGAATAGAGGATATTTGGGAGAAGTCTTGGAGGCGGTTGGGTGAGGAGCGAATAAGTGTGGAGGAGAGAAGGAGGTCTTGGGTGGACCGGAGATTACGTGAGGGAAGGTATCGGGAGATTAGTTCAGAGATGTATGGAGGAGACAGGTTGTAGATGGCCTTGTAGGTCAGTATTAGTAATTTGAACTGGATATGCTGAGGGAATGGGAGCCAGTGAAGAGATTTGCAGAGGGGAGAAGCGGAGGAGTAGTGAGGAGAGAGATGAATTAGTCGGGCAGCAGAGTTAAGGATGGACTAGAGAGGTGTGAGGGTGTTAGCAGGGAGACCACAGAAAAGGATGTTGCAGTTGTCGAGGCGGGAGATGATGAGGGCATGCACAAGCATTTTAGTAGATTGAGGGTTGAGGAAAGGACGGATTCTGGAAATATAACATTATCATTGCTGTTCCCATTGGGGTACACAATCTAGATTCCCTATCAGTATGTCTTTGGAGTATGGGAGGATACCAGAGAACCCTCATGAAATCAACACAACACAGGGAGAACATTCAAACTCCTTGCTGATGTTGTCTTGATGGGATTCGAACACAGGACCCCAGTGCTGCAAAGAAACAGTGCTAACCACTGAGCCACCGTGCTGCCAACCGGTCCTCCTATTGTCACTGTTAAATTTGGATTGTACAGAAGAGATTTTTCCCAATCTGTGCAGTGGTAGGTGTCCTGCAGCACCCTTCAGTCTAACCTCAATCCCAGAATATTATGGTTTATCTGTGAAATATTGTCCGTTCACTTTAGTGTCTATATTTCATGTTTTATACCATTTTCATTTTTGAAAAGCCCTGAGTATTGAGCTAAACTTAGCTAATACAACGTAAGACATGTTCCACTTGTATCTTCATGTGTACAATGTGATATTGACCTGAGCGTAGATAAAACAGTCCATATTGTGTCCACCGCATTCATCTTGTTATTTTCAGTACATTTCTGATGCGGAGACGTCATGTGCAGTGCAACTTTTTATATAATCAAAATTTTTGCCATTGTGATTTGTTTCAGGGATCATCAGGACTTGGCTTTAGCATTGCGGGAGGTACCGATAATCCACACATTGGAGAGGATACAAGCATTTTTATTACAAAAATTATTTCTGGCGGTGCAGCAGCACAAGATGGAAGATTACGGTAGGTACAATTTAGGAGACAAAAACTTAAATACAATTCATAGATCTGTTAGGGTGAGTGCACACAGTGCAGATTGAGCTGCGGATTTTTCCGCCCGGATTTGCAGGTAAAGTGACCTGCGGATTTGCCAGCGGTTTTCCCTTGTGGTTTGACACCTGGACAATGGAACAGGTGTCAAACCGCTGCAGAATCCGCAGAAAGAATTGACATGCAGCAGAATTAAAACTGCAGCAAATCTGCGCGGAAAAATCCGCAGCATGTGCACTGCGGTTTTGAAATCCCATTGACTAACATGGTACTGTACTTTGCTTGCGGATCTGTTGCGGATCCGCAGGGCCAAATCAGAATCCGCAACGTGCGCAAATACCCCTATTTGCAATATAAAGCTTGGATAGTACATTCATATTGTGGTGTTTAGTATGTTGTGGGCTACTTTTTTTAAGGGGTGACAGAGTTCAAGGCTATGTGCACACGGTGCGGATTCTGCTGCGGACATCCACATACATCAATTGTTTGTCATAATTTGATTGTATTATGCAACAGAATGGATCAAAGGAATTTGATCCATGATTTGGCTAGAATTTCAAATTAACTTTTTTTTTTAAAAAAATAACACTTAAGATTTACACTAGAAATGTTGTCATGTTGTATTTGTACAATGAATGTATAAATGGAAGGGATAGTGTATAAAGTGGACATTTTAGCTAGCGTTTAGTGTTGGCTAATGCAGGGTGACAAGGTGTTGTGATAATCTGCGGTCAGTTCTTACATGGTTTTTAGATATAAAATGGCTTATTCATTGATAAACATCAACATGTTCAGTTAATGCATTTTGCCTTATTTAATTGATGTAATGCGTTTTTTTTTTCTTGTCCAGTTGTTGCATTTTATAATCCCCTATTCTTTTATACTATTCTCCTTAGAGTTAATGACTGTATATTACGGGTGAATGATGTGGACGTACAAGATGTGACACACAGTAAAGCTGTTGAAGCGTTAAAGGAGGCAGGATCTATTGTGCGCCTATATGTAAGAAGAAGAAAGCCAATAACTGAGAAAATAATGGAGATAAAGCTTGTTAAAGGCCCCAAAGGTAAGTGGAAAATCCATAGGATTCATTAATTCACTGCACAATGCCATTATTATTCCACTTATCACACAGCACCCTGCACGTAGCTCCAGCAGATGATTGAGGGTTATAGTCACTAGGTATGCGAATGGTTGTCGCTGGTTCATCCAGACTCCCTGCCATCATAGCCTTGTTCCCTCTGAAGTTTTTAGTGTGATCTTTCTAGATTTCAATGTGCTGTGCTCTGTAGTCTGGCACCTTAAGCAAGCCTCTTTATCTGGACTGTGGGCACCAGATACTCTTTAGTTCCCTGATAAGGTTGCCAAGCAACCGGAGAAAAGCGCATTGCAGAACATGACAATTCTGAAGGGATGGAAGGCTCCTCATTGACAGATTTAGGTGGGTGATACTTGAATAGCTTTGTGGCAGAGACCAGCCACAATACCCCTGTTGGATTCAGAGCCATATTCTTTATTCCTGGTGTAAATGTCTATTCCAGCTGCTTGAAATTTAAAGGGAAAAAAAAAAGCCACCGTAATACTTCCACCTCGACTTGTGTTGTTTATAATTGCAACCATGCCATAAGTCTCCAGTTCACAAAATAAAGTGCTTTGTTTTTTCCCATCAGAACATATTCTATAATATACTGGTCAGCTGGTCACTCCCAGAATGGTTTGAAGTCTCCATAACTATTCTGTGTGATTGCACGAACATCCATTGGCATGACATGTGGATAAAGGGATCTGAGGCTACATTCCCACAGCAGGTCCGACAGTGATACCTGCAGTTGTATTTATCGGTTAGCATTGCGAAAAAGTGGCAGGAAGCCACACATTTCACCCTATCACCTCACAAGGGGTGAAACTCGCACCTATATCCGCAGCATAGATTGGCTACTGCAGATACATGTTGCAGCACATCTGTGAGATTATTAAGAATCTCATTCACTTTACTGGCATTGTAAAATGTAGCAGATTTTTCTGCAAGAAAGTACTCCTTAAAACTTCCTCTTAGTTTTCCTCACATTCTATAGTGTAATGTACTGTAGTAATGCAATCCCCTGTATTATGGCTAGTGTGAAATGCTGTTCATTATATCTTGAAAGATTGAAAATGTTACCAATTTTTTTTTTTTTTTTTTACCTTAAAACAAGGAATAAAATAAAGAACTATTTAATATTCTGCAGTATTTCTCTGTTCACATGTAAACTTGTGCCATTGATAATTGCTAATCGTTCTATAGCAAAGTTAATGTGTTCTCATATGGTTATAGCCATAAGTAAAATTGCTCACAGAGCCAGTACCAAGTTTAGCAAACCGATGCCTGAAATGTCATTCTGCATACGATCTGCTGTCAGTAGGTGCTTATTGAAGAATCAAGATGAACTATGATCCTCAGCCATTATTGGTGTAACCCATAGAAATTACTTATTAAAGTGCCTGATATTTCATCCAGAATAATATTTAATTTATATTTGTAATTACTATGGCCGTTTGCAAAGTGAGTAGTGTGCAAACAATGATAGGAATCAGCACTTTTGTTTGCATATATAATGCAGCATAGCCTATTATTAAAGCGTAATGTGGGTGATCTTATGTATTCCTGTGTTTACTTATTTTAGTTGATATGCGATTTTTGAGTTATCATGTTAATTCATTCTTTCCCTCTGATATGGTTTCCCTGATGTAGCCTATAATTCCCAAGATACCTTTGGCTGTGCAGCCAGGGCTTCAGCCTGACTTCTGGTTTCCTCCTGACCGTTCCATAAGCTGGTGTCAAGGAATACAAGATGAAGCAGCATCTTATAGGATTAACCAGAAAATACACACAAAATTAGCATAGACCGTCAGTCAGAATCAAGGGACATTGTATGGACTTGCCAGCAGAAATTATTTCTTCACCTGCATAGGGAAAATACAGAGGAATATTGAGCGCAGAGGCATCAGTTGTGAATATAGGGGGGCTGTCTGAAGCTGCCATGAGGGAATTGATAGGTCATGTCATCGTGCAGTGCCCAGGAGTCGGAGACTTGGGGCTCACTCAAATGTCTGTGATTTTTTTTGTTTGCAAAAAAAGATCTGCGTTTCATTAGTGTTTTTCAGATTAAAAATAAAACGGGACTGAAGGATTTTTCTGCCATCTTATAACAATCAGTCTGTGAAAAATGTACAGCACACAGATGGCATCCGAGTACTGTCCAATCTTTTTTTTTTTTTTTTTTGTCTCATGGAACCATAGCCTTGCATTGGCAAGTTTGATCCAACAGTCGATTAAGTATTGGACAAGTCCTCTGCTTTTGCACGGACTGCTCAATCCAAGGAAAAAAGTCAGACATGAGAACAGCTCCTAAAGGTACTGTCACACTTAGCGATGTACCAGCGATCCCGACCAGCGATATGACGCGGTCAGGATCGCTGGTACATCGCTAAGTGGTCGCTAGTGAGCTGCCACATAGGCAGATCTCACTAGCGACATCGCTGGGGACGGGGATCGCTACTTACATGTCACACCAGGCGATCCTGCGTCCTCCCGCCCGGCTCCACGCGTCGCTCGTCCTCACAGCAGGAAGCGCCGCAGGAAGCTGACGACGAGAAACAGTCCTGAACGTTCTCGCGCGATCAGCGATAACCAGCGGGGGAGCCGGTCTTAGCTAAGTATCAGACACAGAGATATCGCTAGCAATATCGCTATAAAGTCACTAGTTATAGCGATATTGCTAGCGATATCTCTTAGTGTGACATGCCCTTTAGACTATATTAGGTATAAGTGCTATCCATGAAAAACACGGATAGTCACTCATATAAGCAAAAACTGATGTTTGACTGAATACTTAGTGCTTGAAATGGCCTTACTTATAATTACAGATTTAAAAGTTTTAGACTTATATATTATCTAAATATAATTTATTTATTTTTTCAGTATATACTTACAAATGTATTCCCACCAGGGCTTTATCTGTCCCAAAGCAGAACTTGGCTGTAAAATGCTTGCATTCTTCATAAAACAGTGACGATTGAATAGTTTTCTTTACGCCCCCATGTTACCATTTTTATTGTCAAAGCATCATATTCTTACACAGTCTGCCACTGTCAGTGCTGACTCTTCAGTGCTTGAATGTATAGGACACATCCCCAATTGTTAGTTCATGAAGACTACAAGTACTCGGTAAAACAGATGAGTCCGAAGCTGAGTGCTCCTCCTAAAGTATACTTACATAAAAGAACAAACGACTGATGCGTTGAGATCTTTTCTAAAGTAGCCAATAATACCTTGATAGCTCAATGTGTTTGTAAGATTAAATATTTAAGCCATGTGAATGTTTTTTATTATAGGCCTTGGCTTCAGTATAGCTGGCGGTGTTGGAAATCAGCACATCCCTGGTGACAACAGTATTTACGTCACAAAAATCATTGAGGGTGGTGCAGCACACAAAGATGGCAAGCTTCAGATTGGGGATAAACTCCTTGCAGTAAGTATGCATTGCTGAGATGATTTTAAAATGGTAAAGAAGTCCTCCTGCAGAACAAATACTACCTCACTACTATCTCAATGATGATGATATGCATCTTTGTTCTTACACCTCACTCCTCTGCCTACACTTTTAGTAGCTGACATGGAGAATTCACAAGGAAGCAGGAGAAGAAGGCTAAAGCAACATTTCCTTAGGGATACATTGAGCACCCTAGATACAGCCCTTACAAGTAGCAGAGACAGTTTGGAGAACTGTGGTAGTCTGCTGCTAGTCATTGTGTATACTTGTCTACAATATCACTGCTCTCCTGGGTTTTCTAACTTACGAGGGTTGTCCACTACTAGGACAACCCCTTCTTCAACTAATTGGCTCAAAATTAAATAAAGCCTATACTCTCCTCCCGTGCCGGCTCCGTTCCAGCGGTGTCTGCACTCACGGTCCAAGGACTGTGATGGGGGTGTTAACATGTGATGCCCAGCGCCCAATCAGCTCTGGCGTCACTGTCTCTGCCTTTGCACAAACCGTACATGAAGAGGAAGTCCGGAATCAGTTTGTCTGAAGGCGGAGACAGCGACAGCAGCGCTAATTGGACGCCGGTATCACATATCTCAACACTGCATCACAGCCCCCGGGATAGCGAGTGCCGACATCACAAGAGCCGCGCAGGCACAGGAGGTGCATATAAGTTTTATTATTCTATCAGGACCGAACATTTAGTATAGCAAGGGATTGTCCCAGTAGTGGACAGCCCCTTTAATGTCCATTTATGGGGAAAAATTATATAGTCACCAGTCTTTGCAGGGTTGAACATGGAGGGACAGCAATCTGTGAACTAGATGGATTTTGTAGATGCAGATGTAATGCTTTAGTTAACAGGAAGTTCTCTGTACAAGGGAGACTGATTTATGATTTTTATAGAAGGGAAATCTCTGCACTGTGGGCCAGAATAAGATCATGCGATCAAGAGGCGCCCATAATTAAAAGGTTAAAAAGGAAGGGTGCAACTAGGATTAAATAGATTAATGCAGCCATGTTCACTTCTAGGTAGCTTTTATATGCAAAATAATTAAAAAAAAAAAAATGCAGTACTTTAAAAAGCAGCTAAAGTTTTGTTGAATTTTACTTGTTTTTTTAGACTTTTAATTGTGTGAGGTTTGGTGTGGGTCAGTATTCTGAGACCTCCACTGGTCACTCAAAAGGCATCTTAAAAGTTCTCTGGTGTAAAACTGCTTTAAATGTTGCAAAATGTTTGCGGTATTCAAAATTGTGCAAATATTTTGCATCGTGGCGGATTTACAGTAGTTTTGTCCAGTTCTGCCAATTTTTTTTATTATTTTTAAAGTGGACTGAGATTTGGTAGGGGTGCCCAGGCACGCCTGATAAATTATCATAATTTACACCACAGTAGTAAGTCGGTCTGTCATAAGTTTCTGGCAGTGGCACATGGCAACTGAAAGATGTGACATTCATTAAGAGGTGCATTCCTCTCAATGAATTTGGTGCATTTAATTAAGTGCTCCATTCATTAAGATTACAGTACAAACCTCCAGTTTTAATGAATGTGGGCCTAGAACTTTTGTATTTTGAATCATAGAAAATAAAAGTTAGAGTAATTAAATATTTTTCAAATGTTTTTCATGTTATAGGCCCTTAAACTATGTGTATATTGGTGAAAGTCCAGGTCCTTAGACGTCCAACGATCAAACACCTCTGTGCATGTGCTCACACATCTTCTGTTTCCTGAACTGCACAGTTCTAAGAGGTCTTTTGAGCCATTATGAGATTGTGCACTGTCAGTACACTTTATAAGAATACCTAGCATACAGACGAGCTCTGCCCCCTCAAGTGACATCATTTGCGGAGGCGACCCTGGTCTCTGCACGCTGGGTGTTCGTTTTACAATACGCACTGACAGTGCACTTTCTTGTCAGCTCTTTACAGCTGATCTGAGCCAGCGACAGAGCGCACTGTTATGAATGAGTCACAGAGGAGGAAAAAACAAAAAGCAAGCTAAGCCCAGAAAACCGGAGAGGTTGGTAACTAGCGGATTGCAGACCCCTGATCCTATCCACAACAACTAGCAGTAGCCGTGGAGCATGCCTACGGTGGTCCTAGACGCCTCGTCACGGCCGGAGAACTAAATAAGCCTAAAGAAAGAAGGGGAAAATCTAAACTGCCCCAGAGCAGACCCCAAAGCAATAGACAGCCCCCAACATGTATTGTCGGTGAAACAAGATGAAAACACAGACACAGGTAGAAAGATAGGCTGAGCAAACGATGGGGCCCTCGCTAACTAGAAAGGACAGGAAAGAAAAGCTGCTGTCTGCAATCACGCAAAAAACCCTACCAAAAAGAAAGTCCAACACGTCTGATAGAAAAAGGCCCTGAAGTCGCTAGACTTCAAATCACTATCAGCACTCAGGTATATTCTGAAGACCGAGCAAAAGAGATCAATTGATCAGAGACAAAATGGGGATTCAGCCCAGTCCCAGCCAGGGCTGGCCGAACACAAAAACTAAGTAAACCAGACAAAAACTCATATGAACAATAGCAGAGAAAACTTAGCTTTAGGAAGGCAGGAACCAAACTGGAAACCAGGAGCCACAGTCAGGAAAAATCACCAGCAAGAAACTAGGGAGTCGGCTGCCTTAAATCCAATCAGAAACTCCTGATGTCCAATCGCAGTCCTCTTCCTCAGGTGGCCGGTCTCTGCCATTTAGATCAGCTTCATTACCTCCCTTCACCAACAGAGGGAGTCCAGATAGAGAACTCACTACTCTGTCAGCACAGTCAGCTCCATAACCCTCACCAGAAGCCAGAGGCAAACCCGAAAATGAGCTCACAACAGCGCACTGTCATTGTGCACATCGCACTGGGACTAGCCCAGATCCTGTAACGAAGGTCACTGAGGACACTATGTTTTAGGGATGCGGCAGTAGCTACTGCAGCTTCTGCCCCCTGATGACGTTTCGTTTGAGAATCTCATCATGCACTTGGATTCTCAAACGAAGCGTCATCAAAAAAGAGGTTGTTAAAAAAAATAAATCAGGTAGTGTAGTGAGGGGAAGGTTAGGGAATTTTTAATTAGAGTATATTAGAAAATAAGTTAGATTATGAAATTAAATGGGCATTTAGGATGAAAATTAATTTGTACTTCAGTCCACCCATTTAAGGTCAAAATTCGCTGTCATTAAGAAGTTAAGAATCCGAATGTGATGACTGTTGGCTTAAGATGTTACAGCATGTATGTTCTCCGTGCCTACGTTTCAGCACATAGAAGTAATAGTTCATAAACTATCACAGCCTGCTGAATAATTTATTGTGTTTTAATGATGGCATTTGTCCTAAAAGTTTTTGCTGTTAGCATTAAAATGTTAAACTAGATTTTAAGTGCAGATAATTGTATCTGGCATTTTGCACTTGATTTTAAAATATGTTGTGTATGTATAAAATGAATGTAACGAGTTTGTGTCGAACAGAACATTTTATTTCCTTTATCCCACAATTTTTATTTGCTTTTAGTTTCATGGTTGCCTACTGGTAAAGTGGGGATGCCATGTTTATATCTTAAAGAGAAGTTGTCAGCCTAATTTTGTATTGTAAAGACATGGCTGTAGTGTCCAGTAATACTGATTACATTGATACCTTTTGGTGAAGAAATCCACGTTGTGATTCTTCTGTAATCCGCATTTGAAGTTTTCTGTTAGACAGGGAGGAGAAGACCTATTATTTCCCAGCCCTTCTCCTGTCTCTGAATGCCAGGAGAGATTTCACACAGAGGAAGCAGTAGAGGGGTCGGGAAATGACAGACAGGAGGAAAAGACCCTGTGCACAGTCCGGCCCCTGTGCACCCAAATCTAATTAGCTGAGAGCTCCAAATAAAAGAATCACCACAATCTGGATTTCTTCAGCCTAGGTATCAATTTAATCTGTATTACAGCGCTACTACAACTGTGTTTACATTACCAAATTGTGCTAATTGTTCTCTTTAATCCCCTTCCCAACATATGACGTACGGTTACGTCACATGCCACCAAGCTCTCATCTTTTCTGCTAGATGATAGCTGAATTATCCAGTTATCATCTGCCTCTAACAGCTGTGGCTGTAGCGGAGCTCCACCCGGGGCTGTTAACCAGTTAAATGCTGCTGTCATTCTTTGACAGCGGCATTTACAGTATGTCGGCAGGGGGGGTGTCATTCTATGCACCCATCTGTGTGCCCACAACATGATCTTGGGGTGCCGTTTGTTTGCCATGGCAGCCAGGGGGGGGGGGTCTCCTGAAGACCTCCGTACCTGTCATGACTGTTCTCCTGTGAAAGCTGGAAAGTAGTTGGCATTCATAGGAGACTGATTATCACAATATATAGCATTACTATAACACTGCTGTGTATAGCACACTTTTTAATATTATGAAAAAAAGCATTTGTTATAATTACCCTCCTTTTCCCAATTAAAAATATAGAAATGGTAAAAAAAACACATATTTGGTATCACTACGTCCATAAAAGTCAGATTTATAAAAATATAAAATAAATTAATATGGTTGCCTAATGAGAAGGAAGAAAATCGAAAACAACAGAATTACGTTTATTCAGCCACCTCTGCGCTGCAAGAAATGCAATAACGGCAATCAAAACATCGTATCTTGCCAAAAATAGTATAAATAAACATATCAACCCAGTGTGCATGTGTTGGTATCTTCGTAATCGTAATGACTTGGAGAATCATATCGCCAGGTTACTTTTACCGTATACTGAACCTGATAAATAAAAATCCCAAAACAATTGTGGCATTGCACTATTTTTGCAATTTAGAATCACTTGGAATTCACCTCCCCCGCTTTTCAGTGAATCACATGATAAAATGAATGGTGTCTTTCAAAAGTACAATTTATCTAGAAGAAAAACAAGCCCTCATATGGCTATGTGGACAGAAAAATAAAAAAAGTTAAGACTCTTGGAAGAAGTAGAGGGAAAAAACGGAAATTGGCTGCCGTGGCAAGGGGTTAAAAGTGCACCCAAGCAGAGGAAGAATTCACTCTAAAAGGGCATAAGATTGTTCAAAGACCTAAAACATAAGGCGGTCATGATGCCTGCCTCCTGCAATCCAAAGGATAGGTCATCGATATATACCGTAATCCCTGGACAACTCCTTTAGTTTACTGCATTGTAATCTTCAGTGCACTTGCTTTTACTGGTAGAAGTTTATATTCTGTGAATACGGGCTGAGAGCCACTGGTGAGTGAGTTGCCGATCGCCCGCAGATCAGGGAGAATGTTGAGAGCCTTGTCCAGCACCTGGTGGCGGGGAACAGCGCTTACTGTAACGCTTCTTCCCTGGCCTCTGATCCATGTCACATGGATGATCTCCATGTGTGTTATGCGTGTGCACGTGTGTGGGACATGTCGGCGTGTTTTGCCCATGGACACAGTCTATGGAAACACACTGTGTACAGACCCATTCACTTGAATAGGCAAATAGCGCTCCGTTCCTCCTGAGTCTCTCCTCATGGCTAAGTAGCACTGTACAGTCACATATAGGGTATTGCCACATTCCGTAGAAATTGTTGGACAAATTTTGTTGCCAGTTTTACCCACTTCTTGTGTGAAAATGTAAAATCTTTGGCTAAAACAACATTTTGGTGGTAAATGTGTAGTTATTTTGTCTTGACTGCCTAATGGTACAAAATTCTGTGACACATCCATGGTGTCAATATGATCACTGCACCCGTAGATGAATTCATTGAGAGGTGTAGTTCATAAAATGGGGTCACTTATTGGGTATTCGTGGTTACGACCACTAGCAACTAGCCAACTGTCATTAGATCAGTGGTCGTAACCATGGATACCTAAAGTCCTTCAATGCCTGCACATGAAGAAAGAGACATAGCGAATCAGAGAAACTATACTACATTTCTAACTGTATACATTTGCTAATAGGATCTTGACGATGGGAATACCCCTTTAACTATATGTTGGCACAACGAAGTCAGCAAAATTGCACTTGTCATTCACTGTATGTATCAATGGTAAAATAAAATGGGTTCGCAAACTTTTGGTTATGAAACCAACCCTTTTAAAGGGAATCTGTTAGCTGCTTTTTGCTATGTAATCTGAAGACAGCATGAGGGTGTAGGGAAGGTGACCTGACGGACGGACGGACTAGTCAGAGTGAAGAAAGATAGGTTTGCACAGTGTATGTAGGAGTCAGTGATTACAGTGGGGAAACAACTAGGAAAGTGTAGTGGACGTGCAGTACCTTGGGATGACCATTAGATGGCAGGGTGGAGTGTGAGCAAAGGACTTTACAGCAGCTTAGGGCTTTAGAAACCGTTGGTCATGGGGGGCGTGGTGACAGTTAGTGACAGTTTCAAGGAACCGGGGAAGTTATAAATACTGAGGGAGGGTTCCAGAAAGT
The DNA here is from genome assembly GCF_039654945.1 of Dendrobates tinctorius. Taxonomy (NCBI): domain Eukaryota; kingdom Metazoa; phylum Chordata; class Amphibia; order Anura; family Dendrobatidae; genus Dendrobates; species Dendrobates tinctorius. The sequence goes on from NW_027361728.1 coordinate 14,103,794, forward strand.
TCCAGTCCCCAGGGGGAGCCCAGGTGACAGGAGGACTTCGCCAGTCTGTGTGTCCTGAGGAGAATCCGACCAAGGGGACTGAGGAGAGGGAAACGTCAGGGGGTGGTCCTGACAGAAAGATACCGCAGAAGAGACGAGGCAGTGAGTGCCATATACCGTATTTGACACGACGACTGACCAGTGAAAGCGCTGTTGGTTATTGGGCCTAGGGCGGCCACAGTGGCGGACCTGGCAGGAGCATCGAACAAGTGAAGGAGGGACAGTACGCATATGTACGTCCTTATTGTAAAAGTACGGTGTGTAAACGGCTCTGGAAACGGAGGGCCGATAAGTGAAGAAACGTGCGGTGTGCTGCGGAGGCCGTCAGGCGGACGGCAAGTAATGAAATAAACTTGGACCTGTTGCACCCAGAATCTGCCTCATCGTGTCTCTGTCATCATCTCTGCGCAGTACAAAAGTAGGACCACCCCCCCCCCAGCTCGGCACCCCACCACCGACACTACAAGGTAAAACACAGATTTCAGCAATGCCTCTTATCAAGCTCCGTGCTTTTGTTTGCTTACAGTGATTCTTTCAGCACCAGTAGCTTATCATTGCTGTGAGCCCCGCTCGGGCACGCCCCCTCCTGTGATAGGCAGCTCGCTGTCTACTGACATTGTATACAGAGCCAGGTGTGGGCGGGGTTAGCTTTCTCAGCTCTGCTACATTGCTAAATCTAAAAACTGTGTCAGAATGGCTGCACCCACTACATCGTTGGATTCAGCTTCTCTTTGCCTACATCAAGCATTTCTCAAATGAGATGGCAAAAGCCTGCTGACAGATTCCCAAAGCAATTTTAAATGTATTTTTCTGTTGTAAACTTTCATTATCTTCTTGCACTTATGATTTTTTTTGTCCTCCTTTTCCTTACGATAGACAGAATCTGCTATGTAGGCTAAAGCTGGGCCACAACTGCTGTGAATATTGTGGTGGTTTCCCAGCATCTATTCTCATATATAATAAATGACTGAATAGAAAAGTAATATTTCACTTGAGGTCAACTCAAGAATTTTTTTTTTTCAAGCTTTTATTTTATTTTAGTGAGCAAATACAATTGAATCACTAGTCTTTGACATATTTCAGAGTGGACTGCTCAGTTTGGCTAGTTTTCCATTTCCCGGGAACTTAGGTCTGCACTTTCTTTGTGATATGTTAGTCTTGAGGTTTCCTGTCAATAGCTGTGTTGTCAGGGGAATTCACTTATTTTCTTATACATAACCTGATGTACCAGAAAGATCACTACATGAATACAGAAGGCTGATCTGTATAACACTGGTGCCCCAACAGACCCAAGTTCAAGGTTAGGTGAAGAAAAAAGCAACATATCACTATAAACATTCTTCCTGTATGAAAATCTTAACTTTTTTCCCAGTTTACATTTTTTATGTGTACTTCGATTCATGCTATCAACCGAATTATCCTTATTTTCTGTAATGTAGGTACATAAGCATGTTCAAGATGAAAATAAGCAAAGTCTTTCATTCTTCTAATCTGTGGGGGTCCTAGAGGTCAGACCCTCATCAATCCTAATGGTCTTGTTATATGCCATCACATTATAAGATGGTAATAACCTTCTAATTTGTTTCTTTACTTGCAGGTAAACGCGGTGTGCTTGGAAGAAGTTTCTCATGAAGAAGCTGTGACTGCTTTAAAGAATACTTCAGATTTTGTGTATCTCAAAGTAGCAAAACCGACCACCATGTTTATGAATGACAGCTATGCTCCTCCTGATATCACAAATTGTGAGTGGTGAATATGTCATCAAGAAATGTCCTCGCTGATCCTTCTGGTTTAGTTTGACTGTTTTCTCTAAATAGTATTGATTAGCTTGGAGGTGCTTGTTCCTCTCACTTGCAAGAAGTTGTAGAATTATGGTACATTAAATTATTAATGGGGTACACCTTCAGTAACTAAGAAACCACTGTATACTCCGGATATGGTGGAAGATGAAACCGGCAGGGTATAAAAATAAAAGAAAATATGATGTGTGTAATATACAATGTAAAGAACACACAGAATAAAATAATCAGACAATGGCCTTTAATACCATGTTTACATTTGGGTAACTAAAAAAGGCACCCCAAATGTAAACATGGTATTATAAATCCATAATAGGCTATATAGTAAAGCTTTCCTAGTAACCATGCTATACTGGCGACAAAGGAGAGCAACTCCGAAAAGCGCGTCGGGGCGCGTTATTTTGGCCTATCAGGTAATTGTTGATTCCTTGTTTTATTTTTTCATTGTGTGGCGCTTAATTTTTACCACTTATTGGTATTCACGGTCACTCTTTGAGCCATACCACTATTGCACTTTACTTGAAGTTAGCATTTTTTGCCACACATTGCACTATTTTTGTGTTTTTGGGTCATTGTATGTATTTTTTACCTGTTATTCATTGAGCCAGTATAGCATGGTTATTAGGAAAGCTTTACTATATAGCCTATTATGGATTTATAATACCATGTTTACATTTGGGGTGCCTTTTTTAGTTATTCTAAGTGTACACCTATTGTTGTTTTATACCTTAATAAAGGCCATTGTTTGATTATTTTATTATGTGTGTTCTTTACATTGTATATTACACACATCATATTTTCTTTTATTTTTATATCCTGCCGGTTTCATCTTCCACCATATCCGGAGTATACAGTGTTTTTTTTCACCGGATGGTCTGCCATCCAATTTTTTCAGAGGGGTTTTTTTGACATATCTTTCATTATATATTTAATTATTTCAAAAAATTGTTTATTTTGGAATATTATTTTTATTCCCCACTGTTGTAACTTCAGTAACAAAGGTGGATAGGTGCTCATTGTATAGGTATGGGTTATCTATGTGGCATAAATATACACTGCCGCCTCTATTTTGCAAGCCAGTCTTAATAAAGGGAGCAATGGAGTTAGATGCACTAAATTTATTAAGAGGCGTGCCAGGAACTTGTTGATTTCTGTCCTAATTCATGACAGTCCGATGTCAGTTATTCTGAATTTGTCACGCATGCTTCACCATACAATGACCTGCTCACACACTGTCCACTTTTCTGGGGCTGCCATGAAAAGTCCTAGTCACAATGTATTTGCTCAACTTGAAGTACAAACATTTTTTTGACATTTCATGCCATAATTCTGGCAAAAACTGCTTAATAAGGCAAGCACTATATATCCAAAGAACGGCTTGATAGACCTACCATGCCTGAACCACAAGTACAACAGAACCTGTCGTATTCATGCAACATGAACCACAAGCAGCATGAATTAGACACTGGCGGCGTGACTGCAGCCAGAAAACCTACTGTATTAAACTCCCAGCTTCTCCCTGCCCCCGATTACTGTACCCAAAAAGTCTCTCCCTAAAGTAAAATGAATAAATATTACTCAGAGGGAGAGAAATGCTAGTCAACTGGGGCAGGGAGAAGTCCCCACGAGCTATTAGAATATTTTCTCTTAAATGTGGTTGACTAATCTTGTAATAGGTCATCAACATCTGATACTTGGGATTCTGACACCTAGCACCCCCACTAATCAGCTGTTTGGCTGCCACTGCTGAAGCTGAAAACTCCACCACTTTTCTCTATGTAGTGTCTGTTCCTTGGTGCTGCAGCTTAGCTCCTATTGAAATGAATATGAGCTGCACTTCTTTGCAAAGACCACTACACAGTGAACAGGAGTGGTGGTGTTACAGCTTCTTTCACTGTTTTATATTTGGTCACCGCTGAAATTAAAGACTGAAAGTTGGTAGGGGTGTTGGGTGTTAGACACCCTCCACCCATCTGATTCTGATGACCTATTGATCTCAATGTCAAAGGCCTGGACAGCTCTTCCATATAGAGTTTAATCCTCTTTTGCAACTTCAGTAGCCTCCACTTCTTTTGCCTTAATTCAAGATTTGGACAGATTTGAAACTTTGCGTACTTTCAGCCAAAATAGCATTTATATATGTCAGACACTAATGTTGGACAATAAGGTCTGGCTTGTATTTGGAATTTCCAATTCATTCCAGTGCTATTATATGGACTTGAGGCCAGGGATTTATGCAGACTACTCAGGTTCCTATGAATTGTTGTCATCAATACATGTCTTTCTACACCATGCTTTGTGGCACAGTCATGCTCACTCAGAGGCTTGGTTTTGCACGTGTGATCTTGGGCTTCTGTGCAATTTACACAGCGGTTGGGAGCATTACTCTTTAAGTTTGCGAGGTCTACTGTCTCTTGGTTGAGCTTTGGTTACTCCTAGATGCTTCCACTTCATATTCATTGCACTACCAGTTCAGGGACAGGTCTAGTGGTTCATAAGCTGTACAGAGCATTTTATGGTAAACGTGCTCTCTCCTGTCAGTGCTCAGCGAGCTCTACAGTGTGACCCATACTACTACTTTGGGTCTCTGGAGATTGCATGCCCCAAGTTACATTGGGTGTAAGGTAAAACACCTAAACTGCACACTCGGGATTATAGAACGCCTGCTTTTGGCCCTGCAATGTATTCTGCACAAGCATACAGATAAAATACTCTCTGAAGTCCTGCATAATGACAGATGTTTTTTTGTTTTTTCTTTTTTTTTTTTATCTTTTGTGATTTTTTTTTTTTTTTTTTGTGTATAATTTTTGTATACTAATGTATCACACGGTTTATACTTTGTGTGCAGCATATTCTCAGCAAACAGATAATCATATCAATTCTCCTGGATTTCTTGGACATCCGTTACCACCGTCCCCTAGCCGGTATTCTCCTGTCCCAAAAGGAATGCTTGGAGATGATGATGATTTAACACGGTAAGTCCCATATGTCGCTGTCTGAGAGCCTCCAATTAACTACATAGTAAGTTTGATGGTTTATGTGTCTGTGGTCCTTCTGTAATTACATCTTTTTGGGATCACATTAAAGAGTAGAAACTTCATTTTCCTTGGATTCATCTAACATTGCCCAGCACCTTCTGTTTTCAGGTGGAGTTATGCAGTAGTAAACAAGAATAAAAAATAACATTTAATTAAACATGGGCTCCTTGCTAAAATTTAGTATAACCAGATAGGCATTTTCTTTCCACTGCCTAATCCTAGCCATTGTTTCCATGTTTGTTGTCTTCCAATATTTTTAACCCAATTTTGGGGTGATTCTTAATTTTATAGGGAATACAATCTTTGTCTTTTTTGCAGGGAACCACGGAAAATTATTTTATTTCGAGGTGCCACAGGCCTAGGCTTCAACATTGTTGGTGGTGAAGATGGTGAAGGAATCTTTATCTCCTTTATTCTCGCTGGGGGACCTGCCGATTTAAGTGGAGAGCTTAGGAAGGGGGACCGTATTATGTCGGTATGTTTTATCTAAGACTTCTTGGACTGTCTCCCAGCTATAGGTCACATACTACTTGAGTGTACAGTTTATCCAAATCACATTCCCTATGCTAAGCAACAGGTATATAATTTGAACCCCAAGATTAACAGCCAGAAACTGTGATATGGGGACACTTGAGTAGAACAGCTGCAGGATTTGGGTGTGTGAAGTTAAATGCTTCATAACACAGAAAAAGCAACACCATATAAATCATATGTAATAAAATGTCTGTGTGTAACCTGTGATATTTCCTTTGCTAGCCAGATTATATGTGTTATTACCATTTCTAAATATTATAAGATAATGAACAGCAGACATCAAAGAGAACTGCATTTAAAAATATATGTACCGTATATACTTGCGTATAAACCGAGATTTTCAGCCCATTTTTTTGGGATGAAAGTCCCCCTCTTGGCTTATACTCGAGTCATATACTTGGGGTGGGAGGGAGAGCAGGGGTGTCAGAGACCATACTCACCCTTCCTGGCATGTCTCTGCAGCCCCTGCTTCTCCCTCGGTCATCGTCTTCCTGCGTTCAGCGGTCACGTGGTATCGCTTATTAAACTCATGAATATGCGCATATTCATGAGTTTAATGAGCGGTACCACGTGACCGCTGAACGCATGAAGAAGATGACCGAGGTAGAAGCTAGGGCTGCAGAGAAGACCGTGCGCCAGGAGGGGGTTAGTATGACGGGGGCAGAGCAATATTCACCTGTCCCCGTTCCATCGCCGTGCACCGCTGTGTCTCCGGGTCCTCCTGCTGTGATGTTCAGCAGAGGGTGCGATGACGTAGTCAGGGCGCACCCTCTGCTGAACGTCACTGCAGAGACCCGGGAGACAGAACGGTGGACGGCGATGGAATGGGGACTGGTAAATATCGCCAGTGCTGGGAGCCCAGGACACCGGTACCTGGCCCCCAGAGACGGAGAGGTGAGTATGTCATTTTTTTTTTTTTAATTGCAGCATCGGCAGCAGCAAATAAGGGGTATTTATGGGGCCGCATTAACCCTTGTGCAGCAGCATATTATGGGGGTATTTATGGAGCATCTTATGGGGCAGCATTAACCCTTGTGCAGCAGCATATAGGGGGTATTTATGGAGCATCTTATGTGGCAGCATTAACCCTTGTGCAGCAGCATATGGGTGGTTTTATCTATGGAGCATCTTCTTGGACCACCATTAACCCTCGGCTTATACATGAGTCAATAAGTTTTCCCAGTTTTTTTTTGTGGCAAAATTAGGGGGTTCGGCTTATACGCGGGTCGGCTTATACACGGGTATATACGGTATGTATAATGTTTTCCTATCCTTAATTTTTTAATACATCAGAGGGCTTAGGGTCCCGTTTCACTTAGCGACGCACCAGCGATCCCGACAACGATACGACCTGGTAAGGATCGCTGGTGCGTCACTAAATGGTCGCTAGTAAGCTGCCAAACAGGGAGATCTCTTCAGCGACGCAGCAACGATACGTCGATCCGTATAACGACCTCGGCGGTCGTTGGGACCTTGTCACACAGCAGCTTTTCAGACGATTCCCGCCTGTGTCCCTGTGTTCTGCATCGCCAACGAGGTCGCTCGTCGAAAAAATGGCCCAGGTCATTCGAGCACGATCAGTGATATCCAGCAGGGGGGCTGGTCGCCGCTGCGTGTCACATGTAGCGAGATCGCTGTTGCCTCACAGAATCGGTGACGCGTCAGCGATCTCGCTAGCTATGTGAGAAGGGGGCTTTGCAAATGCATCAGTAAGAGCATCCGTAGCATTTCATTGAAAAGTGTTGTTTCCTTCTTTCCAAATATCCGCTCCTGGTGAATGGTTTCTTTAAATCTCGTACATGCCTCAACTAATAAACAGAAATTTTGCAGATTGATTGTATTAGTCATGAACGTAGTGGTGTAAGGGACTAAAGTATGGATTTAATATTGCCCTAGGACACGAAATGGCGAGCGTGTCACTCACAAATAGAAAGTAGAGCAATCTAACAGAACTGCTAATGTTTGGGACGTTGTATTGTGCAATGCTTTTAGTGTAACCTTAAAAATATAAAATGAAACACAAGCAAAAGTGCTAGTATAAATACACTCAAATGCATTTATTTACACAATTGCAGAGTGGTAAGATGTGGTGTACTTAAAGGAGGTTGTTAACCTTCTTAAACACTAAGTTGCTCTTCATCCAAAAGCAAAAATGTATACTTGCGTTCTGTACGATTGTGATAACGTGACAATTAAAACCAATGTCACATTGCCTGGAGACTCGGCGTTGACATCAGAGCAATGGGGCAGGCCTTTATTTATTTATTTTTTTTCCCTTTATTTGCGATAGGCAATTTAACTGTTAAGTAGGGATTACCAGTAGTGGACAACACCGTTTAAGTGTTAAAAGATATAAAAGAGTGAAAATGCAAAAATACGGTGGCCAAAACTAGTAGTAGAATATGCAGACTATATTACTCGATTAGCTTCATTTACATGATTAGATCATCAGCACTATGGGAAAAGTATAGGGATGAATGATTGTTACTATGATTATTCATCCCCATATAGTGTACATTGCTGTGTGCAGCACATTGCTTTTTCACAGGGGCTTATTCTGCCAATAATTGAAAGTTTTTATGCCTGCAGAAAAAGTGATCAGCTGGAAAAAAAAAAGTGCAAATATTAATTTGCCACCTAATTATGTTTGTGGCTATAGAGTGATTTTATCAAGGAGATTGTAGTTAGGAGTATTTTACCATATTTAAAAAAATAAAAATAAAGACTCCAATTTTGTTGCAAATTTATGAATTGCGATTTTTAAATTCAAAGTGTCACATTCACTGCAACAGGGTGGTTCATTCCAAAAGGGGTGGATGTACAGCACCCTGCCGCAGCCACTGTACAGTATAGTTGATGAAGCTGTGCTCTGTAGTTCTACAACTGACCATATCCAGCCAGCACCAGGGTAGGCCATCAACATAAAAGTACTGGACAAAACTAGCATTGAACAAGTGTATAGCACACTAAAAGCCACTTTTACATTCACTTATGACTGGTCTATAGGCTTGTTCACTAGCCCTGCTTATGTATATATATGCCTGTCATGTCCTGCCAATTAATACAGATCTTTCTGTTTTGTGTTTTTTTTTGTTTTGTTTTTTTTTCCCCATAAACTTATGGCATTGTTTACCTCCCTTATGACAAGTCTAATATGGTGCCATGACCTTATATTCTTAATCTCCTAGGTAAATGGTGTTGAACTCCGAACAGCCACTCATGAACAAGCAGCAGCAGCTCTGAAAAATGCTGGTCAAACTGTGACCATTATTGCACAATACCGTCCAGAAGGTAAGTGATGGGGTTTTTTTTCCACCCGGTTATTTATAGCGAAATGTGTTTTTTAAGAAGTTTCTACCCTTCTTTTTTTTTTTTTTTTTTTTTTTTTTTTTTTTTTTAAATTTTTGCTAGATAGAAACAGATGTAGTTCATGAAATTAAGGGCTCATTCAGATGTCAGTATTCTCCTTGCGCAAGAAAAACGAATTGATTATACTGATCAGAGTAATCAGAGTTTGATCTGAGTGTGGCCAGATTGTCATCAATTTTTCTCGTACGTGGAGGGGAAAAAAAAAGTTTCTTCTCCTTTTCAACAGTCCGTGAAAAATTGGTCCTATAGATTTACATAGAGGATTTTGATCCGACCTTCGGATCAAAATCTGACACATCTCCGATATTTTCCCCGGACCACTCAGTCCGAGGAAAAAATTGCACATGTGCACAGCCCCATAGAATATCATAGGTACATGTGCTATTTGTGAAAACCACAGAGAGCACTCGTATGACAAAATCGGATGTGAATGAGCCCTAAAGTTTGCCAATTGTCTCCTTAATGTCTTTATACATTTTAACCCCTTCTCACAGATGACGTATGTTTACTTAATTAGCCATGTCACACGCTGAGTCTGCATCTTGATGGTTGATTTAATTAGCTATCAAGTGCCTCGACTGTTCACAAGTAAAATGCCGCTGTCAGTCACTGACAGGGGCATTTAACACAAAGACAGGAAGCATGTCATTGATCCTGCCCATCGGCGCCATGTCACATAATCGTGGGGTACCAATGAGTTGTCATGATATCCAGGGGTCCATGGTCTGCATTCATAGCACACGCGATGGGACCATCGCAGCTCAACTGTCCTAATAGTCTATATTAAATACAGTAAAATGTGTAAAAAAAAAAGATAAATTTAAAAAAAAAAGTTTAAATAGCCTGGCCATTCATGTACTGTACTGTACAGTAATACCAGGCAGCAAACGTAACAATCTTTTAGGAAATCATCTTTCTGCGAGACATCTTTTGTAAAAAAACAAACACAGCTAAATTTAGTTCAATCCATGAAAGTCTGGTATAGTCTGGTAAACCATTGTTTGTTCTGAGTTTCCCTGAAGATTAATCGTTTTGGTTGAAATAATTCATTTTTATCAACCTGATTATGTACACTACCGTTCAAAAGTTTAGGATCACGTAGAAATTTCCTTATTTTTGAAAGAAAAGCAGAAGTTTTTCCAATGAAGCTAACATTAAATGATTCAGAAATACACTCTATACATTGTAAATGTGGTAAATGACGATTCTAGTTGCACACGTCTGGTTTGTAATGCAATATCTTCATAGGTGTATAGAGGCCCATTTCCAACAACCACGACTCCAGTGTTCTTATGGTACTTCGTGTTTGCTAACTGTGTATGAAGGCTAATGGATGGTTAGAGTACCCTTGAAAACCCTTGTGCAAGTATGTTAGCACAGCTGAAAACAGTTTGGCTGATTAGAGATGCTATAAACCTGACCTTCCTTTGAGCTAGTTGAGAATTTGGAGCATTACATTTCTTGGTTCCATTAAACTCTCAAAATGGCCAGAAAAAAAGAACTTTCATGTGAAACTCGACAGTCTATTCTTGTTCTTAGAAATGAAGGCTATTCCATGCGAGAAATTGCCAAGAAGCTGAAGATTTCCTACATCGGTGTGTACTACTACCTTCAGAGGAGAGCACAAACAGGCTATAACGAGTAGAAAGAGAAGTGGGAGGCCCCGCTGCGCAACAAGACAAGTACATTAGTCTGTAGTTTGAGAAATCGATGTCTCACAGGTCCTCAACTGGCAGCTTCATTAAATAGTACACGCAAAACGCCAGTGTCAACATCTACAGTGAAGAGGCGACTCTGGGATGCTGGCCTTCAGGGCAGAGTGGCAAAGAAAAGCCATATCTGAGACTGGCTAATTAAAGGGAAAGATTAATATGGGCAAAAGAACACAGACATTGGACAGAGGAAGATTGGAAAAAAGTGTTATGGACAGACAAATCCAAGTTTGAGGTGTTTGGATCACACAGAAGAACATTTGTGAGACGCAGAACAGCTGAAAAGATGCTGGAAGAGTTCCTGACGCCATCTGTCAAGCATGGTGGAGGTAATGTGATGGTCTGGGGTTGCTTTGGTGCTAGTAAAGTGGGAGATTTGTACAAAGTAAGAGGGATTTTGAATAAGGAAGGCTATCACTCCCTTTTGCAACTCCATGCCATACCCTGTGGACAGCGCTTGATTGGAGCCAATTTCATCCTACAACAGGACAATGATCCAAAGCACACCTCCAAATTATGCAAGAATTAATTAGGGAAGAAGCAGGCAGCTGGTATTCTATCTGTAATGGAGTGCCAGTGCAGTCACCAGATCTCAACCCCATTGCGCTGTTGAGGGAGCAGCTTGACTGTATGGTACACAAAAAGTGCCCATCAAGCCAAACCAACTTGTGGGAGGGGCTTCTGGAAACATGGGGTGAAATTTCTCCAGATTACCTCAGCAAATTAACTGCTAGAATGCCAAAGGTCTGCAATGCTGTAATTGCTGCAAAGGGAGCATTCTTTGACGAAAGCAAAAATTGAAGGAGAAAATTATTATTTCAAATAAAAATCTTTTTTTCGAACCTTGTCAATGTCTGGACTAGATTTTAAATATTTTTTTCAACTCATTTGATAAAAGTATGAACTTTCATGGAAAACACAATTGTCTGGGTGACCCCAAAATTTTGAATGGTAGTGTTTGTTGCCTGTAAGTTCATTCCATATCTATTTAATTTTGAACTTGGTCTTGTGGTTGTTTGATTCTGGATTTGGGTTGTGACATTACCTTCTATTGTCAGATAATCTTGGCCCTTTTTCTGTACTAAATTGGCATTTTACCATTTTCCTTTGGCCTCGACAGTGCAATAGGACTATCCAATTACTAGTTCTAATAAACTGAAGGCATTTCATTTACTGTGTGCTTAAAAACAAGATGCTTTTCTTTTTGTCCTATAGTTAAGAGTGTACCTTGTTAGACCCACAGAGAGAATAGCAAACTTTTATTTTTTCATAAATCAAAAATCTTTCTCTACTAATATTTCATAATCAAAAATTGTTCAAATCTGTCTATATCTGGCTTCAGTGAGAGATCAAATTACACCTGATGCCTATAATAGTGTATGGAGAAGGGAGGCCAAGGAGGCTGGAGGGAGACACATGCAAAGAGATATAAAGACCATGTTTTAGTCTTCTAATGATTAGAGCTTGCAAAAGAAAACCTTTAGGAAATCCGTCATATAATGGGCAGAAAGTGTTATTTTACACTTTTATACACACATCAGATTAGTCTACAAGTGACCCTGTAAGAGTATGTTCACACAGTTTGTGTGAATCTTAATGCACATCCTGTTCCAAAATTTACATAGTTTCCTTCAAATAGTCCTTAGTAAGTTTTTTATTTCACTGGAAATACCACATTGCTGTTCAAGCAGTAAGCTTGTTTCAAGTGAGATATTGAAAGCCGATCCAGAGAATCCATGTCAAACATGAGCCTAAAGTAAAAATGTTACAAATAGGAAAAGCTAAATAACCCAGGTCAGAACTGAAAACGGTCCAGACACAGTATAGGTTTCTGATGCGGACACCATAATAGCTTTGCAAGGTCAAACAGTACCCCATAAACAGTCGATTATTTTGTCTTGAAGTATATTACTGCTGTTTTGCAAATAATAACCAAATGGTTACATGTATTTTATTTTATATATATATTTTACTTCTACACAGAATATAGTCGTTTTGAAGCAAAAATACATGATCTTAGGGAACAGATGATGAACAGCAGCGTAAGCTCAGGGTCAGGCTCTCTCCGAACAAGTCAAAAACGGTCACTGTACGTCAGGTGAGATCTTAAAATACCTTGTTTTATTGAAAAAATAACCGCGAAAGAAACTGAATTTCTTATAATGTGGATCATTTTGTGGGTATGTGCAGACGATCCAGAACTAGCAGAGCTTTGGACGCAGTGCATGTTCGTTGTGTACAAAGCGCTGCCGTCTATTGAATGCAGGTGAATCCGCATGTGTTTACTGAACCGTGCGGATTCACTGCGTCCATTACACTCTATTGTTGAAATTTCTCTTGCAGAGACTGCGGTCTGGAATAATGCACTGCACGTCCGTCTTCGCAATGAGCCGCGAGCGTCTGTGAACTCATAGTGGGTATGGGATTTCAAGCCCATACACTATGCTGTAAAAGCTGACCGCTGTGAGTTTGAGGCTGCACAAATGCGTATCTGCACATACCCTTAAAGCGAACCAGTCACGTCTGATAATGTGATTTCCTGCAGAGTTACACTGCTGCTTGTTAATTACGAAGGTGCCTGCCCACCTTACTGAAAGTGGTAGCAAATGATTTAACTTCATTCCTTCCGGGAACCGCTGGCTTTCTCATACAGTCTTGCCGGTGCTGCTACAGCTCACAACATTGCAAGCATTCATTCGGCAGTATGATTGACAGCCAGCTCTACAGTGCATCAGTACAGAGCTGACTGTCAGTCAAAGTTCCAGGGGGTGCTTACAGCCGCCAACAGTACTGTGAGCTGTGGCTGTAGCTCTGTATGACTGAAGACCAGCGTCTCCTGGGAGGAATAGTTTTTCTCCCAGGTGCTGCACTTTCAGGACTGCGGCAGGACACCTTTCTAATGCTGTAAGTCTTCAAATTAACCGTTTGTCTGCAGGTTAATAGCATTATGCAAAAAGACTGGCTGCCTTTAAGGACACACACCTGTAAAAATAAAATAAAGTATCCATTAAAAATGTCTAAATGTATCTGTAATATAATGGAGTTAAATTAAAATACTTACTGATCACTGTCTTCCCTGGTTTCTAGCCTTGCTTCTGTTTTTTTTCCTGGGTCACATGACTTTAAACCAGACTCACTGGATTACACAGGGATTTGTGTGGAGCAGAAGTCTCTTTCACAATGTAAGTCTATGGAGCCTTGTTCTGAGACTGAATATGTTTACATAGAAGTAGCACTGCCCCGCACACTGGTCCCTGTGTGAGCCATCAAAGGAGAGGAGTGCTCACATGACCCAGAAGAAGACCAGAGCAGCTCTGGAAATCTGGAAAAGACCGCAATTGGTAAGTATTTTACACTTGCACTCCATTACACATTTATTTTAGGGAGTGCTTTTTTTTTTTTTTTAAAAGGAATTTGGTTTTTGCTACCCCATCTGAGATCAAAACCTAAAAATTGAGCTGTACTATATGCTGGTATATGTGTAAAGAGTAAGAGCACGTTCACACTGTGACCATTTCACAGACAAAACCACAAGAAAAAATACAATAAGTATATACCCTACAGCCAGTAAATAGTAATAAAATATGTTAATAACATTGTGCCTCCTCACTATGCTCCGCTCCATCGGCATCAAGGACACTGTTCTCTCCTGGTTTTCCTCCTATCTCTCTGACCGCTCCTTTAGGCTGCATTCACACGTGGTTTTTTCGCATTTTTGCGTCGGTTTTTAACGTGCGGTTTTGCCGCGAAAACGCAAAAAAACAGCATCCCATGCAATCCTATGGGATTCCACAATGCTGTGCTAATGCTGCGGATTTTCCCGCGGTGGAATCGCATCGTGGAAAAATACGCAGCATTAATTTTGCGGAATCGCGGCGATTCCACCCACATAGGAATGTATTATTCTGCTTCCTTTCCGCATGTGGCTGCGCCCATACTTTCCGCATGTGGCTGCGTTCCGAATAATGCCTTGCGGAAAGGAGCTGTGATGATGTAACGGTCTCAAGAGACTGCTACGTCATCAAAGGTCTCGCAAGGCATTACTGGGAAACGGGAGCATCTCGATGATCGGGAACGCTGCGCGGGACGTCGGAAGGTGAGAAAAACACCATTTTTTATTTTTTTATTATTTTTAACATTAGAACTTTTTACTACTGATGCTGCATAGGCAGCCTCAATAGTAAAAAGTTGGTCACACTAGTCAAACACGGTGTTTGACGAGTGTGACCAACCTGTCAATCAATTCTCCAAGCGATGCTACAGATCGCTTGGAAAACGCTAGCATTCTGCAAGCTAATTACGCTTGCAAATCGCTATTTTTTCCGCGGGAAGACCGCGGGAATTTAAAATGCGGTTTTCCAGCGGAATGGAATTCCCGCGGGAGTTCCGCAGTGTGTGCACATAGCCTTACTGTATCTTTTGCTGGCTCTTCCTCCTCTCATCTTCCACTTACTGTTGAGATTCCTCAAGGATCGGTTCTAGGTCCTGTCCTCTTCTCTTTGTACACTGCCCCTATTGGTCAAACAATCAGTAGATTTGGTTTCCAGTACCATCTCTATGCTGATGACACCCAATTATACGCTTCCTCTCCTGACATCACTCCTGCCTTTTTAGAAACACCAGCGATTGTCTAAGCGCTGTGTCTAACATCATGTCCTCACTATATCTGAAATTGATCCTGTCAAAGACTGAACTCCTTGTGTTTCCTCCCTCTACTAATGTACCTATACCCGACACTGCCATTTCTGTGTGGTTCCAGTATTACTCCCCAGCAACATGCCCGCTGTCTTGGGGTCATACTTGACTCCTAGCTTTCCTTTGCCTCCCACATCCAATCACTGGCTCGCTCTTGTTATCTGCATCTCAAAAACATTTCTAGAATTCAACCTTTTCTTACCTTTGACTCCGCAAAAACTCTTACTGTTTCTCTTATTCATTCTCGTCTGGACTATTGTAACTCTCTTCTAATCAGTCTCCCTCTTACCAAACTTTTCCCCCCTCCAATCTGTCTTTAATGCTGCAGCCAGGATCATATCCCTCGCCAATTGTTACACTGATGCCTCTACCTTGTGCCAGTCATTACACTGGCTACCCATCCACTCCAGAATCCAGTACAAATTTATTACCCTCACCCACAAAGCACTCCACGGCTCAGCATCACCCTACATCTCCTCCCTCGTTTCAGTCTACCACCCTACCCGTGCCCTCCATTCTGCTGATGACCTGAGGTTAGCATCCTCAATAATCAGAACCTCCCACTCACGTCTCCAAGACTTTACACGTGCTGCTCCAATTCTTTGGAATGTACTTCCCAGGTCAATACGATTAGTCCCCAATCCCTACAATTTTAAGCGTGCCCTGAAAAGGCATTTATTCGGATTGGCTTACCGCCTCAACACGTTACTAACTATCCCTGTGTGGCACAGTCAAAAGATTTACCATAACCAGGTTCCCTGTATCATGTTCCCACATGCTTTATGCGTCTATCAGCCCTCTGTGTCTGTACTGTTACACACTTAACATTATGGCTTATACAAACAATCAGGGCAATTGTTACCACCCACCTTTCGTGTCCACCTTTTTTTTTTCCTCATAGATAGTAAGCTTGCGAGCAGGGCACTCATTCCTCTTGGTATCTGTTATGATCTATGTGATTATTGTTATGCTGTAATGTCTATCGTCTGTACAAGTCCCCTCTGAAATGTAAAGTGCTGCGGAATATGTCGGCGCTATAGAAATAAAATTTATTTTTATAGTGTACTTAGTTAACACTAGTTTGATCAAAAAAGCATAAAAGCCATCCCTCCACGACAAGGTGTACCCATTGGTCGGTCTTTACCTGTCTCTAGTACCAAAACCTTTCTGTGACACTAGTCACTACTCAAGGACAAGCCCGTGATTCTGTGTAGTCAAGAGGTCTAGCGTCTGATACCAAGAACGCTAGTCATAAATGAAGAAGTAAGTGAAGGTGTAGTCAGGTTACAGTCCAAGGTCAGAATTCCGGGAAGGGAACGGGGCAAGGCAAATGGATGGTCAAAGGCATGGTCGGGCAGCAAAGATCGAATGCAGTAATCCAGAGAACAGAGCAAGCACACACCATTTGATCTAAGCTACAACTGACACTATTTGGAGGCAGAGAGACCGCTAAATAGCCAGGTAATTACTCAAATAGCAGACAAGCGGAGGAAGCCCTGGTCCTGATTCGATGACTAATTTGTCACTCAACACACTGACACTGATGATTGGATGGCTGAGCTGTCCATTACCATACTGACAGCTCAGAATGCCCCTGTCCTAGATTGGCCGGATGAACTGTCACTCACTGCTTCCAGACACACCGATAGGCTGAATTGTGGCACTTGCCTTATGTCAAAGGGCATCAATATGACACAAGGTAAGGTTTTATAGGGAACCATTCAAGTCATTCATAGCATCTAAAGTGTCCCCAGTGCGTTATTAGTGATATAATGTGCAAGTTTTTACCATTAAAGTCGCCGCTGTACTCCTTTTAAAAAAAAACAAACACTTTATATAGTTATAGCTTACCTGCTTGTTTAGTCATAGGGGTGTGATTCTTCGCATTCAGTCAGGCTTGTCCCCGCCCACGCAATTTAAATTGTTCTCTGGGTTGTGCCGGCATCACTGTGAAACCCTCGCTTGCGCAGTGTGTATTGTAGGCACTTGAGCATTGTCCATCTGTGATCCGCGCATGTGCCATGACGAGCGGCTCCCCACTGGTGCGCTCTGTCAGTGAAGCTGGCAATTAAAACCAACTTCAGTGCGGGGAGCTGCTTGTCACCGTGCATGCGCGAATGGGTGACTTACTATGCGCAAGCACAGGTTAGCAACATACTGTGCAAGTCCGGCTCCCACAATACACACTGTGCAAATGCGGAAAACAATAAACACTTCGCAATCATGGGATATGCAGCAACGTCAGCGCAACCTCGGGGGCAATTCAAATTGCGTGGACGGGGACAACCCTGACTGAATGCAATGAAGCACACCCCTATGACTAAATGAGCAGGTAAGATAGATCTATGGTATATAAAGTGGTTTTTAGAAGGATTACAGCGGTGAATTTAGTGGGAAAAACTTTCTGCCTATGTACAGTGTACACAGAAAGCTGCAAATCAGTGAAGGGGACGAGGTTATACAAAGCTCATGAATATGTCTGACCACCTGGCAGCAGGTTTACTAGTCCTCTACTGAGTCTGTCATGATTTTTATCAAAACAATGCTAAGCAGCTAAGTAACACAAAGCTGGAATCAGGTTCTTTCTCTGCTTCTCTCAGATTAGGTGGCAAAAACCTGGTGACAGATTCCCTTTAAATAAACTAATTCAATGCAATGCACAATTCACACTGGATCTCAGTGTCTGTTTATTTCTGTGTATATAGATATATTTGTGTTTCTATCTAAATATATATAATGTAAAATTCTGTATTTATATTGCTGGAATATTCCAAGTTTATTGTATATTACATAGATTTTCTGTCCTTTTAGTCTCTGTGACATATAAATGACTCTTCTATTTTTATTATCTAAATGTCATCTCAGATCTAATGCTTCTAGCTGTTGACAATGCTACTGGCAACATAAATTCAGTATAGTACGATTTCAGAGCATTATGTCCTTGACAAGTTCGGTGGGATGTGTTTTTACAGTGTTGACCACAGGGAATAACCTAGCATGCCAATGGGGCTAAGAATGTCCGAGGATTTTTTTTTTTTTTACATTTAATTATATATTGTGTATTGTGCTACCAATAACTATAAATGAAATTATTTATCTTTCTATTGAGACGTCTTAGCTGCTACATGGTTTGTTTCTCATTCCTAGTAATGAAGAGGAGAGGTGTTTTAGTTCTGTAAGGAATTGGGCATCTCCAAATTATAAAGCATGTTCACAAGTGTAAAGTTAGTGCTCACTAATATGATGAAGTGTTCCTTCAGATACATTTTCAGGGAAACACAATTGCGTCATTAGGCCACATGTACATGTTGAATATTTGGTAATTTCTTTCCTCAGTATTTGAAAGCCAAAACCAGGATTGGGTGATAAATGCAGAAGTGATGACGAGTTTCTATTGTACTTTTCCTCTGATTGTAAGCCAAATCCAGGAGTGGGACAAATACTGATTTAAAATACTGACCAAATACGTGTGCAATTGGTCATAGAATGAACATTAAATGATTGCTTTACCCAAATATCTCTAGAATTTAAAACGTCTCTCTGTTGGGATATATATACATTGAAGAAGCAGAAAGAAGTGAAAACTTTTTTGAAGTAGTTTATTTAGCTTCAGTAGTTTTTTTGCAGATGCACCTTTAGGCTATGTGCTCACGCTGCGGTTTTTGCTGCGGATCCGCTGCGGTTTTGGCCGCTGCGGATCTGCAGTAGTTCTGTAGACTGTGTACAGTAGCATGTAAATCTGTGTGATTTACAATCTGCTGTGCACATGCTGCGGATTTTTAACTGCAGAAAAGCTGCGGTTTTGAATCCGCAGAAAGATATGACATGTCACTTTTCTGCGGATTCTGCTGCGGTTTACCATCTCCTCCATTGTAGAGGTGATAGATTTTACCTGCGGTTTTACCTTCAGTTCCGCAGACCAATCTGCAGCGTGTGTACATAGCCTAATAGTAATCCCATCACAGATATTGTAAGTGATGAGACTTGGCTCTATATTGGCAGTTAATATTCTAGTGCCATGTCGGATGAAAGAATGTGAAATTCTCTGTTATGCCAATTATGTAATTAAAACTGCTGAGCATGCAGTGGAGCAAACTAAGATGTATATTTAAAAAAAAAATATATATATACGGTATATATACACACTGTGTATATATGTATGTGTATATATATATATATATATATATATATATATATATATATATATATATATATATATATATATATATATATATATATATATTTTTTTTTATTTTTTATTTTTTTTTTTTTTTTTTTACCTAACGGAGAAATATAAAAAAAAAACAAGAAGTCTTCATATGTTGAGTAATAAAAGAATGAAAACCTTACATATTGATTAATATGTAATTACCGGTACATACTAATCAATAGATCTTGGAATAATAATGTTTTCCACAATTGGATGTGTTTAAATAAAATGTTCCTGTGCTGAGATAATCTTATAAATGTGTCCCTGCAGTGTACTGTGTAATGGCCGTGTCTGACCGTACAGGAACATGGTCTGATCATACCACAGCTCCTGGGCAGGGGAGGAAGCAAAAGACAGTATACAGACAGGACAGCAGGGGAACACAGTTAATTCATTCTTTAAAGGAAAACAATGTTTAAAAACAGAAAAGGCAATGTTTTACCGCACAAAAAGAATCAGCTGCAATCCCCGTCTGTATACTGTCTTTTGTGTCCTCCCCTGGCCACTTTCTGTGGTATGATCAGACCATGTTCCAGCACGGTCAGACACAGCCATTTCACAGTACACAGCAGGGGCACATTTATAAGATTATCTCTGCACAGGAACATTTTATTTAAACACATCCAATTGTGGAACTTATTTCCATTCCAAGATCTATTGATTAAAACCATTTTTTGTTCGTGATAATACCCCTTTAAAGCATTGTAAAGCCTATGAGCAATGAAGAAACCTCATATTTTACATGCTGTTCCTCTTCTGTCGAATGGTATGTGACTTCCAACTCCTTCCTGCCGCATTTCATTGAGAGCACAGGTTTCCTGTTTGTGCTTTGAACAGAAGGTAGCTTGTCCGGTGAAGCCCAGCTCTGCATGCTGGAGGCAGAACTCTACTGGTACAGTAGTTCTGAGCAGTGCGCACTGTACGTTGAAGCCGTAAGGGGCTGTGGCTAGTGAATGCTCCCCTATAGTACACTGATTCTGTGTGGTGCCAGTGTCCTCACCACGAAAATTACTGACTGCAGGAGAGTCTCAGGACAGTGCATATTAGATGGTGGAAGAAACTGAGTGGGCAGTCCTTTATCCATCTTGAGACTATTGGAGTGTCAGGATGGTACTTTGTAGGCGGAGTAATTAAACTTGAGGACGGTACGGTGCAAGCTGCGGAATAGATACAGCTCTGCCTCTTAAGAAGTGTAATCTCAAGGGAGTGTAGGCAAGAAGTTCCGAATGTAATCAATAGCTGACTACAAGGATGGCCACAAAGGCTGATGTGACTAAAAAGGAAAATAGAGTGAACACGAAGGTTTAGGGACTCATTATAGTGACGGACAGATTATGTTTTGTTTTTTTTTTTTTTGTGCCTGGGAAATGTCATTAAGGAGATTTGCCATGCTCATGCACACAGTTTCATGGATGACAGTAACATATTCTGCAGCAATGTGTGCGTTTTCAAGTAACTCTAACTTGGTGTTTAGTTTTTAACACATCCCGGGAGGAGAATACAATTGAGAACACTTCATTGCTACGCATTCTGTAAAGAAAATGTATATTTCTCCAAGTATGTCTGGAGAAATATTGAGTGTCTGGTTTGGCTTTTATAGCAAGTCATGTGGAAAGGCTCCTTAAAGGGTTGATATTGACTTTTAGGATTGCTACTTCCAGTAGGTGTTACCAGAGTTCAAGTTCTCTTCCTCCTTCACCAGGCAATTTCCATATTTTTTTTCTCAGAGAAGCATTACTTGGCTTACAAGACATCTCCCACAGGCATGTGCTCTCCACAAGGAGAGACTTTAACTCTTAGAGCCATTTCTCCAAGGCATTTCTGATGGACTAGTTTTCCAGATAGGATCTTTGTGATTTAAAGAGATTATTTTACTCTGTCGCCTCATTGGGGGACACAAGACCTTGGGTGTTATGCTTTCTGTCCACTAGGAGGCGACACTATGCTTAATCTGAAAAAGATTTGGCTCTGGCTCCTCCTCCACAGTATACACCCCTGGGCGGCATCCGCCTTACCTCAGTTTTTGCTTAGTGTCGCAAGGAGGCACACCATAAGAAGATTCTTCTTGACACAGATGAAGAAAAGAGGGTCTCTCTGAGACTCCCGACATGGCTCCCTCCTCTGTCCTCTTTTTAGCGGTACCCGGTTGAGGTAGAGATGGCTCTTCCCCATGTCGCTCCCTCCCCAGCCCTTCGGGTGCATGGTTCAAGGTCGAGAACCCCCCTCCTTCCCCAGGCCCTGGGCTTTTTGGGTTGAGGCTGAGGTGAGGAAGAATTCCTCCTGATGGCGGTGAAGCGCCCTCCCTAACCCCCTCTAGGGATGTTAGGTTGAGACGCCACAGGTAGGAGCTGCGTTCGCAGCGCTAACTTTATTGTAGCCCCAGCACTGCTGTGGTCTGCTATGGGGCCGGGGGCTGTCATATTTGGGCCACAGTATGCAGGGATTCCTGTCCCTGCGGCAGCGTCAGCCCTCTAAAGGGGTCAAAAAGACCCTTCACAGGGCTGCGCTGCGTATATAGGGGCATCCGGGCGATATGGCACTCATCCGGGGGGGGTTTTGGTTCGTTTTCCGCCCCCCTCCGGACTACCGCGCCGCTCTGGAGATTTTGTACTTTAGTCCGCGGCTTCGGCCTAAGCCGAAGCCGCCGCCCTTGTTACCGCCCCCGGCCTTCCCCCCTGGGTGATGATAATGACGCTGCACAGCGTCATACAGGGGCCGGATCGAGCCAGGAAGGCGCGGTTTTGCCTGGCTGTGCGCCCTTTTTCTGCTCTCCGCCCCTCCTCCCTTCCACCTCTTTACCTCAGGGAAGACAGCAGCGCTGCTATATTACTCAAGAACGCTGCACAGTCTCCAGGGGGCGCAGAACCAAAGTTTTTCTGCTGGCGCCGGATCTAGGAGCACACCGGTGGGGTAAGGACAGCAGGAGAATATCCTGTTGTGGACGCAGACTCACTATAGGTTCCCTCCTCTGCATAGCCACCCCTGTAATGTTTTTGGTCAGAATAACCTGCCGGCACTCAGTGCACTATGTCGGTCTCCAGGTCCGAAAGAAGAAGAGAGAAAAAAAACAAAAAAAACAGGTTTATCTGCTGTTGCGCAGTCTGTTCAGCCTGCAAAGCCAATCTTCCCAGTGGCAACATGCACCGTACTGCTAGAGTTGTTCCCAAAATGCTGGGTCAGTGCCCCAAGAGGCTCCTGTCAATGTTTCAACTCCAATTACACGCATCTATGTCACAGTCCATAGATACGCTGACTTCCACATTGCTTCAGGCTATGCAGGGTCATATCCCAGCTATAAGCGGACAGGCAGTCCCTGGCAATGCTAGTAGTGAACGGCCCCATAGGTCACGTTCAGCTACGTCCTCCCATGGCTCACGGTCGTCCCGCTCTAGGCAGAGACACCGTAATTCTAGGTCTCCTAGACCGTCTCGTTCCAGAGACTGGCGCAGCAGATCTCCACAGAGATCTTCGGGCACGGAAAAGCGGCGGTCCAGATCTCCCTCCAGGCAACGCCTCAGCGATGCGCAGGATTCAGAGGGCATCTGTGACTCCGAATCAGAAAAGGAAACATAGGAGTCTCAGGCTCCTTGTCCTCCTAGCAATACAGCGCTAGTTGAGGACATTATCACTTCTATTCATCGGGTGCTGGTTTTATCCGATGCTCCCCAAGAACCCCCAAAACATAAGATCTGTTTTGAGGGGCCCCTGAAGTCCCTAAAGTTTTTTTTCTGATCACCCAAGCTTTCAGGACATCCTTGATAAGCATTTTTCGCAGCCTGCCAAAAAATTCGCCAACCGTAAATAAAACCGTAAAAAAGGGCTAGATACTCTTTTTTTTTTTTTTCTCAAAAAGACCAAGAAGTGGACAGATCCACCGGAAATCGATCCCCCTATCTCTAAGCTTGCAGCACAGTCTCTCCTCTCACTGCCAGATAGCTCAACCCTGAAGGATACAGCAGATCGGCAGGTTGAGCGCATGGCTCGTTCAGTCTTTGAGGCTGCAGGAGCCTCCCTGGCTCCTGCGTTCACCTCAACGTGGGCAGCCACGGCCATTCTGTTATGGGCCAAAAGATTGCAGGAGAACCTCCAAAAGTCTGCTCCTCAGATGTTCGATCAACTAGTTCAGATAGCGGTGGTGGCAGATTACATACGCCTTGCAGCTTTTGATTCTGCAAGAGGCGTAGCAGGTATAGCAGCGAATGTAATTACAATCAGACGTATCCTCTGGCTGTGAGAATGGGAAGCGGACGCGTCTTCAAACAAGCCTCTTAAGGATCTCCCGTACGTCAGTGGGAGATTTTTTTCGGGGAAAAATTAGACAAGATGATTTCCAATGCCACGGGGGGTAAGAGTACCTTTCTTCCCCAACCGCAACCTAAACGTACGTTTAAGCGACGTAACCAGGCTAGGTTCCGGTCTTTTCGGAACTCCTCAGGCTAGGCCGCTTCACGACCTTCACAGAATTACAACCGTTCCCCCTCACAGGGACAACCAAAGGACAGCACAGAGGACGGACAAGAATTGGCGGTCAACATCAGGCCAGGCAAAGCCCAAAGGAGGGAAATTCCAGAATTTCTCCTCGTCATGACTCACGAAATACGGAAGACACGCCACCTGTAGGCGGTCGACTTTTAATCTTTCAGCAAGTCTGGCTGCCTATTACAGAGGACAGGTGGGTCAAGGAAATAGTGTCTCTCCTTCAAGCAGGAGTCATAATACGGGTTCCCGAAAACGAGAGATTCCGAGGACTCTGCTACAACCTATTCGTGGTTCCCAAAAAGGGAGGCAGCGTTCGGCCAATTCCTGGACCTAACGCAACTCAAAAAGTTTGTAAGAGTTCGGCAGTTTCGCATGGAGTCCCTTCGATCCATCATTGCGGCTATGGAACAGGGAGAATATCTTGCCTCCATAGACATACAAGAGGCATACCTGCACATCCCTATTGCGCCTGCTCATCAAAGATCTCTCAGGTTCACAATAGGGCAGAATCAGTACCAGTTCGTGACTTTGCCTTTCGGATTAGCCACGGCTCCCAGAACATTCACCAAGGTTATGGCAGCCACCATGGATGTCCTACACTCCAGAGGCATAGTGGTCGTCCCATATCTGGATGATCTACTCATCAAGGCACTTACTGTCAAAGACTGCGAAGACAGCGTCTCGATCACGATCAACACACTAACTCGTCTAGGCTGGCTAGTCAACTTTAAGAAGTCGTCAACTACTCCCGAGTCAGTCACTGATCTTCCTAGGGATCCTGTTCGATACCTCCAGGGGTCTGGTACACCTTCCCAAGGACAAGGTACAAGCTATCCTCTGTGCAGTTCGCATGTTAATCCACATACCTTGCCGATCTCTTCGGTTTGCCAGGAGACTCCTTAGCAGGATGGCAGCAGCAATGGAGGTGGTACCATTTGCCCAGTTCCACCTCAGACCTCTTCAACTAGCCATTCTCAGATCCTGGGACAGGAACCCTTTCTCCCTCGAAAGGGAGTTCCGACTGACGGAGTCAACCAGGAAATCACTGTACTGGTGGCTCAAACCACCCGTACTGGCCAAAGGAAAATTCTTTCTTCCCAGTCGATGGAAAGTCCTGACCACCGATGCGAGTCTAACAAGATGGGGTGCAGTGCACCTACTTCACAGGGCACGTGGTCTCCAATAGAAGCGACCGTGCCCATCAACATTCTGGAGATACGAGCTATCTTCCTGGCGCTAAAAGTTTTTTGCCATCTGCTGAAGGCCTCTCACATCAGAGTGCAGTCGGACAATGCCACGGCAGTGGCATATGTGAACCACCAAGGTGGGACTCGCAGTGCCCAGGCAATGAGAGAAGTGGCGCGTCTCCTTCGCTGGGCAGAAAACAAGAAATCAGTACTCTCAGTGGTCCACAGTCCGGGTGTGGACAACTGGGAAGCCGACTACCTCATCAGACAGGAAATGGACTCGGGGGAGTGGTCTCCATCCCAAAATCTTTCGTCGGATCTGTTATCGCTGGGGGACTCCGGACGTGGACCTAATCGCATCTCATCTCAATGCCAAGGTCTCCATTTTCATGGCAAGGACACGCGATCAGAGGTTGCTCGGGGCGGATGCCCTGGTTCAGGACTGGACTCAGGTCCAGCTTCTGTACATTTTCCCACCTCTTCCCCTGATGGCCAGAGTCATGAGGAAGATCAAGCAGGAAGGAGTTCCGACCATCCTAATTGCGCCGGACTGGCCCAGACGTACATGGTACGCCGACATCCTTCAGCTTACAGCAGACACCCCTTGGCGTCTTCCAGACCGTCCCAATCCGCTGTCTCACGGCCTGTTCTACCTCCAGAATTTAGGGACTCTCAATTTGACGGCGTGGTCCTTGAAACCTGGGTTTTAACCCAGGCAGGGTTTGCTCCAGACGTCATTAGAACCATGATCAGGGCACGGAAA
The DNA here is from genome assembly GCF_039654945.1 of Dendrobates tinctorius. Taxonomy (NCBI): domain Eukaryota; kingdom Metazoa; phylum Chordata; class Amphibia; order Anura; family Dendrobatidae; genus Dendrobates; species Dendrobates tinctorius. The sequence goes on from NW_027361728.1 coordinate 14,129,619, forward strand.
CCAGCTTCCGCCAAAGTTTATTATCGTACCTGGAAAACGTATTTTACTTGGTGCGACTCTCGTGGGCGAATTCCGTTCCCTTACTCTCTTCCGAAAGTTCGTGGTTTCCTTCAATCACGTCTGGACGCCGGCCTATCCTTAGGATCGCTTAAGGGTCAGGTGTCAGCGCTTTCAGTGCTCTTTCAGAAGCGTATTGCTAACAAACCACAAGTCAGGACGTTTCTTCAGGGAGTCTCCAGATTGGTCCCTCCTTACAGACGTCCACTGGATACGTGGGACCTTAATTTGGTCCTAACTGCTCTACAGGCACCTCCTTTTTAACCTCTTAAGGAAGCTCCACTTCGAGTTTTATCACAAAAGGTGGTCTTCCTCGTGGCAATCACCTCGCTACGCAGGGTGTTTGAGCTGTCAGCGCTCTCCTGCAAACAGCTTTTCCTATTCTTCCACCAGGACAAGGTGGTTCTCCGTACAGTTCCATCCTTCCTTCCAAAGGTTGTGTCTGATTTCCACCTCAATGAGGGCATCTCATTACCGACCCTTTGCCCGGCTCCGGTTCATAGAGTGGAGAGGGCCCTGCATACTCTTGACCTTGCCAGGGCATTGCGTATGTGTGTGTCTAGGACTCCACCCTTCCGGAAGTCTGATTCCTTTTTTTCCTTATTCCAGAAGGCATTCGCAGGGGTTTACCGGCTTCAAAAGCTACCCTTGCCAGGTGGATCAGGTCCACCATCCATGACGCCTACCGCCTAAACAATTCTCCTATTCCGGCCGGTATCACGGCACATTCCACACGGGCGGTAGGAGCCTCCTGGGCCATTCGACGCCAGGCTTCAGCACAACACGTGTGTAAAGCGGTCACTTGGACTAGCTTACACACGTTTACAAAACAATACAGTGTGCATACTCAGTCCTCAGTGGAAGCGAGTCTGGGTAGACGGGTACTGCAGGCGGCAGTGTCCCAAGTCTAGGGACCTGTCAGCACAATATTCGTCCATTGCATCCCACCCAGGGACTGCTTTGGGACGTCCCAAGGTCTTGTGTCCCCCAATGAGGCGACAGAGTAAAGGAGCTTTTTGTGTACTCACCGTAAAATCTCTTTCTCTTAGCCTCTAATTGGGGGACGCAGCTCCCACCCTGTTGCCCTTGCGGGCTGTTATTATGTTGGGTACTCATATTGTTCCTTTAGCTGTACATAGTAGCCTTTGTTTATAGGCTTGGTTATGTTGGATTTGTTATCTCCTCCTACTGCTTGGGTACAAAAACTGAGGTAAGGCGGATGCCGCCCAGGGGTGTATACTGTGGAGGAGGAGCCAGAGCCAAATCTTTTTCAGATTAAGCATAGTGTCGCCTCCTAGTGGACAGAAAGCATAACACCCAAGGTCTTGTGTCCCCCAATTAGAGGCTAAGAGAAAGAGATTTTACGGTGAGTACACAAAAATCTCCTTTTTTTCCCCATAAGGCTAAGAATTGACAGGCAGGCATTTGCTAACTACCTGCCTTTTCTGCACGGCACCAGCTTAAGGTACTGTCACACTTACCAATGCCCCAGCGATCCCGACCAGCGATATGACGCTGTCAGGATCGCTGGTGCATCGCTAAGTGGTCAATAGTGAGCTGTCACACAGGCAGATCTCACCAGCGACATAGCAGGGATCGGGGGTCGCTACATACCTGTCAGACGAGGCGATCCTGACGTCCGCCCGCGTCCACGCGTCGCTCGTCGGCGCCACAGGAAGCCCAGCAGGAAGCTGACGACGAGAAACGGTCCAGGACGTTATCGCACGATCAGCGATAACCAGCGGGGGAGCGGTCGGAGGTAAGTATCAGACATTGCGATATCGCTAGCAATATCGCTGCTACGTCACAAAACCAGTGACGTTACAGCGATATTGCTAGCGATATCGCTTAGTGTGACAGGCCCTTTAGAACGGTCATGGCTGCTGGTGATTCTGCTGCTGCATTTAACGCACCGTCAGCAGAGCAGCTCAAACGAAGCAGCAGAATCACCAACAGGAGCAGTCTGTGGCTGCTCTGCGCCAACGTCAGGCTGAACAGGAAGGTAGTTAGCAACTATGTGCCTGTTAATTGTTGGCCCCATGAGGGAAAAAGTCATATAACCCCTTTAACAAAAATAAGTTAAAGACATGGTCTCATATGGAGGAAAAGGGAAAACTACTTATTATTTCCTTGTGAATCAGATGGTGGCGACATATCCACAGGCCTTTAAGATTTAAGGACATGCTCTTTGACAAAAAGTTACGGATTAGTTGAATGTGAAATTAAATGTGTTCCCTTTTTAATATTTTTTAGAGCACTTTTTGATTATGACAAGACTAAAGATAGTGGCCTCCCCAGCCAAGGCCTTAATTTTAAGTTTGGCGATATTCTGCATGTTGTTAACGCCTCTGATGATGAATGGTGGCAGGCACGGCAAGTCACTGCAAGCGGCGAAAGTGAAGAGATTGGAGTCATTCCAAGCAAGCGCAGGTATGGTAAATCTTAGTCCTGTAACAATGTCGCTGATTCTCTCCGTTTCAAATATTTCACATTTAACCACAATAACAGCAGGTTTGTATTTTATCAGATGAATAGGAGCTGTTCTGTGCAACCTAATGGTGGCCACAGTGTGATGGAGCAGTGGTGGTCCACTCCATGCCATGCTTACATCTGGCCACTGCTGGAGCTGGTAGCAGTGTGCGATATACGCAATGACCGGGCACTCTGTTGCTCTGTGTCAGATCTGCAGTAACGAACCGGCAACAGAGTGCACGGTCATTGCGCGTTGTAAGACGAATACCCGGGTTGCAGTGACGTCAGTAGTTGCGAGGGCGGCGCTGGTCTGTGACGCAAGGTATTCGGACAACTCTTACTGAGATTGCGCTCTGTTGTCGACTCATTACTGCTGATCTGAGCACGCTGTCATTGTGCTCATCTCGCAGGGACTAGCCCAGCCCCTGAGATAAAGGTTACTAATGACTAGTCTTTTCAGAGACGGGGCAGAGGTTTTTGCAGTGACTATTAGAAAATAGTTTAGATTATGACATTAAATAGATAGGGATTTAGGATGAAAATTAATTTGAATTTCAGACTACCCTTTTCAATTATTTTTTTTCAATTTCCATTAAAGTAATCCTATTCTAATGTGGCCTTATTTAATTAACCCAAAGTAAAAGCTTTTAGCCTAGAGCTGCAGGAAATATTAGCTAACCATGTAAATATGCCAGTAGTTTTTTTTTTTTTATGTAGATCCTTTGTATTCTTTGTACTAAATGTCCTGCAGGGTTGAGAAAAAGGAGCGAGCAAGGTTAAAGACTGTGAAGTTTAATTCAAAAGCCAGGGGAGACAAGGGGGTAAGTAGTTTTGCGCATGCATCTTGGCCTGTGCGTTATGCATTTTGGCTCTGTCTCCCTAATTTCAAAATTATGGTGACATGGCAATAAGCTGCATTGGTGTTCTCATGTTTGTAGTCAAATTACACATCAGCTATACATAAAATAAATCTGCCTGACAAATTTAATATACCGCTGTAAAAAATATTTAATAAACAATACTGCATGACTTCTGTTTCGTAATCACGTGGTGACTTGAAGGAATTTTTACTCCAAGAACCTGCCTCAAGTCGCTCTAATCTTTATCCTAATCTAATTGTTGGCACAGATTCCTAAGTAGCAAATATTTAAAGCTCATTATGGCAGCAAGGGGGAAAATGCAGGTGGCTAATGCAGGACATGCTGCTTCTGCTAATTTCATGACGCACATTTGTAGTAGGTTTAATCCTGCAAATAAATGGTCATAAAGATGCAGTATTTAGTATCTTTCAGCCATGCTGTGATTTGCCATAAGTTACTTTAGCTGGCTTGCTGAGGTTCTGCATAGATCTGAATGTACTAACCTTAGAGCCCCATAAGCGCAAGCTACATTTCAATTATTTTCCATTATATATCTCATACATTTATTATTACAATAGTCTTTCTTGTATTTATTTTTCTGTGATCACTATGTAATACCATGCAATATTTGTACTTTTTGTAATCTTAGCTATAATAAGTACTCGAGACCTGTAATTTTATAGTAACTGTTACATTGTCCTTTATCTGCAAGGAGGAGCTGCTTCTTTAATGGAAAACTACACTTCCCTGGAATTCATGTTGTCGATAAATATTACAAATTTGTTATTTGTAAGGCTGGAGCTACGGACAGATTTTGCTTCGCTTGAGTCACAATCCCATACAGTATATTTAAAAACATACCATATGTCTTCATCAGAAACGAAGGGTGAAAATAACGGATGAAATATACAGCATATGTTGCTGAGGAAGTTGTGCAACTAAAAACTGTGCAGCGCTCCAGCATTACAAGTCCTAAAGCTCTTATTACTAGAATTGTTTCTAAGCCAAAGGCCTCATTCAGGTGTCTGTTGTTTTCACACGTGTGAAAAGAAATGAACCGTTTTCATTAAGGTTTTCAAACAGACTTTCATCAGTTTGGTCAGTGTGTCTATTTTTTCCACCAGTGATTTTCTTCTATGCTTTAAAAAATTACAAAGTTTCACCAACCCATGGCATCAGTGTGTTCGCCGTGATTTTCACTCTCTCATATACTTGTTATGGGTGACTTTGATCCATGACTTAGATCAAAGGCTGATATGTTTCCTGATTTTTTTTCACGGGCGTATGGGCCACAAAAACCATGGAGACTAGAGACGTATAGCAATATGTCTTGAAATGTTATAGACTATAATGGATATGTGTTCTATACCTAAAAAAGCACAGATCGAACATGTATATGAAAAATGGACAATTGAATGAGGCCTCAAACTGAATTCAGATGTCCTTGAAACTGGGTCTGTGTACGGATCGTGATGTACATACTGGCCACAGGTTTTTCCCATCTCAAGCTGGACAGGTTCGCAGTCGAAGTTCGATTGGCGAGACCGTAGGCCACTTCATATACTTGGACTTTTTCACACACCTTTAATTTCAGTCAAATTAAGGTATTCTTGAAGGTTGTTGGTGAAAACGTGACAACTTTTATTTATTTTTTATTCAAATGCTTTATTCCACGGAAGTGAATTATTCCTTGATATTTTATAAAGCTTGGTGTACATGGTTTCTGATTTGTCTAAAATAACAAATGATAAACCATTTCTGTGCCATCTCGATGCATGTTTATGTATTTTAAGAACAGTGTTAGATATAAGTTGTGTAGTGGTGTAAAACTTGCTTTGAGAGCATGCAACAAGAATGACTGAACTTTTAAACTAAATTTACTAAATGATGTCCTTGTTCTTTGAATGTATAACTGTTGTACACAGACTGTGTACTAACACTGCACCCAAAAATGCATGAAATGAGTTAAAAATACGCTTGCCATTGATAGAGTACTGCTTTTTCTTTTTATAAGACAACTTTTTTCTTCTGCATCTTTTCCTTAGTGCCACACTAGTTATTTGCTTACGTTGACGACATAGATAATAATTATAAAATACAGACTGACACCTCTTTACACATTTAATATTTAATAGGTACATCATCAAAGCTCAGTGAAAAGATTTATTTACCTTTTCTAACATGGAGAGGTGGATCAAGTTTTATTCCTGCAAATTTTCTATCCGCATCACTAGATTCTCGGGCTACAGTGGTTCCTGGTCAATATAATGCCATCAATTCTGAGTGTATGTAATGTAAGCTAAAGCAACCGATGGCTGTATTTCTTCATATAAAATAATCATTTCTTCAACAGATTTATAGATTATTGTACTTTTGTACATATGGAAGTGTATTCATAGTGTCTATATAGGTTTGCTTGCGGCATGACCCTTTCTTTAGAAATTGAAAAATAGACCTTTCTTGTCTGCAAGTTGCATGATGGTGATTGTAACCCTCACAAGAGGCCTTGGGTTTGGAATGGAGAAAAGGGTTATTCTCCAAAAATAAAAAAAAAGTTATACCCCATCCAAGAAGTTGGGCCACCCAGCAATTGGCAAGTTTATCCCCAAAATTGTGGCTGTGGAACCCCAAGAACAGGGTTTCTGCAGTCCCCTCTTGAATGAAGCTAAGGAGCGTATGCTTGAACTCTGCCCATTAATTCCCTTTGGGACTGACAGAGAAAGTGGAGTGCTGTATTTTATTCCCAGCAGACCCATGTAAAATTAATGGAGCATAATCCGAGTTTGCATTCCTTTGCTACGTTCAAGACTCAGCTCTGTTCTCTGTTGAATTCTCAGCAATCAGGGTACATTACCATTTTCAGTATTAGGCCTGTTTCACACTTCCGTTTTTTCAAATCCGTCAAAATCCGTTGTTTTCCGTAAAAAAACGGATCCGCCATTTTTTGCAGGATCCGTTTTTTTTTTTGTCCCATAGACTTCCATTACGGTTACCGCGGATCCGTCAAAAAAAGGATCCGTTTTTTTTAAAAACGGATCCGTTGACATCCGTTTCCGTCAAAAAAACGGAAACGGATCCGTTTGGCGGACACAAAAACGGAAGTGTGAAACAGGCCTTAGACAGAGCTTTGGACGCAGCATATGTCCGCTCTGTCCAAAGTGCTGCCAGCTATTGAACGCAGGTTATTACGCATGTGTTCATTGAACCGTGCGGGATCACCGCTTTCTATACATTGGACGGTGATATTTCTCATGCGGAGACTGAGCTTCTCAGCAAGATAATTAGACATGCTGCGGTCTGGAAAGACACGCCACATGTCTATTTTTTGGGATTATTCCCAAAAAAATAAGTAATCCCCTAAAGTGAAACATTTTTATGAAATTTTGTATATTCTCCCCATGATTGTGTAGGTTTACTCCATTTGCCTACCACACTCCAAAAAGCATACTCACAGCATCATTTTGGAATATTGATTGTTGGACCCCAATGGGAACAGGGATTATTGAATCCAAGATCTGTACAGTGCTGTGCAATGTGTTGGTGCATTTTAAATGATTACAGTTCTAAAATAAGCAGCACTGCCTTTCGATATGTCACTATTCATGTCCAGGTGTATGTTGCATTGTTGATGTTTAGAGGCAGAAGAACAAATGCCAAATAAGGTTTGACACTGAAAGAGCCACAACACAAGAAGCAGCCTCTAGCCGCCATCACTTTTCTTCTGTGTTCGTTATTGGCCCCAACACCTCATCACTCAGAAGCAAGAAACACCCTACTGTAAGGACACACGTCATATGAAGCAACTTAGGCAGGAAATAGACAATCTGAACATTGCATAAGTAGTTTTCTATTGTCCTTAATTGCTTAGCCTGGTAGTGCAGTCTACCCCTTCTGACAAAGCCTTTCCTCTAGCTCTGTATGTGAAGTTACCTTTTTGCCTTAAGGGCACACTGTCATAGTCTTAAGGCATCGTGTTATAGAGCAGGTGGTGCAGAGCAGACTGATACATATTTTTGTGAGATTCAATATAATCTGTGTTTTAATTATGTAGCAATCAGGAAAACCAGTAATGTTGGTCCTCAGTCTACTGAACCGCCGCACGACCAGCTCTACCCTCTCCTAATGTATCATCGCCCATCCCCTGTGGACTCGGAACCCTAGCTGGCAGGGTCCTCTCTCCTTCTGTACTTGTGTGTGCCTTGTACTGCTCATGTTTATTGTACATATATATGTATGCCCCTTTTTCACATGTAAGGCGCTATGGAATAAATGGTGCTATAATAATGAATAATAATAATGAATAATAATTTAATCCTCTGGGGCTCTGGGTCCAGTGAGCAGTCCTTTCTGTGACTGACAACTTTCTCTGTATACACACTTAGACCAGTCACTCACTGACCACCCGCTGGAATCAAAATCCCAGAAAGACCACATGTTTAAATGATTAAAACACAGGTTATACTGAATATTTTCTAATAAAACTATATATCAATCTACTTGGCTTCCCAGACACTCTAACATGGTACCAACAGATTGGACGACAGCTACTTTGCGATTAATACTACGTGAAGTTTAGGCAGAGTGAATCGCCTGACTGGTTCCCATTAAAAACTTTTTTTCATAAATACAACAATATAAAAATTATAATTGCGCCTGGTGGGCCCTGTTGAGTAACTATTGGGTCTGTTCTCGTTTTATAGGTTTGATGCCAAAAATATCACTGTATGTTCCTCTATTATTACAGTCAAATCAGAGTTGCCAACAGAATCCACATTGCAGAAGTGTTAATAGTGATAAGTCAGCATGCTCTGATATCGTGTTATCCAAGTATCTCGGGCGTGCTCGAGTCATATGTCCGAGTCCCCACGCCTGCATGACAGCTGCAACACATGCGGGGATTGCCTAACAAACAGACAATCCCCGTATGTGTTGCAACGGTCTAACAGCCTCGAATCATGCAGCCACGGGAACCCAAACATATTACTCGAGCAATACCTGAGATACTCGGATAACACCCGATCATGCTCAGATAACACGATAGCAGAGCATTCTCGCTCATCACTATTAATTAACATAGGCGTTACCTATCATGGTGCATCTGGTTGCTATAGCTTACATTACATCTGATCTTCATATATCTGATTACTGTGGTAAAAAAAAAGCGCAGCTTTAATTATCATCACTGCTTCCCTATGTATGTTCACGATCTGTAGTGGTGCCAGGTGAGGGGACCTTACATTTACAGTCATCTACCTCTAACTGTTCACTGATGCATTATGTTATGCTTCTTTCCTGCCTTATGGGATTCCTGATGGCTTTACACTTTGATATCACTATTGTGTAACTTGTGGTGAACTAACACTGCTCTCCAGTAACTGCCCATGTACTTCCTTTGTTTTGTCTTATTCCATTTTTTTCTGTTGCTGGATAGACCAGATCAATATACTTGTCGTTTAAAAATTGATGGGATCATTGCAATTGAACAATCTGTAGCGTTAGCACCCTATAGCCTACACTTTGTGAACCTTTACTGTAACCTTATCCAGTTATCTCCATACCTTCCAAATAATAAATCTCCATCTTCCATGGAAGTGCTGGGTTCAGTTAACGCATGCCAGATAATGAGTTTAGATAGTCCTGTTTCACCAATACCTCCCCTCTTTACATTTTGGTACACCTACAGTACTTTCGGCAGAATATGGGATACCTCATGTTCGTCCACTGATGAGAAAGGCCGTACAAAGCAACTTAAACAAAAACGTTTATTACATATAAAAAAGTTAGAAAAAGTGAATGTTGATAATGTTGCATAAATGACAAGTAGGCCATGTAATGAGGTGGCCAGCTAGAAATTATTATAAAGCATTCTAAACTCCAATTAATGAAGAAATAATTTGAGGGGTAAGGGGGTATATATATATTTTTTTTTAAATTGTCATTTTGCATTTGAGACGTAGTTTACGGACTCCTTTTGAGTTAATAAATGCTATCCATACTAGATGCATGTTGTTCATTGCAACATTTTTGTGAGACCCTTGAATTTTAAGCTACATGTTATGGAACTATTGGTCAGCATCCACAGATCTGCTAGGGTGGGGCAATTGTACACATGGACATTAGACATCCTTTGTTTTGCCCCTCCTTTTCTTCTTCAGCAGTCATTCAATGACAAGCGTAAAAAGAACCTCTTTTCCCGAAAATTCCCATTCTACAAGAACAAGGACCAGAGTGAGATGGAAACCAGTGATGTTGACCGTAAGTATGTGATATAATGGGCCAAGCTGGAGAGAGGTTTGCTAGCCTGTATTAGGGTGTTACAAATGAGGCATTTTCAAGAACAGTATTTGGTGTTTGATCTGACCATAAGGTTACCTTAAAGTTTCAGGGCATGCTGGGAAAATTGGTGGATGATTCTTCTAACCGCGTAAAGTAACAAGTTTCTTGGCTCTTTCTCTAAAGCATGCACTGTATCATATAAGGTAATAATGATCAGGCAAATTTGTAACCAACATATGTAAAGATTTACGTTCAGGTATCATATTTAAAATGCTTTGAAAATTTGCTGAAGTAATAAGGCAAATTGTTTTGGATTTTTACCTTTTCCTGAACTTGGGAATGCCTCTTTTATGTAGCGCCATTTGTGTATATTTTACTGACAAGTGTTTTCTCTGTGATTATTTCTTTGTTTTTGTTTGCTCTCTGGGACTACAGGAGGTCCCTGACGACATGGGATCAAAAGGCCTGAGTAAGTGACAGAACAATCACCACCTGAGTTATAATTCCTAAAACTTAATCAATTTTCTCTCTTTGGAAAGGAAGATTCTGTTATTCCTTCTTAAAGAGTAACATAATTTTCAGTGTGGTCCTTCATCTTCTCTTAAGTTAAACACATTGAAACGGTTTTTGAATAATGAAAAGTGCAGAAATTAATAAGTACCAGTTTGCATTAATTTTATTTTATGATTAGTTTAATCCAAGACTCTGACTTGGGTTGATTAAGAGTGCATTCCATCCTTTTGTCTAACCGCTTTGATGCTACAGTTGCTGTTACTTCAGCATTTAAGGGGTTTAGAGGCCACATTCTAAAGGTGCAATGAGTGTTCCCAGGAACTATTTTCCTGATTATTGACTAACAGGCTGCCAAGCATTTGAGGAACGTGCAAAACGTTTAATCATCAGGTGACAATTTTAAGCTTGCCTAAAATTAATCATTCTCTGCAGCTCATCATCCTGTGTAAATAAAGCAAGACTTGCTGAGAACAATTCGATTTTATATGCACAGATCACATTGATTGTTCTGTGCACATATGGCCTGTGTTAACAGCTGAAGGGCTAACGTGTAGTCAATCGGCAGTCGTTTAATGGCCGTAATCTGCCAGTGTTTATACACCTAATGGTTGTCAGCAAAGCATCCACATGTCATAAAGGTGGGTCCTCTATGGCCAGAGAAGACTGACTGCCACTCTGGTGGTCCCTGCTTTTCCTGTGTTACTTGGTCTGCTATATACTGTATAATTCTCTTCTGTGACTGAATGAAACTTCCAAGAGCTAGAACCATGGAGATGATCTGATTGTTCGATAGCTATCTTTAGAAACGGGGTTGTCTTTTTGACAAAATCACTTCAGAAGTAGGTAAATGAGCCTAATATGTTGAAACTGTGTAATATTTGTAGGGCTTATCTCATATTTGATGCTTTGGCTGGAATTTATACTCTTACCCTTGATGTAAAATATTTGGCTATACCAAGCTGTCTAAAAGGGTTTCCTATGTTTGTTTATGCAGTGGTTACGTACTAATCACTGGCTGCAGTGATCTTGTGCCATCTACCTTGGCATGACTCTTGAACCCAGTGTTTGGCTGCAGCAGTCACAAGCTATAGTTGCTATTTCACTGCTGCTGCAATGTCAAAAAAGACAAGGGGAACAGCGGAAGGGCAGCGCTGGATGAAAAAGGGGTATGGGCATACATTCAGTATTTGCAACAGAAAAATCTTCTGAAAATACTGATGCGTTGGCAGGAAAAACACTGAAAATGTGTGTTTTGATGTGTTTTTTTTCCATTGTTTAGTAGAGGTGAAATCTGCAACAAAAACTCTGAAAGAATTGACATGCCGCAGATTTAAATATGCACCAAACCTGCAGATTTTCTAATTTTAAACAGAGAAAGATTGTGACCTAAAAATAAATAGATTGTCCTATAAAATAACGTTAACTAATACATACGGTAGTAACATTCATTACATAGGGATGCTAGCCCAGTGTGCCCAATCTAAAAGGGAGTTTGTATGTGATATGATAAGCCAAGCTGGAGAGAGGTTTGCTAACCTGAAGTAGGTGTTACAAATGAGGCGTTTTCAATAACAGTATTTGGTGTGCGTAGTAGGTCAGGGATGTGTTATAGGGAAGATATGTTCTATCTAATATGGAAAAAAATAATGTAGCACACAAATTTGATCAATACTGTTTTTTAGTGTCGCAGTAAATCCATACAGAGGAATCTGTTATTTTATAATGTTAGAATCAATATAGGCCTTCCACAATGCATGCATGGCAAAATAATATATTTCTAACAACTGGAGCATTTCTTTATAATAACTTTTATATGTTCAGTCAAGACATTCGCGTGACTGTTGGATTCATTATCATCATCATAAACCCCAAATTCTTACATTTTATATCTCTAGTTGTGTTCTGACCTGTGTACTTACATTGTTCCTTATCTATAATAATAAATGCCCTAAGCAGCTTCCGGTTGTAACAACTTCCGTCCAGTTGTAACCGGTGACGTCACCACACACACGCACATGTTAACCCTCAACACACCACACCGCCTCAACACACACTCCTCTCACCTTTCACCTCCACTCACGTCCACTCACTCTTTCACTCCACATACGTTCCTTTCTCTCACTCCGTTTCTCATACTCACACCGTCATCGTCGCTGCCCCGACATCTTCCTCCGCCGCGATCCTGGATCCAGACGTTCTCCAGGCCACCGACATGTTCTTGCGGCGACGCCATCTTGGATTTCGTGAAATCCCGCGATATTCAAGATGGCGTCGCCGCAAGAACATGTCGCTGGCGTGGACGACTCGGGATCCAAAAAGATGGCGTCGGCGAAATCTCGCGAGATTACGCCGACGCCATTTTGGATCCCGATGTCGTCCACGCCAGCGACATGTTCTTGCGGCGACGCCATCTTGAATATCGCGGGATTTCACGAAATCCAAGATGGCGTCGCCGCAAGAACATGGCGGCCTGGAGAACGTCTGGATCCAGGATCGCGGCGGAGGAAGATGTCGGGGCAGCGACGATGACGGTGTGAGTATGAGATGGAGTGAGAGAGAAAGGGTCGTATGTGGAGTGAAAGAGTGAGTGGACGTGAGTGGAGATGGTGAGAGGAGTGTGTGTTGAGGAGGTGTGTGTGTATTGAGGGTTAACATGGCAAGAGGTGTGTCACTATCCTCTTGATGCGATAGCATCGGGCCTTAATCTAGTATAAAATAAATATTTGGTATAATTTCAAGTACAAATCACCGCTACATCCTTTTCCCATGTTAAGTGTTAAGATACTAATTTGAGGAAAAGCACTGCTTTCAGGATTTCATTACTTAACTTTTAGTTGCAGTCATGTTCTGAGTTTTACCAATGAGGGGCTTTACTCTTAAATGATCTTTTCCAGTAAATATAAAATAATTGAGCAGAGATTAAGGTTACAGTGACCGTCTTCCCAGATGTCAGGTAGAAAGTGCTGGAGATAGTCTGTCTAGCTGGTGCCAGTAAATTAGGTATTTACAGGCAATTGAATTAACTCAGTGCCCTCTGTAAGGCTGTGTGCACACGATGCGGATATCCAGCGGATTTTTCCGCACAGAAATGCTGCATATCCGCAGTGTGATGTACAGTAGCATAGAAATCAATGAAAAAAAAAAACGCTGTGCAGACGCTGCGGATTTTTCGGCGCGGTTTTCCTGCGGTACAAAATCTGCAGCATGTTACTACTTTTGTGCGGTTTTCCACCTCCCCTGTCTCCAAATCCGCAGGGGGGAATCCGCAGTGGAAAACCGCAGGAAAAATGGAAGAAATCCGCAGGAAAAATGCAGGTCATTTGACCTGCGGATTTATTCAATTCTGCACGGAAAAATCCGCTGGGCAAAAAAGTCCGTTTGCACTCAGTCTCAAGCTTCTAAATACATGTTTAATATCATGACTTCAGGTTTTAGTATTATTCTAATGTCAGTTATTTTAAACTGGAAAATTAAATGTAAAATAAATTTCTTGTTTATCTATAGAAATATATTATATATGTTCAAGGAAGCTTCATAATTTCTGACATATGGTAATTGTTATTTCAGGATTCATTGTCAAGATCCAGGTTTACAGTGCCATAGAAGTAGAAATGACTGTCGTAGAGTCTTCCCATTATGCAGTCCCCACAGTAAAAATAATATATATGAGTATACACTGCTCAAAAAAATAAAGGGAACACTTAAGCAACAGACTATAACTCCAATTAAATCAAACTTCTGTGAAATCAATCTGTCCACTTAGGAAGCAACACTGATTGACAATCAATTTCACATGTTGTTGTGCAAATGGAATAGACAACAGATGGATATTATTGGCAATTATCAAGACACCCTCAGTAAAGGAGTGGTTCTGCAGATGGGGACCGGAGACCACATCTCAGTACCAATGCTTTCTGGCTGATGTTTTGGTCACTTTTGAATGCTGGTTGTGCTTTCACACTCGTGGTAGCATGAGACGGTCTCTACAACCCACACAAGTGGCTCAGGTAGTGCAGCTCATCCAGGATTATTATTATTTATTTATATAGCGCCATTAATTCCATGGTGCTATACATGGGAAGGGGGGTTGCATACAAAGTTATACATATCGTTACATACAAAGTTATAGATATCGTTAACAGTAAACAAATTTACAATGACGGACTGGTACAGAGGGGTGAGAACCATGTCCTTGTGGACTTACATTCTTTGGGATAGTGGGGAAGAGACAGAAGGTCGGGGGTGCAGCAGCTCAGGTGGTGGTGAGGCGGCAGAATGGTTATTGCAGGATGTAAGCGTTCCTGAAAAGATGGGTTTTCAGGTTCCGTTTGAAGGATCCAAGGGTGGTGGATAATCGGACGTTTTGAGGCATGGTATTCCAGAGGATAGGGGATATTCGGGAGAAATCTTGGAGGCGGTTGTGTGAGGAACAAATAAGTGTGGAGGAGAGTAGGAGGTCTTGGGAGGATTGAAGATTTCGTGAGGGAAGATATTGGGAGATTAATTCAGAGATAGTGAGGGGAAAGGTTGTGGATGGCTTTGTAGGTCAGTGTTAGTAGTTTGAACTGGATTCGTTGGGGAATTGGGAGCCAATGGAGGGATTTACAGACGGGAGAGACAGGAGAGTAACGAGGAGAGAGGTGGATTAGTCGGGCAGCAAAATTTAGGACACACTGGAGTGGTGCAAGAGAGTTGGCATGGAGGCCACAGAGGAGAGTGTTGCAGTAGTCACTGCGGGAGATGATAGTTTTAGTAGATTGAGGACTGAGGAAGGGACGGATTCTGGAAATATTTTTGAGTTGGAGGCCACAGGAGGTGGCAAGAGTTTAGACGTGTGGTTTGAAGGACAGGGCATAGTCGAGAGTTACTCCGAGGCAGCGGATTTCAGGTGCGGGAGAGAGCGTGATGCCGTTTACCATAATAGATAGATCGGGTAGGGAAGATACGTGATAAGGAGGAAAGATAATGAGTTCAGTTTTGTCTACACTGAGTTTTAAAAAGTGAGAGGTGAAAAAGGAGGATATGGCTGATACACTCTGGGATTCTGGACAGCAGAGAGGTGACATCTGGGCCTGAGAGGTAGATCTGAGTGTCCTCCGCATACAGGTGGTACTGGATGCCATGGGACTTTGAGTTGTCCTAGGCCAAGAGTATAGATGGAAAAAAGTAGGGGCCCCAGGACAGAGCCTTGGGGGACTCCAACAGAGAGGGGGCGGGATGAGGAGGTAGTGTGGGAGTGGGAAACGCTGAATGTGCGGTCAGAAAGGCATGAGGAAATCCAGGACAGGGCAAGGTCTTTTATGCCAAGGAAAGAATCTGTAGCAGTATGCAGTGGTCAGCTGTGTCAAAGGCAGAGGACAGGTCAAGAAGGAGGAGGATGGAGAACTGTCTGTTAGCTTTGGCTGTGAGTAAGTCATTAGTAATTTTGGTCAGGGCAGTTTCAGTGGAGTGGTGGGGCGGAAGCCAGATTGCAGGATGTCGAGGTGGGAGGAAAGTTGAGCATGGACATGCTGTTCGAGCAGTTTGGAAGCAAACGGGAGCAGTGATATGGGGCGATAGCTGGGCATAGCAGTTGGGTCAAAGTTTGATTTTTTTTGAGGATGGGTGTTATGGTGGCATGCTTGAAGGCAGAGGGGAAGGTACCAGAAGTTAGGGATAGGTTGAAGAGATAGGTTAGGGCTGGAATGATCATGTTAGTGAGGTTGGGGAGCAGTTGGGAAGGGATGGGGTCAAGTGCACAGGTGGTGAGGTGTGATTTGGAAAGGAGATGAGTAAGCTCTACTTCAGTGATGTGTGGAGAGGGAGCTTATTAAGGAAGGGCAGAGGTCTGGTATGTGGAGTGGTTGGGGTGGTGGAACAGTAAAGGTTTGCCTTGTTTGGTCGATCTTGTTTTTGAAGTAGGTTGCAAAGTCCTCAGCAGAGATAAGGGGAGTTGGAGGTGGCAGTGGTGGGCGGAGGAGAGAGTTAAATGTGCTGAACAGTTGTTTTGGGTTGTGGGATAATGAAGATACAAGGTTTGTGAAATAGGTCTGTTTAGCAGAGGTGAGGGCTGATTTAAAGGCAAGTGTAGCTTGTTTGAAAGCAGTGAAGTCGTCTGGCAGGCGTATTTTCTTCCAACGCAGCTCCGCGACCCTGGATGCTTGTCGAAGTTTTTTGGTGAGGTTGTTGTGCCAGGGTTGCCTATTGGTTTGTCGCACTTTGCCATGCATGATAGGAGCGACTGAGTCTATGGCTGATATGAGGGGTGGCATTGTAGAAAGCGGTGGCACTGTCCGTGTTGTGGAGTGAAGATATGGAGGACAGAGGTAGAAGAGAGTCTGTGGATGTCTAGGTGTGCGAGGTTTCTGCGAGGATGTGCTAGCGGCTGGACATGGGGGGCAGGTGAGGAGGACAAGGATGAGAAGGTGAGTAGATGGTGGTCAGATAGGGGGAAGGGAGAGGTTGTGAGATTAGATAGGGAACAGAGGCAAGTGAAGATGAGGTCTAATGTGTGTCAATCTGTGTGGGTGGCTGTGGAGGACCACTGAGTAAGTCCAAAGGATGAGGTAAGTGACAGGAGTTTGGAGGCTGCTGGCTGGTGGGTGTCAATGGGGATGTTCAAGTCTCCCATGATGATGGTGGGGATGTCACATCAATGCAAGCTGTGGCAAGAAGGTTTGCTGTATCTGTCAGCGTAGTGTCCAGAGGCTGGAGCCGCAACCAGGAGACAGGCCAGTACACCAGGAGACGTGGAGGGGGCCGTAGGAGGGCAACAACCCAGCAGCAGGACCGCTACCTCTGTACAGTGTTGGGCTGTGAGCACAATCCCCATCTTTGTATGTCCGGCACTCAGACCATCCTCATGGAGTCGATTTCTAATCATTTGTGCAAAGACATGCACATTTGTGGTCTGCTGGAGGTCATTTTGCAGGGCTCAGGCAGTGCTCCTCCCGTTCTTACTTGCTCAAGGGCTGAGGTAGCGGTCCTGCTGCTGGGTTGATGCCTTCCTACGGGCCCCCTCCACGTCTCCTGGTGTACTGGCCTGTCTCCTGGTAACGCCTCCAGCCTCTGGACACTACGCTGACAGACACAGGAAACCTTCTTGCCACAGCTCGCATTGATGTGCCATCCTGGATGATCTGCACTACCTGAGCCTCTTGTGTGGGTTGTAGAGTCTGTCTCATGCTACCACGAGTGTGAAAGCACAACCAACATTCAAAAGTAACCAAAACATCAGCCAGAAAGCATTGGTACTGAGATATAGTCTGTGATCCCCATCTGCAGAACCACTCCTTTATTGAGCGTGTCTTTATAATTGCCAATAATTTCCATCTGTTGTCTATTCCATTTGCACAACAGCATGCGAAATTGATTGTCAATCAGTGTTGCTTCCTAAGTGGACAGTTTGATTTCACAGAAGTTTGATTTACTTGGAGTTATATTCTGTTGTTTAAGTGTTCCCTTTATTTTTTTGAGCAGTGCATATTTCGCCAAGAGTACCAATCACCTAGTGGCTTCTGTTGCAACACTTTCCCTGCTGTTCTCTATTTCCTGCATCCTCTCGACACACAAGAAATGATCAGCTGCAGCAGTGATCTGCCTTGGCTTGTGATTGGCTGCAGCTGGTCACATGTTCATGTCTGATGTCCTCGCTGCAGCAGGAAGTAGAGACTGGCGTGGCACTGGGCAAAATGACAAGAGATGGCTGGTGCATAAATGTGGTACCAGATACATTTTTCCCCCTTCTAAGAAATTAAACGGAATCGGTCACCAGGTTTTTGCCATTTAATCTGACAGCAGCATAATGTAGAGACAGGGACCCCGATTTCAATAATGTGTCACCTACTGGGCTACTTGCTGTAATTTGATAAAATCACTGTTTTATCAGCAGGAGATTATCACTAAAACACTACTAAACCTGCTGTCATGTAGTATATGTACAGTATATCGTAAAAGTGAGTACACCCCTCACATTTTTGTAAATATGGCGTTTTATCTTTTCATGGGACAACACTGAAGATTACACACTTTGAAACAATGTTAAATAGTCAGTGTACAGCTTGTATAATAGTGTAAATATCATGTGCCCTCTAGATAACTGAACACACAGCCATTAATGTCTGAACTGCTGGCAACAAAAGTAACTATACCTCTAAGTGAAAATGGCCAAATTGCATCCAAAGTGTCAATATTGTGTGGCCACCATTATTCTCAAGCACCGCCTTAATTCTCTTGGGCACTAGAGCTTCACAGGTTGCCACTGGAATCCTCTTTCACTCCTCTATAACTACATCATGGAGCTGGTGAATCTTAGAGACCTTGCACTCCTCCGCTTTCCATTTAAGAATGGCCCACAGATGTTAAATAGGGTTTAGGTCTGGAGAAATGCTTGGCCAGTCCAGCACCACTGCCCTCAGTTTCTTCAGCAAGGCAGTGGTTGTCTTGGAGGCGTGTTTGGGGTCGTTATCATGTTGGAATACTGCTCTGCGACACCGTTTCCGAAGGGGATCATGCTGTGCTTCAGTGTGTCACAGTTCATGTTGACATTCATGGTTCCCTCAATGAACTGTAGCTCCCTGCAGCAGTCATGTAGCGCCAAACCATGACACTCCCACCACCATGCTTTACTGCATGCAAGACGTACTTGCCTTTATACTCCTCACCCGGTTGCCGCCAGAAGCACTTCACACCATCTCAACCAAATAAAGTTTTCTTGGTCTTGTCAGACCACAACACATGGTTCCAGTAATCCTGCAGCTTCAGCAAAGTGTTTGCAGGCTTTCTTGTGTATCATCTTTAGAACAGGTTTCCTTCTGGGACGACAGCCATGTAGACCAATTCCATGCAGTGTGCAACGTATGGTCTGAGCACTGATTCTGACATCACCCCCTCACATCTTTAACCTGTGCAGCAATGCTAGCAGCACTCATATGTCTATTTTGAAAATACACCCTCTGGATTTGACGCAGATCACGTGCACTCTACTTTTTTGGTCAACCATAGCGAGGCTAGTTCTGAGTGGTACCCGTCTTGTTAAATCGCTGTCTGGTCTTGGCCACCATGCTGCAGCTCAGGTTCGGGGTGTTGGCAATCATTTTTTTTTCAGGTCCTCAGAGTTCTTTGCCATGAAGTGCCATATTGAACTTCCAGTGACTACTATGAGAGAGTGTGAGATCGATAACACCAAATTTAACATACCTGCTCCCCATTCGCACCTGAGACCTGGTAAGTCTGAGTCACCTGACACTGGGAGGGAAAATGGCTAATTGGGTGCAACTTGGCCATTTTCATTTAGGGGTGTACACACGTGTGTTGCCAGTGGTTTAGATATTAATGGCTGTGTTATTTAGAGGGCACACCAAATTTACACTATTATACAAGCTGTGCACTGACTACGTTACATTGTATCAAAGTGTCATATCTTCAGTATAGTCCCATGAAAATATCTATTCACAGAAATATGAGGGGTGTACTCACTTTTGTGATACACTGTATATTCATGAGCTCTGTATAACCCATCTCCCATCACTGATTGGCAGCTTTCTGTTTACACTGTGCATAGGCAGAAACCTACCAATCAGTGGTGTGGGCGAGGTTTACACAACTTAACATTCAGAGCACTGCTGGATCTGCAGCAGATAAAACTGAGATTTTATCAAAATGACAGCAAGCAGCGCAGTAAGAGACACATCACTGGAATCTGGGTCTCTGCCCTCACATCATGCTGCTCTCAGGTGGGGTAGCAAATTTCCTTTAAAGCAAAAAAAATAAATAATAGTTGAAGTAGACAACCCCTTTAAAATATTTGTCTTCTCAAAAAATCCTCTTTAACCTTTCCCTTTGTTCCTCCCCAAGTGTCATCTCATAAATTGTCTGAGGAAAACCCTGCTCTCGTGGGGATGTGTTATGAAAAAAGTCTGTACACTTTTGTTTTTGTTTTTTTTAATTAATGCTTGTCTCCATTATTTGTATTTATAATTCCATCTGTTAATTTTAACAGTAGTCTAAAATAGTACTTTTTTTGTTGCTTTAATATTTAGCTTTTTTCATTTTGTGCCCATTTAATATGTTTGTGTCCCTCATTTTTTTTTTCTCCCATTACATTGCATTTCAGAACATGTAACCTCTAATGCCAGCGATAGTGAAAGTAGTTACCGTAAGTGATTTTATGATTCTTGAATTCTTTAGGCCTCTTTTGGCCTTTCTTACTGTTCTTTCCATCAATGTTTCAGATACAGAATAAAGTTAATTTTTATGTGAAAGTTGTTTTAACTCTGTGGTGTGCTATGCTCTTGGTTCCGCCATGATACGTGGCACATTATAGCTCAGTTATGAATTTTACATATCGAGTAGTATCGGTTGTGTAATTGGTTTACCTAATTTTTCCTGGATGTCATTTATACGCTGCCTAATGAGTGGAGATATTTAAATTGTCTTCAATTTCTTTTTTTCTGCTGTCTATTATGAAAGTAATCTTGATTACGGATGAGTATGGATGTTCACAAGGTCTATTACATTAATATTTTATCTATGTGATATACTTTGAAGCCTCAAAGCACTCTAACTCCCTTACAATTATGTTCTCAAAGTTTTTATTTAAAAAAAAAAGAAAGCATTGGGGCAGATTTACTAATCAAACTTAGCCAGAATTCTGGCAACATGCCAAGCGCCACCTTTAATGTTTTTAAATCCTTTTTGAGCCTCGTTCTACAAGGGGCTGTTACTTTTCTGTGTAGCAGGGTTCACTTGGCTAGGAATGAGGACAGGGCTGAAAATGTGGCCAACTGTAGTGGTGGTAATTTAGACAGAAGGGTCGAAAGTGCCTACAGAATGACACAAGTTTGGCTTCTCCATTCCAAATTTAAGCCCATAATAATCTGCCCCATTCTTTCTTATAAATATTGAATTTATTTTAATTGACATTGATTTATTCTGCTTTGAATCGTCTTATTCTCTGGGAAGTTTTCATGAGGTTTCTAAAAGTATAATTTTACTGTGCATGATTGAGTTGTCTAGCATCATCGCTGCATGTTTTTTCATTTGGAACTTTTTTTGTAATGGTTTAGCGAAATTGTTGAAAAATGGTAAGAGTAATAAACCAGAATTGTAAATTGTATGTTTACCCGTGAACACCATTGTATCTGCGCATACAACCAGTTTGCATGAAAAGTTGAGTAGATATGCTAATACTGTGCTTTACTTAGACTGATTCTCCTTAAAGACTTGCAACTTGAGGTTTACATACTGTATAGCGTTGGTGCCCAGCCAGTTACGTGGGAGCCACGTGTGACTCTCAATGGGATTCTTAGTGGCTTGCTGTGTACATTCTCATTTATGTCCATATGCATTGGTTAAAAATACAACACTTACATTGACAATATTGCAGACATTGCCTAACCTCTAAACAATGCCAATTTAGATTGTAAAACACTGGTGCGTCAAACGTCATGTAATTTTGCAAGTTTTAGGGTTCTCTATTTTTTTTTGAGAGTTTCTTTCTATGATCAATATGAGCCACGTGGAAGCTTGGCATACCGCACATACGCTTTGCTTTCTGGGAATTGTAGTTTTTACATTCCATTATACTCCACGTTGATATGCTTTAGGATGAATTATCTCCCAGCATTATCGGAGCTTAGCTAAGCTTGTGGACACTCCCTATTAGCTATGAGCAGAAGTGTAAATCCACCGCAAGGCTGTATGTGAGGGCCTGTACTAGACATGCAATGTATTAGTGAACTTGCTCAACCTTTTAGAATGCAAGTGTAATGAATGTTATATCCATGCACACATTCTTTATATGGTCTTTAAAGGGGTTGTCCGGGCTTTTCACATAATGTCAGTACATATCTGGGCTGCAGAATTATGACAAAAAGTAATTTACTTTCTGTCACTAGTTTGCACGGTTTTCTAGATATTCTGAACAGAACGTCCAAGGAGGGGGGGTGTTATGGCATTGAAATGAGAACTAGCCGTAACCTCCTACTCTACTCCAAACATGCCCTCTATAGCAACAACCCCACCCTCCATAGCTACAGGCCCTCCCCATCCATTTGAAGCAGCCCTCCTCACACAGTAACTAATTCTTCCCCTCCAGCAGCCTCAGAGCAGAGAGCTGCTCCTCCCCCAGACACACATTGAACAGTTATCTATGGAAAGTGAAACTAGTGAGGAGGAGGGAAAATTGTCCTGTATTCTGGGCCACTCCATGATTACAATACATAACTCATTATCAGTAATTCCTTCCTTCACTGTCCCAGGCTGCTGGCAGCAGTGAGAACAGACTGTTTGATGGCCAGTGATGGGGGCCTGCAGCTTCTAATCTGCACAGGGCATGGCAGTCACTGATGTAATCTGTTCTGTGACAAAGCCTCTGCTGTGTGAATGAGACAGCTCTGTGTCACTGATGTCTTCACACAGCAGCAGATTTGGTGCAGTGTATGTGCGAAGCTCCACCAAACTCCCAGCAAGCTCCATTGACCAGCACCACCCACTGCCTACTCATTGGCTGGAAGTAAACTGCACCAGCACTCATCTTTATCATTATTCCAGCATTGGAAAGAACACAGCAGTGATCCTGTATTGTGAAAGCAGCACAATACATACATACATACATACATACATACATACACCCCCCAACTCTTCACACTTACAGCTGCTGATTTGACAGGCTGCTCCCATCAGTATTTGTGTCATTAGAGACACAGTGCTCACACATACACTGTACCAAATCTGCTGTGTCAAGACATCAGTGACACAGAGCTGTCTCATTCACACAGCAGAGGCTTTGTCACACAACAGATTACATCAGTGACTGCCATCCCCTGTGCAGATTAGAAGCTGCAGACCCCCATCACACAGTCTGTTCTCAATGCTGCCAGCAGCCTGGGACAGTGAGGGAAGGAATTACTGATAATGAGTTATGTATTGTAATCATGGAGTGGCCCAGAATACAGGACGATTTTCCCTCCTCCTCACTAGTTTCACTTTCCATAGATAACTGTTCAGTGTGTGACTGGGGGAGGAGCAGCTGGGTGGTCTGCTCTCTGCACTGAGGCTGCTGGAGGGGAAGAATTTGTTACTGTGTGATGAGGGCTGCTTCATGTGGACGGGGAGTGCCTGAAGCTATGGAGGGTGGGGTTGTTGCTATAGAGGGCATGTTTGGAGTAGAGTAGGAGGTTACGACTAGTTCTCATTTCAATGCCATAACACACCCCCCCTTGGACGTTCTGTTCAGAATATCTAGAAAACCGTGCAAACTAGTGACAGAAAGTAAATTACTTATTGTCATAATTCTGCAGCCAAGATATGTACTGAGATTATGTGAAAAGCCCGGACAACCCTTTTAAAGGTGCATATACACGTTGAAGTAGACCATCTCATGTCTAAATTGAGACTGTTCAGAGTCATACATCCATGTTGTGTCCTTTTGACAGCCCGTGTCTGTTTTTAATTGTAACTTTGGCAATGTGTGTCATCCCATTTGCTTAATGAAAGAAGCATGCTAAATGTGCAATGTGCTGACCTAGTACCGTATATACTCGAGTATATGTCGATCCGAGTATAAGTCGACCCCCCCTAATTTTGCCACAAAAAACTGGGGGAACTTATTGACTCGAGTATAAGTCTAGGGTGGGAAATGCTCCATAGATTATTCCCCCATATGGTGTCCTCAGAAGAAACTCCATAGATTATTCCCCCATATGCTGCTCACATAAGAAGCTCCATAGATTGTTCCCTCATATGCTGCCCCCACAAGAAGCTCCAGATTATTCCCCCATATTCTGCCCCCACAAGAAGCTCCAGATTATTCCCCCATATGCTGACCCCACAAGAAGCTCCATATTGTTCCCTCATATGCTGCCCCCACAAGAAGCTCCATATTGTTCCCCCATATGCTGCCCCCATAAGAAGCTCCTTAGATTATTCCCCCATGTGCTGCCGCTGCTGCTGCTGTATGTAAAAATAAAAAAATGACATACTCACCTCTCCGTCGCTGGGTGTCAGATTCTCACCTGTCCTGCGTCCATGGCTGCTCACCGCTATCTGCACGTCATCAGTCAGTGACGTTCAGACTGCAGGGGGCCCGGCGCGCACTAACCACGTCACCGCGCCCTCTGCTGTCTGAAGTCACTGACCGATGACAGACAGCAGCAAGCAGCCGTGGACGCAGGACAGGTGAGTATCGCTGTACTTACCCGTCCTGACGCTGTCTTGAGCCCCCAGCTTCTCCGCGCTCTCTCTTCCTGCCTTCAGCGGTCACGTGGTGCCGCTCATTAAAACTCATCAATATGCGCATATTGATGAGTTTTAATGAGCGGCACCACGTGACCGCTGAAGGCAGGAAGAGAGAGCACGGGGAGAAGCTGGGGGCTCAAGACAGCGTCAGGACGGGTAAGTATGACCTGAAACATCCGCCCCCTCCGACCCCTTTGTATATGACTCGAATATAAGTCGAGAGGGGGACTTTCAGCCCAATTTTTTGGGCTGAAAATCTCGACTTATATTCGAGTATATACGGTAAATGGAAGTTTGCTTGTTTTTACATACTGTAGTGTTATGGTGTGATGTTTGCTTGAGTCTTTTAACAAAAAAGGCTCTAGGAATTAAATGTTTTCTTCCTCCTTTGCAACTATTTTTTTTGACCCCATGAATTTGAAATGAAGAAACTGGCATAGATATTTAAAAGCATCCTAATGAATCTCATCCACAGCACAGCTCTTGTGAAGTCCTGTAGACTGCTGTGGCAACTGGCTAATAAAAAACATACCTGTGCAATCTGATCCTGTAGCCATATTGCCTTTCACCTGTCCCCTATATATGAAAGTGCAAAGAGTAAGGGACGGATGAATGGGAATATGATAGCCTGGTTACTCTACTGGACGTATTATTTCTATTATGTAACTGTGACAGTGCATAGAAAACCGTTTCTTCACTTTTTGTTATAGTGGAAACCATTCCAAGACTTGGCTGTTTTTCATTCTTGAACTTCATAGTCTCATCCCTTTATTCAAAGGGTGATAACTTTAATTTTTCTGTTGAGGGCTTGTTTTTTTACAGGATGAGTTGTAGTTTTGATTGACACCATTCACTTTATCATTTAAGGTACTGGAAAATGGAAAAGGGGTTAAGTGGTTAAAAAAGTAAAACCTAAAAAGGATTTCCCCCATTGTATTTAGATGATGTTTTTGAGTTGATTGAGCAGTAAAAATTCCTAGGTGCACCATGATGTTACGGTCACAGGACACTGCTGCTTAACTACTTACAGTAGATGCCATTGTCAACCACTATCAGCAGAGTTTATATGGGCTGCAACCAGGTGTGTGGGTGAACTAGTGCCCTCCAACTGTGAAGAGCTGATGGGTTGTATGGTGGCTGGGAGCCTACTGAAACATTCCTGCCTATATAGGAGATCGTCATATACACTGCAATAGTAATGGATTGCTTTATATATAGCATGTGACCATTTCGAGCCCCACTAACAGGGACTGTGAGATAATCAAAATGAAAACCATGTCATTGGCCTCAGCTCTCAGCTGGCAGACCCATGTAGACAGAGCGCTGAGGCTAAAGATCGGCTGCAGGGTTCTCGTGTCCACAAAGGACTCTGAGGGGCAGTGGATGCAGACTTTCACAGGTAATTCATGCTTTTTTTATTATTTCAATGCATTAATTGCCCATATGTCAACATGGATAACCCCTTTAAAAGGATATATCTATCTTTATTACCATTTATTTTATTGTTCCAATTAAGCTGTAATAAAAAGTGAAGAAACTCTAAATATTCTATTCTCCTTTACAATTGGCTAAGAATTGGTTATTCATTCCTGCATGGAGGAAAAATTTGTGAAAATTACAAAGGTTCTCTGTTCTTCGTCAGTTCCTCAGTCTCAGACAGTGCTCTGCATGGACCTGTTTGCACACGCAAGCATTGCGTCTGTGAATGTGCAATGTACTTTGCATGCTGTGTGCCAAATATGTGTTGACGTGTTGTAAGCATGCTTGTATGTACAGGGTACTCCCAAAATCTTGCTTTAACTTCAGTATATCCTTTTCTAGTTACTGTGTCTTTGCCATACACAATTTCAGCATTTATCTGTATGAGTTGCTTTAAGAGGTTATGAGGTCATAAACACCTACTTAAGGAGTCCTGTATACAATTATGCCTGGACCAACAGTTATTAATGCCATTATGCTTAAAGTGCATAATGAGAAGTATGAGCACTGTGCTCACCCTATCAAAGGAAATCTGTCATCCGGTTTTCGCTATGTAATATGAAAGCAGCATGGTGTAGGAACTGAGACCCTGATTCCAGCCCTTTGTTACTTCTTTGTCTGCATGCTGTCATTTGGATACAATCCCTGTTGTCTCTGCTGCAGATTTAGCTGTACTCAAACTGCTGAAATCTGTGTAAGCCCATCCGCGCCATCATGGGTACCGATGAGGTTATACAGAGCAGTAATGACAAAAAGGCACAAAACAGCTAGTCCTGTAGTGATAATTTCTTGATGATAAAACATTGATTTTACTGAAGCAGAAACACGGTCCTGTAAATTACACATCACTGGAATCAGACCCTCAACCCCCTATGTAATGCTGCTTTTGGATTACATAACAAAAACAGCTGACAAATCCCCTTTAAAGATCAGTTATTTATATATTTTCTAAGTGCTGATACATAACATATCTATTAATGGTAAATTACTTTATGGTTGCAGCCATAATACAAACACAATATGCAAGAGTAAAAGGAATCTGTCAGCAGTATTTCACACCACCAAACTACACTGCTCAAAAAAATAAAGGGAACACTTAAACAACAGAATATAATTCCAAGTAAATCAAACTTCTGGGAAATCAAACTGTCCACTTAGGAAGCAACACTGATTGACAAACAATTTCACATGCTGTTGTGCAAATGGAATAGACAACAGATGGAAATAATTGGCAATTATCAAGACTCCCTCAATAAAGGAGTGGTTCTGCAGGTGGGGATCACAGACCACATCTCAGTACCAATGCTTTCTGGCTGATGTTTTGGTCACATTTGAATGTTGGTTGTGCGTTCACACTCGTGGTAGCATGAGACGGACTCATGCTACCACGACAGCCCAACACCGTGCAGGACCACCTTTAAAGTCCCTTTATTTTTTTTTGAGCAGTGTATTTATATGTGCATGTAGCTCTTTCAAAGACGAGTCTAGCAATACCTTTATATGACCGGTCTGTTCAACATAGAGACTGGCCATGTAAACTTATTGATGGGCTCCATGCGCGTACAAATAGTCTTTTGGATGAAATTCTGATCATTTTCATTTTAAAGACAAAATCATTTAATTTATGATTACCTGTTTAGTTCCTTTTCTAGCTTTGTCTTTTTGAAACTAGTGTCGTATGAGGTCAATTGTACGACACATGCATGTCCCTGAAATATTCAGTGTCATATATCATTATGTAATTATGTATGAGCTTTGCCCGTATAGTCTTGTTATTCCTTAAGTTGCCTTTTCATCATAGACGCTGAAATATTTGTTGCTGTTACTCACCGCTTACTAAATCACAACGGGAATTTTGTGCTTCACCGTAACGGCTTCCGATTTTCCGAAAGAGAAACATGTTTTATGGGCTGATCAGTACAAAAATGAGGGATTTCTTTATACCGAAACGTTCTTAGCTAATTACTGGAGGGGTAAGGAGATGTTTAAGCTTGTCCTAATAGCATTTTTTTTAATTTCATTAGGTGGTCAAGAAGAGTATGTTTTATCATATGAACCAGTCAATCAGCAAGAAGGTGAGACATTCCATTTTCCAAATATATGCGGCTTTATTGAGACCTATTGTTTGGTGCTTATGCTTTACAAACTATGATTTAAAGAGGTTTCCTACATTTATGGTATATCAGTAGGAGAAGTTCCTTAACAGACCACATTGACTTACACTGAGATCCACTGTTTTGCACTACAGCACTGTCAGCTGCACCATTCTTGCCTCCAAATCCGACCGAACTGCTGACGGAGGCGCTAATACTGCTACAGCTCTGGGCACATTGTTATTGCCTGCCTTCATGAGACCAGTTCAGCCTATATAATATAGTAATACATTGTTAGAATAATTTTTTGCCTAGAAAATGTCGTAATTACCGTATATACTCGTGTATAAGGCCTGTTTCACACATCATTTTTTTGGCGTCCGCCAAAGTGTGAAAAAACTGATCCGTTTCCGTTTTGCCACAAATTGATGCTACCGGATCCGTGTTTTTTTTTTTTTTTTTTTTTTACGGATCCGCTTTAGCCACTAATGCAAGTTTATGGGGGGAAAAAAACGGATCCGGCAAAAAAAATGGCGGATCCGTTTTATAAACGGAAACCGACGGATTTTAACGGACGTCAAAAAACGGATGTGTGATCCACCTCTAAGCCGAGATTTGCAGCCCATTTTTTTAGGCTGAAAGTCCCCCTCTCGGCTTATGCACGGGTCATATACCTGGGGGTCGGCGGGGGTGTCAGAGATCATACTTACCTGTTCTGCCGTGATCTCTGCAGCCTCGCTCGCTTCTCCACTGTCTCCCTTCCTGTCTTCAGCAGTCACGTGGTGCCACTCATTACCACTCATGAATATGCACATATTCATGAGTGGTAATGAGCGGTACCACGTGACCGCTGAAGACAGGAAGGGAGACAGTGGAGAAGCGAGCGAGGCTGCAGAGACCGCGGCAGGATGGGTGAGTATAGCGATATTCACCTGTCCCCCGGTCCATCATTGCTCACGGCTGTCTCTGCTGCATCCTGTGTCAGTGACGTTTAGGCAGCAGGGGGCGCGGTGACATGATTAGTGCGCGCCGCCCCTCTGCTGGCTGAACAGTCATTGACACAAGGAGCGGCAGACAGCGGTGATGGACCCAGGAGAGGTAAGTATGGCATTAATTTTTGCAGCATATGGGGCATATTCTATGGGGCAGCATATGGGGGCATAGTCTATGGGGCAGCATATGGGGGCATAGTCTATGGGGCAGCATATGGGGGCATAGTCTATGGGGCAGCATATGGGGGCATAGTCTATGGGGCAGCATATGGGGGCATAGTCTATGGGGCAGCATATGGGGGCATAGTCTATGGGGCAGCATATGGGGGCATAGTCTATGGGGCAGCATATGGGGGCATAGTCTATGGGGCAGCATATGGGGGCATAGTCTATGGGGCAGCATATGGGGGCATAGTCTATGGGGCAGCATATGGGGGCATAGTCTATGGGGCAGCATATGGGGGCATAGTCTATGGGGCAGCATATGGGGGCATAGTCTATGGGGCAGCATATGGGGGCATAGTCTATGGGGCAGCATATGGGGGCATAGTCTATGGAGCAGTATATGGGGGCATAGTCTATGGGGCAGCATATATGGGGCATAGTCTATGGGGCAGCATATATGGGGCATAGTCTATGGGGCAGCATATATGGGGCATAGTCTATAGGGCAGCATATGGGGGCATAGTCTATGGGGCAGCATATATGGGGCATAGTCTATGGGGAAGCATATATGGGGCATAGTCTGTGGGGCAGCATATGGGGGCATAGTCTATGGAGCAGCATATGGGGGCATAAACTATGGAGAAGCATATGGGGGCATAATCTATGGAGCAGCATATGGGGGCATAAACTATGGATTCCACCCTCGGCTTCTACACGAGTCAGAGTTTTCCCAGTTTTTTTGTGGCTAAATTAGGGGGGTCGGCTTATACACGGGTATATACGGTATGTTAGAGATTTGTGAAGGTAACAGCTGTGATTCAATTATTGCATACCTTACAGAGATGGGAAACCTCTAAATAACTATTGCCTTAGAAAGAATGTTAAAGACTTATTTCACATCAAAATGATTTTTTTGCTGTAATTTATTACTTCTTGGAAGGATATGGTTGTTTTCTACAATAATCTTTTAAGTTTGCCTAATTTCATCTTATTACTGCGCCTAAATTACTCATGACTAAACTGTATTTCAGTCTGCTTTTTTATTTTCTAGATGTGTAATATATTGTCTCTTTTTGGGTTCTTAGTGAACTACTCCAGGCCAGTAATTATTCTAGGGCCAATGAAGGACCGGATAAATGATGACTTGATTTCTGAATTCCCTGAAAAGTTTGGGTCATGTGTCCCACGTGAGTAATTCCTCTTATTAAAGTCTTACTCTTGACATTTGTGTTCTGGTCATGTGTATACGGTATGTATATTCTGTTCAATTATGCCAGTTCTTCGGCACAAAGCAGAGGACTTACTGACTTATTTTTCAACCTTATTTTGACTGTTGCCTGGATGTTGGTGAAAGTTTGTGCAAATTATTCACTGCTATGTTACCTGAGGATGCACATGAAAAAAGTTGAACGAGACCAGATATACTTTATTGAAATAATGCATAGAACATTCAGGCTGATATCGCTGTATTTACATGTAACGTTTTTTAAAGCCGTTATTGTAATGACCACAAAACTGACATTTTATAAACGCAATTTCCCTGATTCATCAAAGCTTTTACACCAGAAAAGTGTCATAAAAGCTTTGAAAAGTTGCAAAATGTTAATATTTTCATGCTAGTCTTTCCCAGTTTTGTCAAAATGGGCAGAGCTGGATTACAGTGAGGGCATGGCACCATAGCTCATGTAATTCATGACAAGCTGTGGCATTTTGTACAGAAATCTCACTCCAGTCCCTGAATGAAGTAAGATTTCTGGCATAGTGCATGTAGGTACTTGCCAGACGCTCCTAATTCATGAAAAGGTGTATGCTGTATTTATTATTTTGTTACAGAAGCCAATGGCATAAAAAAAAAGTGTGTTAACCCATTCACAAACCCCTGTTTTCACGTACCTGACTAGGCCAAATTTTACAATTCTGACCAGCGTCACTTTGAGGTAATAACTCTGGATCGTTTTGACATATCCCAGTGATTCTGAGAGGTTATTTTTTTTTTTGTGACACATTGTACTTTGTTAATGGTAAATTTAGGTCGATATTTTTTGTTTATTTGTGAAAATATCGGAATTTTGTCAAACATTTTGCAATTTTTAAACTACTAATTATGCCATTAAACCAGATGGGTATATCACACAAAATAGCTAATAAATAACATTTACCACATGTCTACTTTACATCTTCATCATTATTTAAGCATTTTTTTTTGTTAGAAAGTTACAAGGGTTGAAAGTTCAGCAATTTCTAATTTTTGCAACAACATATACAAAACCATTTTTCAGGGAGCACATTACATCTATAGTGACTTTGAGGGGTCTATATGACAGAAAATACCCAAAAGTGATTCTATTCTAAAACCTGCACCCCTCAAACTGCTCAAGACCACATTCAATAAGGTTATTAACCCTTCAGATGATTCACAGGGATTAAAGCAATGAAGAAGGAAAAATTAAAATTTTCCTTTCACCTCATAAATATTGCTTTAGCCCCAAATTTTGCATTTTCACAAGGGTAACAGGAGAAAATGGACCATAGGATTTGTTCTGCAATTTCTCCAAAGTACAGATACCCCACATGTGGGAGAAAACCACTGTTTGGGAACCTGGAAGGGCTCGGAAGGTAAAGTGCCCACCGTTTGACTTTTGGAGTGCAAAATTTATTGCAATAGATAGCGAATGCCATGTTGCATTTGCAGAGTCCCTGATGCGCCTAAACAATGGAAATCCCCCCAACAAGTGACCCCATTTTGAAAACTACACCCTTCAAGGAATTTATCTAGAGGTGTGGTGAGTATCTTGAACCCACAGGTACTTCATAGAAATTTATTAAGTTGAGCCATGAAAATAAAAAAAAAAAAAATTTTCCCCAAAAAATGTTTCATCAGCCCCATTTTTAGAAAGGTAACAGGAGAAAATGGGCTGTATATTTTGTTGTGCAAATGCTCCTGAGTACACTTATACCTCATATGAGGTTGAAAACTATTGTTTGGGCACACGACATGGCTTAGAAGGGAAAGAGCGCTTTTTGACTTTTGGAGTGCAAAATTGGCTGGAATAGATATCAGACGCCAGGTCACGTTTGAAGAGCGCCTGACATGCCAAAAGAGCTGAAGCTACCCACATGTGATCCTATTTTGGAAAGTACACCTCTTGAGGAATTTGTCTAGGGGTGAAGTGAAAATTTTAAACCTAAAGATGATTGACACCCCTCCAGATCAACAGCGGTAAATATTCGACGGTTATATCTTAATTTACAATTACTGGCTGACAACCGAGTGGTCTGCTCTCTTGATGCAGCCAAGGCCTTTGATTTTGTTGAGTGGGAATTTCTCTGGGCTGGGGGATTCATTTATCTCTTGGGTAAAGCTCCTATTTTACTCTTCGCCACAACAGCACCCACTTGGAGAGGGCGATCCGCCCATAGGAACAGGAAACCTACAGAGATAAGAGGGCGGTCCGCCTCTCAGTTGGTTTCCTGTTCCTATAGGAGCCGCAGGATTTTCTACAGAAGACATACCTGGGCCAGGGAACCGCCTGTGCAGTATCTGTGCGAACGGCAGGGGTTCCGGTCCAGAAGCAGCGACGGGGGAGTGCTGGAATCCGGCTCCCTCCTCGACTGGGCCAGCGGCAGTGCAATAAGAAATGCCGGTACCGGGTGAGGCCGACGGGGCGTTTTCTGATCAGACACGCCACCAGGATTTTGGGGAAAGAGCCATCCCGGTCCGTGTGGGAGTGCAGAACCGAGGGCGGTAAATCTCCGGCGTTCCTGGGGCTTCAGCGTCTAGGAGGACGCACATGCAGCGCTGACAGGAGGTAAGGAGGAACTTCCGGGTTACCGGAGGTTCCTCAGTGCACAGCGCAGGCGCGGTCTCATAGAGCCGCGCGAGACTAGGCATGAAGGAGCACTCCCCGCCCCCTCAAGGAAGAATGAAAAAAAAAAAATTGGTTTAATGTTGCTGCGCCGGCGGCGGTAATACAGGCCGGTCGCATGCTAATTAGCCGCGCCCGGTGGGGGGGGATGAGAGGTACCCGGTAATGAAGGGGGCTATAAGAAGACAGTGGGGATTTGGATAGCGCGTGCAAGCATGTCTTCCCCAAGACAGGACAGGACACGCATCCCCAGGCAGGTGATACAGCGGCAGCCAAGGATCACTCACGTCGTGGCTCCTCGGATAGAAACCATAGAAGCCACGCCAACAAGCCTCCTCCTCAGCCTCCTGAGCCGGTACCTACAGCTTCTCTGGGTGAGTGGACGACTCTCTGCCTATCAAGCTGTTAAATATCTCTGTCTCTCTCTCTCCTCCGCCATGTCCACCATAGGCTAAGGAAAGAACAATCCAAAAATATGGAATGTGCCCTCTGTACACGTCCTCTACAGGACTCTTATACAAAGAGGCTATGCAAAAAATGCATTAACGAAACCGCAAAGCAGGCTTCAACATCAGCCACAGATATAAGGGCTATAATAAGGGAGGAATTACATGCCCTAACCCAGTCTAGCAGCATACCTAAAAAATCTAAGACTAACAAACCGACTGCAGTAAGCTTGGATACAGAGGAGGACGAGGCAATAGTCTCGGACAGTTCCGATACAGCCACATCATCATCTTCCTCTGATATTGAGGGGCGTTCATGTTTTCCATTAGATAACATGGACAACTTGGTTAAATCGGTGAGGAACACCATGGGATGCACAGAGACTAAGGAGCCGCAAGCGACACAAGAAATTATGTTTGCAGGGCTAACAGATAGGAAGAGGAGAGCTTCTCCTGTCATACCAGCTATAAAGGCCTTGGTGAAAAAGGAATGGGAGAAGCAGGACCAGAGAGGTTATCTTCCCTCAGCGCCAAAAAGAAGGTACCCCTTCAGCGACGAGGAGTTGTCATAGTCTAAGGTCCCGAAAGTCGACGCGGCAGTCACCTCAGCCTCAAAACAGTCGGCCTTACCAGTGGAAGACGCAGGGATTCTAAAAGACCCACTGGACCGGAAAGCGGATGCCTCACTAAAGAGGGCATGGGAGGCAGCTACGGGCACGTTTAAACCGGCAATAGCCAGTACGTGCACAGCTCGCTCTATGCTGGTCCGGATTGATCAACTAGACCAGCAAATAGAGGAAAAAATCTCCAGAGACAAGCTACGAGCTGCTATACCACTAATTCATGGCGCAGTGGCATATATAGCGGATGATTCAGCCGATTCGCTACGCATGGCAGCCAGAACAGCAGGCTTGCTAAATAACGCCAGACGTAGCCTGTGGCTTAAAAGCTGGAAAAGTGACACCCAATCCAAGGCAAAGCTCTGTGCCATACCTTGTGAGGGTGAGTTTTTGTTTGGGAAAGCTTTAGATGAAATCCTTACCAAAGGAAAGGAAAAAAGGGTTCCCTAACCCCTCTCTCCCATTTTATAGGAGGGCGTTTAGGAGACGACCATTTGGCAGGGGAAGACCAGCAGAGAATCAAAATCGCTGGACCCTGAAGGAAGAAAAAGGCAAAGGTGCTATGTTTAGAGGATCCTCCTTCCGCAGAGATAGGAGCTAAGGAGCCAGTTCCTCCAGTGGGAGGGAGACTAAAATTTTTCTCCAGGAATGGGAAAAAATTAAGGCCAGCCCTTGGGTTTTGGGCATTATTAGGGAAGGATTAAAATGAGAGTTCCATCACGTACCCCGTAACTCCGTCATCGTAACATCCCTCAGCTCACCAGTCCAACAGCAAGCTTTAGAGACTGAAATTTTCAGTCTGCTGGACAAAAAAGTTTTGGTCCGGGAGCCTGAAGGACAGGAAGGGAGAGGATTTTACTCCCCTCTTTTTCTGATACCTAAACCAGTTGGCTCATTCAGGACTATAATTAACCTGAGGAAACTAAATTCATTTATAATAAATCATAGATTTAAAATGGAGTCCATTAGATCTGCAATTAAGCTCCTTTACCCCAATTGTATGATGGCAGGCCTGGATCTGAAGGATGCCTATTATCATCTTCCCATCCATTACAGATTCCAGAAATACCTCAGAGTGGCGGTCTTCCTCGAGGGTACCATACAACACCTCCAGTTCACAGCCATGCCATTCGGCCTTTCCATCGCACCAAGAGTCTTTACAAAGGTGATGCTGAAAGTAATGGCTTTCTTACGACAGAAGGACACACTGATAGTTCCCTATTTGGATGATTTTTTGATAATGGGGAACTCAACTAGACAATGTAATAAACGAGTTGCTGATGCAATCTTGTCCCTACAGGCTCTTGGGTGGATAATAAACTTCAAGAAGTCCAGAATCGAGTCACAGTCAGTTAAGTCCTTCCTGTGTCTCCAATTAGATTCCATAAGCCAAAAATGTCTGCTACCACAGGTAAAGATTACAGCAATTAAAACGAAGGTCAGGGTAGCAATAGACAAACCACACATATCCTTAAGGGAAGCAAAGTTCCTCCTAGGGTCCCTTACTTCCTGCATCCCGGCCGTTCGGTGGGCTCAATTCCAGACGAGAGAATTACAGCATCAAATTCTCTTAGAGGAAACTTAGGACCGTGGAAATTTGAGGAAGAAAATCACTTTATCTCAGACGGTCCTAACCTCCCTAGCATGGTGGCTAGACGAGGATAACCTATCGGGAGTACCATGGGTAATAACACCCTCCCGTATAATTACTACTGACGCCAGCCCCACAGGATGGGGAGCTCATATGGGAAGCATCTTCGCCCAAGGCCTATGGGATATAAGTGAGGAGCAGGATTCAGCAAATTTGAAAGAGCTGAAGGCGGTTAGTCATGCATTATATCATTTTCTTCCACAGTTACAAGGAGAAAACGTGAGGATCCTGTCAGACAACACTACAGTGGTCGCATATCTGAACAGGCAAGGCGGGACTCGATCAGTCGCATTAATGACTTCCACAAGAAAGATCTTGTCCTTGGCCGAAAAACATTTTTTGTCTCTCTCAGCCCTCCACATAAGAGGGAAAGACAATTCGGAAGCAGACTTTCTAAGCCGCCATACACTATGGCAAGGAGAGTGGTGCCTGAGCCGGCAAATATTCACACACATTGTGTCATTATGGGGTCTTCCCCAGATAGATCTCTTCGCCACCAGGGAGAACAGGCAGGTGCGAAGATTCGCCTCTTTAAAAATGGCAGACAGTCCGAAAATTCTGGATGCCCAACAAGCCTCATGGCGGTTCAAGCTTGCATATGCATTTCCCCCAATCATACTACTACC
The DNA here is from genome assembly GCF_039654945.1 of Dendrobates tinctorius. Taxonomy (NCBI): domain Eukaryota; kingdom Metazoa; phylum Chordata; class Amphibia; order Anura; family Dendrobatidae; genus Dendrobates; species Dendrobates tinctorius. The sequence continues at coordinate 14,165,952 of NW_027361728.1, forward strand.
GCAGGTAATCAGGAAGATCAGGGCAGAGAAGGCACGAATAATCTTGATTGCGCCATTCTGGCCCAAGAGGCCATGGTTATCTTGTCTCCAGGCAATGTCAGTGACAGACCCTTGGGTGCTTCCTTCAATCCCCAAGCTCCTCTCGCAGGGGCCATTCTACCATCCTCATGTGGACAACCTCCACTTGACGGCTTGGAACTTGAAAGGGAAATGTTGAGCAAGAGGATTCTCGGAGGGGTTAGTAAATACTCTTCTGCAGAGTCGAAAGTTAGCTACAACAAAAATTTACACCAGAATATGGAGAAAATTCCTAGAATTCCATAAGGCTCCCGACTCTAGAGAAATTCCGATAACATCAATCCTAGAGTTTCTACAGAAAGGGAAAGCGTTAGGACTATCTGTTAATACACTAAAAGTCCAAGTCTCTGCGCTAGGAGCCCTTTATAGTTATAACGTGGCAGGCAATAGGTGGATAGCCAGGTTCATCTCGGCCTGTGAGAGGAGCGAACCAGTACACATACCTAGAGTTCCTCCTTGGGACTTGAATCTGGTACTATAGGCCCTTACACATCCTCCCTTTGAACCATTAGACTCAATATCCCTTAAGCTCCTATCTCTCAAGACAGTACTACTAGTGGCACTAACCTCAGCCAGAAGAGTTAGCGACATACATGCACTCTGGATAGAACCCCCTTTTTTGTTGACATTCCAGGATCAACTAGTATTAAAACCAGACCCTTCATACTTGCCAAAAGTGGCCGGGAAGTTTCATAGGTCACAAGAAATTCACCTCCCCTCATTTTTTAGTAACCCTTCTACTCCGGGGGAAGAAAAGTTCCATACGCTAGATGTTAGAAGGCAGTATTACAATACATTGAGAGGTCTAGTAGTTGGAGGAAGAGTAGGGGTCTATTTGTTTCCTTCCAGGGCCAAAAGAAGGGATATGAGGTCACAAGGGGTACTCTGTCTCAGTGGATCAGAGATGCGATCAGTCTGGCATACGCAGAGAGCAATGAAGATCCTCCGGAAGGTATCAGGGCACACTCTGCCAGAGCTATGGCTTCCTCGTGGGCAGAAAGGGGAGACGTCGCAATCGAGTCTATATGTAAGGCTGCAACTTGGTCTACGCCCTCTACCTTTTATAACCACTATGAGCTTGACTTATCATGCTCGTCTGACCTAGCCTTTGGTAGAGCGGTCCTCGGCACGGTGGTCCCTTCCAGGTGAAGGTCTCTGAAAGTCTCTCCAAGTGGGTGCTGTTGTGGCGAAGAGTAAAAAGCCGGATTACTTACCGGTAATGCTCTTTTAATGAGTCCACAACAGCACCCGTTCACTAACCCTCCCTAAAAGTTAACATAATGTATACCTTCTTAGATGTAAAATTAATAAAATTAATAAAATTTAAATATTGAATAATATAATGGCCTAATAATTGGCGGTCCTTCGGGTACTCTGAAATCCAACTGAGGAGGAGAGGCGGACCGTCCTCTTTTATCTCTGTAGGTTTCCTGTTCCTAAGGGCGGATCCTTCTCTCCAAGTGGGTGCTGTTGTGGACTCATTAAAAGAGCATTACCGGTAAGTAATCCGGCTTATTGCTCTCCTAAAGAAAGAATTAAAATTAATGGCCGTCTCACTACTCCATTTCATTTGGGCATGGGTACTCAACAGGGGTGTCCCTTATCTCCATTGTTATTCGATATGGCCATTGAACCCATGGCAGCAATGATTACCGTATATACTCGTGTATAAGCCGACCCCCCTAATTTTGTCACAAAAAACTGGGAAAACTTATTGACTCACGTATAAGCCTAGGGTGGAAAATGCCGAAGCTACTGCCCTTATAATGCTGCACAGTGAGTGGCCCCTTACAATGATGCACAGTTATTAGTGTCCCCTTATAATGCTGCACAGTGAGCGGCCCCTTACAATGATGCACAGTTATTAGTGGCCCCTTATAATGCTGCACAGTGAGCGGCCCCTTACAATGATGCACAGTTATTAGTGTCCCCTTATAATGCTGCACAGTGAGCGGCCCCTTACAATGATGCACAGTTATTAGTGGCCCCTTATAATGCTGCACAGTGAGCGGCTCCTTACAATGATGCACAGTTATTAGTGGCCCCTTATAATGCTGCACAGTGAGTGGCCCCTTACAATGATGCACAGTTATTAGTGGCCCCTTATAATGCTGCTGCTGCCACTGCCTCAATTAAAAAAAAAAAAAAAAAAAACCTATATACTCTCCTCGTCCCTGCTGCTCCAGCTACTGCTCCTCAGCGTTGCTGGCTCGGCACAGTGACTGTTCAGGCAGAGGGCGCCTGCTAACTACGTCATGGCACCCTCTGACCTGAACGTCACTGCCAGAGGAAGCAAGACAGCAGAGTGACGCGCAGCGGTGGAACGGGGGACAGGTGAATATGGCAGCCTCTGCTATACTCGCCTCTCCTAGCATGTCTCTTGCAGCCCCCATGCTTATTCCATCTTCTCAGGGCTCTTCTTCCTGCTTTCAGCGGTCACGTGGTGCCGCTCATTACATATGCGCATATGTAACGAGCCACTCATTACATATGTGCATATGTAATGAGCGGCACCACATGACCGCTGAAAGCAGGAAAAACAGCACAGAGAAGATGGAATAAGCACGGGGGGCTGCAAGAGACATGCTATGAGAGGTGAGTATGATCTCCTACACACCCACCCGGCCGACCCCCGGTATGTGACTCGCGTATAAGCCGAGAGGGGGACTTTCAGCCCCAAAAAATGGGCTGAATGTCTCGGCTTATACGCGAGTATATACGATAGCTCTAATCCAAAAATAACGGGGTTTCAGCGAGGAGGACTAGAGGAAAAGTTTGATTTATATAACGATGACACATTGCTTTTTCTGGCTAATGCATCTCATGCGCTGCCAGAGGCCATGAGGGTGATTCAGGAATTTGGGCAATATTCTGGGTTGAGGATCAACTGGGGCAAATCAGCACTTCTACCGGTGGATAATACGGCTAATACATCCTATTATAATTTTTCAGGCCTACGGGTGGTCTCACAATTTAAATATTTGGGGGGTACAAATTACACCACGGGCCAGTGATTATGAGAGCCTTACTCTCCTCCCCATTCTTTCTAAGTTTAAGCTTAAGAAAGATATCTGGCTACGTTTGCCTTTATCGGTGGTGGGGCGAACTAACCTAGTCAAAATGATCTGGATGCCTCAATTACTATATATGCTGCACAATTCACCACATTGGATCCCGCAGAGATTTTTCCATAAGATAAATTCACTATTTAGAGAGCTAATAATGGGGTAAAGGACCTCCATGGATCAGATTGGAACTTTTGCAAAGAGAAAAAAGCAATGGGGGTTTGGCTGTCCCTAACCCATGGGTTTACTACACGGCAGCACAGTTACAACACATCCACATTGGGCTGATTCTGGGGGAGGGGGAGCTCAGCGTCAACTTTTGCAACAGTACTTTGACTCGGATAGTCTCTATGAGGTATTGGACTTGGGGGATGGGGAGGGGGTTTGGTTCAAAAACACATGAATTCCCTACTCTGCTGTCAATACACAAACTGGGAAAAAGTTTAAAAAAAAAAAAAAAAAAAAAAATGCAGGCTATCCATGGGGTGTTTCAGTATACTTCTATATGTAAACCCCTTCCCTTTCTAATCTCAGCCACTTGGAGGGTTTTGAGAGCTGGGCCTGAAGAGGGATACGTATATTTGAACATATTGGAGGGAGATAGAATTAAAGATTTTACTTATTTGCGTATGGAATTTGGGATCCAGAATTCAGAATTTTACAAGTATTTACAACATAGACACGCGTACCAAGCAGAAAGCCTCATTGCAGGAAAACCCATGCCACAGAATAAGATTATACAGCTTATTGAAAAATCCACAGGAACAGCTGGGATGATTTCTCATTTATATTGGGACATACTGCATTTGGTGCTTCTGAATCATCCTGTACGTGCGAAGGAGAGGTGGGAGCGAGATATTGGGCCTATTGAGGTCAATTTAAGGTCAGAAATATTAGAAAGAGTTCCCGGTCTCTCGCTGGGAGAAGCCCATCGTTTGTCACATTTATATGTAATTCATCATGTTTATCGCACTCCCAAGTTTTTGTTCGATATTGGAGGTAGGCCTGATCCTCTTTGTCCAAGGTGTCGAACAAACACAGCCACCCTACTGCACATGTTATGGTCGTGTCCAAATCTTGAAGCGTTCTGGAGTGGAGTAATAGGGATAATTAATAGAGTATATTCGGTTGAGCTGAGCAGAACCCCCTTTGTATGTATCCTAGGATATATAGAAGACTTGCCAACAGAAGAGGTCAGGAAGTTAGCTGTATCTAGAATGCATTTTATGGCCAGAAAATTGATAGCCCAGTATTGGATCTCTCAACACACCCCCTCAATTGCAGAATATGTAATAAAAATTAGCTGGTTAGTTAATTTGGAAAGAGGTATATATTGCAAGAGAGATTTATTTCCAAATTTGAAAAAATGGGCATGTTTGATTGATCATTCTGGTCTTGCGTCGAGAGAGCTGACCAGGTTCAGGTTGGTTGGGTCTATCCTGGTACGACGATATAAAGGTGGAGCAAGATTTGACTCTGACAGAGATTATTACATTATAATTTGATTTGGCTTAGAATAAGGAGACTTCAGATATGTAGCTCTTTAATTGAGACTTATATTAACCTGTTATCTTCCTTTGTACTATTGTAACAATTTTAGGAGCGGCACTATATGTAATCAGCTATACCATTTTACCATTAAAATATTGTTTGCATTGGGGTTGTAAACTGGGGGGAAGGGGGGAGCGGGGTTAGAGGTGTATGTACCTCTATTGCGGGTTGTTGTTTTCTTCTTGGTTTTTCCTTTTTGTATTAAAAATTTAAATAAAAATTACTTTATTTAATAAAAAAAAAAAAGATTGACAGAATTGTGTAACATTGGGCTGCTTAAATGTAAAAAAAAATCATTAAAATGTTTTTAGTCCCAAGTTTTTAATTTTCAAAAAGGCTATTGGGAGGAACTGGACCACGTAATTTGTTATGCAATTTCTCCCGAGTTTGCCAATAGCCTATATTTTCAGGCACAGTGCAAAGCTTTGAAGAGAAGGAGCGCCATATTGAGATGCAGATTTTGCTGGAATGACTAGCGGGTGTCATGTCACATTGGGAAAGACCCTGAGGTGTCAGAACAGCAGACCCCTCTATAAATGACTCTATTTTACAAACTGCAATCCTTGGTGAATACAGCTAGTAATGCAGTGAGGATATTGACACCATAGGTGTGTCACAATATTTTCTACCATTCTGCAGAACTAATAATTACATTTTTATCAATAAAATAATGTTTTAGCCATAGATTTTTGTTTTTTTTCACAAGGGTAAATAGGTAAAAATGCACCATATTTTGTTAAACGATTTCTTCTGTATGTCAAAAATATCCCATATTAGGTTGTACAGTACTCTTTGGCCACATGGGATGGATAGGAGAGCTTTTTGACTTTGCTGCTCAAATTTTTCTGGAATAGTTAGTGGACTCTTTATACAGAACCCCTGATGTGCTAAAACAATGGAACCCCCCCCCCTTCAAGTGACCCTTTAGTGGAATTTACACCCCTCTGGAAATTCTTCTATGTATGTAGTGACAGTTTTTACACTACAGACATTTTCCAGAAACAAACGCAGTATGAGTTGCAGAGTGAGAATTGCAAATATGCTATTGTAGTGCCTGTACATTGTGCCCAGCATGTACTTCTGGAGCACCTGTAAATTAAATGGACTCTCCTCACTACGTTAATGTGAAACATGTGCATGCTAACTGTGGTTTGTTTTTTTTTAAATCAGATAGTTTTTATTAAAAGTTTTTGGAAATGACAGGCATGTACAACTTACAACATGTTATCAAACATCCCCTTCCCCTATAACCCCCCCCTCCCTTTGTCCGATGGCTTGAACTGGTACATAGCGAATAGACCAATTATATCACACAACCAAATCGCTTGAGAAAAGGCAAGAAACAACCTACAGGAGACCACCTCCAAAGCCCACCCACTAATCCAGAAGATTCGAGGCAACCAGGCTGGGAATCTTCAACCATCCCTCCCATATTTTCCCAAAAATATGCGGCACACCTCTCCTAAGATACACAGACTTTTCCCTATATAATATATGGTTCAACCTATTAATATATTCTTTTCTTGAGGGGATTTTGTCAGAAATCCAGTGATAAGCTATCAGCTTTCGGGCCACATATAGCATTCTGGCCACAGCAATTTTAAGATATTGGTCCCCTCCCACCTCATCAACATAACCCAGAACACAAATCATGGGGTCCCTGGAAATATCCTGTCCCGTGACCAAGTGTATAAGGCCAAGGACCACGATCCAAAATATCTGCAGGCAAGAACATGTCCACATCATGTGTAAAATGTCCGCATTATCTATTGTACACTTGGGGCACCTTGAGTCCGACCGCAACCCTCTATTGAACAACCATTCGGGAGATCTATATGTCCTGTAGAGGACATATAGCTGAGACAGGCGTCCAGGCTCACTAAGAGACAATCTGGGAATCATCTGTAGAATCGAGTCCCACTGTTCCACTGATATCGTACCCATCTGTTGTTCCCACTTTATCAGTGCGCCAATAGGATGCTTTGACAGGACCTGTCCAAGTAAACCACCATACACCATTGAAATTAGTCCTCTGGTGGACCTTTGCATACTGAGCCTATGAATAAGGACGTCATGGTGTATGGTTAGGTCAACTTTTTTGCTCTGCACCATATACGCGTGACGCAGCTGCAAATATTGATAAAACATAGAGCGTTGGAGGGGAAATTCCCGTCCCAGTTGCTCGAAAGTTTTAAAAACCCCTCCCTCCACCAGCTGCGACACCCACCATATGCCAATCCGCCTCCAGTGAGCAAAGCCTCTGAGCGTTTTCATACATGGCAAATGTTGATTGTCCAATATGGGGGAGTACTTTGTAAGACCGCGTATTCCTCTCAGCTGCCTCAGCTTATCCCATACTCTCACCATCAGAAGCACCGTAGGAAACCTAAATGCAAAGGATCGAAATCTACCCGACTCCAGACTCTACACCAGTGATCCCCGTCCCACTAGAAATTGAAGGATCTTCCGACCTCCCACCAAATCCGCCAACTCGCCCTCCATCCCTCCTGCTACATGTTGGCACTGGGAAGACAAAAAATAAAGCCATGGGTTGGGCAATGCAAGTCCCCCCTCATCCTTAGGTTTTTGCAGGTGTTCAAGTTTAATTCTCGCGCCTTGTCTCAGCCAAACAAGCTCTCTAAAAATCATGTTAATTTTATGAAACCTGTTCTGAGGAAGCCAGACAGGGGAATTATGAAGGACATATAAGAGTTGCGGCATAACTACCATCTTCAACAGGTTCACTCTTCCCACTACGGAGAGGTGTAACTTTGCCCAGGCCTTAACCTTCTGTTTGATCCTGTCCAACAACGGGACAAGATTTAAACTCTCATAATCTGTCAGCTTATTGGATATTTTTATGCCCAAATATTGAAGGGACGTTGCAACCGGCACACCTACCACATCGCAGGAGCTTGAGTCCAGTGGGAGGAGCGCAGACTTCTCCCAGTTAATAACCAGACCCGAGACCTCCCCAAACGCCCCAAGAAGTATCATCGTGTTTTGTAAAGATCTGTCCGCGTCCGCTAAAAATAACAGGTCGTCCGCATATAATGCTACCTTCTCCTCATGCTCCCCATATCGAAATCCCTCTATGCCAGCATCCGATCTTATCCTCGAGGCCAACGGCTCCACCGCGAGAGCAAACAGCAGCGGGGATAAAGGGCATCCCTGCCTTGTTCCTCTATGAAGTGAAAAGGGGTCAGACAACTGACCATTAGCCCTCAGCCGAGCACTCGGCTCCGAGTACAAGAGCTTAACCCAGCCAATAAAGCCCGGGCCAAAACCCATACAGTGAAGCGTCGCCCATAGATAGTCCCACTCCACACTGTCAAATGCCTTAGCGGCGTCTAGAGACAGAACCACCCTCTTCCCGGCATTATCAGGCCTCACCTGCATATTCAGATATAATCTCCTAATATTCATAGCCGTCGATTTGTTGGGCATAAACCCCGTCTGGTCAGGGTGTATTAACACAGCTACTACCTTTGAAAGTCGAATGGCCAGGACCTTCGCTAAAAGTTTAATGTCTAGCGTCAACAGGGAGATGGGCCTATACGACGCAGGCAGAGTTGGGTCCTTGTCCTTTTTCAACAGCACGGCAATGACAGCTTCTCGCATAGACGGTGGAAGAACACCCCGTTCCAGACTATCATTAAACACTGTCAATAGAGCAGGGAGCAATACCGTTCTATACCGCTTGTATACCTCAGCTGGCAACCCATCTACCCCAGGAGCCTTACCATTGGACATGGTTCCCAGAGCCTCCTCCAACTCGTCCAGACCTAGAGGTCTATCTAGAGAGCGTCTGTCCTCAGGAGTCAACCTTGGGAGATTAGCAGCCTCCAAAAAGGAAACAACATCCTCTGTCGGGGCCCTAGCATGTGAGGAATACAAGTCAGCATAAAAAATCTCTAGAATTTTCAAAATCCCCGGTGCGTCAGTGAGCAGTCGCCAATTCACATACTGAAGACCCGCTAAAGCCGCCGACCCTCTCTGTGCCGATGTCACGACAGAAAGCAAATGCCCCACACTTTCCGCACTCTCAAAATACTGAGTAGATTGAAACAGCCGTTTTTGCGCCGCCACCTCCAATGTCTGTTTGGTCACCTTTGACTGCGCCTCCCCCAATTGCTTCCGAGTGGCAGGTGTGCTCTGCGCCGCAAGGGCCCTTTCCGCATCCTCCAGCTCCCGAAATGTAAGTTGTGATTTTGCCCTAGAGGCGGTCTTTATTTTAGAAATCTCTCGTATGAACATTCCCCTCAAGTATGCCTTTAAGGCCTCCCAGACGATCCCAACAGAGGCCGAGCCTCTATTAAGATTAAGGTATTCCTGCAACTCGGGGACAAAGCCGCCACTCCGATCGACTAGCTGCAGCCAAAACGGGTTAAGACGCCAGAGAGGTCTATCATTCCTCCCGTTCCCACCCCCTGAAAGCATGACTGAAACAGGCGAATGATCAGATACCGTTCGCGCCAAATATTTAACCTCTAAGGTTTTACCCAGCATAAGATCATTACCCAGGGCCAGATCAATGCGAGACAGGGAAGAGTGAGTAGAGGAGAAGCACGAGAATTGACGGACACCAGGGTTACGGCATCTCCACAAGTCGGTCAAAGCTATCTCCCGCACGAGAACCCCAAATGGCGTAAGATTACCTCCCAGCCTCAGAGGTTCATGGCTACCCCTGTCCCAATGTGAATCCAGAATATTATTAAAATCTCCCACCACCAAATGCGGAACCCCCGGAAAATCTCTCAGAATGGCCAGAACTTTATAGAGAACTCTACTGCTATAAGGCGGAGGTACATATATAGACGTCAACACCAGTGGAATGGAAAAGATTGTACAAGATAAAAGGACGAATTGCCCCTCTGTGTCCACCACCACTCGGTGGCACTCAAATTGAGTCCTGGAGTGAATCAATATACTAACCCCCCTAGAGTATTGGGAATGAGTAGAGTGAAAGCCCGCCTGTACCCATCTCTTATCCAGGATTCCCAGCGTCTCCTGTGTGAGATGCGTCTCCTGCAAACAAACAACCGCCGGCTTCTGGTCCGCTATGAAGGAAAATATGGCCTGTCGTTTTACTGGCGACTTCAACCCCCTGATATTCCAACTAAGTATCTTAAGATCAGCCATTATCGCACCACAGCATATTGCCTACCATCTTCCCCCCGGCCGAACCATAGCCAATATTAAAATGTACAAGCATGCCAAAGGACATTTTGAACCCAATCCCTCCCCCCTCCCCCCAAAAAACACCCTCCAACAATTCCTTGGACTGAACCAAGGGTGCAACAAGTAAGGGTACTGTCGAACCCTTCCACCCCATTCAGCAGGCGCTTCAATTCCTGTTCACTACCCGCATTTGACAGGATACAACCCCACAGCACTATGCATTGTCCCTTATCCATATTCAGATTAAGGCCCCACAAGGACCACAAATTCTTAGACCAGCATATAACAGAATAATAAAAGAAAAAATAGAAATATAACTTGTTAGGCAGTCCATTGCATCAGGACCGCAGACTCCAACCGCATGACTCCATAACAGCTAAGCAAGTCGAGAAACCATCAGCCACAGTCCTGTTCCTCCCTCTCCTTCCTCAATTGTCGCTCATTAAGGTCCAACCAATCCACAGCTTCCCTGGGGTCCAGAAAAAAGTGGCTTTTATTCCAGGCCTCAACACGCAGTCTAGCCGGGAAAAACATGGAGTACTTGACGCCACAGGCTCTCAGACGCTTCTTGATGTCTATGAACTTCGCCCTCATCTTCTGAACTTCCGGCGAAAAGTCCGGGTAAAAGGAGACTCTGGATCCCTCCATTGTAAGGTCAGGGTGTTCTCTCGAGTATCTGAGGATAGCGTCTCTGTCCCTGTAGTGAAGGATTTTAGCCAGCACAGGTCTTGGTGGATGACCAGGGGGCAGGGGGGGGGGCCGAGTCGGGACTCTGTGAGCCCTTTCCACTGCATACAGGTGTGTTAGATTGTCCTCACCTAGTGTTTCTTTAAGCCATGTTTCAATGAAGGCAGTAGGATTCTTTCCCTCACAGCGCTCTGGCATGCCCACAATACGAACATTATTCCGTCTGGATCTATTTTCAAGGTCATCAGTTTTAGCCCAGACAGCTGCCATATCCTTCTTGAGCTCTGTACAATGCTGTCCCTAGTCAGAGGTAGAATTCTCCACAGCACCCATACGCTTTTCCAGCTGACTTGTTCTGTCTCTAACACTGTGCAGGTCATGTCGCACAGTCTGCATGGACTCCTGCAGAAAGCCCAGTTGTGTCAGGACATGTGAGATTGCAGTCCCACAGTGCACCACTGCCAGCATAACATCTTTGTTGGTGGGCTCGTCTGGAACTTGCAATTGCAAGGCTGTGAGGTGCTGTTTATTTCTTTCCACCAGATCACTCCAGCTAGGCTCAGCTCCCTTCCCCCCTGCTCTCTGGCATGGGCAGCCTCCTCCTCCTCCCCCATTCCCGGGCTCATGTCCTCTGCCACAGTCTCCTGGTCCATATCAGAGTCCTGGAGAGACTCCTGTTCTGCCTCAGCCGTGCGGGCAAAGCGCTGCAGCCTGGCCGCCACTGCCCTGTTCCTAGCCGCGCTGTCTTCTGCGGCCTCCTCCAAAGCGCGCGCTGAGGCGGCGGCGCCATCTTGGCTCCCTGCTCCGCCTCTCCTGCCACCCTTCTCTGACCTCTTTTCCCCATATCCTGGGGTGAAGCGGCAATCTCCGGTGCCCCGCGGTGTCCACCGACTCCGGTGCAGCCTCCAGGGGTTAAATTAGCCGTGCTGTGGGGACGAAACGGCTGAATAGAGCAGGAATATGCAGGAGCTCAGCGGGCACACGTCCTCCTCACATGCCGCTCAGGCCACGCCCCTGCTAACTGTGGTTTAGGCACATTGTGGTGCTCCATATTGAGAGGAGCAATTGAATTTAGGGGCTCAGATTTCACTAGATTTCATCTGGTGGGAGCCATGTCAGTTTTCCAGAGCCTTTGTGCTATCAGTTACTTGGACACCCCCTATATTTCTGTTAATCGGTGATAGACCCGAGTGGGGACTTGTTTTTGTGGCTGAGATGAACCTTTTATTGGTGGACTGTTGGGTTAGAGAACATTTTGGATTAGTTCACATTTATCCTGTGCACTACACTGAGCACTTACATCAGGATTTCATTCTAAATATCTAAGAAGTATTGTTTCTTCTTGCGGAGATTGACATGCTAAGCATGCCGAGATGAGGAGACTAAAAGCCGCAATGCTCCTCTGGGAAATATGCAAATTGTCTCTTCAGAGAAGAGGAGGACTAGAACTCTAGTGCCACCTATTGGAAGTAGCAATCCTAACAGTCAAATGTCGACCCTTTACCGAGCCTTGTTACATGACTTTTGATAAAAGCCAAACCAGAATCTCAATTTGCAGACACTGTGTTTCAGGGTACTGCCCTCATCAGTGCAAAGTGTGAAATCTGGTTTGGCTGTGTGAGAGGCGTCTGTAATGAGACAGACACTGTAGACACTGTCTGGCCTAAGATCCATCGGTGTCCATCTTTTTAGGCGTGCATAAAAACCCAGTCCGCCACAGTTTTGTGCACTTCGGGGGAAAAAATGACATCACTCAACAGAGGTAGCTTATTATGCTGCGTAGATCCTTCAGGAATTTCATCTGAATCGCATCACTGAGAGATTTAGATTGGAAACCCCGAAGTAAGTGCGCAGTGTGGAGCGCCGGATACATGTGATCCCAAACGTTATGTAAAATATTCCCAATAAAGCGTTAATTCAATCCACAAAAAAAGTATCGTGGTCTGTCATCTGTCAATGGAAATATAGGGGGCTTCCACGTTACTGGTAGCACAAAGGATCTGGAAGAGCAAAATGGCTCCTTGTCTCCCTCCAAAAGAAATTTAGCAAATTCTGCATGCCCAAATCCAAACGCCCCATCCCTTATGAGCCGCAGTGTGCCTAAACAAAATTTAGCGTCCACATGTTTGGCATTTCCGTAGTCATAAGAGCCCACCTAATTTACGGATGCGTGTCTCCAGAAGCATGAGCTGAGCATAATGTACTGGTCACTACGACGACAGTTTGCAATTTTCACTCTGCAACATCCACTGCTGCTTATTTCTAGAAAACACCCATGGAATCAAAATTGTCACTGCACAAAGAGGTATAATTTACAAAATGGGATCTTCTAGCACTTAAGGGTTCTGTATATGGAGTCCACAAACTATTCTAGGAATATCTGCACTCCAAGATGCAAATAGCACTCTGTCCCTCCAGAATCTGACCGCGTGGCTAAGCAGAACTGTACAGCCATATATATCTACATTAAGCATACATTGTAGGACAAATTTTGGTGTAATTTTTACCCATTTACCGGTGTGAAATTGTAAAATCTGGGCTAAAACAAAATTTAGTTTGTAAAATGGTTGGACGGAATTCTGCTGTTCTGGCATCTCAGGTACTCTGCCAATGTGACATTGCACCCTCAAACCAGTCCAGCAAAATCATAACTCCAATATGGTGCTTTTTCCATTCTGAGCTTTGCACTGTGCCTCACAAGTAATTTTCGACCACATGTGGGGTATCGGTGTACTTAAGAGAAACTTCAACAAACAAATTTTGGGGTCAATTTTCTTTTACCCTTGTGAAAATTAAAACATTCGGGGCTAAAATAACATTTTTGTGGGAAAAATGTGATATGTGTGTGTGTGCATATGTGTGTGTGTGTATGTGTGTGTGTGTATGTGTATATATATATATATATATATATATATATATATATATATATATATATATATATATATATATATATATATATAATATATATGATTATATATTATATATATGATTATATATAATATATATGTGTATGTATATATATATGTGTATATATATGTATGTGTATATATATATATATATATAATTTTTTTTTTTTCCACTACCCTACATTATAAACTAGGGGTTCAATGTGCTCACCACACATCTGGATAAGTTCCCTCAGGGGTCTAGTTTCCAAAATGGTATCACTTTTGGGAGGATTTCCACTGTTAGGCACACCAGTGGCTCTTCAAATGCGACATGGCATCTGCTAATTATTCCAGCAAATTTTGCTTTCAAAAAGTCAAATGGCGCTCATTCCAAGCCTTTGCCCAAACAGTAGTTTTCCTCCACATATGGGGTACCTGCGTGCTCAGGAGAAAATGCACAACACATTTTGGGATCCATTTTTTTCCTGTTACCTGTGTGAAAAAAAACTGGGTCTAAAGTAAAGTTTTTGTGAAAAAAAATTAAATGTTCATTTTTTTTCCTTCCACATTCTAAAAGTTCCTGTGAAGTGTTAATAAACTTATTGAATGCTGTTTTGAGCACCCTAAGGGATACAGTTTTTAGAACGGTAACACTTTTTGGTAATTTCCATCATAGATCCACTCAAAGTTTCTTCCAATGTAATGTGAATCCCTAATAAAATTGGTTTGGTAAATTTTGTTGAAAAAATTAGAAATCGTTGGTCAAATTTTAACCCTTATAACTTTCTAACAAAAAATTTTGTTTAAAAAATTGTGCTGATGTAAAGCAGACATTTGGGAAATGTTATTTATGAACTGTTTTGTGTGACAATGCTCTGATTAAAGGTCATAAAATTAAGTTTGAAAATCGCAACATTTTCTAAATTTTTCGCTAAGTTTAATTTTTCCCAAACGCAAGCCATATCAAAGAAATGTTATCACTATCACGAAGTACAATATCGCATGAAAAAAAACAGTGGGATACATTAAAGTATTCAAGAGTTATTACCTCTTGATCACACTGGTCAGAGATATAAAATTTGGCCTTGTCTTCAAGGTGAAAACAGGCTGGGTGCTGAAGGGGTTTAATTATATATTTATAATGTGTTTTTTTTCCCCAGACACCACTCGTCCAAAAAGGGATTATGAAGTAGACAGGAGAGATTATCACTTTGTCACTTCTCGGGAGCAGATGGAAAAGGACATTCAGGATCACAAATTTATTGAGGCTGGACAATACAATAACCACCTCTATGGCACCAGTGTTCAGTCTGTGCGGGAGGTTGCAGAAAGGGTAAGATCTGGTCTCCCTGCGATATTTAAATGAGCTGTTCTCTAGTACTAAACACCTAACCAAACTTCAATCTGTGTCTCTATATTTCAGGGCAAGCACTGCATCCTTGATGTTTCAGGCAATGCCATTAAACGATTACAGATAGCCCAACTCTACCCAATCTCCATCTTCATCAAACCTAAGTCTGTGGAAAATATTATGTAAGCATCACACTGTTCTAACATTAATTTGTGATTTCTGTGTTAATCCAATACAACTATAATATTTGTACACTTCCATCAACTGCAAACAAGAATTACTATAACTCTTATATTATCAGAGAAGCTTCTGGGAAAGCAGCATGTAGTACAGAGATATTATGTGTAAAGGGACTGTCCTGCAGCATTAATGTCACAACGACAGCGCACATCACTGCTGTAGTAAATTACTGAACTCATTGGCTTGTGCTATCTACAGTAGTGTTCAAAATAATAGCAGTCCAATATGACTAACCAGATTAATCACTGTTTTTGGTATAAATTATATTACCACATGTCATACATTTTACCAGTTGTCACAGTAGATTCTAAGAAAACCACCAGACTCTGCATTCATGATCTGCATGTTTTTGAGTCTGTGTATTGGATTAATTAATTGAAAGGGGGTTGTTCAAAATAATAGTAGTGTGGCATTCAATTAGTGAGGTCAGTCATTCTGTGAAGAAACAGGTGTAAATCAGGTGGCCCTTATTTAAGGGTGAAGCCAGGACGTGTTGTACGTGCATTTCTCCTTGAAAGCCTGAGAAATATGGGTCTTTTGAGACATTGTTCAGAAGAACAGCGTACTTTGATTAAAAAGATGATTTGATTGTAGAGGGTAAAACTTATAAAGAAGTGCAGACAATGATAGGCTGTTCACCTAAAACGATCTCCAGTGCTTTAAAATGGAAAGCTAAACCAGAGAGACATTGAAGAAAACTGAAGACTACCAATTTGAATGGATGGAAGAATAGCCAGAATGGCAAAGGCCCAGCCAATAATCAGCTCCAGGATGATCAAAGAGAGTCTCAAGCTACCTGCGAGTACTGTGACAGTTGGATGTCTGTGTGAATCTAATCTCTTAGCAAGAAGTCCCCGGAAAGTCCCACTGTTAAAAAAAAAAAAAAATAAAAAATAAAAGACATGTACTGAAGAGGTTAGGGAGCTGCCAGCCCAATCCCCAGATCTTAATCCGATAGAACACTTGTGGGGGATCATTAAAAATGTCGTTTCTGAGGCAAATCCTACAAATGGCAAAAAATTGTGGGATGTAGTCCAAGCATTCTGGGTTGGAATAACAGTTGACAGGTGCCAAAAGTGGAAAAACAGTAGGTTTCCCCATGATTTAAAAAAAACAAAAACGATTGCTCTAGAACAGTGGTCCTCAACCTTTCTGACCTTGAGAACCATTTTCAGCATAGAGAGAGAGTCGCGAGCCACATCCCCCTTCAAAGTAGTGTCAACCAAAGCCCCCATTACATGTATAATGATAACTAAAGCTTTTCCACAGAAATCACTCCAAAGCAGTACACTGAGATCCAGGGGTTCCCACAATACCCCCATTCAGTATTCTCCCATCAAGGACTCCCAACACACTGTCACATCCAGCTTTGAGCACTTCCTCTAACAGAGGTAGTACCATCCTCCAGCGTACCATACATAAAACATCTCTAAGCCTCTTTGACCAGTAAATGTGCATCCAGATCTGCACTTCTGTGCAGGGCTGCTCACAAAATTCATCATTTTGAGATGTACTCTTCGTACCTGTTTGCTAGACCTGGACCTAATGCACCAAGCTGGCTGACAGCCGTGAGCCACATGTGGCTCCCAAGCTACAGGTTGCGGACCCCTGTTCTAGAACATTGAAACTGCATTACTGCCATAGAAAATAGGAAAAAGGAAAAAAGCACTATACAATGTATATCTGAAATATTCATCTGCAAAAATTGCTATGAACAATACAGTAAGAAAGAAGGTACTTGGCGCATAGATTGGCCAATATATGCTAGCCCAATTGCCACATTAAGGCGTCCTTTGAAAATTGATTCCCTATCCTGATATGTCAACTAAATATTAGGTTACTGTTTCACAGGAATGCTATATCCACAGAAAATACATATTGTGAGCTTGTAAAGACAAATGCAGACACTGCTATTTTTTTTTTTTTTAAAACAGCCCAATGGTCATTTTTTATTTTTTTGTAAAGTGGTTAAACATTACATGTTTTCAATTAGAATACAATGTGCAATGTTCCCAAGGCTGGAAATAAAAAGTAGTATAAAGATTTTGTGATTAACTCATGTTTTTGAACTCACTGCTATTATTTTGAACCCTACTGTATGTCGGCACAGCGGCTGAGTGACCTCAATGGTGATGTACATTACCGTGTTTTGCGGATTTTAAGACACACTGGATTATTAGATGCACCCCAAATTTTGAGGAGAAAAATAGTGGTACCTCTTATAATCCATGCGTCTTATTGCTTACCAGGGGTGGTGGCTGCTGTGAAGCGGGGTCCCAGGGTCACTGCTGGAGGAGGCAAGAGTTGAGCGCTGGCATTTTGTGAAAGCCTGGAGCCCCCAGCATATCCATTACTGCAATGCAGTGGCCTGTGGGAAAATGGCTGCCGGGGCGGCGCATGCTCAAATTGAGATCTCATCTCCTGAGATCTCACTACGAGATCTCGTTGCAGAGTTCTCAAACTGACCATGCGCTGCCCCCGGTGGTCATTTTCCCGGAGGTCACTGCATCGCAGTAATGGATGTGTGATGGCCTCAGGGAAAATGGCGGCCAGGGGTGGCGCATGCTCAGATTGAGATCTCGCGACGAGATCTCTTAGCCGAGATCTCAATCTGAGCATGCGGCGGCCAATTTCCCGGAGGCCACCGCATTGCAGTAATGGATATGCTGGGGGCTCCGGGCTTTCACAAAATGCCGGCCCCGCACCACAGAGCACAGCAGCCATTTTCACCTGCAGCAGCGCACATCAGAACACTCCCTCATCCTGGCCTGTAGCGCCTCCCCACTCTTTCCTCCAGCAGCGACTCGGAGACCCTGCATTATAAAATACATCCCCACTTTCCCTCCAAATTTGGGGGATTAAAATACGATATGTGACATCACAGTTGCAGCCAAACATTAAAGGGAATCTGTCACCTCATTTTTTGGCCATTTTTTGGCATTCTGTAATGCTGTAGATAAACCCCCGATGTAACCTGATAGAGAAGAAAAACAAGTTAGATTATACTCACTCTTCCAGCGATGATGTCCTCCTCCTTACTTCTGCTGCGGCTCCTGCGCAGGCGTACTTTATCTGCGCTGTTGAGGGCAGAGTAAAGTACTGCAGTGCGCAGCCGCCGGGAAAGGTCAGAGAGGTCCTGCGCACTGCAGTACTTTACTTTGCCCTCAACAGAGCAGATAAAGTACGCCTGCGCAGGAGCCGCGGCAGAAGTAAGAAGGAGGACGTCATCGTATGAAGTTGGGAGGCACCGGACCGCGACACCCATCAGACTGGACCGGAGCACCGGGTGAGTATAATATAACTCGTTTTTCTTATCTTTCAGGTTGCATCGGGGGCTTATCTACAGCCTTAAGGGGGTTTTACACTAAGCGATATCGCTAGCAATATCGCTAAAACGTCACTGGTTTTGTGACGTTATAGCGATATTGCTAGCGATATCGCTATGTGTGATACTTACCAACGACTGGCTCCCCCGCTGTCCATCGCTGATCGCGCGAGAATGTCTGGCTCCATTTCTCGTCGGGCGCTTCCTGCTGAGACTTCCTGCTGTGACGACGAGCGACGCGTGGACGCGGGTGGGAGGACGTCAGGATCGCTGTGTGTGAAAGGTGAGTATCGTGCGCTAAGTCGCTGCTGCATCGCTGTGAGATCTTTCTGTATGAAAGCTCACTAGCAATCATTTAGCGATGCACCAGCGATTCTGACCGGGTCGGATCGCTGGTCGGATCGCTGGTGCATCGCTAAATGTAAAAGGGCCTTTACCGAATGCTGTAGATAAGCCCCTGATGACGGTAGCCGCAGCTCATAGCCCAAAAATGAGGTGACAGATTCCCTTTAAAACAACCGCAGTGGCTGAGAACTGTGGCTGATCCCAGGGAGGATGCTGCTCTGTTTATTTTAGGTATTTTACAGCATTTGGGTTCACTTTCCTGAAAGTGGATAACCCCTTTAAAGTAATATTATGATATCCATGGCACTTAGATTTACTCAATTATTTGAGTTTGCTAGCACAGTCATATGTCTTTCATAGTGAAAATGTGTATGCTTACCGCCATACTTTTACACGTATACAGGGAAATGAACAAACGTCTGTTAGAAGACCAAGCACGGAAGACCTTTGAGAGGGCAATGAAATTAGAGCAGGAATTCACAGAACATTTTACAGGTCTGTGCCTTATTCATTTAACCTATTCTAATATGATTATCTAGCAGAAATCTTATTGTCCACAAAAGGAAATGGTTGTGAGCCCCTCCTACATAATACAGAACATACACTTGTCCAGTTTTAATTTTATTTCGAGCTTTGTTGTTACCACAACAAACTGGGGACATGGCAACAACAAGGTCTATAATTGTATACAGTGGGTACGGAAAGTATTCAGACCCCTTTAAATTTTTCACTCTTTCATTGCGGCCATTTGGTAAATTCAAAAGTTATTTTTTTTCTCATTAATGTACACTCTGCACCCCATCTTGACTGAAAAAAAAACAAATGTAGAAATTTTTGCAAATTTATTAAAAAAGAATAACAAATATCACATGGTCATAAGTATTCAGTCCCTTTACTCAGACATTCATATTTAAGTCACATGCTGTCCATTTCCTTGTGATCCTCCTTGAGATGGTTCTACTCCTTCATTGGAGTCCAGCTGGGTTTAATTAAACTGATAGGACTTGAATTGTAAAGGCACACACCTGTCTATATAAGACCTCACAGCTCACAGTGCATGTCAGACCAAATGAGAATCATGAGGCCAAGGAGCTCAGAGACAGAATTGTGGCAAGGCACAGATCTGGCCAAGGTTGCAAATGAATTTCTGCAGTACTCAAGGTTCCTAAGTGCAGAGTGGCCTCCATAATCCTTAAATGGATTAAGTTTGGGACCACCAGAAGTCTTCCTAAACCTGGTCGTCCAGCCAAACTGAGCAAACGTGGGAGAAGAGAATTGGTGAGAGGTAAAGAACCCCAAGATCACTGTGGCTGAGCTCCACAGATGCAGTAGGGAGATTGGAGAAAGTTCCACAAAGTCAACTATCACTGCAGCCCTCCACCAGTCTGCCGTTCATGGCAGAGTGGCCCGACGGAAGCCTCTCCTCAGTGCAAGACATGTGAAAGCCCACATAGTTTGCTAAAAACACATGAAGGACTCCCAGACTATGAAAAATAAGATTCTCTGGTCTGATGAGACAATGATAGAACTTTTTGGTGATAATTCTAAGCGGTATGTGTGGCGAAAACCAGGCACTGCTCATCACCTGCCCAATAACAATCCCAACATTGAAACATGGTGGTAGCACCATCATGCTATTGGGGTGTTTTTCAGCTGCAGCAACAGGACAACTGGTTTCAATTGGAGGAAACATGAATGTGGCCAAGTACAGAGATATCCTGGATGAAAACCTCTTCCACAGTGCTCTGGACCTCGGCTGAAGGTTCACCTTCTAACAAGACAATGACCCTAAGTACACAGCTAAAATAACAAAGGAGTGGCTTCAGAACAACTCTGTGACCAATCTTGACTGGCCTCCCCAAAGCCCTGACCTAAACCCAATTGAGCATCTCTGGAGAGACCCAAAAATGGCTGTCCACTAGGGTGACCGGATCTCATATGGGGGGGAAAAAATGTCAGAATCTTGTTCGTCTGGACCCCACAAAACGATTCCCCTTTCCAAATATTGAGAGAGCCAAAATTTGAGCTCGATCAAACGACGTTAACCCGTGCCGCTCGTCGCTCAAAGTTTGAAAAAATCCAAATTGCGGTATTTTAAGATTTAGGTATTTTGCATAGTCTGTTAGACTATAAAGAATGTGACAACAACATTGCAGAAATAGCCCTGACCAAATTTTCGAACCATTTGTGGTATTTGAATGCAGAGTTGGTGGGATTATCGTTTTTTGATCCCACCATTACAGACAATGAAAAGTTGTTAATGGCTAATAAATTGCTCAGTAGCACAGATGAACCATCAGAGCACGCTAACCTACATGAGTTGATAATTTTACATAGTTATCTAATCTATTCTAGAGCTTTTGTTAAAGTAGTTTTTGAAACGTCAGAATATAATGCTCGGCATTTGCTTACAACTTGCAGGACATATTGCTTTTGTTCTTCATCTTTTGTCAGAAGGTCGTTTAAAGTCGGTTACTTCCTACTTCTTTTAATTTTTCTTTCCTAACTTTTGGATTTACAACCCTAGCGTGCTCGAATGGTTCATCTGTGCTACTAAATCCAACAATTTGGATTTTTTCAAACTTTGAGCGACGAGCGGCAAGGGTTAACGTCGTTTGATCGAGCTCAAATTTTGGCTCAATATCTGGAAAGGGGAATCGTTTTGTGGGGTCCAGACGGGCAAAATTCCGACATCGATTTTTTGCGGTCACCCTACTGTCCACTAATGTTCACCATCCAACCTGACAGAATTAGAAAGGATCTGCAAGGAAGAGTGGCAGAGGTTCCCCAAATCCAGGTGTGAAAAACTTGTTGCATCATTCCCAAGAAGACTCATGGCTGTACTAGCTCAAAAGGGTGTTTCTACTCAATACTGATCAAAGGGTCTGAATACTTATGACCATGTGATGTTTCAGTTTTTCTTTTTTAATAAATTTGCAAAAATTTCTACACTTCTGTTTTGTTTTGTTTTTCCAGTCAAGATGGGGTGCAGAGTGTACATTAATGGGGAAAAATGAGCTTTTTTGAATTTACCAAATGGATGCAATGAAACAAAGAGTGAAAGATTTAAAGGGGTCTGAACACTTTTCGTACCCACTGTATATATGGAATAAAGGGAATCTGTCCGTGGGATCAACCATCCTAAGCCGTCTACATGGACATGTAGGACGTAGAAAGTTAAATGTAATGATATTTTGATATATCTTCGATCTGATGTCTTGTTCCAGAGACATCCATATCTTAATATGTAAATGAGCTGTTGGGATCATATCTGCATGAGGATGTTCCTCTAGAGGT
This sequence comes from Dendrobates tinctorius, assembly GCF_039654945.1. Lineage (NCBI taxonomy): Eukaryota > Metazoa > Chordata > Amphibia > Anura > Dendrobatidae > Dendrobates > Dendrobates tinctorius. The sequence goes on from NW_027361728.1 coordinate 14,187,960, forward strand.
GACTTTAATTGATATTCACTGACTAATGATTTATAAAGTGTCTCCAATAAATCATATATTCACTCTCTTATCCAATTGGAGTAATAGTAAAAGTAAAATATAACTCTTAACAATAATCATTAAAAATATTTAGAAAATACACCAGACTACAAATTAGAAGCTGCTCACACAGGCACTTCATCATAGCTTCAGGACCTTCCGTCACGTGACCACTAGGAACTGCGGTCACATAACTCCCAGTGTGCACTGCGGTCACGTGACGGAAAGTCCTGAAGCTATGATGAAGTGCCTGTATGAGCAGCTCCTGCCACGCGCCCTCACAGAGGGGAAATGGCAATAGTGAAAGGATGAATGTGATCTGGTGAGGATGTCGGCACAGTCACAGGAAGAGCCACGGGGGAGCTGGGAGCACGGAGCCATCATCGGAAGGTGAGCTAAGTGTTTATTTTATCATGTGCATTCCAGCAGGTTGGAATATAGGGACGGGGAGTCCGTGTGCATGCCAGCAGGGGGGAATATAGGGACAGGAGACCCGTGTGCATGCCAGCAGGGGGGAATATAGGGACAGGAGACCCGTGTGCATGCCAGCAGGGGGGAATATAGGGACAGGAGACCCGTGTGCATGCCAACAGGGGGAATATAGGGACAGGAGACCCGTGTGCATGCCAGCAGGGGGGAATATAGGGACGGGGGACCCGTGTGCATGCCAGCAGGGGGGAATATAGGGACGGGGGGCCCGTGTGCATGCCAGCAGGGGGGAATATAGGGACGGGGGGCCCGTGTGCATGCCAGTAGGTGGAATATAGGGACGGGGGACCCGTGTGCATGCCGACAGGGGGAAATATAGGGGCGGGGGACCCGTGTGCATGCCAGCAGGGGGGAATATAGGGACGGGGGACCCGTGTGCATGCCAGCAGGGGGGAATATAGGGACGGGGGGGGGGCCCGTGTGCATGCCAGCAGGGGGGAATATAGGGATGGGGGGGGGGGCCCGTGTGCATGCCAGCGGGGGGGAATATAGTGATGGGGGCTATGTGCTTGCCATCAGGGGGCATATAGAGAGGGGGGGCCATGTGCGTGCCAGCAGGGGGGCATATAGTGACTGGGGGGGCCACATCCAGGATGGGATGGGGGAGTCTGTGTGCCAGCATAAGGGGGCCATGTGCCAGGATGTGGGTTATAAAGATACCAGGATGAGGGACATATATATGATTTGAAAGACGGACACTGGCATTATAAGACACACCTCCATTTAACATTAAAAAAAAAAAAAATTCTTCACCAAATTTGGGGGTGCGTCTTATAATCAGGTGTGTCTTATAAAATACGGTATATAAAATATAACATATATTATATACAGTACAGACCAAAAGTTTGGATACACCTCATTCAAAGAGTTTTCTTTATTTTCATGACTATGAAAATTGTAGATTCACTCTGAAGACATCAAAACTATGAATTTAACACATGTGGAATTATATAATTAACAAAAAAGTGTGTGAAACAACTGAGAATACTGTGTCTTATATTCTAGGTTCTTCAAAGTAGCCACCTTTTGCTTTGATTACTGCTTTGCACACTCTTGGCATTGTCTTGGTGAGCTTCAAGAGGTAGTCACCGGAAATGGTTTTCACTTCACAGGTGTGCCCTGTCAGGTTTAATAAGTGTGATTTCTTGCCTTATAAATGGGGTTGGGACCATCAGTTGTGTTGTGCAGAAGTTTGGTGGATACACAGCTGATAGTTCTACTGAATAGACTGTTAGCTGCTTTTTTCTTGCCATTATACAAATGCTAAGTAAAGAAAAAAGAGTGGCCATCATTACTTTAAGAAATGAAGGTCAGTCAGTCCGAAAAATTGTGAAAACTTTGAAAGTGTCCCCAAGTGCAGTGGCAAAAACCATCAAGCGCTACAAAGAAACTGGCTCACATGATGACTGGCCCAGGAAAGGAAGACCAAGAGTCACCTCTGCTGTGGAGGATAAATTCATCCAAGTCACCAGCCTCAGAAATCACAGGTTAACAGCAGCTCAGATTATAGACCAGGTCAATGCCACAGAGTTCTAGCAGAACTGCGGAAATTTCTGCAGCATTTCTGCAACGTGGGTACTTAGCCTCAGCGTGACACGCAGCAGCGACCTGCCCCCCCCCCCCGCTGTGAGATCGCCGATCATGGTGGATTGTCCTGGACCATCTTTTGAACGTCGGTCTCCTGCTGGTCATATTCTAAAATACCCGATGCGTTAGAATCGGGCCACCATCTAGTATATCACTATCTATCTCTATAATCTGGCAAAAATTTAGATCGCTGCACAGTTTTATAAAAATCAGCTTCTCTACATGTCTGACAGCCATTTCCATTCCAGTGTCAGTTTAATTCCAACCAGAGTACCCCTCATTCTGCTTAATGTGCTTCTGATTAGGTGATCACCTGAACCAAATCTTAATTAACGAAGGAAAGTATAAAAAAAACCCTGCTGTGGTATTCTTGCAATAGGACAAGCTGGATGGCAAAACAAGTACTAGTAACATACCAAAAGTAATAGGAATGAAAAAATAACTTTTAACCATGGCAAAGGAGTTGAAAAGAAAAGTCTTGTGAGGAAAAGAAGGGCTCAATTCTGGCTTTACTAGCAGAGGGATAAAGTGAGCGTCATTTCTCTCTCACCCATGACAGCACCACGGAGAGCGCCCATCAAGGACAGGAACCTACAGATAAAAAGGCGGCACCTCTCCTCCGCCCCCAGTTGGGTTCCTGTCCTTGACGGGTGACCCGTGGATCCTGCAGCAGGCGGCAGGCTTACCTTTGAAGAGGAGCCAGGGCCGTCCCGTTAGTAGTCCTGGCAGCGGGGAGGCCCCTGCCGTGGCGGGGTCGGTGCCTGAAGCCGCCACCGCTGTAGCCGAGGGGCTGTACAGGGTGAGCGGGCGGGGAGGACCGAGCCGCCGCTCCGAAAAGGAGAATGGGGCTGGAGGGATGCCGGTACACGCGGGGGCAGCGCGCGGTACAGAGGTGTACCAATATGGCGCTGCCCCGGAAATGGAATGAAGACTTCTGGGTCGGCGCATGCGCATTGCGCGCTCCCCGGGGCACAGCAGGGCAGGCTGGGAGGAGGAGGTGACGTCAGGGCACGGGAGATTCAAAAGAAGACGGTGGGAGCTGCTCCTTGCTGGAAGCGTCCTATAGACATGGAGGACAGCGACCAGCATGAGGAGCAGCCAATGCAGCAGCATAAGGAGCAGCAGCAGCACAGGCACCATCGCCGGCAAAAAGAAAAGGACGGGTGAGAGGGCCGGTCCAGTAGCCACTCCACGCAGCGGAGCAAGTTGACTGCGAGGAGCAAATCACCTCCTGTGGATCAGCCCGTGAGGGATCCGAATCCACCTCCTGAACCGGTACCTGCAACCGCGCATGATGGGGTAAGTGATCTACGTGAATGTCCCCCATTATAATAGACTTCTTTCCCTTATTAGGAAAAGAAGAAAGAAAAGACAAAGAACAGGGAATGCCCCACCTGTAGAAGGCCGCTACCAGCAGCTTGGGATAAAAAAACTCTGCGACTCATGCATACAGGAAGTTCTTTGTGATGAAACCCCAGATTACGCCTCGGATCTAAGAGCGGGAATCCGATCGGAGTTTCAAAGTGCCCTTTCATTCCTAAAACGCAAAGAGAGGGGAAAGAAAAGGGACACAGTAGCGGCCTCCCAGTCAGAGGCCTCGACGTCAGGGGAAGTTACATCAAATACTTCAGACACCTACTCGTCCTCCTCAGATGAGGAAACAGATGGGTGTCATTGCTTTCCCCTGGATGAGGAAGACATGTTAGTAAAAGCGGTAAGGTCTACCATGGGGGTAGCAGACCCTCGGCCAAATAGATCAGTCCAAGACATAATGTTCGGGGGATTAGGCCAAAAGAGACGCAGAGCATTCCTGCTAAACGAGCATGTACAGGGCCTGATAAAAAAAAGAATGGGAGAGACCAGATAGGAAGAACTCCACGGTTCCCTCCCTTAAAAGAAAATACCCATTTGACAAGGAAGCGTCCACATCCTGGGACAGAGCACTGAAGTTAGACGTGGCGGTCGCCAAAGCCTCAAAAAATTTGCACTCCCCTTTGAGGATATGGGTACTCTAAAGGACCCATTAGACAAAAAAGCTGATACTTTCCTCAAGGGCACCTGGGATTCAGCAGGAGGAAATCTTAGGCCAGCGATAGCGGCAACTTGTACCTCCAGAGCCCTCATGGTGTGGGTAGACCGACTAGAGAAGCAGCTAAGGGAAGGTACACCCAGGGAGAAGATCCTGGAATCCATTCCCGTGATAAGGGGAGCGGCGGCCTTCTTAGCAGACTCTTCGGCTGATTCGGTAACGTTGTCATCCAAAACGGCAGCCCGAAGAACGCTGTGGCTTAAATGTTGGCCTGGGGATTTACAAACTAAGATGAAACTATATGCCATCCCTTGTGAAGGGAAATTCCTATTTGGAGAGACTTTGGATGACATCCTCGAAAAGGCGGAGGACAAAAAGAAGGGATTCCCAAATAGGCCCTACAGGCCCAACAGGCTTTAAAAAGTCCTTTCGGAACAAAAAATTTTGTCAGAGGAGACCCCCGAGAGAACAGAAATGGGACGACAGAAGGAGAGACAGGGGGTTCTTTTTTGGTAACTCGTCCCGAGACAAAAAGCCCTACAAGTGACTTTTTGCCCAGGGTGGGAGGGAGGCTAAGCTTTTTTCTTCCAGCCTGGAGGAAAATATCGAGCAACCCTTGGTTATTAAATCTGATAGGATCAGGGTTAAGTATAGACTTTCTCTCTCTCCCACCTCAAAAATATGTAGTGACCCCACTAAGATCATCAGTAAGAACAAGAAGCCCTTGAAAAAGAGGTCCTAAGCCTGTTGAACAAAAAAGTCCTCCAGGAGGTTCCCCTGCGGGAGAAAGGCAGAGGATTCTACTCGCCTCTCTTCCTAATAACCAAACCGGACTGTAATAAATCTAAAAAGACTGAACGATTGTCAAAAACGAGAGATTCAAAATGGAGTCGATCAAGTCGACCATCAAAATTCTCTTTCCACATTGCTTCATGGTAGTATTAGACCTCAGCGATGCCTACTATCACGTCTCCTTCAACAAAGACTCCCGACTATACCTCAGACTTGCGGTCTCCATAGGAGGCGAAATAAGGGAATTTCAGTACAGGGCCCTGCCATTTGGGATCTCGGTAGCCCCGCGAAACTTCACGAAACTATTGGTAGAGATGATGGCTCACCTAAGAGAACAAGATGTTCTAATAGTCCCATATCTGGACGACTTTTTAATAGCGAGCAACTCAGCCCAAAGATGCAGGGAACAGAGGGACACAGTGATGAGCACTCTAAAAATCCTCGGATGGCTCCTAAACCTAAAAAAAAATCAAGGCTGGAGCCCAGGAAAGTCCAGGAGTTCCTAGGCCTGACACTGGACTCAAACACCCAGGAGTGTTACCTGTCAGACCACAAAAAGGAGAGGATCGCTCAGATGGTAGCAAGAGCGACGCAGAACCCTTCCATGACGCTAAGAAAAGCAATGTCACTGTTAGGGTCCCTCTCCGCATGCCTGCCGGTGGTCCAGTGAGCACAGCTACATACGAGAGATCTCCAATGGGATGTTTTAGCCAACCAGTCAGCATTAGGAGGTCATTTGGAAGGTTACGTTACACTGGACTCCAAAGCTATTCGTTCCCTAGCTTGGTGGGGAAACAGACAACCATCCAAAGGGATTCCCTGAGTGATAAAAGTCACACACATAATCACCACGGATGCCAGTCCCAAGGGATGGGGAGCACACATGAGCAACAGGGTGGCTCAGGGGGAATGGGGAGGTCAGGAACTAGAAGCCTCCTCGAATCAAAAGGAACTGCTGGCAGTAGGCTACGCCCTAACACACTTTCTACCGGTATTAAAGGGACATCACGTCCGAATATTTTCGGACAATCGAGTGACGGTGGCCTACATAAATCATCAGGGGGGAACCAGGTCCCGAACACTAATGAACACATCCTCCGAAATATTCACGCTAGCCGAGAAAAACCTACTGTCCCTATCTGCACTACACATACGGGGAGCAGAAAACCAGACAGCAGACTTTCTAAGTCGCACCCAGCTACATCAAGGGGAGTGGGTTCTAAAACAGTCCATTTTTCGGAAAATTGTAAAAATGTGGGGAACCCCGGACATGGATCTGTTTGCCGACCACAAAAACAAAAAAGTGGAAGCATTTTGTTCCCTAGACCCCAGGGGGAATCCCAGGACCCTGGATGCGTTTATGCTTCCATGGACGCAGGGCCTAATGTATGCCTTTCCACCTCCCATTCTCATCCCGGCAGTCATAAGGAAAGCCAGAGAAGACAGGGCACGAATGATACTAATAGCCCCGTTTTGGCCAAAAAGAACTTGGTTTTCCTGGCTGAGAATACTGTCAATAACCGACCCCTGGGTTCTACCAGATCTCCCCGACCTTCTGTCCCAAGGTCCCGTGTTACACCCTCGGGCAGTGAACCTCCATTTAACAGCATGGAATTTGAAAGGGCACTGCTGAGGGGGAGAATGTTTTCAGAAAATTTGGTTTCCACGCTACAAAAGAGTAGGAAACCGGTCACAAACAGGGCCTATGGTAGAACTTGGAAGAAATTTCTATCTAGCTATGGGGTAAGGGTCCAAGATGGAATCCAAATTGACAAAATTATCGAATTCCTACAAAAAGGGTTAGAGCAGGGGCTGGCAACTAATACATTGAAGGTACAGATAGCGGCTGTAGGTGCCCTTTATAACAAGGATGTGGCAGGCAACCCTTGGGTGGCACGGTTTGAGAGCCGCAGCCAGGTCTAGGCCAATAACCACCCAGAAAATACAGTCATGGGATCTAAACCTAGTGTTGTCTGCACTAACAGGGCCCCCATTCGAGCCCATCCAATCAGCACCTCTAAAAACCCTATCATTAAAAACTATACTTTGTGGCCCTAACATCCGCTCGCAGAGTGAGCGATATTCAGGCTATCAGCAATACCCCGTTTCACTAAAGTCCTGGACAATAGAGTCATATTAAAACCCGATCCAGCATACCTACCGAAGTGGTCCTTCCTTCCTTTTGCCCAAACCCTAGGAATAGGGGAGAGGAGAAATTTCACACCCTGGATGTGAAGAGGTGTCTAGTTCAGTACGTAGAGGCCACCAAGGGATGTAGGAAGGAAGGGTCTCTCTTTGTGTGTTTCCAGGGACCTCAGAAGGGACTCAAGGCATCCAAGAGTACCCTAGCAAGGTGGATAAGGGATGCGATTGCCCTGGCGTATTCATCCAGTGGGAATACCATCCTGGAGGGTCTAAAAGCTCACTCTCCAAGGGCAATGGCGACATCATGGGCAGAAAGATCAGAGGTATCAATAGAGCAGATCTGTAAGGCGGCCACCTGGTCAACACCTACCTTTTTTAGGCACTATCGCTTAGATCTAGCCTCTACGTTTGACCTGACCTTCGGGAGAAGGGTCCTTCAGGTGGTGGTCCCTCCCTAAGCTACCAATCTCTGAAATTCTCTCCGTGGTGCTGTCATGGGTGAGAGAGATTAGCTTAGTTACTCACCGATAACGGTGTTTCTCGGAACCCATGACAGCACCCGCTTATTCCCCCCCTTTTACGTGTGCGGTGAGCACGAGTTAATATGTGTAAAATGTTTTTTGTTAGACACGGGGCTTCTCCATAATATGCAATATTATAATGTTATGTATATACTTTTGTTAACTAACCGGGAGACCCTCTGATGCTCTGTAACCAACTGGGGGGCGGAGGAGAGGTGCCGCCTTTTTATCTGTAGGTTCCTGTCCTTGATAGGAGAACCCCCTCTCTCCGTGGTGCTGTCATGGGTTCCGAGAAACACCGTTATCGTTGAGTAACTAAGCTATTTGTCTCCATCCTTAAAATTTCTAAGACTGCAGTCCATTACAGCAAGGTCAAGCAGCAGACATTGGCGACAACAAAGCTACAGACCAGCAGAGGGAGAAAACGACTCTCCACTGACCGGGATGACCGTCATCTATTCGAATGTCACACAGCAACCGCAGGATGACATCAAGCGACCTACAAAAGGCTTGGCAAATGGCAGCTAGGGTGAAGTGCACGGCAAGAACAGTTCGTAACAGGCTCCTATAGGCAGGGCTCAAGTCATGTAAAGCTAGAAAAAAGCCTTTCATCAATGAGAAGCAAAGGAGAGCCAGGCTGAAGTTTGCCAAAGACCATAAGGATTGGACTATAGAGGACTGGAGTAAGGTAATCTTCTCTGATGAGTCTAATTTTCAGCTTTGCCTAACACCTGGTCGTCTAATAGTTAGACGGAGACTTTGAGAGGCGTACAAGGCACAGTGTCTTGTTGCACCCACTGTGAAATTTGGTAGAGGATCGGTGATGATCTGGAGATGCTTCATTTGGCTGGAATTGGGCAGGTTAATCTTTGCGAAGGACGTATGAATCAAGCCGCATACAAGGTTATCCTGGAAAAACAGTTGATTCCTTCTGCCCAAGAAATATTCCCCAACTCTGAGGACTGTTTTTTCCAGCAGGACAATGCGCCATGCCGCACAGCTAAGTCAATCAATGTGTGGATGAAGGACCACCACATCAAATCCATGTCATGGCAGGCCAATCTCCAGACCTGAACTCCATTGAAAACCTATGGAATGTAGTCAAGAGGAAGATGGATAGTCACAAGCCATCAAACAAAGAAGGAGCTGCTTACATTTTTGTACCAGGAGTCTCATATAAGGTCACCAAAAAGCAGTGTGAAAGATTGGTGAAAAGCATGCCAAGACGCATAAAAGCTGTGATTAAAAATCATGGTTATTCCACAAAATATTGATTTCTAAACTCTTCCTGAGTTAAAACATTAGTATTGTTGTCTCTAAATGATTTATGAACTTGTTTTGTTAGTATTATTTGATGTCTGCAAGCACTGCATTTTTTGTTGTAATTTTAACCATTTTTCATTTTCTGAAAATAAATACAAAATTTAGTGCTTGGAAATTCGAAAACATGTCAGTAGTTTATAGAATAAAAGAGCAATTTACATTTTACTCAAAAACATACCTATAAAGAGAAAAATCAGACAAACTGAAAATTTTGCAGTGGTCTCTTAATTTTTGCCAGAGCTGTATATACTCTTCCCTCTCTCCCCCCAATGGGGGGGGGTCGGTTTTTTTTTTTTGTCCTTCCTCATTCTCGTGTCCTCTAACAGAGCCCTGGGAATTTGAGGGTTCTGCGCAGGATCTTAATAGTTCCGAGCAGCTTTTTGTGCTTTTCTGGACAAAGAGAGTTCAGATGTTGCTCCTGGGATCTTTTGCAGCCATTTTTCGAACTTAGGGGTCACTGCTCCAAGTGCTCCTATTACAACTGGAATCACTGTTGCCTTCACCTTCCTCATCGTCTCCAGTTCTCCTTTGAGGCCCTAGTCTTTCTCCAGCTTCTCATATCCCTTCTGATGATTCTTTCACTTGGAACTCCCACATCTATTACCATTGCTGTCTTCTGGTCCTTGTCTACTATCTTAGGCCTGTTTCACACTTGCTTTTTTTTGCAGCGCGTTTTTCCCGCAAAAAAACGCATTGAAAAACGCATACAAAAGCATACAACTGCTGCGTTTTTTTCAAGCATTTTTATGAGCATGCATGAAAAAAACGCATCGTTTTTATGCGTTTGTATGCGTTTTTAGTGCGTTTTTACCGCGTTTGCGTTTTTTTCTAACATTAGGTGGCCCCTCACACTAACCCAAACCATGACTTTACTAACCCTGACCCTGACCCTAACCCTAACCCTGACCCTAACCCTTAACCAAACCATACTTAACCCTAACCCTGACCCTAACCCTTAACCAAACCATACTTAACCCTGACCCTAACCCTGACCCTTAACCAAACCATACTTAACCCTCACCCTAACCCTTAACCAAACCATACTTAACCCTGACCCTAACCCTTAACCAAACCATACTTAACCCTGACCCTAACCCTGACCCTAACCCTTAACCAAACCATACTTAACCCTGACCCTAACCCTGACCCTAACCCTTAACCAAACCATACTTAACCCTAACCCTTAACCAAACCATACTTAACCTTAACCCTGACCCTAACCCTTAACCAAACCATACTTAACCCTAACCCTGACCCTTAACCAAACCATACTTAACCCTGACCCTAACCCTTAACCAAACCATACTTAACCCTGACCCTAACCCTGACCCTAACCCTTAACCAAACCATACTTAACCCTGACCCTAACCCTGACCCTAACCCTTAACCAAACCATACTTAACCTTAACCCTAACCCTGACCCTAACCCTTAACCAAACCATACTTAACCCTAACCCTGACCCTAACCCTTAACCAAACCATACTTAACCCTAACCCTGACCCTAACCCTTAACCAAACCATACTTAACCCTGACCCTAACCCTTAACCAAACCATACTTAACCCTAACCCTAACCCCCCTTAACTAACCCTAACTTTACCCAAACCCCTAAATTCCATTGTCTAAACTAATGGTAAAAAAAAAAAACGCATGTGCAAAAAAACGCATACATAAGGCTGGTTTCACATTTGCGTTTTTTTCGCGGTAATTTAGCGCTAAATAGCGCATGCGTTTTTTTTTCCTATACTTTGCATAGGATGCGCTTATGTGCGCATACACATGCGTTTGTACGCGTTTTACCGCGCATGCGTTTTTTTGCGGTATGCGCTCGGGCGCACAAAATGCAACTTGTTGCATTTTTTGTGCGTCCGATTTGCCTCAAAAAAACGCATGCGCGCGCAATGCGTTTTTTTACAGCAAGACACCCATTATAAGTCTATGGTGAGCATATGTGCGCATTGGCATGCTTATGTATGCGTTTTTTTGCACATGCGTTTTTTTTTTTTTACCATTAGTTTAGACAATGGAATTTAGGGGTTTGGGTAAAGTTAGGGTTAGTTAAGGGGGTTTAGGGTTAGGGTCAGGGTTAGGGTCAGGGTTAGGGTTAAGTATGGTTTGGTAAAGGGTTAGGGTCAGGGTTAGGGTTAGGGTCATGGTTAGGGTTAATTATGGTTTGGTTAAGGGTTAGGGTCAGGGTTAGGGTCAGGGTTAGGGTTAAGTATGGTTTGGTTAAGGGTTAGGGTCAGGGTTAGGGTTAAGTATGGTTTGGTTAAGGGTTAGGGTTAGTAAAGTCATGGTTTGGGTTAGTGTGAGGGGCCACCTAATGTTGGAAAAAACGCAAACGCGGTAAAAACGCATACAAACGCATAAAAACGCTGCATTTTTTTCATGCATGCTCATAAAAATGCTTAAAAAAAACGCAGCAGTTGTATGCTTTTGTATGCGTTTTTCAATGCGTTTTTTTGCGGGAAAAACGCGCTGCAAAAAAAAGCAAGTGTGAAACAGGCCTAAGCATGCCAATGCGCACATATGCTCACCATAGACTTATAATGGGTGTCTTGCTGTAAAAAAACGCATTGCGCGCGCATGCGTTTTTTTGAGGCAAATCGGACGCACAAAAAATGCAACAAGTTGCATTTTGTGCGCCCGAGCGCATACCGCATAAAAACGCATGCGCGGTAAAACGCATGTGTATGCGCACATAAGCGCATCCCATGCAAAGTATAGGGGGAAAAAACGCATGCGCTATTTAGCGCTAAATTACCGCAAAAAAAAAACGCAAATGTGAAACCAGCCTTAATGTCTCATTGGTTAGCCAATACCTGCTTATCTGTCTGGATCTTGAAGTCTCACAGGATTTTAGCCTTTTCATTCTCCACCACTTTCTCTGGGGTCTCCCACCTGTACTTAGGGAGATTTAGCCCATGTGCTGTGCAGATGCTTCTTGTATACAATTCCCACTACTTGGTTGTGGCATTCGGTATACACTGTTCCTACTTTCATTTTGCATCTTGCCACTGTGTTGGACTGTTTCAGAGGTTTCTTTGCATAGTCTGCACCTTGGGTCTTGTATTATGTGGTAGATTCCTGCTTCTATGGATCTGGTACTTAGTGCTTGCCCTTGTGCCACTATGATTAGTGTCTCTGTGCTGTCTCGGAGCCCAGCTTTCTCCAGCCATTGTTAGGATTTCTCCATGTCAGCCACCTCCTTTATCTGTTGATGGTACATCCCATGCAGCAGCTTGTCTTGCCAATGCGCTTCATGTTCCTGTTCTTCCTTCCAGATCTGTTGATGTTGCTGCCTTAGGCATTCTTTCAACATCTCATCTTTTGGTGCCATTTTTCTGTTGTATTCCTGGATAATCCTTTTTTCATCTGTGATGGTGGCTTGGATGCTTATCAAGCCTCAACCACCCTCCTTTCTGTTGGTATACAATCTTTGGGTACTAGCATTAGGGTGGAGACCTCCATGCATTGTGAGGAGCTTTTGTGTCTTGACATCTGCAGCTTCCATCTCTTCTTTAGGCCAGCACATAATTCCAGCAGGGTATCTAAGGACATCCTGATGTCTTTGCTGTAGGTCAGGTGGATCAGTGAATTGATGTCTCGTTCGTTTTTCGCATACAACTTGATGTCATCCATGTAGAGGAGGTGGCTGATGGTGCTTCCACTCTTGAATTTGTATCCATAGCCAGACTCTGTAATTATCTGACTGAGGTCGTTCAAGCCTATGCAGAACAGCAATGGGGACAGTGGTATATGCCGCATTTGATGGTCACTTGTGCTAGTTGTATTGAGTTGACTTCCAATGTTGTTCTCCATAACCCTATTGAGTTTCTGACGAAGGCTGTTAATTTCCTGTTTTTATAGAGAGCCAAGCATTCACAGATCCATGTGTGTGGCATTGAGTTAGTCATAGGCTTTCCTGTAGTCAATCCAGGCTGTGCTGAGATTGGTCTGTCTGGATCTTGAGTCTTGAGCGATTGCTCTTTCTACTTGGAGCTGGTGCTTAGAGCCTCTGGTGTTGTTCCCAATGCCTTTCTGAGCTGGATACATGTGGTTCTGTAGCTTGGTGGAGTTTCCATGTTGTTGTTGTATGGCAGGTTATTGGGTGGTAGTTGGATGGAATTGTTTCTTTGTGAGGATCCTTCATGATCAGCACTGTTCTTCCTTGTGTTAGCCAAGCTGGGTGGTGGCCTGCTTCTAACAGTTGGTTCATCTGCTTTGCCATGCATTCATGTACTGCTGTTAATTTCTTTAGCCAGTAGGTGTAGATCATGTCTGGGCCAGGTGCTGTCCAGCTCTTCATGTTCTTAACCCGCTGTTGGATGTCTGGTTCTTGCTCTAGGTGGTTGCTGTGTTTCATTCTCAGATCTTGCAGCCCCATTGCACTAATGTTGTGTTTTTTTTCCTTCAGCCATATGTTCCCCTCTAGTATTATTCAGTCTCTGTTATTGGTGGAGTTGCAGCCTTTGTGCTATTACTCTGTAGTTGGGAGAACACCTTGGATGGTTCTCTGGAGAACAGGACATTTATCATCTTAGCTTCAGCTTCTCTAGTGTATCTCCCTAGTCTTGCAGCAAGTGCTGTGATCGTTTGTTTAGCAGTCTCTAGGGCTTCAGTTGGGGGTCAAGCCTTTGTATTTGTCCAGCTTGGTCCTATTCTTGATATTTACACCTTTCTGTATTTCTGTTAGTTGGATGACTTCCCGTCGTGTCACCTTGATCTTTGTCTCCAGTCTTTTCCACGGGGACACGTACTTCTGTTGTTCTTGCTGGTTGTATAGCCAAGCATTTCCATGATTGCTGAAGCAGTAGCATAGATCAGTTCAATAGTTTGAACTAGTTATTGATGCAAGGGCTCTATTGGCATTTTCTAGCGTACTGTCTGGTGGTGTTTCTTTGCTGAGCCTTGGCAGTCAATCTCTGGTATTGATGGTATTTAGTTTATCTAAGATCTTCTTTTTCAGATCAGCTGCAGTGCTCTCTAATTGAAGGATTGGATCAGGATCTTCAGGGGGTTGCACATGTTGTTCATGTGGGGTGGATCTGCAGTACAGTTGATCCATTTCAAGTTGTGATAGCTTTCTCTTTATGATATTGGAACGTTGGGTGGACTAGTTGTTTCTCAGTCAGTGGACATGCAGGTCTTGAATCCATGTAGAGTTTCCTCATACAATTCATATATCCCCTCTCATTTGGTCTGCTGTTATAGTAGCATTTCATCAGATCCAGGTTTTCTTGCCTTGTTCATGAATGGTTTGTTCCAGTAGCCCATTTTTTTCAAGATTGTCCTGATTTCACAACATCTGACCTTGTTACTCCAGGCGACGTCCGAGCCGGCATGTTCGTGACACACTCATGTTTATTGAGGTGGCCACTATAGTGTTAGTAGTCTTGCCCAAGGACCACTATTGGTATATTATCTCCAACATGGCAGAGCTAGGATTTGAACCCCCAAAGTCTCCCATGTCGGTGGTTGTGCACTTTTAACAGCTACCTAAGGAAGTATTAGGGCAGCACGGTGGCTCAGTGGATAGCACTGCAGCCTTGTAGGGCTGGAGTCCTAGGTTCGAATCCCACCAAGGACAACATCTGCAAGGAGTTTGTATGTTCTCCCTGTATTTGCGTGGGTTTCCTCCGGGTACTCCGGTTTCCTCCCATATTCCAAAAAAAAACCATACTGATAGGGAATTTAGATTGTGAGCCCCATTGGGGACAGTGTTGATAATGTGTGCAAACTGGAAAGCGCTGCGGAATATGTTAGCGCTATATAAAAATAAAGATTATTATTATTATTATAGTGTTGGGAACCTTGGTATATAATTTACCTTCAATTTATTTTCCACAGCGCAGAGCTGGGATTTGAGCCTCTGGCTCCCTGTCCTGCACTTTCTCTACAGCGGTGAGCCTCTGATAGGCGTAATGACTTAAGTTTGATATAAACTTAAGTCATTACGCCTATCAGAGGCCCACCGCTGTAGAGAAAGTGCGCAGTGGTTTCAACTGGAGGTGCGTCCGAGGAAAAGCAATGGGTCCTGACTTTGTGCCCTGCATATAAAGCGCTGCGGAATATGTTAGCACTACAGTGCCTACAAGTAGTATTCAACCCCCTGCAGATTTAGCAGGTTTGATAAGATGCAAATAAGTTAGAGCCTTCAAACTTCACACAAGAGCAGGATTTATTAACAGATGCATAAATCTTACAAACCAAAAAGTTATGTTGCTCAGTTAAATTTTAATAAATTTTAAACATAAAAGTGTGGGTCAATTATTATTCAACCCCTAGGTTTAATATTTTGTGGAATAACCCTTGTTTGCAATTACAGCTAATAATCGTCTTTTATAAGACCTGATCAGGCCAGCACAGGTCTCTGGAGTTATCTTGGCCCACTCCTCCATGCAGATCTTCTCCAAGTTATCTAAGTTCTTTGGGTGTCTCATGTGGACTTTAATCTTGAGCTCCTTCCACAAGTTTTCAATTGGGTTAAGGTCAGGAGACTGACTAGGCCACTCCAACACCTTGATTTTTTCCCTCTTGAACCAGGCCTTGGTTTTCTTGGCTGTGTGCTTTGGGTCGTTGTCTTGTTGGAAGATGAAATGACGACCCATCTTAAGATCCTTGATGGAGGAGCAGAGGTTCTTGGCCAAAATCTCCAGGTAGGCCGTGCTATCCATCTTCCCATGGATGCGGACCAGATGGCCAGGTCCCTTGGCTGAGAAACAGCCCCACAGCATGATGCTGCCACCACCATGCTTGACTGTAGGGATGGTATTTTTGGGGTCGTATGAAGTGCCATCCAGTCTCCAAACGTCACGTGTGTGGTTGGCACCAAAGATCTCGATCTTGGTCTCATCAGACCAGATAACCTTGAACCAGTCTGTCTCAGAGTCCTCCAAGTGATCATGAGCAAACTGTAGACGAGCCTTGACATGACGCTTTGAAAGTAAAGGTACCTTACGGGCTCGTCTGGAACGGAGACCATTGCGGTGGAGTACGTTACTTATGGTATTGACTGAAACCAATGTCCCCACTGCCATGAGATCTTTCCGGAGCTCCTTCCTTGTTGTCCTTGGGTTAGCCTTGACTCTTCGGACAAGCCTGGCCTCGGCACGGGAGGAAACTTTCAAAGGCTGTCCAGGCCGTGGAAGGCTAACAGTAGTTCCATAAGCCTTCCACTTCCGGATGATGCTCCCAACAGTGGAGACAGGTAGGCCCAACTCCTTGGAAAGGGTTTTGTACCCCTTGCCAACCTTGTGACCCTCCACGATCTTGTCTCTGATGGCCTTGGAATGCTCCTTTGTCTTTCCCATGTTGACCATGTATGAGTGCTGTTCACAAGTTTGGGGAGGGTCTTAAATAGTCAGAAAAGGCTGGAAAAAGAGATAATTAATCCAAACATGTGAAGCTCATTGTTCTTTGTGCCTGAAATACTTCTTAATACTTTAGGGGAACCAAACAGAATTCTGGTGGTTTGAGGGGTTGAATAATAAATGACCCTCTGAATAAACTTTTCACAATTTAAAAAAAAATTAAACAAAGAAATAACATTCTTTTTTGCTGCAGTGCATTTCACACTTCCAGGCTGATCTACAGTCCAAGTGTCACAATGCCAAGTTAATTCCGAATGTGTAAACCTGCTAAATCTGCAGGGGGTTGAATACTACTTGTAGGCACTGTATATAAAAATAAAGATTATTATTATTATTATTATTATTATTATTATTATTTTTATAGTTAGGAACCTTGGTATATAATTTACCTTCAATTTATTTTCCACAGCGCAGAGCCGGGATTTGAGCCTGTGGCTCCCTGTCCCGCACTTTCTCTACAGCGGTGAGCCTCTGATAGGCGTAATGACTTAAGTTTGATATATCAAACTTAAGTCATTACGCCTATCAGAGGCCCACCGCTGTAGAGAAAGTGCAGGACAGGGAGCCACTGCCTCTCTACTCCACAATGGTTTCAACTGGAGGTGCGTCCGAGGAAAAGCAATGGGTCCTGACATTGTGCCCTGCATATATTACACCATACACACAACAGAAATACATTTATTACACCGTACCCGTGCCCTCATGTATAATACACCTTATACATGAGATAGAGGTATATAATTTCAGTGCTGCTCATTGTTATTGGCACCCATGAAGTTTAAGTACATAATGTTGACTATCTCCTGAAAATAACGAATCAAGTGAAAGTTGTTTGTATAGAGCACTCGTGTTAACGCCTTCTTAACCGGAGGTATTTTCGTTCTTGCGTTTTCGCTTTTTTGCTCCCCTTCTTCCCAGAGCCATAACTTTTTTTTTTTTTTTTTTTTTTTTTTTTTTATCAAAATGGCCATGTGAGGGCATTTTTTTTTTTGCGGGACAAGTTGTACTTTTGAACGACTCGATTGGTTTTGACATATCATGTACTGGAAAACTGGAAAAAAAATTCCAAGTGCTGTGAAATTC
Organism: Dendrobates tinctorius; assembly: GCF_039654945.1. Lineage (NCBI taxonomy): Eukaryota > Metazoa > Chordata > Amphibia > Anura > Dendrobatidae > Dendrobates > Dendrobates tinctorius. The sequence continues at coordinate 14,205,341 of NW_027361728.1, forward strand.
AAAAAAAAAAAAAAAAAAATCCAAACTTTGGTTAGAAAATAAAAGGCGCCATTTTATGAGGCCTGTAGCGTCTATTTTTTTTGCTCGCCGAGCTGACATTTTTATTGTTACCATTTCAGTGTAGATACGATCTTTTGATCGCCCGTTATTACATTTTATTGCAATGTATCGGCAACCAAAAAAAAATAATTTTGGCGGTTTTAATTTTTTCTCATTACGCCATTTAGCGATCGCTTTAATTCTTTTTTTTCTTTTTTTGGGTCGGGCAGTTCTGATTGCGGCAATACCAAATATTAGTCTTTTTTATGTTATTTTGGGGTGAAAGGGAAGTTTGAACTTTTATTTTTCTTTATATTTTTAAAAACTTTTTTTTACTTTTTACATTCTAAAATAGTCTTCATGGGAGACTAGAAACTGCAGTTGTCTAATCTCCTCTGCTACACACAGATGATCAAGATCGCCTGTGTGTACAAGAAATGCTCACTTGCTATGAGCACCGATCCCCGGGCGGCGCTCATAGCAATCCGGCAATGACAACCAAAAAGATCTGCTTTAGACCTCTGGTTGTTATGCCGACCCATCGGTGATCCACAATCATGTGACTTGATTTCCACCAGCTGACATTTGCCGGGAAAGATTGATGTGGGCTCCGGCGTTGAGCCCACATCAAGGGAGGGATTCCGACGTGGGCGTATTATTATACCCTACGTTAGAGAGAGGTTAAATGCAAATAATTTAAAACAAACAATTGCAGGGAAAAATAGAAAACCTAAGGCTTGCTGTAACACTGGTATTGGCACCCTTTACATTAAATTAGTATGGAAACATTAATGTCATTAATTGGCGATGCCCATGTGACATGAATTAGCCAATGACTGTTGACTTCAGTGTTTTAAAAAGCCACATTAGGCTCTGTTCCTTAGTCACAATGGTGAAGACAAAGGAGCTGTCTGAGGACATCAGAACTGCTATTAGCAAAGACAAGCCTTCCAAAGGGTATAAGCCCATCTCCATAGACCTTGCTATCCCAGTTTCAACAGGGCGCAATGTTAAGAAGTTTGCCAAGCATGTAAACATCAAGAACCTTCCTGGACAAGGGGGAAAGAGGAACATTGACAACAGATGTCTTCAAAGGTTGTTGCAAATGGTGGTAGAAATACCACATCAAACATCCAAAGACCTGAAGACCAACCTGGAACAGACATAAAAAGGAACGACTGATCTTTGCCAAAGAGTACGTTGACAAAACACAAATCCGGTAAAGTGTGCTGTGGACAGATGAAACCAAAATAAAGCTTTTTAGCCATGCACATGAACAGATTTTTCACAGATGGTGCAATGAAGCTTAGAAGTAAAAGAACACCCTAACAACAGTTAAGCATGGTGGAGGATCCATAATATTGTGGGTTTCTTTGCTGATTCTGGTACTCAAGTCCTTAACCGTATCACAGGAATCCTGAAATCAGAGAATTAAGCAAGAGATTTTAGAGTGTAATGTCCTACCCAGTGAAAGAACTTGATTTGAGTAGAAGACCCAAGGGTCCTCCAGCAAGTCATTGACTCAAAGCACACATCCAAAAGTACACAGGAATGGTTGAAAAGAAAAAATGGTCTGTTTTAAAATGACCAGCAATGAATCATGACCTCAATGCCATTAAAGATCTTTGGAGTGAGCTGAAATCTGCCATTGGGGAAAAAGAGCCCTGCAAACATTCAAGAGCTTGAACAAACTGCAATGGAAGAGTGGGAGAAAATACCAGCTGAGAAGTGCAAGAAGCTTATTGTTGGCTACACAAAACTTTCGGAGGCTGTCATCAGTGCCAAAGGGTGTGCAACTAAGTATTAAATAGGGGAGTCTTTGTTGTTGCACATGCTGTTTATTCTATTTCCTCCCTGAAATTGCAACATATAGGTTGAAAAACAAGTTTTTATTGTATTAATTTGGACCACTAATTAAAAAATCCTGAGGATATAACTATGGTACATTTCTTCTGAAGATATTGTACAGTCTACGGAATGAAAGGAAGGGGTGCTAATAATCGTGAGCAGAACAATACTAGATTATTGGGTGCTCAGGCCTCCCCAACAATACATCCATTCTCTCTCACCCATGACAGCACCACGGAGAGAGGGGATCCGCCCTTCAGGGACAGGAACCTACAGATAAAAAGGGCATTACCTCTCCTCTGCCTTCAGTTGGGTTCCTGTCCCTGATGGGTGACCCACAGGACGGTACCTACCTGTTCGTCGTAATCCGGATCCAGGGCCGGCCTGGAGGCCCCTGCCACGGGGAGGTGCGGTGCCCGAAGCCGCCACTGCTGGGGCCGATGCGGGCTGCCAGGTGAGCGGGCGGGAGAGACATCGGAGCCACCGCTCCGGAGCGGAGGTCAGGGCTCGCAGGGACCCGGCAAACATGCGGGCGGCGCCTTGGTACAGAGCTGTACCAAGATGGCGGCTGCCCCGGAAATAGAAACCGGCTTCCGAGAACCGGCGCATGCACAGAAGCGCTCTCCCCGGCGAACGCTGTGCAGGATGGGAGCGGTGACGTCACTCGCCGGGAAATATAAAATGGAGGAGCCAGAAACACTCCTGGCTGGAAGCGATCCTGAACAATGGGGGATAGCGACCAGCAACAGGAGCAGCAAGCAAGGCAGCAGCTTAAGCAGTAGCACCACCATCATCGCCAAAAGGAACGAGACAGGAATGGCCGTTCCAGCAGTCACTCCACGCAGCGTAGCACGTCAGCTGCAAGGAGCAAGTCGCCACCAGGAGATCAGCCTGTACAGGATCTGACTCCATCTCCTGAATCGGTACCTGCAGCCGCATACTTCTGGGTGAGTGATCTTCATGAATGTTCACCTTTGTAATAGAATTCCTTTCCCTTACTAGGGAAAGAAGGGGAAAAAGAACAGAGAATGCCCCACTTGTACTAGACCCCTACCTATATCTTGTGAGAAAAAACTGCGAGTCTTGTACAAAAGAAGTCCTCTGTCAGGAAACTCCGTATTTCGCCTGTGACCTAAGAGCTGCAATTAAATCGGAGGTTCAGAGTGCCCTTACATCCCTTAAGCATAGGGACAAATCAAAAAAGAAAGACACAATAGTGACTTCCCAGTCGGACTCTTCGACATCGGGAGAAATCGCGTCTAAAACCTCAGAATTCGGTTCCTCACACGAGGAAACAGAGGGGCATCACTGCTTTCCCCTAGAAGAGGTAGGCAAGCTAGTGAAAGCGGTAAGGTCTACCATGGGGGTGTTGGACCCTAGGCCCAATAAAACAGTCCAGGACATAATGTTCGGGGGACTAGGTCAGAAAAAGCGGAGAGTGTTCCCGCTGAATGAAAATGTTCAGGGCCTAATCAAAAAAGAATGGGATAAACCGGACAGGAAAAACACCACTGTCCCTTCCCTTAAAAGAAAATATCCCTTTGAGGAAAAGGCAACTACATCTTGGGATAAAGCCCCGAAGCTTGACGTAGCCATCGCAAAGGCCTCAAAGAAATTTGCGCTTCCCTTTGAGGACATGGGCACCCTCAGGGATCCCCTAGATAAAAAGGCAGATACCTTTCTTAAAGGGGCATGGGGATCAGCTGGAGGTAACCTCAGGCCAGCCATAGCGGCAACATGTACCTCAAGAGCCCTACTGGTTTGGGTTGACCAACTGGAAAAGCAACTAAGGGAAGGGACGCCAAGGGATAAAATCCTAGACTCTATCCCAGTAATAAGGGGAGTGGCTGCCTTCTTAGCGGACTCATCGGCCGATTCAGTCCGGTTATCCTCCAAGGCAGCAGCACTCTCAAATGCAGCCCGTAGAACACTATAGCTTAGAAGTTGGCCAGGGGACCTACAGACCAAAATGAAACTGTGCTCAATCCCCTGTGAAGGGAAATTCCTTTTTGGGGAGACGTTAGACCACATCCTACAGAAAGCGGAGGACAAGAAGAAAGGGTTCCCAAATTTGGGGCCTGCAGCATTTAAAAGGCCCTTTCGCAATAGAAAGTTTTGTCAAAGGAGACCACCGAGGGAACAAAAGTGGGATGGGATGAGAAGAGATAGAGGGTTCCTCTTAGGTAACTCGTCCCGAGACAAAAAGCCCTCCAAGTGACAGTTTGCCCAGGGTGGGGGGAAGGTTAACCCTTTTCCTGCCAGCCTGGAATAGAATCTCAAACAACCCATGGGTAGTAAACCTAATCCAGGAGGGCCTAAGAATATACTTTTTAGGGTGATGGACACTACAGGGCCTGGGCTGGCTCCTAAATCTGAAAAAATCAAGATTGGAGCCCATCAGAGTGCAGGAATTCTTGGGTCTAACACTGGACTCACACATTCAAGAGTGCCGCATCCCAGACCGCAAGAAGGAGAAAATCGCTCAAATTGTAACAAGAGCAATCCAAAATCCGTCCATGACATTAAGGAAAGCTGTGTCACTGCTGAGTTCTCTCTCCTCCTGCCTGCCAGCAGCCCAATGGGCTCAGTTACACACGAGAGATCTCCAGTGGGATGTACTAGCCAACCAGTCAGCAGTAGGGGGACACCGAGAGGGTCGTATTACCCTAAATTCAAAAACTACTCATTCCCTAGCCTGGTGGAGAAGCCAAGACAACCTTTCCAAAGGGATCCCCTGGGTAACAAAAATAACACATAGTTACCACGGACGCCAGTCCCACAGGATGGGGAGCACACATTAACAACGAGGTGGCTCAGGGTGCGTGGGGAGGTCAAGAATTAGAAGCCTCCTCAAACCAGAAAGAGCTCTTAGCAGTGGGCTACGCATTAACACACTTCCTACCCCTGCTCCAAGGTCATCATGTCCGCATATTTTTGGACAATCGAGTCACAGTAGTCTATATATATATCATCAGGGGGGAACCAGGTCCCGAGCCCTAATGGACACATCCTCCAGAGTCCTCAAACTAGCAGAGGCAAACCTGCTATCTCTGGCAGCGCTACACATCCGAGGCACGGAGAATCAAAGAGCAGACTTTCTGAGCCGCACCCAATTACGGCAAGGGGAATGGGTCCTAAAATGGTCCGTTTTTCGGCAGATTGTAAAAATGTGGGGGGCCCCGGACATAGATCTGTTCGCCGACTTCAGAAACAAAAAAGTGAAAACTTTCTGCTCCCTAGACCCCAGGGGGAATCCTCTAGCTCTGGACACCTTCATGCTCCCATGGACACAGAGCCTAACGTATGCCTTTCCCCCGATCATGCTTATTCCGGCAGTCCTAAGAAAAGTCAGGGAGGACGGGGCAAGGATGATATTAATAGCCCCCTTCTGGCCCAAAAGAACTTGGTTCTCCTGGCTAACCTACCGGATCTCCCGGACCTGCTATCGCAGGGCCCAATGTTACACCCTCAGGCAGGGAACCTCCATTTATAACTGCAAGGAATTTTAGAGGGCGCTGATGAGAGACAGAGGATTTTCAGAGAACCGGATAACTATGTTACAAAAAAGTAGAAAACCGGTTACAATGAGAGCTTATGGGAGAACGTGGAAAAAATTCTTATCCACTTCCAGCGTAAAGGTTCAGGACAGGGGTCACATTGATAAGATCCTAGAATTTCTACAAAGGGGCCTAGAACAGGGTCTAGCGGTCAACACATTAAAGGTTCAAGTAGCGGCTTTGGGCGCCCTTTATAACCATGATGTGGCAGGTTATCCTTGGGTGACAAGATTTATTAAGGCTGTAACCAGATCTAGGCCAATAGCTAGTCAAAGATTACCGTCATGGGACCTGAATCTTGTACAGTCCACATTAACAGGCCCTCCGTTCGAACCTATTTACTCGGCATCCCTAAGAATCCTGTCGTTAAAAACAGTGCTTCTGGTGGCACTAACATCAGCTTGCAGGGTGAGCGATATTCAAGCTCTATCAGCAGGGCCACCTTTTACAAAAATTCTAGAGGAGTCATTTTAAAACCTGACCCGGCCTATCTACCAAAAGTGTCATCACATTTTCATAGGTCCCAAGAGGTAGTCCTTCTGCCTAAATCCTAAAAATAAGGGAGAAGGAAAATTCCACACCTTAGATGTGAAGAGCAAGGCTGTGGAGTCGGAGCTCATTTTGGTGGAGTCGGTATAAAATGGTCCGACTCCTAAAATATATAATAAATTGGGTACAGTAGTTCAATGCAGAATGTGCTGAATATTTTTTCATAGGAATTTGGGAAAGTTATGAAATGTCCTGTAAATGGCTGTTCGATTCCTGATCTAAGGCTACATTCACAGTGTTTTTGCTGCGTTTTTTGAGGATACGTTTTTCAGCTGCAAAAGCAAATCAGCTTTTTAAAAAAACCGCATCACCTGAAAGGTTTTTGAACTCATAATGTTTTCAATAGCAAAAGCAGATAATGTTTTCAATAGCAAAAGCAGATTAGAAATCTGCTCTATCTATCCATTTATCCATATCTGTCTATCCATATCTTATCTGAACCAAAAAGAATGAAAGCCGGGTAGCACACAGACTAACACTCCTTTTTTTTTTTTTTTTTTTTTTAGCACCAGTCAGGTACACCTCATAGCTGCCCAAAAAGACGCCCAGGACAGGCATTGCTCGTCTTCAGTAACACATCAACATCAATTGATAGTTGGAATAAATAGACTGCATTCACCACATCTTAAGGTGCAGGCTTTATTTTCAAGTGTAGGGGTGTGCAGTGTAAGGTTCTGCAGCAGCTGAGGTGTGCAGTATGAGATTCTGCGTAACAGTATGAGGTTCTGCCCCCCCCCTAGTTTTGATCCTGGTTAAAACCGTTTCTTATAGAAATGGCGAATCCTCAGGTAACCCTAAATGAAGGTCAATGGACACAGGTGGCTGAATTGAAGGGATTGCTTAATCACCTATTTACCGTGACTAAAAAATTACAAGCTGAGGATTTAACTCCTGGCATTTTCATAGGGGAGTGGAAAAACTTGCTATTTTGCCTGTCCCAAAGAGGAGATTTAATCGAAGATGGCATTTTTGCTTCAATGAAACGGAGAGAGACACAGCTATTGGAAAATAAAATTTTTCTGGCAGCTGTTTGTGGACCCAAGTCATCGTATATTGCTTGATGATCAACAGCTTACTAAAGGAAAAGAAGCTCTGACTGAGGTAGCAGTTAGAATGAGTGGCCTACAGGAGGACTGCCAGACGCAAGAGGACTTGGGTCCTGACAGTGCTACTGCTGCCATATCTTCATCCTCATCAGATGAGGAGTTTGACTTTGACAAGTATTTGGATGATATGGAGCAGGCAAAGCGTTGCTGCAAGGAAAAAGATTTCAGTCCGTCTACTGTAGCAAGCAGATTGACCATATTTCAGCAAAATGTTTCACTTGCTCTCAAAGAAAAATTCAACCGTTCATCAAAACTGACTGTGCATGAGGCAATTCCTTTATACTTGGAAATTGATAGATATGTTGCCCATGTGGTTACGGCTTTGCCTCCAACCCAAGTTAATGTAGAGAGCTTGCTCTCTGGCCTTAAAATTATTAGGTCAGATTTTAGGTAATCTATGAAGGAGGATCTGATGGAGGCAATTCTATTTCTTAGATCAAATTCATAGACTGCACAAATGTTATTTAGTATGTTTTTGTTGAAAACTGTTTTTTGCCACTTACATAGTTTATTACATAATGTGATATATATATATATATACTGTATATATGTAATCGATATTACATAGTGTATTACATATTTACAATTTATTAGTTTTATGTGTTCTAAAGTTGTATTCCAATAAATATATATTATGTTCTATCTAAATGTCTTGATTATTGTATCATAAAAATGATTAAATGTCTGATGTTCACATTGTACTACAATAAATTTTTCACTTAAATATAAGCAATATATGTTGGAGTCGGAAGGGAAATTGAGAAGTCGGAGTCGCAGGTTTGGCTTACCGACTCCACAGCCCTGGTGAAGAGGTGCCTAGTACAGTATCTAGAGGCCACCAAAAATATAGGAAGGAATGCTCTCTGTGTGTTTCCAGGGACCTCGGAAGGGGCTCAAAGCATCTAAGAGTACCCTAGCAAGGTGGATAAGGGATGCGATTGCCCTGGCATATTCATTCAGTGGAAATACCATCCCGGAAGGGTTGAGAGCCCATTCCACAAGAGCGATGGAGACCTCATGGGCTGAAAGATCTGGGGTATCGATAGAACAAATCTGCAAGGCGGCCACCTGGTCATCACCTTCAACCTTTTTCCAGACACTATCGATTAGATCTAGGCTCTATGTCTGACCTGACCTTTGGGAGAAGGGTCCTTCAGGCGGTGGTCCCTCCCTAAGCTACCAATCTCTGTAATTCTCTCCGTGGTGCTGTCATGGGTGAGAGAGAATAGCTTAGTTACTCACTGATAACGGTGTTTCTCGGAACCCATGACAGCACCCGCTTATTCCCCTCCCCTTCACGAGTGTGGTGAACGCGTTTTACTGTTTGTAGTGTGTTTCCGTTTAAGCACGGTGCTTCTGATAAATAAGCAATACTATAATTTTGTGCATATACAGTATTTCTGTTGTTTAACCTGGAGACCATCTGATGCTCTGTAACCAACTGAAGGCGGAGGAGAGGTACTGCCCTTTTTATCTGTAGGTTCCTGTCCCTGAAGGGCGGATCCCCTCTCTCCGTGGTGCTGTCATGGTTTCCGAGAAACACCATTATCGGTGAGTAACTAAGCTATTACTTGCCAAAAAATCCATGTAAGCAAAAAAGGCAGGCAGCACTCCATTAGTATTTCAAGTTATAGTAAATTATATTCAAACCCACACAGTGTGGAGGAGGACACTTCTCCGGTTATATTATATACGGATGTGTGTGTATGCATACAGTGTGTGCGCGCATGTATACATACTCGCATCTTTAATATAGTGAGTCCTGTTATTGGCCTCCCTTTAGATGGCCAATAACAGGATTCACCTCACCATATTAATCAGAAGCCTCTTCTAGTACACATACTCTCATTGGTGCTGGTTACACCAGGTAAATATCCTGAGAGAATGGGGAAAAAACAGCTGGAAGTCATTGTAACATGTATGTAACAGCAGTGTCTACACTATACCGCGTAGAAAAATTTGTTCTGCTTTGCTTGATCTAATAGAAAGCAAATATTAAAGGGGTTATCCAACTACTGAAGTAAAATAGTGGAACAGCCTCTTTAAGCACAACTACCTGAATTGCTTGATGTAGTTTAAATCTGTGGAGAAAGTAATTTCGAGCACTGAAAACTAAGAACTTATTTATTGCTTTAAGTTTCACTGCTGTCATCTGGTTCTTATGACAGCATCTTGTGCCTGTGACTGGTGTCTGATCAGAGATTAAAAAATTATGTGAATGGTAACGTATATCCACATCAGTATATATAGTGTCAGTATTGCATATACTATGGGTCTCATGAATAAGAAAATAAATGGATAAAAAAATAGGAGAGTGCTACCTGTATATTCCGTTTGTCCTGACGGGATACTGTATGCCTGCAGCTGATTAACGGCTGCTGTTTGGCTGCAGTTGTCATGTGACCTAACGATGTCAATTGATGACCGGGCATATTCGTCACTGGAAGGGCGACGGTCTGAGAGGTAAATAGGTTTGTTTGTTTTTGTTTTTCTTTACTATATGCATTTAATCAGGGAATGTCTATTATTGGACAACTTCCTTTTAATGTTTGATCAAGAAAATGCCATTTTTAAATACAATCTGTTGTGAGGTTAATTTTGTCCCATCTGAGAACAGCATAATATATGGACAGAGACTGCGATTCCAATGATGTGTCACTTACTGGGCTTCTTGCTGAAGTTTTAATACCACACTGTTTAATCTGCTGCAGCTCTGCTAGTACTTAGTCTCAATCATAATCTCCTGCTATGAAGTCCTTGATATGCATGAGCTCCAGCTATCTTCTTTGCCGACCAGTAAAGAGAATCTGTCACCCTTTTTTTGGCCTTTCAGCTGCCAGCATAGACATCGGGGGCTTATCTACAGCATTCTGTAATGCTGTAGATAAGCCTCTGATGTAACCTGAAAGAGAAGAAAAACACGTTATATTATACTCACCGAGGTGGGCTGTCCGGTCTGATGGGTGTCGCCGTCCTGTCCGGCGCCTCCCTTCATGCGATGACGTCCTCTTCTCCCGTCCTGTAATGGCTCCGGCGCAGGCGCACTGCTCTGCCCTGTTGATGGCAGAGTCCTGCAGTGCGCAGGCGTCGGGAGAGGTCTGGCGCCTGCGCACTGCAGAATTCTGCTCTGCCATCATCAGGGCAGAGCAATGCGCCGGAGCCATTTCAGGACAGGAGAAGAGGACGTCATCGTATGAAAATGGGAGGAGCCGGATCGAACCACAACACCCATCGGACTGGACCGCCCCCTCGGTGAGTATAATTTAACGTGTTTTTCTTCTCTTTCAGGTTACATCGGAGGCTTATCTACAGCATTACAGAATGCTGTAGATAAGCCCCCGATGTCTATGCCAGCAGCTGATAGGGCAAAAAAAGGGTGACAGATTCCCTTTAAATTAACAGCTTTCTCCCAATGCAGTCTCAGTAGAAAGCAGTATAAATAGTGCATTATCAAGTTAGAACGAACTCCCCGTTGAGAGGACTAGCAGAGCTGCATCAAGAAGCCCAGTGATTGACGCATCCCTGGAATTTGGATCTCTGTCACCATGTTTTGCTGCCTTCAGACTAATGTGACTAATTTGCGTTTATCAACTGCTTTAATTTTTTTTTTTTTTTTTTTGTTTTAGCGATTGTTCAAGGAGACACACTAGAGGAAATTTACAATTATGTGAAACAGATCATAGAAGAACAGTCCAGCACTTTTATCTGGGTACCTGCAAAAGAGAAATTATGAGACATGAAATGAACTCCATCAGCGTCCCCATCACTGCCCGTACATATACATAATACCTTCTCCCAACCGAACAGGCTCCATTTCTTTTGGCACTGTTCGCGCCACTTATTTGCTGCCGTTCCTTCCACCTTTTACATTGTCATATTTTAACTCATTTTAATTAAGTCCCAGTTTTGTTGTTTTGGGTTTTTTTTATTTTAAAGGTGGAACGGCCGGACCAGTTATTAAACGTTAAAACATAAAAACTAAATAAGTGGCAAATTTCCTTAATGTTTAAGGGAAAATGACAAATGCATTTTACGAAAAAAGCTTTATAGACAATTTTCAGATAAAGAAAAATAAAATAAATGAAATAAGTGGTCTTAACTATATTGTGAGCATCTTTGCACAATTTCGCTTTTAATAGCATGGTTTGGCCTATGCATTTCATTCTCTCTATACTGTTTTGACTTGATATGGTTCTCTACATGAGCAGAGGTTTTGATTTTGAAATCTATTGCTGCAGCATTACTATAAATAGTTTTGCAATGGAAGGAATAAACTAAAACCGTACATTGTAATAAAATTTTATTTTTTTAATCCCAGCAGTCTTGCTGGGAATTTTACTTTAACTCCGTTAATCTTGTACCTGTAACACAGTTTAACAGTCTGAATGCATTGTGTTTTTTTTGTTTGTTTTTTTTTTTTTTAAAGATCACCTTAATGAAACAAGAGTAAAACTTCAGGTAATTAACATAGCCTCTTGAAGGTCTGGTCTTGCATATAAACACTACACGAGAACACGTTATCTTTTCATCTCACTTGGAGAATTGGATTCATAGACTTAATGCTGTATGTTTATTCTTAGAGGACAGATTTTTAATATTTTACCCACAATAACTGCCTATTTTGTTATAATAAAATATTAAACTTTCTTTAAAATCTAACTATGGAAGTACTTTTCTTGCACACATGCATATATGAATATAAAATATATATTTTTCTCTTCTCACCTCCAATTTTTTTTTTTTTTGAGAAGTATGAATTATATCGTAACTTCTTTTCGCACGAATTATGAACAAGACTTTGGTGGCTGTGTTAATTGATGCTGGGTTAAGGTTAGCTGCTTTATTAAACCTAGGCGTGTTCTCCTCTATTCTGAAGAGTCCCTGGTGTGTTATTTTTATGTAATGTGCATGTGTTTACCCTGTGTGGAATTTCACCTCTAATGGTCCTGAGTTTTTATGTACATTTACACTATAAGCTGCATGTACCATGTTCATGACAACCTGTGTTTAGATTCACGTCGAGTTCTTCTTTTAAGGTGTGAATCTCAATGAAAGTTATGGTCTTGAACATGTACATTGTTTGGTACTTATTATCCATTGCTAGTTTTTTGGATTTGTTTTTACAAAAAATGTATATGCTTCTGAAAGCCTCATTATACACTTACTAAATGATTCTAGTTGGTAATGAACAGGCAGCATTATTCATTCCATTTGTCAGAAAGAGGAGAACAGCTAATAAAATTTTATTGAACAATGTTACATGTGTGAAATGTGTCATAATTTAATAAATTCTTTTAAAGTTTTTTTTTGCTTCCATTACCTACAAATGGTCTCAGAAGTGGAACAGTTGACCGATAAAGACTGGCTGCTATCAGTGCTTGCTTGATCTTTTGTCTGGACTAATTGTTATAGTTACTGACTTCATTATGCATTACAGTAAGGCGTATAGACCAATGTAGAAAATACTCCGATTATTGTTTTGGTTTCATCAGAAGCCCTTTACACCAGTAAGTTTAATCTTTGTGAACTAGTAGCCTGTCATTTACATGCTATAAGTTTTCAGTGTACCCTTAAATCTTTAAAGTTCATTTTAATCAATAGATCTTGGAAATAATAATTTCTGCAATTGGATGTGTTTTAAATAAAATGTTCCTGTGCTGAGATAATCCTATACATGTGCCTCTGCTGTGTACTGTGTCATGGCTGTGTCTGACTTTACAGGAACATGGTCTGATCATACCACAGCTCCTGAGCAAAGGAGGAAGCAAAGCCAGTATGCAGACAGGACAGTAAGGGATCACAGCTGATTCTTTTTGTGTGGTAAAACATTTCCCTGCCTGTTTTAAACAATGTTTTACTTCACAGAATCATTTGTGATCCCTTGCATCTGTGCACTTTTCTCCCCCGCTCAGGATCTGTGGTATGATCAGACCATATCCCTGTACGGTTAGACACAGCCTCTCAGCACAGGAACATTTTATTTAAACATATCCAATTGCAGAAGTAGTTATTCCAAAATCTATTGATTAAAATGAACTTTTGTTTGTAGGGAAAACCCCTTTAAGCCATCATGCACAATAAATTGTTGTTGGTCAAAGAATGGTCTGGAACATCGTTCGGCAGCTCACTCTCCCAACTTATTTATACACACTTGTGTGAGCGCTCTTGACTCCCCCTGGCGACAGCTTATCTCACTGAGAACAAAAGGATCTGCAGTTCGAAATTGGATATCCTGGATCCTTATCTCTTTCAACTGTTGGGGCTGAGTCACGAGGCTCACATACACATTAGACTATTAGCTAATAGAGGGGGGTTCAGCCAATGTTACCTAATGTGTGTGGGGGGGTCTTTACTCTGCCCTAATATCTTGTTGTAGGACTTAAGTCCACCAAATCAAACCATACTGCAAACATCCACCTTAGCCTCCAAGGCGGAACGTTTCCTAGCTCGTTCACCACTCTTCCAAATTATTGTTTGCCAGTTATCCTCCCATGTCTTTGATGTCGGTACAATGCTAAATATTTCACTGTTGGCACTGGTGAATAGTCGACAATCAAACCCATGGGGTAGCACTAAACAAGGAATATTGTGGACTAATACACTACGCTGAAATTGCCAACTCCCTGTGCACTTGCAGCCTCGTTTATATAGAGATTCAAAGTTTTTCTTTCTTTATATATCAACAGTTGTCTTGCTTCGATTTGATAAAATGGTTCTCTGTGTACAGTTATGTTCAAAATAAAAGCACTCTATCATCACTGAGGTGTTTTAATTACTGCTTTTTTGTAGAAACGATCGTACAACATGGGAAGAAATTAATGACTAAATGTAATTGAGTAATGGGCAACAAACAGAATCAACAGTCATTACATGCACGCGGCTAATTGGGTGTAATTGACTCATAATAAAAGGGGATGTTCTAATTAATAGCAGTACGAAGTTCAATTCATGAGGTCATTTATTCTTTGAAGAAACAGGTGTCAATTATGGCCTTGATTTAAAAAGGAAGGACAGTAAATGTTTTGCCTGCTAGTTTTAGCCCTTGCTCAGTGATTAAAATGGGTTGTTCCGGACATTGTACGGAAGGAGAAAGAATTTTGATCAAGACATTGATTGGAGAGGGGAAGATGTACAAAGGAGAGCAGAAAATAATTGTCTAGTCAGTTAAAAAGATTTCCAATTCTTTTAACGTCTTCAGGACCTTGAACGTATCCATACATTCATGTTGGTAAACATTTACCGACCTTGGACGCATGGATACGTTTAATCGAATGTGTGCGGACGATTGCCGCCTGGTGATCAGATTATAACACTGCTGACATCCGGCACTCACTGCCAGGAGCGGTGCCCTCACTCCCCTCGGTAGATTAACCCCCTAAATGCTGCCATTGATATCGATCGCAGCATTCAGTTGAAGGGGGCCCCCCTCTGCCCGATCGATATCGCTGGGGCCCGATAGTTGCCATGGCAACCTGATGTCATCATAACGACATCCAGGTCACCAGACTTTAGCAAGTTAGTTAGATCATGCACTGCGCATGATCTAACTGTCTTGTGTCAGTGCAGCACTGACAGTTGCAAAGCATAGCAATGCTCCTGCATTGCTATGCTTTATAACTATGATCAGAGTGCTGAAAGTCAAAGTCCCATAGTGTGACTAGGTAAAAAAAATGTAAAAATATTTTTATACATACACACACATTGTACAGAAAATATTCAGACCTCTTTAAATTTTTCACTCTGTTTCATTGCAGACATTTAGTAAATTCAAAAAAGTTCAATTGGGTTAGGTCAGAGCTCTGGCTGGGCCAGTCAAGAATGGTCACAGAGTTGTTCTGAAGCCACTCGTTTGTTATTGTAGCTGTGTGCTTAGGGTCATTGTCTTGATGGAAGGTGAACCTTCGGCCAAGTCTGAGGTCCAGAGCACTCTGAAAGAGGTTTTCAATCAGGATATCTCTGTACTTGGCCGCATTCATGTTTCTTTCAATTGCAACCAGTCATCCTGTCCCTGCAACTGAAAAACACCCCCATAGCATGATACTGCCACCACCATGTTGCACTGTTGGGATTGTATTGGGCAGGTGATGAGCAGTGCTCGGTTTTCACTACACATACCACTTAGAATTATCATCTAAAAGTTCTATCTTTGTCTCATCAGACCAGAGTGTCTTATTTCTCATAGTCTAGGAGTCCTTCATGTGTTTTTTTTTTTTTTTTTCCAAACTCTATGCGGGCTTTCATATGTCTTGCACTAAGGAGAGGCTTCCATCGGGCCACTCTGTCATAAAGGCCAGACTGTTGGAGGGCTGCAGTGATAGTTGACTTTGTGGAACTTTCTCCTATCTCTCTACTGCATCTGTGTAGCTCAGCCACAGTGTTTTTGGGGTGGTTCTTTACCTCTCTCACCAAGGATCTTCTCCCACGATTGCTCAGTTGGGCTGACTGGCCAGGTGTAGGAAGACTTCTGGTGGTCCCAAACTTCTTCCATTTAAGGATTATGGAGACCACTGTGCTCTTAGGAATCTTTGAGTACAGCAGAAATTCCTTTGTATCCTTGGCCAGATCTGTGCCTTGCCACAATTCTGTCTCTGAGCTCCTTGGCCAGTTCCTTTGACCTCATGATTCTCATTTGGTCTGACATGCACTGTGAGCTGTGAGGTCTTGTATAGACAGGTGTGTGCCTTTACAAATCAATCCTGTCAGTTTAATTAAGCACAGCTGGACTCCAATGAAGGAGTAGAACCATCTCGAGGAGGATGACAAGAAAATGGACAGCATGTGACTTAAATATGAGTGAGCAAAGGATCCCCAAATCCAGGTGTGAAAAACTTGCTGCATCATTCCCAAGAAGACTCATGGCTGTACTAGCTCAAAAGGGTGCTTCTACTCAATACTGATCAAAGGGTCTGAATACTTATGACCATGTGCTGTTTCAGTTTTCCTTTTTTAATAAATTTGCAAAAATTTCTACACTTCTTTTTTTTTTTTTTTTTTTTTTTCAGTCAAGATGGGGTGCATAGTGTACATTAATGAGAAAAAATAAACTTTTTTGAATTTACAAAATGGCTGTAATGAAAGGGTGAAAAATTTAAAGGAGTCTGAATACTTTACCTACTCTGTGTGTGTGTGTATGTGTGTGTATGTATATATATATATATATATATATATATATATTAATAATAAATTTTATTTTTATAGCGCCGACATATTCCGCAGCACTTTACATTTCAGAGGGGATTTGTACAGACAATAGACATTACAGCATAACAATAATCACATACAGTAGATTATAACAAATAACAAGAGGAGTGAGGGCCCTGCTCGCAAGCTTACAGTCTATATATATATATATATATATATATATATATATATATATATACACACAGTCATATGTTAAAGTTTGGGCACCCCTATTAATGTTAACCTTTTATCTTTATAACAATTTTGTTTTTTGCAACGGCTATTTCAGTTTCATATATCTAATAACTGATGGACTCGGTTATAATTCTGGATTCAAATGAGGTTTATTGTACTAACAGAAAATGTGCAATCTGCATTTAAACAAAATTTGACCGGTGCAAAAGTATGGGCACCCTTATCATTTTCTTGATTTGAACACTCCTACCTACTTTTTACTGACTTCCTGAAACACTAAATTGGTTTTGTAACCTCATTGAGCTTTGAACTTCATAGCCAGGTGTATCAAATCATGAGAAAAGGTATTTAAGGTGGCCACTTGCAAGTAGTTCTCCTATTTGATTCTCCTATGAAGAGTGGCATCATGGGCTCCTCAAAACAACTCTCAAATGATCTGAAAACAAAGATTATTCAACATAGCTTTTCAGGGGAAGGATACAAAAAGTTGTCTCAGAGACTTAACCTGTCAGTTTCCACTGTGAGGAACATAGTAAGGAAATGGAAGAACACAGGTACAGTTCTTGTTAAGCCCAGAAGTGGCAGGCCAAGAAAAATATCAGAAAGGCAGAGAAGAAGAATGGTGAGAACAGTCAAGGACAATCCACAGACCACCTCCAAAGACCTGCAGCATCATCTTGCTGCAGATGGAGTCATTGTGCATACAGCGCACTTTGCACAAGGAGAAGCTGTATGGGAGAGTGATGTGAAAGAAGCCGTTTCTGCAAGCACATCACAAACAGAGTCGCCTGAGGTATGCAAAAGCACATTTGGACAAGCCAGTTACATTTTGGAAGAAGGTCCTGTGGGCTGATGAAACAAAGATTGAGTTGTTTGGTCATACAAAAAGGCGTTATGCATGGAGGCTAAAAACAGCATTCCAAGAAAAACACTTGCTACCCACAGTAAAATTTGGTGGAGGTTCAATCATGCTTTGGGGCTGTGTGGCCAATGCCGGCACCGGGAATCTTGTTAAAGTTGAGGGTCGCTTGGATTCAACTCAGTATCAGCAGATTCTTGACAATAATGTGCAAGAATCAGTGACGAAGTTGAAGTTACGCAGGGGATGGATATTTCAGCAAGACAATGATCCAAAACACCGCTCCAAATCTACTCAGGCATTCATGCAGAGGAACAATTACAATGTTCTGGAATGGCCATTCCAGTCCCCAGACCTGAATATCATTGAACATTTGTGGGATGATTTGAAGCGGGCTGTCCATGCTCGGCAACCATCAAACTTAACTGAACTGGAATTGTTTTGTAAACAGGAATGGTCACAAATACCTTCATCCAGGATCCAGGAACTCATTAATAGCTACAGGAAGCGACTAGAGGCTGTAATTTTTGCAAAAGGAGGATTTATGAAATATTAATGTCACTTTTATGTTGAGGTGCCCATACTTTTGCATCGGTCAAATTTTGTTTAAATGCAGATTGCACATTTTCTGTTAGTACAATAAACCTCATTTGAATCCAGAAATATAGCTGAGTCCATCAGTTATTAGATATTTGAAACTGAAATAGCTGTTGCAAAAGCCAAAATTGTTATAAATAAAAAAGGTTAACATTAATAGGGGTGCCCAAACTTTAACATATGACTGTGTATGTATGTATATATATATATATATATATATATATATATATATATATATATATAATGTGTGTGTGTGTATATACTCTACCGTTCAAAAGTTTAGTGTCACTTTTATTTTTGAAAGAAAAACATAGTTTTTTTCCAATGAAGCTAACATTAAATGATTCAGAAATACACTCTATACATTGTTCATGTGGTAAATGACTATTCTAGCTGCAAACGTCTGGTTTGTAATGCAATATCTTCATAGGTGTATAGAGGTCCATTTCCAGCAACCATTACTCCAGTGTTCTTATGGTACTTTGTGTTTGCTAACTGTGTAAGAAGGCTAATGGATAGAATACCATTGAAAACCCTTGTGCAAGTATGTTAGCTCAGCTGAAAACAGTTTGGCTGATTAGAGAAGCTATAAACCTGACCTTCCTTTGAGCTAGTTGAGAATCTGGAGCATTACATTTGTTCCATTAAACTCTCAAAATGGCCAGAAAAAAAGTTGTTCTGTGTGTTCCAATCACCTAAAATTGGGATTCGTCTGTCCATAACACTTTTTCCAATCTTCCTCTGTCCCATGTCTGTGTTCTTTTGCCCATATTAATCTTTCCCTTTTATTAGCCAGTCTCAGATATGGCTTTTTCTTTGCTACTCTGCCCTGAAGGCCAGCATCCCGGAGTCGCCTCTTCACTGTAGACGTTGACACTGTCGTTTTGCGTGTTCTATTTAATGAAGCTGCCAGTTGAGGGCCTGTGAGGCATCAATTTCTCAAATTACAGACTCTAATGTACTTGTCTTGTTGCTCAGTTGTGCAGCGAGGCCTCCCACTTCTCTTTCTACTCTGGTTGGAGCCTGTTTGTGCTCTCCTCTGAAGGGAGTAGTACACACCGTTGTGGGAAATCGTCAGTTTCTTGCATGGAATAGCTTTCATTTCTAAGAACAAGAATAGACTGTCGAGTTTCACATTAAAGTTCTTTTTTTCTGCTAACATACTTGCACAAGGGTTTTGAAGGGTATTCTAACCATCCATTAGGCTTCTTACACATTTAGCAAACACAATGTACCATAAGAACACTGGAATTATGGTTGTTGGAAATGGGCCTCTATACACCTATGAAGATATTGCATTACAAACCAGATGTTTGCAGCTAGAATAGTCATTTACCACATGAACAATGTATAGAGTGTATTTCTGAATCATTTAATGTTAGCTTCATTGGAAAAAATGTTTTTCTTTCAAAAATAAGGAAATTTCTAAGTGACCCTAAACTTTTGAACGGTAGTGTATAAATATTACAGCTCTGGCAAAAATTAAGAGACCACTTTCAAATGTTCAGTTTGTCTGATTTTTCTCTTTATATTTATATTTTTTAGTAAAATGTAAATTGTTCTTTTAATCTACAAACTTCTGACATGTCTTCGAATTTCCAAACAATAAATTTTGTATTTTTTTTTCTGATAAAGAAAAATGTTCAAAATTAAAAAAAAAAAACAGTGCTTCCAGACCTCAAATAATGCAAAGAAAACAAGTTCATAATCCTTTAGAAACAACAATACTAATGTTTTAACTCGGGAAGAGTTCTGAAATCTATATTTTGTGGAATAACCATGATTTTTTAAAAAACGCTTTCATGCGTCTTGGCATGCTTTCCACCAGTTTTTCACACTGCTTCTGGCTCAAAAATTTAAGCAGCTTCTTCTTTGTTTGATGGCTTGTGACTATCATCCTCTTGATTACATTCCAGAGGTTTTCAATGGGGTTCAGGTCTGGAGAATAGGCTGCTCATGACAGGTTTTTGATGTGGTGGTCTCAAATTTTGCCAGAGCAGTATATATATGTATGTATATATGTGTATAGGTGTATATGGTGTATGTATGGTATATGTGTATGTATGGTTAATATAGTAATGTAAATATTTTTCTGTAAAAAAATACACAATAAAACACAATCAGATAAGAATGCAAATAAAAATATTGCTGAAAACGTCATCTTGTCGCTCTAAAAAACAAGAGGTCGTGCAGCTCCATCAGTAGAAAAATAAGTCCTAGCTCTCAGAATAAGTGATGCAAAAAAAAGTAATTTTTTCTATAAAATAGCTTTTTCTGCTGCAATCATACTGACCACAAGAATAAAGCTATAAAGCTTCATTATCAATTTTACCAAACACAACAGCATTAAAAAAAACTTAATTCCTGAATTGCCAAGGACAAAAAATGAATCATATTTTTTTCTCTCCTATCTCTCGAAAGATAATAGAATAATTAATGGGAGAAAAGACATCTGTATGTAATATCTATATATTAGTGCTATGTTTATAAGCTTATTTAGCTTTTTGTCCTATTATTTACTATGTATTTTCTTATTTTAGTTTGTGCTTAAACAGTGAAGTGTATACAACTAGGATATTCTATAAGAAAATACATAGTAAATAATAGGACAAAAAGATAAATAAGCTTATCAACATAGGACTAATGTATACATATTACATACAGATGTTGTTTTTTTCCAATTTTGTATTATCTTTCGAGAGGAAAAAAATTATTTTCCTTATTCATTTTTTCTTTTTTTTTCCTCACGTTTTTTTCAAAACCTTTTTTTTTTTTTCTTAACCCCTTTACCCCCAAGTGTGGTTTGCATGTTACTGACCAGGCCAATTATTACAATTCTGACCACTGTCCCTTTATGAGGTAATAACTCTGGAACACTTCAATGGATCCCGGTGATTTTGACATTGTTTTCTCGTGACATATTGTACTTCATGATAGTGGTAACATTTCTTTGATATGACTTGTGCTTATTTGTGAAAAAAACAGAAATTTGGCGAAAATTTTTGATAATTTTGCAATTTTCCAACTTTGAATTTTCATGCCCTTAAATTACAGAGATATGTCACACAAAATGTGTAATAAGTAACATTTCCCACTTGTCTAATTTACATCAGCACAATTTTGGAACCCAAATTTTTTTTTGTTAGGAAGTTATAAGGGTTAAAAGTTGACCAGTGATTTCTCATTTTTACAACACCATTTTTTTGGGGGGGGACCACATCACATTTGAAGTTACTTTGAGAGGTCTATATGACAGAAAATACCCAAAAGTGACACCATTCTAAAAACTGCACCCCTCAAGGTTCTCAAAACCACATTCAAGAAGTTTATTAACCCTTCAGGTGCTTTACAGGGATTTTTGGAATGTTTTAAAAAAAAAATGGAACATTTAACTTTTTTTCACAAAAAATGTACTTCAGATCCAATTTTTTTTATTTTCCCAAGGGTAACAGGAGAAATTGGACCCCAAAATTTGTTGTACAATTTGTCCTGAGTACGCTGATACTCCATATTTGCAGGTAAACCACTTGGAAGAGAAGGAGCGCCGTTTGACTTTTCAATGCAAAATTGGCTCGAATTGAGATTGGACGTCATGTTGCATTTGGAGAGCCCCTGATTTGCCTAAACAGTGAAAACCCTTAACAAGTGACATCATTTTGGAAACTAGGAACTTATTTAGATGTGTGGTGAGCACTTTGAACCCCCAAATGCTTCAAAAGAAGTTTATAACGTAGAGCTGTAAAAATAAACATTTTTTTCACAAAAAAATTTTTGCCCCCAATTTTTTATTTTTAAAAGGGTAACAGGAGAAATTGGACCCCTAAAGTTGTCAAATTTGTCCTGAGTACGCTGATACCGTATATGTGGGGGTTAAGCATTGGGCGCATGGAAGAACTCGGAAGGGAAAGAGGGCAGTTTTATTTTTTCAACACAGAATTGGCTGGAATTGAGATCTGATGCCATGTCACGTTTGAAGAGCCCCTGATGTGCCTAAACAGTGGAAACCTCCCAATTCTAACTCCAACACACCCCTAACCCTAATCCAAACTCTAACCCTAACTGTAGCCCCAACCATAACCCTATCGGGAAAATGGAAATAAATACATTTTTTTTAATTTTATTATTTTTCCCCAACTAAGAGGGTGATAAAGGGGGTTTGATTTGCTATTTATAGTGGGTTATTATGTTTGGCCACTGTCGCGCTAAAAGACGCTTTATATTGCAAAAAATTGTTTTTGTATCACCACATTGAGAGCTATAATTTTTCCATGTTTTGGCCCACAGAGTCATATGAGGTCTTGTTTTTTGCGGGACAAGCTGATGTTTTTATTGGTACCTTTTTTGGGCACATGACTTTTTTTTATCCCTTTTTATTACGATTTTTGGGAGTCAGAAAGAACAATATCCAGCAATTCATGAATTTCTTTTGGGTGGGGGCCGTTTATACCATTCCACGTGTGGTAAAATTGATAAAGCTGTTTTATTCTCTGGATTAGTGCGATTAGTGATAACTCATTTAAGTCTTTTTTTATGTTCTGGCGCTTTTATACAATTAAAAACTTTTATATGAAAAATTGTTTTTGCATCGCTTTATGCTAAGAGCTGTAACTTTTACTTTTCACTGATGATGCTGTTTGGCGGTTTGTTTTTTGCGGGACAAGATGACTTTTTCAGCGGTACCATGTTTATTTATATCCGTCTTTTTGATCGCGTGTTATTGCACTTTTTGTTTGGCCGTATGATGATAAAGTATTGGTTTTTGTCTTGTTTTTTTTTGGAAGGGGTTCACTAAAGGGGTTAACTTGTGGGACAGTTTTATAGGGCGGGTCGTTAACGGACTCGGCGATACTAAATATGTGTACTTTTATTTTGTTTTTTTATTTACATAAAGAAATTAATTTATTGGGGAATATTTTTTTCTTTAGTTAGGAATTTATTTAAAATTATTTTTACACAGTATAAATTTTTTTTATTTTTTTTACTTTGTCACAGGGTGGGACATCATTATATAGCGTCAGATCACTGATCTAACACATTGCACAGCACTGTCAGATCAGTGATCTGACAAACAGTGTAGGAGGCTTTTCGGCGCCCGTTCTCAGCAGGCACTGACAAGTCACCTCCCTGCAGGACCCCATGGCCATTTTGGATCCGAGGGCCTGCAGGGAGGAGGTCCTTGGAACAACGCGATCACATCGTGTTGTTCTGAGGGTCTCGGTGAAGCACGCAGGGTGCCCCCTCCCTGCGCAAAGCTACCCTATGCCACCGGAACCTAGCGATCATGTTTGATCACAGTGTGCTGGGGGTTAAAGTGACGGGAGAGATCTGTGACCACTCCTGGCACTTAGCTGATTCTCACAGCTGACATCAGGATCTGACACCCGGCTGCGATTAGCCGCGCTCCCCTCGTGAGCGCGGCCAATCGCTATGACGTACTATCCCGTCCAGGGTCAGAATGTCACGGGTTTCATGGACGGGATAGTATGACTAAGGTATTAAAGGGGTTAAAAGTTTTTTTCCTCCCTCTTTTTTAAAGAGTAGAAGGTCATTTATTGGGATACATTTTAGTCTTCATATGGAAATTAATTAGATTGACATGTTTCTTACAAATAGGTTCATTATTATCAATAATAATAGAACAATGTAGGATGAATCACTCTTCCTCATCCTCTGTTGTCTCCCCTCCCTCTCACACTGGGAAAGGGCTATATAAGAAGGATCAAATTCATTTTCTGCATACACTCGAAGATGGCTGCAAACAGCTGAAAAGCATGGTGTATATAGTTTTTATCAATTTGAATAAAAACATTTTTTACCTACAAGCAACCTAAAATTTCTGCACCTTGATTTCTCTCAGTGGCAAAGACTGACATTCCCTGGTCCCCCTGTCTAGCATCTAATTTGTGGGATAATCCTGTTTCAGGATCCAATCCCTCCTCACCAGGTCAGCAGCAGTCTCTTGCAAATGCATACTTCAAGCTGGAGTTGTGCCTCAGTTTGCATCAGGTGAGCAAATTCCTATAGATAGTCACCCACTCAATTGATTGTCTCACTACGCTTAGATAGCGCCTCATTTTTCTCCTTTAGGAACTTCAACACTGTTTGCAAAAAAAAAGTACATGTTGAGTTTGTAAACACAAATGCAGACACTGCTATTTTTTAGAACAGTCCAATGTTCATTTTTTGTTTTTCTGTAAAGTAGTTAAAATTACATACATTTCTCTTCATGTTTTGAATTAGTCTGCAATGTTCCCAATGCAAGAGAAGACATGCAGGGACTTTTCACTTCCCTAAGGGCCTCCCTGAAGGAAGATATGCTTGTTATGCTACAGGAAATGAAGGGGGAGATAGCACCAGCCATATGGAAAATAAAATGGCTGAATACACTTTGTTGTTTAATGCGCTGGTGGATGAAAATGAAGTGCTCAGAGAGGAATTGTCACAGGTCAGTGATAAAGTGTATGCGAAAATGAGGATGAGTGACCTCATGGAGATCAACATCCAACACTGCGGAGACACCATCACATGTTTCTCAACGCAGTGATTCTAAAGCAATGCCCCTATCCCTTATGGGAAATATGCAAAAACATGTAAATCAACAGCCGCGGAGACACCATCACATGTTTCTCAACGCAAGCAATGACTAGCCAGGTCTTTCACCGGGAAGGAACAACCACGGGAAGGGCAGTCTCCAATGAAGGAAACCACCTATGCCAAAACATGGTATCCATCCACAGACAGCTGTTTCGGAATACCATGTTTTGGCATAGGTGGTTTCCTTCATTGGAGACTGCCCATCCCGTGGTTGTTCCTTCCCGGTGAAAGACCTGGCTAGTCATTGCTTGCGTTGAGAAACATGTGATGGTGTCTCCGCGGCTGTTGATTTACAAGTGATAAAGTGTATGACCTTGAAGATGCAGTGCCTTGCGAAAGTATTCGGCCCCTGGAACTTTTCAACCTTTTCCCACATATGCTTCAAACATAAAGATACCAAATGTAAATTTTTGGTGAAGAATCAACAAGTGGAACACAATTGTGAAGTTGAATGAAATTTATTGGTTGTTTTGAAGTTTTGTGGAAATTCAAAAACTGAAAAGTGGGGCGTGCAATATTATTCAGCCCCTTTTACTTTCAGTGTAGCAAACTCACTCCAGAAGTTCATTGTGGATTTCTGAATGATCCAATGTTGTAATAAATGACTAATGATGATAAATATAATCCACCTGTGTGTAATCAAGTCTCCATATAAATGCACCTGCTCTGTGATAGTCTCAGGGTTCTGTTTGAAGCACAGAGAGCATCATGAAGACCAAGGAACACAACAGGCAGGTCCGTGATACTGTTGTGGAGAGGTTTAAAGTTGGATTTGGATACAAAATGATTTCCAAAACTTTAAACATCCCAAGGTGCACTAGGCAAGCGATCATATTGAAATGGAAGAAGTATCATACCACTGCAAATCTACCAAGACCCTGCCGTCCCTCTAAACTTTCATCTCAAACAAGGGGAAGACTGATCAGAGATGCAGCCAAGAGGCCCATGATCTCTCTGAATGAACTGCAGAGATCTACAGCTGAGGTGGGACAGTCTGTCCATAGGACAACAATCAGTCGCACACTGCACAGATCTGGCCTTTATGGAAGAGTGGTAAGATGAAAGCCATTTTTCAAAGATATCCATAAAAAGTGTCATTTAAAGTTTGCAACAAGCCACCTGAGAGACACACCAAACGTGGAAGAAGATGCTCTGGTCAGATGAAACCAAAATCGAACTTTTTGGCAACAATGCCAAATGATATGTTTGGCGTAAAGGCAACACAGCTCATCACCCTGAACACACCTTCCCCACTGTCAAACATGGTGGTGGCATCATCATGGTTTGGGCCTGCTTTTCTTCAGCAGGGACAGATAAGATGGTTGGAGCCAAATACAGGACCATTCTTGAATAAAACCTGTTGGAGTCTGCAAAAGACCTGAGACTGGGACAGAGATTTGTCTTCCAACAAGACAATGATCCCAAACATAAAGCAAAATCTACAATGGAATGGTTCAAAACTAAACTTATCCAGGTGTTAGAATGGCCAAGTCAAAGTCCAGACCTGAATCCCATCGAGAATCTGTGGAAAGAGCTGAAAACTGCTGTTCACAAACGATCTCCATCAAACCTCACTGAGCTCGAGCCGTTTGCCAAGGAAGAATGGGCAAGAATTTCAGTCTCTCGATCTACAAAACTGATAGAGACATACCCCAAGTGAATTGCAGCTGTAATCGCAGCAAAAGGTGGCGCAGCAAAGTATTAAGTTAAAGGGGCCGAATAATATTGCACGCTCCACTTTTCAGTTTTTGAATTTCCACAAAAATGTAAAATAACCAATAAGTTTCGTTCAACTTCACAATTGTGTTCCACTTGTTGATTCTGCACCAAAAATTTACATTTGGTATTTTTATGTTTCAAGCATAATATGTGGGAAAAGGTTGAAAAGTTCCAAGGGGCCGAATACTTTCGCAAGGCACTGTAGATCCCGTAGGAACAACATCCGTATAAGGGGGTATATCGGGAGGGGGTCACTGATAGTTACCTTCTTTTCTGCAAAAATATATTCAATCTGTTCTTCCTGAATTATTTATCCACCAGAGATTTGATGGTTGGCAGTGTTCACAGAACACCTAAGCCGAGACATGTGGATCGGTATCTCCCTAGAGATACATTGGCAAGGCTGCACTTTTTCACCACCAAGGATATGTAAAGCTGGGGGGGTGTGGCTATGTAGCTGAAGAGAGAGGACGCATGTTAGGAGAGCTTCCAAGAATCCTGCCTTTATCCTGCAATTAGGACCTTATCACTGTAACATACCTGGCGGTACTTGGACCCCTGGATATCGGGACCCCCCTGGACTCCCGTGGGAGGACGTGGAGCGGCTCTGGTGAGCTGATGGCCGGGGAGGCCGAGACGGGTGGCGAGTCCTGCACGAGGCGGCGGCCAACTTAGACGCGCGCTCTGGCAGTGAGAGCTGCGGTTTCGGCCCATACAGCTGCAGCGCCACCCGGGCAGTGAATATCCATTCAGAGGACTAGAGGGGACGCGCAGTGAGTGCCCTGAAAGATTGGGCCCTGCGTTCTCCCCCCCACAGATATACTCGCTATACCCATTGGCGCCATTACTGTGGGAGCCTGTGGACTCCCTTCACTGCTGTTGTCTCTGTGGGTGCTGCGGATCCCCCTCCCCTCTCCTAGCATTCGGCACCGGACGCTGTCCTCATAAGCTCACGTGGCTCTTCTAATAATAGCCCTGCTGTGTTCATCATCTGATGTGGGAAATCACCAGAGCATATACCTCTAGTTATCTTGCTGTGCCACACTGCCATTGATCATGAATCGTTCTAGGGGACCAGGAGCAGCAGAAAAATTGAGAGTATGCCAGACTCGATCCCTCTGAAAGTACACGATCTCTTATAACCAATCCCTCTGAAGCTAAGCTTAAAAATCGTCCATCTGGGGGAGAAGAAGAATCTGAGCAGGAAGAACTGACCCTCAAACAGGCGTCCGAAAAGTTGATGCAGGCCATCTCATTGACTAGGACATCCCTGACTGAGAAAATAGAGGACATATACACTGAGGTGGGACGGCTTCGACAGGATATGCAAACCATGAGGGGACGCATTACAGAAGTGGAGACCAGAGTGTCCCAGGTGGAGGACACCATCGCGCCTATGGAGGCCAAGTTAACAAAAGCGGCAGGTTCTGTGAACGCCTGGAGGCAGAAAACTAACGACCTGGAAAATAGAATGCATCGGAATAATATTCGTGTCATTGGTCTGCCGGAACGCTCAGAAGGTCAATATCCTGAGGAATTTGTGGAAGGTTGGCTTAAGGCTTCTTTGGGAGATGAATTCTCTCCAATGTTTGCCGTCGAAAGGGCTCACAGGGTCCCTACAAAACCCTTTCCTCTGGGAGCCCCACCTAGACCTTTACTGGCACGTCTCCTCAACTGTAAAGACAGATACACTATTCTGCGTCTTGCACGGCAAAAAGGTCCTATCAAGTTCAACAATGCCGTGATCTCGATTTTCCCGGATTTTTCCATGGAACTTCAGAAACAGAGGGCACAATTCATTGAAGTAAAGAAGCGGCTCAGAGAGAGAAATGTTATATACTCAATGATCTATCCGGCCCGGCTCCGGGTTGTACACGGGAACTCCTCTGTGTTTTTTTCGGATCCAGCTGAGTGGCTGCGGTCTCATATGGGATCCCCTGCAAAGGAATCCTAATATACCTACTGCTAACCTAAATTCTTTTATTAATTGTCTAATGGGGGCTCTCCTTGTACCCAGTTTACCAACTATACTGGACACTGAGACCAGTGATGGTATCCCCTTGCTTGTGTTTTGCTAGGAGCATGAGACTTTGCTCCACTAATGTTTGGTTCCTGTTTTGTTTTCTTTTTTACAAGTTTTGATTGTTACTTGGGTAAAAGTCGCAGCCAATGGCAATTTCAATCTCTATGTGGTGCCTCTAAATTCTGGTCGGGTAGTACTGTATGCCATATTCAACAGAGTAAACATGGGGTCTGAGATGATATGTATGACATGGAACGTGAGAGGTATAAAGGCTCCTCAGAAAAAGATCAAGGTTTTTTCGCAGATCAGACATTATCGTCCTCACATTGTGGCCTTCGTGGAGACGCATCTGACCGGAGATACTGTTCGGTGCGTGCAGAAATCTTGGGTACAATGGTCTGTCCATGTATTTCACACTAGTTATTCGAGAGGGGTTTCACTGCTGGTACATAGAGATATTAGATGGGAAGCCAGGGAGACCCAGAGGGATCCTGAAGGTTGCTTTGTTTTTGTACATGCATTGAAGTTGAATCCTTTTTGGTTAAAGTTGATGGTGACTTCAGATAGAACGATCGATCAATTGCATTGTTTCATCTCGTCCCACCCAGAACCTCAAGATATCAATTTATTTTGGGATGCCCTTAAGGCATATCTGAGGGGTTGCTTATCCTCCACGATTTCTTATATTAAAAGGGTAACCTCAAGGGAGGATGATGAGATGGAGCGGCGATTGAAAGATTCAGAGGCTGCATACAGTGCCTACAAGTAGTATTCAACCCCCTGCAGATTTGGCAGGTTTGATAAGATGCAAATAAGTTAGAGCCTTCAAACTTCACACAAGAGCAGGATTTATTAACAGATGAATAAATCTTACAAACCAAAAAGTTATGTTGCTCAGTTAAATTTTAATAAATTTTAAACATAAAAGTGTGGGTCAATTATTATTCAACCCCTAGGTTTAATATTTTGTGGAATAACCCTTGTTTGCAATTACAGCTAATAATCGTCTTTTATAAGACCTGATCAGGCCGGCACAGGTCTCTGGAGTTATCTTGGCCCACTCCTCCATGCAGATCTTCTCCAAGTTATCTAGGTTCTTTGGGTGTCTCATGTGGACTTTAATCTTGAGCTCCTTCCACAAGTTTTCAATTGGGTTAAGGTCAGGAGACTGACTAGACCACTCCAACACCTTGATTTTTTCCCTCTTGAACCAGGCCTTGGTTTTCTTGGCTGTGTGCTTTGGGTCGTTGTCTTGTTGGAAGATGAAATGACGACCCATCTTAAGATCCTTGATGGAGGAGCGGAGGTTCTTGGCCAAAATCTCCAGGTAGGCCGTGCTATCCATCTTCCCATGGATGCGGACCAGATGGCCAGGCCCCTTGGCTGAGAAACAGCCCCACAGCATGATGCTGCCACCACCATGCTTGACTGTAGGGATGGTATTCTTGGGGTCGTATGCAGTGCCATCCAGTCTCCAAACGTCACGTGTGTGGTTGGCACCAAAGATCTCGATCTTGGTCTCATCAGACCAGAGAACCTTGAACTAGTCTGTCTCAGAGTCCTCCAAGTGATCATGAGCAAACTGTAGACGAGCCTTGACATGACGCTTTGAAAGTAAAGGTACCTTACGGGCTCGTCTGGAATGGAGACCATTGCGGTGGAGTAGGTTACTTATGGTATTGACTGAAACCAATGTCCCCACTGCCATGAGATCTTCCCGGAGCTCCTTCCTTGTTGTCCCTAGGTTAGCCTTGACTCTTCGGACAAGCCTGGCCTCGGCACGGGAGGAAACTTTCAAAGGCTGTCCAGGCCGTGGAAGGCTAACAGTAGTTCCATAAGCCTTCCACTTCCGGATGATGCTCTCAACAGTGGAGACAGGTAGGCCCAACTCCTTGGAAAGGGTTTTGTACCCCTTGCCAGCCTTGTGACCCTCCACGATCTTGTCTCTGATGGCCTTGGAATGCTCCTTTGTCTTTCCCATGTTGACCATGTATGACTGCTGTTCACAAGTTTGGGGAGGGTCTTAAATAGTCAGAAAAGGCTGGAAAAAGAGATAATTGATCCAAACATGTGAAGCTCATTGTTCTTTGTGCCTGAAATACTTCTTAATACTTTAGGGGAACCAAACAGAATTCTGGTGGTTTGAGGGGTTGAATAATAAATGACCCTCTGAATAAACTTTTCACAATTTAAAAAAAAATTAAACAAAGAAATAACATTCTTTTTTGCTGCAGTGCATTTCACACTTCCAGGCTGATCTACAGTCCAAATGTCACAATGCCAAGTTAATTCCGAATGTGTAAACCTGCTAAATCTGCAGGGGGTTGAATACTACTTGTAGGCACTGTATATATCTAACCAAACTAGCGGTAACAGGACTGAGTGGTTGGCTGCTCAGAGGTTATATGCTCAGCATACGGACACTAAGTCCAAGCGTAAACTATTCTTTACTCGCCAATCTTGTTTTGAGCTGGGAAACCAGGCAAGCAAACTCTTAGCCTATTTGGTGCGCCAACATAACACCTCAAACACAATACTACAGATTCGTAAGCCGGATAATTCATTGGTATCTTAAACCGAAGAAATACTTGGCAGTTTTTATGATTACTACAGGTCATTATATTAATCTAAAAGTGACTTTGACAGCTTGGGGTGTTTAGACTATTTGTCAGATGTGATATTCCCTACATTAGACCCTGAACAATGGGCCCTTATGGATGCTGAATTTACTGCGGAGGAGATAGAAAATTCCATAACGGACATGGCCTCCGGGAAGGCCCCTGGGTCGGACGGATTCCCTATTGAATTGTACAGGAAATATCGGGATATATTAACGCCACTTTTGGTTAAAGCATTTCAGGGAATTTGGAAAGGGATATCTATGCCTGAATCCTTTGATGAAGCCAATATCATAGTGCTTAAGAAGGAGGGGAAGGACCCTTTGGAATGTGGATCCTACCGCCCTATCTCATTAGTAAATGTGGACTATAAAATTTTCACTAAGATTCTAGCTACCAGACTAAATTCGATTATATTGAGCCTTATACATTCTGATCAAGCAGGCTTTATGCCTGGTAAGAGCACTTCCATTAATATCAGACGGGTCCAGTCAATAGCCCAATATAGCTCACTAATGCCAGACAACAAGTGGGCACTGGCATCGCTAGATGCTGCCAAAGCTTTTGACTCTCTTGAGTGGCCTTTCCTCTCTGCGTGCTTACAAAGATATGGCTTCGGTGATAAATTTATAAAATGGATCAAAATACTATATATGAAGCCCATAGCCCGTATCGTAGTGAATGGCTCTGTGTCTGAGTCTTTTCCATTACATAGGGGGACTCGTCAAGGGTGCCCCCTTTCCCCGGCCCTATTTGCCCTTGCGATTGAGGCACTGGCAATACATATTAGGTCTTCCCCTGGCATTAAAGGTATAAATATAGCGGGTCGGGTAGATACCTTTGGTCTATATGCTGACTATATGATGACATTTATGGATGAAGCGGAGGAGACTCTACCACAAGTAATTGCCATTATAGATAGATTCAGTAAATACTCAGGTCTATATATAAATTGGGAGAAGTCCGCTCTGTTACCCCGTTCCCATGCCCCAGTGCCCGAGCTACAAGCTCTCTCTTCGCTGTCTATTGTATCTAGTTTTAAATATTTGGGTATATACATATCTCAAAATAGTACGCTTGACTCACAACTCAATAATTCACCCACTGCTGGAACTAGTTAAAGTGAAATTTACAACTTGGAGCAAACTCCTGCTGTCTGTGGCCAGAAGTATTAACCTGATTAAAATTATATTACTCCCCAAGCTTAGCTACTCCCTTCAGCATAGTGCCGTAGTGGTACCCAAATCCTTCTTTGTAAATCTCAATTCCAAGATCACATCTTTCATCTGGGGGAAAACTAGGCCCAAGCTTAAATTGACCACCCTGCAGAGACCAAAAAAGGGAGGTGGGGCGGCGTTACCAGATTTTTTTCTTATACTATTTGGCTGGGCAAGCTAAAACTTTAACTAAATGGATGCCGGGTAATTGCCTCCCCATTTTTGAAAGTCACCTACTCCATGCTGCACAAACTGCCTGCCCACTAGGTTTCCTTGAGTTAGAGAGGACTAATGTCCCTCATCTACTACCCTTGCTCTGACTGGCGCGATTAGTATGGAGACAGATTAAGAAAGCGATTTGGGTTTAAAGATTTTAGAGCTGAAATGCCCCTGTGGAATAATGATTATTTCCCGGAACTACTGAACCACCCATCCACTTATTTTTGGATGCAGCATAATGTCTTCTCGATGGGAGACTTGTATGACCAGGGGACCTTGGTGTCTTTTGAGCTATTACAGGTTGCACATGATATTCCGAGATCCCAGTTTTTCCGTTACTTACAGCTGAGGTCGGCTCTTCAATCACACATAAGATGTAGGGGTGTGGACCGTACTATCTCATATCTGCCTCTGATAGGAATCCTTAATTCGCAGGATCCCCAAGGTCTCATTTCCTCTTTATACACGTACATGCTGTCGGTGGGAACGGAATCTGCTATAAGCTCCATTAAAAGGAAGTGGGAAAGACTCATCCCTGATACTCAGGGAGAGGAGTGGGAGGAGATCTTGGAGTCTCCAATTGGAGTATCACCATCTATTAATAATAGAATGATACAGCTGTATATAATTAATCAATCATACTTAACTCCGACACGACTTTTCAGGATGGGTCGACTTCAATCATCAGAATGTCTGCGATGTCATTCACCAGATGCAGATTTTGTTCACATGATCTGGCAATGTCCCATTATTTTACATTACTGGAAAGACGTGACCTTGCTTTTGTCATCCTTGATGCAGGCCCCAGTTCCTCTTGAACCACTGGTTTGCTTGTTTGGGGTATGGGATGAGGAGAATTGGGGTCATTATGACGGGATTTTTCTGCGTGAAACACTATTTATGGCACGGAAGGTGTTGGCACTACGGTGGATGGAGGGTTCATGTCCCTCCCTTAGAATGTGGATTGACCTGGTGAACTCGATTGTTCCATACGCTATATCAAAATAGGGGATGCCCGGGCAAAATTGAGACATCATATGTGAGATAACATGATATAAGATACTAGGCTGCGCAGTAGTAGGCACCAGTTGATGTAGTTGTAGTTTAGGAATTTTTTCTTTATTATCTGAATGAACAATATGATAAAAGCTTGTGAAACTCAACTGATATGCATACTTCACAATGTATAACCGGCTGTTCTTTCTGTATACATGAAGGGCTATGTGTGTATTTTATTTTATTATCATAAGCCAATATGTATGTTATGCATTCTTTTTGTTCAATAAACAAATTAAAAAAGGATATGAAAAGCTCACTTACCTCATGCAGTTATTGTGGCTGCAGATTATAAATGATGTTTGTACGATGCATCTGAAACTTTGCATCCTGATTCTTGGTTCATGTTTTTGTTTTTCGTGTTTGTTCATCTTTGCTGTCTTTTGTATGATCTATACTTTGGTACTTGTATACTTGGCATCTTCACACAGCATTGTATATGTCTGGTAGGCTTGTGTACACATAACCGGGTCTTGATGGTGGGGTCGTGGGGAATGTTAATTGTGCTTCACATGAATAGGCATAGGAAATTTTGTGTGATATTGAGTATCCAAATTTTATCCCTGAATTCCCCGGTGAAAAGATCTATGTTATAGAGGGAAGTGCGGAAGTGACGGGCCGAAATTATCTGTTTACAGGAGACACATTTGTTGGAGGCTGATAATTGCAGGATACATCAACCACAATTCCCTCACACATTCTTTACTAACAATACGAGTAAAAAAGCAGGTGTTTGTATAATGATCAAAAATATGGTTGCTTTTAAAAATGTCCATATGCATGCGGACCCGGTGTGCAGAAGTTTGATATTAATTTGCTCCTTAACCCCTTCACTCCCAAGGGTGGTTTGCACATTCATGACCGGGCCAATTTTTACAATTCTGACCACTGTACCTTTATGAGGTCATAACTCTGGAATGCTTCTATGGATCCCGGTGATTCTGACATTGTTTTCTCGTGACATATTGTACTTCATGTTAGTGGTAAAATTTCATTCAAATAACTTGCGTTTATTTGTGAAAAAAACGGAAATTTGGCAAAAATTTTGAAAATTTCGCAAATTTCCAACTTTGAATTTTTATGCCCTTAAATCACAGAGATACGGCACACAAAAAAACTTGATAACTAACATTTCCCACATGTTTACTTTACATCAGCACAATTTTGGAACCAAAATTTTTTTTTGTTAGGAAGTTATAAGGGTTAAAAGTTGACCAGCGATTTCTCATTTTTACAACACCATTTTATTTTTAGGACCACATCACATTTGAAGCCACTTTGAGGGGTCTATATGATAGAAAATACCCAAAATGACACCATTCTAAAAACTGCACCCCTTAAGGTGCTCAAAACCACATTCAAGAAGTTTATTAACCCTTTAGGTGCGTCACAGGAATTTTTTTGAATATTTAAAAAAAAATGAACATCTAACTTTTTTTCACAAAAAAAATACTTCAGGTTCAATTATTTTTATTTTACCTAGGGTAACAGGAGAAATTGGACTGCAAAAGTTATTGTGCAATTTGTCCTGAGTACGCTGATACCTGATTTGTGGGGGGGAATGACTGTTTCGGCGCATGGCAGAGCTCAGAATGGAAGGAGCGCCGTTTGACTTTTTCAGTGCAAAATTGGCTGGAATTCAGATCGGACGCCATGTCACGTTTGGAGAGTTCCTGATGTACCTAAACAGTGGAAACCCCCTACAAGTGACCCCATTTTGGAAACTAGACCCCCCAAGGAACTTATCTAGATATGTGGTGAGAACTTTGAACCCACAAGGGCTTTACAGAAGTTTATAACATAAAGCCGTACAATTAAAAAATCATTTCCACAAAAATGATCTTTTCACCCTCAATTCTTATTTTTCCAAGGGTAACAGCACCCTAAAAGTTATTGTGCAATTTGTCCTGAGTACGCTGATACCCCACATGTGGGGGGTAAACCACTATTTGGGCGCATGGCAGAGCTCGGAAGGGAAGCAGCGCCATTTGACGTTTTTGGCTGGAATTGAGATCGGACACCATGTCGCGTTTGGAAAACCCCTGATGTACCTAAACAGTGGAAACCCCCCACAAATGACAACATTTTGGAAACTAGACCCCCCAAGGAACTTATCTAGATGTGTGGTGAGCACTTTGAACCCCCCAGTGCTTCACAGAAGTTTATAACGCCCGGGCGTGAAAATAAAAAATTCGTATTTTTTCCACAAACATGATCTTTTAGTCACCATTTTTTTTATTTTCCCAAGGGTAACAGGAGAAATTGGACCCCAAAAGTTGTTGTCCAATTTGTCCTGAGTATGTTGATACCCCATATGTGGGAGAAAACTACTGTATGGGCACACGTCGGGGATCGGAAGGGAAGTAGTGACGTTTTGGAATGCAGACATTGATGGAATGGTCTGCGGGTGTCATGTTGCCTTTGGAGAGCTCCTAATGTACCTAAACAGTGGAAACCCCCCACAAATGACCCCATTTTGAAAACTAGACCCCCTAAGGAACTTATCTAGATGTGAGGTGAGCACTTTGAACCCCCAAGGGCTTCACAGAAGTTTATAATGCCAGGGCATGAAAATAAAAAAATCGTATTTTTTCCACAAACGTGATCAATTAGTCCCCAATTTTTTTATTTTCCCAAGGGTAACAGGAGAAATTGAACCCCAAAAGTTGTTGTCCAATTTGTCCTGAGTAAGCTGACACCCCATATGTGGGAGAAAACTACTGTATGGACACACGTCAGGGCTCGGAAGGGAAGTAGTGACGTTTTGGAATGCAGACATTGATGGAATGGTCTGCGGGTGTCATGTTGCCTTTGGAGAGCTCCTAATGTACCTAAACAGTGGAAACCCCCCACAAATGACCCCATTTTGAAAACTAGACCCCCTAAGGAACTTATCTAGATATGAGGTGAGCACTTTGAACCCCCAAGGGCTTCACAGAAGTTTATAATGCCAGGGCATGAAAATAAAAAAATCGTATTTTTTCCACAAACGTGATCAATTAGTCCCCAATTTTTTTATTTTCCCAAGGGTAACAGGAGAAATTGAACCCCAAAAGTTGTTGTCCAATTTGTCCTGAGTACGCTGACACCCCATATGTGGGAGAAAACTACTGTATGGACACACGTCAGGGCTCGGAAGGGAAGTAGTGACGTTTTGGAATGCAGACTTTGATGGAATGGTCTGCGGGTGTCATGTTGCCTTTGGAGAGTCCCTAATGTACCTAAACAGTGGAAACCCCCCACAAATGACCCCATTTTGAAAACTAGACCCCCTAAGGAACTTATCTAGATGTGTGGTGAGCACTTTGAACCCCCAGGAGCTTCACAGAAGTTTATAATGCCCGGGCATGAAAATAAAAAAATCGTATTTTTTCCACAAACATGATCAATTAGTCCCCAATTTTTTCATTTTCCCAAGGGTAACAGGAGAAATTGGACCGCAAAAGTTGTTGTCCAATTTGTCATGAGTACGCTGACACCCCATATGTGGGAGAAAACTACTGTATGGACACACGTCGGGGCTCGGAAGGGAAGCAGTGCCATTTTGGAATGCAGACTTTGATGGAATGGTCTGCGGGTGTCATGTGCGTTTGGAGAGCCCCTGATGTACCTAAACTATTGAAACTCCCAACAAGTGACCCCATTTTGGACACTAGACCCCCCCACGGAACTTATCTAGATGTGTGGTGAGCACTTTGAACCCCCAAGTGCTTCACAGAAGTTTATAACGCTTGGACGTGAAAATAAAAAAATCATTTTTTTCCACAAAAATGATATTTTTGCCCCCAATTTTTTATTTTCCTAAGGGTAACAGGAGAAATTGGACCCCAAAAATTGTTTTGCAATTTGTCCTGAGTAGGCTGATACCCTACATGTGGTGGTAAAACACTGTTTGGGCGCATGGCAGAGCTTGGAAGGGAAGGAGCACCATATGACTTTTTCAACTCAGAATTGGCTGGAATTGAGATCAGACGCAATGTTGCATTTGGAGAGCCCCTGATGTGCCCAAACAGTGGAAACCCCCAATTCTAACTCCAACCCGAACCCCAACACACCCCTAACCCTAATCTCAGCCCTAACCCTAACCCTAGCCCTAACCCTAACCCTAACCCTAATGGAAAAATGGAAATAAATACATTTTTTTAATTTTATTATTTTTCCCTAACTAAGGGGGTGATAACGGGGGGTTTGATTTACTATTTATGGCGGTTTTTATTTTTGGCAGCTGTCGCACGCTAAAAGACGCTTTTTATTGTAAAAATAGTTTTTGCATCACCACATATTGAGAGCTATAATTTTTCCATATTTTGACCCACCGAGTCATGTGAGGTCTTATTTTTTGCAGGACGAGTTGACGTTTTTATTGGTACCATTTTCGGGCACGTGACATTTTTTGATCGCTTTTTATTCCGATTTTTGGGACGCAGAATGAACAAAAACCAGCGTTTCATGAATTTCTTTTGGGGGAGTGCGTTTACACCGTTCTGTGTGCGGTAAAATTGATAATGCGGTTTTATTCTTCGGGTCAGTACGGTTACAGCGATACCTCATTTAGGTCTTTTTTTATGTTTTGTCGGTTTTATGCAATGAAAACTATTTTATATAAAAAATAATTATTTTTGCATCGCTTTATTCTGCGAGCTATAACTTTTTTATTTTTTCGCTGATGATGCTGTGTGGTGGCTCGTTTTTTGCGAGACAAGATGACGTTTTCAGCGGTACCATGGATATTTATATGCGCCTTTTTGATCGCGCGTTATTACACTTTTTGTTTGGCGGTATGATAATAAATCATTATTTTTTGCTTCGTTTTTTATTTTTATTTTTTAAGGGGTTTGCTAAAGGGGTTAACTAATGGGACAGTTTTATAGGGCGGGTCGTTACGGACGTGGCGATACCTAACATGTGTACTTTTATTGTTTTGGTTTTTTTTTATTTTCAAAAAATGAATTTATTGGGGAATATTTTTTTTTTTTTTACTAATTTATTTGGCGATTTTTTTTTTAATTATTTTTACACTTTTTTTTCATTTTTTTTTACTTTATTACATAGTCCCAGGTGGGACATCACTGTCCTGTGACAGATCGCTGATCTGTCACATCACAGATCACTGTGACAGATCAGCAATCTGTCACAGGCATTGAAGAAGACTTCCTCTTGCCTGCGCTTTGCAGGCACTGAGGAAGCCAGCTTCCTCCAGGCCCCCGAAGGCCCCCATCGCCATCTTGGATTCGGGGGCCTGGAGGAAAGGAGTCCCCCGCAGCAGCGCTGCACATTGCGCTGCCGTGGGGGACTCAGGGAAGCACGGAGGGAGCCCCCTCCCTGCCGATGCTTCCCTTTAACTCCCGGTACACTGCGATCATGTTTGATCGCGGTGTGCAAGGGGTTAACGTGTCGGGGGCGGTCCGTGACCGCCCCTGACACATAGTGCCGGGTGTCAGCTGTGATCAGCTGACACCCGGCCGCGATCAGCGGCGCTCACCACGTGGGCGCCGCTGATCGCGGTAGATGTACTATCCCGTCCATGGGCATATGTCGGATGTCAGGAAAGGGTTAA
Organism: Dendrobates tinctorius; assembly: GCF_039654945.1. Classification (NCBI taxonomy): domain Eukaryota; kingdom Metazoa; phylum Chordata; class Amphibia; order Anura; family Dendrobatidae; genus Dendrobates; species Dendrobates tinctorius. The sequence continues at coordinate 14,244,274 of NW_027361728.1, forward strand.
ATGGAGAAGTACCGTATTTTTCGGACTATAAGACGCACCGGACCATAAGACGCACCCCAATTTTCAGAAGGAAGATAGGGAAAAAAATAATAATGTGTCAAATGGGGGTCCGTCTTACTGTCCGAATTCAGCTTACCTTGGAAGGGATCTGGCACAGGTGGAGGAGTGGTCACAGGGGTCATTCAGTGGTCCAGGCTCGTGCGGTGGTGGCAGGTTGGTTGTGCTGGAGCAGCTGGGCTGTACTGGGGCAGCTGGGCTGTGGTAGCTGTGCTGGGGCAGCTGGGCTGTGCTGGGGCAGCTGTGCTGGGGCTGGGGCAGGTGGGCTCTGTGGGGTGAGGGTGGTGGCTCTCTGTGCTCCGGTGCAGGGGCGGTGGCTCCGCCGACATTTCCTCCAAGCCCGGAGGCCCCCACACATCCCTTGCTGGCCGCCGCCATGTTGCGGTGCTCCTCCGGGAACATGGACGCCGGGAAGATGGCCGCCAGATGGGACGAGATTCAAATCTCGGCAACGAAATCTCATCCCCCGAGATCTCGGGACGAGATATGAACCTGCGCATGCGCCGTCCCCGGACCGGCGGCCATCTTCCCGGCATCCATGTTCCCGGAGGCCACTGCAACATGGCGGCAGCCAGCAAGGGATGTGAGGGGGCCTCCTGGCTCGGCGGAAATGCCGGCGGAGCTGCTACCCCTGCACCGGAGCACAGCCCGCTGCCACCACCGCACTACAGAGACCCCGTGGCACCCGCACCAGCCTCGGAGGTAAGTACATTGCGACCATAAGACGCACCCCCCACTTTCCCCCAAAATTTTTTGGGAAAAAAGTGCGTCTTATCGTCCGAAAAATACTTTATACACTCTGGTAGTATTATATGCCCCAAATGATGCACAATACCCCTTCATTCATAATGTTTTCCAGAAAACATCTGCATTCGCCAAGGGTGAGAGAATCATATGTGGGGACTTTAATATTCCAATGGACAGAGTTGCAGATTGTTCTAATAGGACAGTCCGAATCTGGAGGGAGTTGAAAACATTAATAAATGAATACCATCTACATGATTTTTGGAGATATTTACATGCTGGTGAAAAGGATTATACTATCTATTCCTTCCGTCATTGGACTTATAGTAGGATAGATTTCTTTCTAGTGGACAATAAGGCATTGGGTAGATGCATTTCAGGGAATATTGGTCTGATTTCATGGCCCATGCCCCTGTATCTCTGAAATTAGCTCTGCGTCACCAGGCTAACCCGTCCTCCAGATGGCGACTGAACAAGTCTCTGCTTCTGAATGAATGGGTACTAAAGAGAGTGTGGGCGGAATTGACACATTATTTCCATGAAAATGATAATGGGGAAGTTACTGATGAATCCCTGTGCTCAGAGCATAAGGCTGTTATAAGGGGGATATTTTTTACAGCAAGCGTCCTATTTGAAGCGCAACATGGAAAAATATAGAGACAGCTTCATTTCCCATCTCAAGCAATTAGATTCTCTAAATAAATCATCCCCATCTCAGGCATTGTCAGAAGAGATTTACTATATTAGTTTTAAATTGAGAGAGAATCTCCTGTCTGTGTATGAACATAACCTTGAAAATCTTAAATCAAAATTCTATGCAACTGGGGACAAAGTCAGTGTTTTAGCCTGCAGGGTCAAGAAAAGAGAGGTAAGATCCAGGATTGATCATCTGGTGGACCCCCCAGGGGAAACATATCAGAAACCCAATGGAGATTATGAATGAGTTTGCTAGGTATTATACTCAACTTTATAATTTAGGGGAAGATCCTGATACGCCCCAGCCCTCTCCAGTGGTGATTGACCAGTACTTGCAAAGCATTAATTTACCAAAGGTTTCCCAAGAACAATTGAATTTCCTGAACGCGCCCTTTACTAAAGAGGAAATTTGGACCACCATTAGGTCCACCAAAGGTCATAAGGCTCCAGGTCCGGATGGGTTACCAAATGAGTACTATGAACAATTCTAGAAGATTCTAACCCCCTTCTACATTTCCATACATTATGGCAGGGTAAGGAGTCTATATCTAAAACTAACATAAAAACTATGATTTCTACTATGCCCAAAACAGGGAAATCTCCAACGTGTCCTAGTGCCTTTTGCACTTCTAAATTGCGATGTACAAATTTTCTCTGAAATATTAGCTTTAAGATTACATCACATTGTTCCCATATTAATTTTCCCGCAGCAGGTTGGTTTTGTGGCGGGTCGAGAAACAAAAGATGGGACAAGCAGACTATTAAGGCTGGTTTCACATTTGCGTTTTTTTTCGCGGTAATTTAGCGCTAAATAGCGCATGCGTTTTTTTTTCCTATACTTTGCATGGGATGCGCTTATGTGCGCATACACATGCGTTTGTACGCGTTTTACCGCGCATGCGTTTTTTTGCGGTATGCGCTCGGGCGCACAAAATGCAACTTGTTGCATTTTTTGTGCGTCCGATTTGCCTCAAAAAAACGCATGCGCGCGCAATGCGTTTTTTTACAGCAAGACACCCATTATAAGTCTATGGTGAGCATATGTGCGCATTGGCATGCTTATGTATGCGTTTTTTTGCACATGCGTTTTTTTTTTTACCATTAGTTTAGACAATGGAATTTAGGGGTTTGGGTAAAGTTAGGGTTAGTTAAGGGGGTTTAGGGTTAGGGTTAGGGTTAGGGTCAGGGTTAAGTATGGTTTGGTTAAGGGTTAGGGTTAGGGTTAGGGTCAGGGTTAGGGTTAAGTATGGTTTGGTTAAGGGTTAGGGTTAGGGTCAGGGTTAGGGTTAAGTATGGTTTGGTTAAGGGTTAGGGTCAGGGTTAGGGTCAGAGTTAGGGTTAAGTATGGTTTGGTTAAGGGTTAGGGTCAGGGTTAGGGTCAGGGTTAGGGTCAGGGTTAGGGTTAAGTATGGTTTGGTTAAGGGTTAGGGTCAGGGTTAGGGTCAGGGTTAGGGTTAAGTATGGTTTGGTTAAGGGTTAGGGTCAGGGTTAGGGTTAGGGTCAGGGTTAGGGTTAGGGTTAAGGTTAGTTAGGGTTTGGGTTAGGGTTAAGTATGGTTTGGTTAAGGGTTAGGGTCAGGGTTAGGGTTAGGGTCAGGGTTAGGGTCAAGTATGGTTTGGTTAAGGGTTAGGGTCAGGGTTAGGGTCAGGGTTAGGGTTAAGTATGGTTTGGTTAAGGGTTAGGGTCAGGGTTAGGGTCAGGGTTAGGGTTAAGTATGGTTTGGTTAAGGGTTAGGGTCAGGGTTAGGGTTAGGGTCAGGGTTAGGGTTAGGGTTAAGTTTAGTTAGGGTTTGGGTTAGGGTTAAGTATGGTTTGGTTAAGGGTTAGGGTTAGGGTCAGGGTTAGGGTCAGAGTTAGGGTTAAGTATGGTTTGGTTAAGGGTTAGGGTCAGGGTTAGGGTCAGGGTTAGGGTTAAGTATGGTTTGGTTAAGGGTTAGGGTCAGGGTTAGGGTTAGGGTTAAGGTTAGTTAGGGTTTGGGTTAGGGTTAAGTATGGTTTGGTTAAGGGTTAGGGTCAGGGTTAGGGTCAGGGTTAGGGTTAAGTATGGTTTGGTTAAGGGTTAGGGTCAGGGTTAGGGTCAGGGTTAGGGTTAGGGTTAAGGTTAGTTAGGGTTTGGGTTAGGGTTAAGTATGGTTTGGTTAAGGGTTAGGGTCAGGGTTAGGGTAGGGTCAGGGTTAGGGTTAGGGTTAAGGTTAGTTAGGGTTTGGGTTAGGGTTAAGTATGGTTTGGTTAAGGGTTAGGGTCAGGGTTAGGGTTAAGTATGGTTTGGTTAAGGGTTAGGGTTAGGGTCAGGGTTAGGGTTAGGGTTAGGGTCAGGGTTAGGGTTAGTAAAGTCATGGTTTGGGTTAGTGTGAGGGGCCACCTAATGTTGGAAAAAAACGCAAACGCGGTAAAAACGCACTAAAAGCGCATAAAAACGCTGCGTTTTTTTCATGCATGCTCATAAAAATGCTTGAAAAAAACGCAGCAGTTGTATGCTTTTGTATGCATTTTTCAATGCGTTTTTTTGCGGGAAAAACGCGCTGCAAAAAAAAGCAAGTGTGAAACAGGCCTTAGATTGTGAGCCCCATCGGGGACAGTGATGATAATGTGTGCAAACTGTAAGCGCTGCGGAATGTTAGTGCTAAATAAAGATTATTATTATTAATGATTAACTTAATCAAAGTGGCTGAGCTTTGTGGACTCCCCAGTGCATTCCTGTCTTTGAATGCTGAAAAAGCTTTTGACAGGGTGCACTGGGATACCTTAGGAGTGTTTTGACGAAGTTTGGCTTGCTGGGCCCCATATTGTCAGCGATCTGTGCCATGTATTCCAACCCTAATGCTAGGGTATTGTTGTTGGGACTTTTGTCAAGCTCATTTGCAATAACTAACGGAACACGTCAGGGCTGCCCTGTCTCCCATCATCACTTTTTGCATGGAGCCATTAGCTGAAAAAGTACGAGCTTCTCTGTAATTATCTTGTGCACTGATATAGAATCATCCTTTCCTGACATTGTTACCACGTTAGAAGAATTTGCTAAAATATCGTACTATAAACTTAATGCCACTAAATCACTAGTTTTTCCTGTTTTGGTTCTGTCCACAACTCGAGGATTATTGGAATGTACATATAGTTTTAAATGGGTAGTTGATGGGATCCCATATTTAGGTATAGTTCTTACACACTCTAAACAGCTTATAAACATCCTGGAAGAGACCAAGTTAGAATTATTAATTATTCTTTCTTCACTGCCCAAATTCTGTGAGGCACATGTGGTGTCAATATAATCACTCCACCCCTAGATTAATTTGGTGGAGGGTGTAGTTTGTGAAATGAGGTCTCATATATTGGGGGTTTCTGCTGTTCTTGCAGCTCAGAGGCGCTGCCAATGTGACATGGCAGCCTCAAACCATTCCAGCAATATCTGAGCTCCAATATGACGCATCTTCCCTTCTAAGCCTTGCACTGTGCCGCAAAAGTAGTTTTGACCACATATGGGGTATCTTCATATTGAGGGGAAATTACACAACAAATTTTGGGGTCTGTTTTCTCCTGCTATCCTTGTGAAAATGAAAAAAATCGGGGCTAAAACAAAATGTTGTGGGAAAAATATTTTTATTTTAATTTTCACAGATCAGCATTGTAAAATTCTGTGAAGCATATGGGGATTCAAGGTGCTCACCATACATTCCACCCTTATCCCTTCCTTGAGCGGTTTACTTTTCAAAACGGGTTCACTTATAGTAGGGTTCCACTATTTAGGCACATCAGGGGCTCTCCGAATGCAACATTACACCCGCAGGACATTCCATCAAAGTATATGCTGCAAAAAAAGCACTCCTTCATTTCTGAGACCTGCCTTGCATCCAACAGTAGTTTTCCCCCACTTATGAGGTATCTGCATACTCAGGTGACATTGCACAGCAAATTTTGAGTTCTATTTTGGCCTGTTACCCTTGTGAAAATAAAAAAATGGGGCTAAAAAAACATTTTTGTGGGAAAAATTAGATTTTTTTTTTAATTTTCACAGTGTAACGTTATAAATAGTGTTGAGCATTCCGATACCGCAAGTATCGGGTATCGGCCGATACTTGCTGTATCGGAATTCCGATACCGACTTCCGATATTTTTTCAATATCGGAAGTCGGCATCGGAATCGGAAGTTCAAAGTTGATTGACAGCCTGACGTCATCATGATGCGCGGTGTGTGCGCATCATGATGCGCCGTCATTTCGGGCCTTCCGGGGGTCTCTGCCGGCCTGCCGGGGGGCTGTGCCGGCCTGCCGGGGGGCTGTGTGGACTGCCCGGGGTCTGTACCGGCCTGCCGGGGGGCTGTGCCGGCCTGCCGGTGGTCTGTGCACCCTGTGGGGGTCTGTACCGGCCTGCCGGGGGGCTGTGCCGGCCTGCCGGTGGTCTGTGCACCCTGTGGGGGTCTGTGCCGGCCTGCCGGGGGGCTGTGCCGGCCTGCCGGGGGGCTGTGCTGATGTCCGGGGGTCTGTGCAAGCATCGTCCGATGGGACTACAAGTCCCATCTGGCGATGCCTGCTACCATGACAGTGATTGACACATTAGCCAATGATGGGACAGTAGTAGTCCCATCACCTGGCTAATGTGTTAAATGTTAAAAAAAAAAAAATACTACATACATACTACATACATACTACATGCATGCTACATACATACTACATGCTACATACATACTACATACATACTACATACATACCACATACATACCACATATATACCACATACATACTACATACATACTACATACATAACACATATATACTACATACATACTACATGCTACATACATACTACATACATACTACATACATACTACATGCTACATACATACTACATATATACTACATGCATGCTACATACATACTACATGCTACATACATACTACATATATACTACATACATACATGCTACATACATGCTACATACATACTGCATGCTACATACATACTACATACATACTACATGCATGCTACATACATACCACATACATACTACATACATACTACATATATACTACATGCATGCTACATACATACCACATACATACTACATACATACTACATATATACTACATGCATGCTACATACATACTACATACATACTACATGCTACATACATACTACATATATACTACATGCATGCTACATACATACTGCATGCTACATGCATGCTACATACATACTACATACATACTACATGCTACATACATACCACATATATACTACATACATACTACATACAATACATTAATACAATACATACATAGACATACAGTACATATAACATAGAGTAACATACTTACCAATACTTGTCACATTGTTCCCCGAAGCCATTGTCTTTTACGGAATAAATATTAACATAACAAACCACAAAAATACTCACCCACGATCCGAAGCAGTCCACGAGTGTGTCCCACGACGATCTTGGGTAGAGAACTGCAGCATCAGCTGTTGCTGCCGTTCTCTACGGGCTGCAGGAATCCAATGACGGAAGGTAGGTATCCTTCCGCACTGTATTCCTCCGCCACTTAAAAAAAAAAAAAGTCCCTAGTCTCACTTTATGCCATTGCTGTGTGGGAAATTCCCACGCAGCAATGGCATAAAGTGAGACTAGGGACTTTTTTTTTTTTTAAGTGGCGGAGGAATACAGTGCGGAAGGATACCTACCTTCCGTCATTGGATTCCTGCAGCCCGTAGAGAACGGCAGCAACAGCGGATGCTGCAGTTCTCTACCCAAGATCGTCGTGGGACACACTCGTGGACTGCTTCGGATCGTGGGTGAGTATTTTTGTGGTTTGTTATGTTAATATTTATTCCGTAAAAGACAATGGCTTCGGGGAACAATGTGACAAGTATTGGTAAGTATGTTACTCTATGTTATATGTACTGTATGTCTATGTATGTATTGTATTAATGTATTGTATGTAGTATGTATGTAGTATATATGTGGTATGTATGTAGCATGTAGTATGTATGTAGCATGCATGTAGCATGCAGTATGTATGTAGCATGCATGTAGTATATATGTAGTATGTATGTAGCATGTAGTATGTATGTAGTATATATGTGGTATGTATGTAGCATGTAGTATGTATGTAGCATGCATGTAGTATGTATGTAGCATGCATGTAGTATATATGTAGTATGTATGTAGCATGTAGTATGTATGTAGCATGCATGTAGTATATATGTAGTATGTATGTAGCATGTAGTATGTATGTAGTATGTATGTGGTATGTATGTAGCATGTAGCATGCATGTAGTATGTATGTAGTATATATGTGGTATGTATGTAGCATGTAGTATGTATGTAGCATGCAGTATGTATGTTGCATGTAGTATATATGTAGTATGTATGTAGTATGAATGTAGCATGCAGTATGTATGTAGCATGCATGTAGTATATATGTAGTATGTATGTAGCATATATGTAGTATGTATGTAGCATATAGTATATATGTAGTATGCATGTTGCATGCATGTAGTATATATGTAGTATGTATGTTGCATGTAGTATATATGTAGTATGTATGTAGCATGTAGTATGTATGTAGTATGTATGTGGTATGTATGTAGCATGTAGCATGCATGTAGTATGTATGTAGTATATATGTGGTATGTATATAGCATGTAGTATGTATATAGCATGCATGTAGTATGTATGTAGCATATATGTAGTATGTATGTAGTATGTATGTAGCATGCATGTAGTATATATGTAGTATGTATGTAGCATATATGTAGTATGTATGTAGCATGTAGTATATATGTAGTATGCATGTTGCATGCATGTAGTATATATGTAGTATGTAAGTTGCATGTAGTATATATGTAGTATGTATGTTGCATGTAGTATATATGTAGTATGAATGTAGCATGTAGTATGAATGTAGCATGTATGTAGTATGAATGTTGTATGTATGTAGCATGTAATTTTTTTTTATTTTTTTTTACATTCAACACATTAGCCGGATGATGGGACTACTACTGTCCCATCATTGGCTAATGTGTCAATCACTGTCATGGTAGCAGGCATCGCCCGATGGGACTTGTAGTCCCATCGGACGATACCTGCACAGACCCCCGAAGCCTGCACAGCCCCCCGGCAGGCCGGCACAGCCCCCCGGCAGGCCGGCACAGCCCACCGGAGCCTGCACAGCCCCCCGGCAGGCCGGCACAGCCCCCCGGCAGGCCGGCACAGCCCCCTGGCAGGCCGGCACAGCCCCCCGGCAGGCCGGCACAGCCCCCCGGAGCCTGCACAGACCCCCTGGCAGGCCGGCACAGCCCCCCGAAAGGCCCGTACAGACCCCAGAGAGGCTGTACAAGGGAAAAACAGGATTTTTCTTATTCCGATACCGGAAGTCCCATAGACTTGAATGGGACTTCCGGTATCGGAATCGGCGATACCGATACTTTTTTTTAAGATCGGCCGATCCATTCCGATCCGATACTTTGAAGTATCGGACGGTATCGCTCAACTCTAGTTATAAACTTCTGTGAAGCACCTGGGGTTTCAATGTCCTCACCATACATCTTGATACATTCCTTAAGGGGTCTAGTTTCCAAAGCAGGGTCATTTGTGCAGGGGGTTTCACTGTTTAGGCACATCAGGTGCTCTCCAAATGCGACATGGCACCCACAAATTATTCCAGCATTCAAAAAGTCAAATGGCCATTCTTACCTTCTGAGCCCTGACATGAGCACAATTTTTGAGGTCCATTTTCTCCTCTTCCCCTTGTGAAAAGAAAACATTTGGAGCTAAAAGAAAAAATGATTTCTTTTAGCTTTCATAGCTCAAAGTTATAAATTTCTGTGAAGCACCTAGCGGTCAAGGTGCTCACCACACATCTAGTTAAGTTCTTTGAGGGGTTTCGCTTCCAAAATTGTGTCTCTTGTGGGGGTTTCTACTGTTTAGGTACTTCAGGATCTGTCAAACGGTGCTTCTTTCCTTCTGAGCCCTGGTGTGCACCCAAACAGTACTTTTCACCCACATGTAGGGTATCGGTGTGCTCAGGTGAAATTGCACAACAATATCTTGGATTAAATTTTCTCCTGTTATCCCTGTGAAAATAACGAAAGTTGGGTCTTAAGAAAAATATTTGTGAAAAAAACTTAAATGTTAATTTTTTCCTTCCACATTGAAAAAATTCCTTGGAAGCACCTGAAGGATTAATACACCTCTTGAAAGTAGTTTTGAGCACCTTGAGGGGTGCAGTTTTTAGAATGATTTCAATTTTGGGTATTCTCTGTCATATAGACCTCTCAAAGTCAGGTCAAATATGATGCGGTCCCTAAAAAATTGTTTTGTAAATTTTGTCAGAAAAATTAGACATTGCTAGTCAACTTTTAACCCTTCTATCTTCCTACCAAATATAAAAAGTTTCAAAAATTGAAATTGTGCTGATGTAAAGTAGGCATGTGGGATATGTTATTTATTATCTATTTTGTGTAACATAAAGCTCTGGTTTAAGGGCATAAAAATTAAAAGTTTAAAAATTGCAAAATTTTTACCAAATTTCCCATTTTTTCACAAATAAACATAACTTATGTCGAACAATTTTTTCCACTATCATTAAGTACTATATGTTGAGAAAAAACTTTCTCAGAATCAGTGGAAGTCATTGAAGCATCCCAGAGTTATTACCTCAAAGAGGCAATGGTCAAAATTGAAAAATTTGGCCTGGTCATGAAGGTGAAAACCAGCTTGGGGGGTTAAAACTCCAAACAGAACCTGAAACACATGGTAGGAAAAGAAATGCTACCTTCAACATAGATCATAGAATCACAAAAATGCCAAAGAAGCATCCGATGATCAGCTTCAGGGAGATTAAAGATCTTTAGTTACCTGAGTCCTGCAACCATCAGAAGACTATTACGTGAAGTCAAACTATTTGCAAGAAATCCTCGTAAAGGACCATTGCTGAAAAAGACATGTTGAAAAAGTTAAATTGCCAAAGAATGCATGGAATGCCCTAAAGAAGTGGTGCAATTTCTATGGACATATGAGAGCAAGATTGTTCTTATTAGACCTAAATGAGGAAGCCAGTTTGTGAGATGATCCATAAACACTGAAATCAAGCCACAGTACACTGTGAAGCATGTAAAGCATGGAGGTGCAAGCATAATGATTTGGGGATGCTTCTCATAATGTGGAGTAGAGCCCATTTATCACATGCCAGGCACATTCGACCAGTTTGAATATATCAAAATACTGGAACAGGTGATGTTGCCTTATGCTGAAGAAGACATGCCATTGAAATGGGTGTTTCATCAGAATACTGAATCCCTAACACACCAGCAAAAAGGCAACATCCTGGTTCCAGACCAACAAGATTCATGCCACACTGATGTAAAGCAGTTATCAGAATTAATCTCTATATATAAAACTGAATGTACACTCACTGGCCACTTTATTAGGTACACCTGTCCAACTGTGTGTTAAGACTTAATTTCTAATCAGCCAATCACATGGCGGCAACTCAGTGCATTTAGGCATGTAGACATGGTCAAGACAATCTCCTGCAGTTCAAACCGAGCATCAGTATGGGGAAGAAAGGTGATTTGAGTGCCTTTGAACGTGGCATGATTGTTGGTGCCAGAAGGGCTGGTCTGAGTATTTCAGAAACTGCTGATCTACTGGGATTTTCACGCACAACCATCTCTAGGGTTTACAGAGAATGGTCCGAAAAAGAAAAAAAATCCAGTGAGCGGCAGTTCTGTGGCCGGAAATGCCTTGTTGATGCCCGAGGTCAGAGGAGAATGGGCAGACTGGTTTGAGCTGATAGAAAGGCAACAGTGACTCAAATTGCCACCCGTTACAACCAAGGTAGGCAGAAGAGCATCTCTGAACGCACAGTGCGTCGAACTTTGAGGCAGATGGGCTACAGCAGCAGAAGACCACACTGGGTACCACTCCTCTCAGCTAAGAACAGGAAACTGAGGCTACAATTTGCACAAGCTCATCGAAATTGGACAGTAGAAGATTGGAAAAACGTTGCCTGGTCTGATGAGTCTCGATTTCTGCTGCGACATTCGGATGGTAGGGTCAGAATTTGGCGTAAACAACATGAAAGCATGGATCCATCCTGCCTTGTATCAACGGTTCAGGCTGGTGGTGGTGGTGTCATGGTGTGGGGAATTTTTTCTTGGCACTCTTTGGGCCCCTTGGTACCAATTGAGCATCGTTGCAATGCCACAGCCTACCTGAGTATTGTTGCTGACCATGTCCATCCCTTTATGACCACAATGTACCCAACATCTGATGGCTACTTTCAGCAGGATAATGCGCCATGTCATAAAGCTCGAATCATCTCAGATTGGTTTCTTGAACATGACAATGAGTTCACTGTACTCAAATGGCCTCCTCAGTCACCAGATCTCAATCCAATAGAGCATCTTTGGGATGTGGTGGAACGGGAGATTCGCATCAGGGATGTGCAGCCGACAAATCTGCGCCAACTGTGTGATGCCATCATGTCAATATGGTCCAAAATCTCTGAGGAATGCTTCCAGCACCTTGTTGAATCTCTGCCACGAAGAATTGAGGCAGTTCTGAAGGCAAAAGGGGGTCCAACCCGTTACTAGCATGGTGTACCTAATAAAGTGGCCAGTGAGTGTATGTGTGTGTATGTCTGTATCTCCAACCATTCACGAAGCATCTTTAATTTCACCAGAGCTGTTCAAAAGAAACTGAGCTGTGATTGGTTGCTATGAGCAAGTTTTCCTTACAAACCAATCACTAAGCATCTCTCATTTCACCAGAGCTGGTTAAAAGAAGCTTAGCTGTGATTGGTTGCTATGAGCAAGTTTTCCCACTTGACAACACCTCAGCAGACACTGACATGGTAGGAGAAATCTTGCATCCCCGGGAACATAAGCTCCCAGCCATTGTCTGTCCCCAGAAAGGAGCAGAGAGCAACATGACAGAAATGAATTACCCCCTCCCGTGCCCATATACCCATCACACATCCTCCATCCCATAGGCACCTCTTCCCTCTTAAAGGGATCTCCGGTATGGAAGTCAGAGAAAATCCATCCAGTGCTTTGGTTTTGACCCCAGACCTCTCTTAAAGGGATCCCCGGTATGGAAGTTAAGAACATTCCACTCAGCTCTATGGTACTGACCCCAGGGTTCTATTAAAGGGATCATTGGTATGTAAGTCAGGGCAAATCCACTCAGCGCTCTGTTCTGACCCAAGGCCCCTCTTAAAGGGATCTCTGGTATGGAAGTTAGGGTAAATCTCAGCACTCTGATTCTCACCCCAGGCTTCTATTAAAGGGATCATTGGTATGGAAGTCAGGGCAAATCCACTGAGTGCTCTGGTTCTGACCCCAGGCCTCTCTTAAATGAATCTCTGGTATGGAAGTTAGGGTAAATCTCAGCACTCTGATTCTCACCCCAGGCTTCTATTAAAGGGATCATTGGTCTGGAAGTCAGGGCAAATCCACTGAGTGCTCTGGTTCTGATGCCAGGCCTCTTTTAAAGGGATCCCGGGTATGGAAGTTAGGACCGTTCCACTCAGCGCTCTGGTTCTGACCCCAGGATGATGGGATAATGTGGGATATTAGGGGTAGTAGTCTGGCGGCTGTGACGGGATGATGTGGGATATTAGTGGTAGTTGTCCGGTGGCTCTGGCTGACGGGACGATGTGGGATATTAGTGGTAGCCGTCTGATAGCTCTGGCTGACGTGATGATGTGGGATATTATAGTGAATGTGGCTATGTGGAATGGGCAGGGCTCTACACTCAGGTTTATATATATAGATATAATCATCATAATTTGTTATAACTAACCGTAGTTAGTTACCATGCCCGGGCAACGCCGGGCTCTTCAGCTAGTGGTTATATAATAATGACAAGTGAACACTAAAATGCTCTGGTGCACGTTGCTCGAGCTGATCAATTCCTAATACTCGCATGCTCATTTTGAGTAACAAATATAATAGGAGTCAATGGAAAAGCCAAGCTTTTTTCTGGCAAACCCTACAAAGAGGTCTGAGGGGCAGTGAAAATGTTCAAATGGATGGAAAAAGTGTTGAATGGAAGGAGAGCAGCATTGGGAAGACCCCTCAAAGCATCTCTGACTCCCAGATCGCTGCTGAGAACAATGGTGTTACACTTTTACGCCACTTTAACCCCTTTCTGACATCAGATGTACTAGTACGCCGATGTCGGTCACCCTCCCTTTGATGTGGGCTCTGGCAATAAGCCCACATATTTCTCGGTATATATCAGCTGTTTTGAAAAAAAAGATTAATCTGATCGCTAAACGGCGTAGCGAGAAAAAGTCAAAACGCCAGAATTAAGTTTTTTTGGGTTGCCGCGACATTGCATTAAAATGCAATGACGGGCGATCAAAAGATCGTATCTGCACAAAAATAGTATCAATAAAAATGTTCGCTTGGTGCGCTAAAAATAAACCCTCACCCAACCCGAGATCACAAAAAATGAAGATGCTACGGGTATCGGAATATGGTGCAACTTTTTTTTAATAAAGTTTGGAAATTTTTTTCACCACTTAGATAAAAAAAGAACATAGACCTGTTTGGTGTCTATGAACTTGTAATGACCTGGAAAATCATAATTGCAGGTTAGTTTTAATGAACCTAGCATTGTTACCCAATCCGCACTGAGCAGATGAGATGAGGCTGGTCCGCATGCAAAGCTTCATGTTTAATTTTGAGCAGTAACTGTTTAAGTAGCCACAAAAGCAGGATAGTTGCACTGACTCGTAGTGTCATTGATTCTTACCATCTTTGTGGAGTCCTCAAAGTCTTGGAGAACCAAACCAATGTCAAACATCCATGCCCACTCTTCAATTGTTATATGCGGAGGCTGACCAGAATACTGACAAGCATGCTGGAGCTGGTACTCAACCACTGACTTCTTCAGCTCACAAAGCCTTGCCAGTATGTGCAATGTGGAGTTCAAGTGAGTGGTGATGTCGCACACCAGTCAGTGAGCTGGCACTTGCATGCGCTGCTGCAGCACTTCCAGAACGGTGGCATCTGTAGCCACTTTGCAAAAATTGGTGCTGATGCAGCATATCTTGACCAGAAGCTCTGGTAAATCAGGGTATGTTTTCAGAAACTGCTCAACTACTAAGTTGACCACATGTGTCAAGCATGGTACATGTGTGAGCTTGCCAAGCTGCACAGCCACTGCCAGGTTATGCCCATTATCACACGCGACCATGCCTGGTTGGAGGTTTAGTGGGAAAAACCACATCTGTCTGGTCTGTTATTCCTTTAAGTAACTGCCGTGGTGTGCAGTTTGTCTCTTAGACAAATTAGCTTCATTAACAGGAGGGGGTGCAGGAGCTGCTGTTGAAGGAGGAGGAAATCCTGATAGTAGGGCCAGCAATCCTCACTGTGCCAGGGTGTCACTCGGCCCCAGCCTCCACAATGTTTACCCAGTGTGCCGTCAGGGATTTGTAGTGTCCGTGGCCACAAGCGCTTGTCCACGTGTCAGTAAAGTGGACTATGCTAGTAAGTGCGCTGGTAAGGGCATTGGTGATGTTCCTGGACACGTGCTGGTATAAAGTGGTGACACCACCATGGGAGAAAAAAGTGGCAGCTGGGGAGCAAGTACCGAGGGCCGGCTGCTGCGGAAAACCTCCGTTTCTTCCAGTCCAAATGGCAAAATTTCCATGACAACCAACTTGAAAATGTGCCCGTTTAGCATTTGGGCTGTTGGGTGGGTGGCTGGGAACTTTATTTTTTGCTCCAAGGCTTGGGGCAGGGGCAGCTGAACACTGGGCTGGGACAAGGATTTGGAAGTGCCTGATGATGATAAGTCAGAATGCTCAAGGATAGATGCAGGGCAGGAAGCATCTGTGCCATTCTTTTGGACAGGGGATTGGGAAGTACCTAGCACAGGGGAAGAGGCATTGGTATCACCCGTGGGCACCAATCGTGGACCCAGGCATTTGGCCCACCGAGTCAGGTGCTTGGATGACGTGCCTGATCATGCTGTTGGTGGTTAGATTCTTAGTGGTCAGGCCCCTGCTGATCTTTGCATGACACAGGTTGCAGATGGCCATTTTGTTTGTCTCAGAACTCTCTTTAAAAAAAAAATTCCCAGACTGGGGAACACCTAACTCTTTGAGAAATTCAGGAGTGTCTGTGGTCTGTGGAACAGTTTTCCGCCTTCTCCCTCTGGTCACCCCACTCTTCTTCCTGTCTATTTCGGTGCTGCCAACCTGTCTCCCCTCAGCGCTGCTGGCCTTGCTTTGCATGCCAGATTCCTAGGTTGGGTCAGTGACTACGTCATCCACCACCTCGTCTTCAACCACTGCACCCTGGTCCTCCTGATTTTCTGACTTGCCAACAACAAAACCTAGTGGCGACTGTGTCTCATAATCATCATACTCCTTATGCCAAATTTGAAATTTCCCACACTTGTTCGCACTGCTCTGGCTTCAGAAGTGGTGTACCGTGCCTCCCTGCAAAGTGGTACAGTATCCTACATATGTTTCATTCATGGGCGTGTTTCTTGTGCTCCAGCAACAGGCATAGTCACACCTGCCCCGTCTGAATGCACTATCATCAGCATTACCACTTCCCCATTCCTTAATGCACGCCATATGCGTTTTGTAATTGCTAGGTCTCTTGAAACCAAGATTATTTTTATTAAAAGAAAAAAATTGGTCACTTGCAACAATCAAAGAGGTTTTTGTGATCCACTGTAATTTAACAGAAAAAAACCTATATGGATGACAATCAAATTCAATCCATTGAAACTTTTGAGAATTTTTCTGCTTTTTCTCAGTTTTAGAGATCACAGAAATGTTCACAGACAACATAACACTGTATGTCTGAGAATTGGAAGGTTACAAAATTTTTACAAGTCTTTTAGCAGTTTGATAGATTACAGAAATGTTCACAGACCATGTAACACTGTATGTCTCAGAAATAGAAGCCTATACATTTTTTAAGCTTTTGTTCACTTTTAGAGATCACAGAAATGTTCACAGACAATGTAACACTATATCTCTGAGAAATGGAAACCTACAAAATGTTTACAAGCTTTTGTTCACTTTTAGAGATCACAGAAAAGATCAGACAATGTACACATATGGTCAAAATTGTTGGTACCCCTCGTTTAATGACAGAAAAAACTACAATGGTCACAGAAGTAACTGACAAAAGTAATAATAAATAAAAAATCTATGAAAATGAACAAATGAAAGTCAGACATTGCTTTTCAACCATGCTTCCACAGAATTTAAAAAATAAAATAAAACTCATGAAATAGGCCTGGACAGAAAATGATGTTACCCCTGAAAATAATGTAACAAAAGAGACATGTTAAATCAAGGTGTGTCCACTAATTAGCATCACAGGTCTCTACAGTCTTGGAATCAGTGAGTAATCCTGTATAGAGGGCTTCAGATACTCAGTGTGCTGTTTGGTGACATGGTGTGTATCAATCTCAACATGGACCAGAGGAAGCAAAGGAAAGATTTGTCTCAGGAGATTAGAAAGAAAATTATAGACAAACGTGTAAAAGTTATAAGACCAGCTCCAAGCAGCATGATGTTCCTGTGACTACAGTTGTACATATTATTCAGAAATTTTTTAGCCAACCTCCCTGGACATGGCCGCAGGAGAAAAAATTGATGACAAATCAAAGAGACGGATAATACGAATGGTAACAAAAGAGCCCAGAAAACTTCTAAACAGATTAAAGGTGAACTTCAAGCTCAAGGAACATCGGTGTCAGATCGCACCATCCGTCGTTGTATGAGTCAAAGTGGACTTCATGGGAGACGACCAAGCAGGACACCATTGTTGAAAAAAATCATAAAAAAGCCAGACTGGAATTTGCCAAACTGCTAGTAATGGGCGAGCACTAAAATGCTCGGGTGCTCGTTGCTCAGATTGAGCAAATTGGAATGCTCAGGTGCTCGACCCGAGCAACGAGCCCGATGTAAGTGTATGGGAAACTCAAGCATTTTAACTGTGCCCCCCCGGCGGTCTGCAGAGAAATTGCGGAAATCGTTTGAAACAGTGCTCAAATGACATGGGAACAGCATGTGGAAGACCCCTGGAAGCATTTCTGACTCCCAGATCACTGCTGTGAATAATGTTGTCAGTCTTACGCCACTTT
The DNA here is from genome assembly GCF_039654945.1 of Dendrobates tinctorius. NCBI lineage: Eukaryota > Metazoa > Chordata > Amphibia > Anura > Dendrobatidae > Dendrobates > Dendrobates tinctorius. The sequence continues at coordinate 14,261,889 of NW_027361728.1, forward strand.
TACAGACTCGCAATAAAACCTACAAAAACAAAACTAAAATGGATTTTCCTGGGAAATATGTTAAGGAACATCCTTTCCTGGGTAATAACTTGTATATAAGGCAAAATAAATAACCAAAAATACTCTTCCACACCTTGGGCTATGTTCACAGGTAGCATCTTTGAACTTTAGGATTGCTTTCAACCAAGACAAATGCATTCACTGGGAAATGTCATTTTAACATTTTACAACCTTATCTGGGGATGTTGTGTGTGACACATCATCAGACACATCCTGTTTCATTTATGAAGTAGGGACTCTAAAAGTCACAAAGCCTATTTTTATAGGGCCATCAGGTGGCCTTTACTATTCTTTAAGGGCCAGCAATCGGCCCTCACTATTCTTAGAGAGCCATCAGCCGACTATGCATTGCTGTTCCCATTATTAAACAGTGGGTCTCCTATACTGTTATTGCGTATGCAGTGAGTGGCAGGGCTGCCCAAAATTTAAATGCACCCCAATACTCCTTTGAAGAGACATACAGGAGGGCCTCCAGAGAACAATGTTCCCATTATTAGGAAGTGGGACTCTCATACTGTTTACCTATGCATTGAATGCAAGGGCTGCCAAAAATTTGGAGGCACTACAATGCCCCTTGGAATAGATGTGGAGGAGGGCCTCATAACAAAATGATCCCATTAGAAAGGAGCGGGTCTCCTATACTTGTAAAGCCCACGTGCTAAGTATGGGCTGACAAACATTTACCCCTGGGGGGTATATGGGTCGCCCTCCCAGGGCTGACGGGGTACTCGGTACCGGGCCCGATGAGCTTCAATGGGAGATGTCACGGCAGCTGGGACCCGGCCCGTGGCCCTGGGCGCCCATTGTAAAAGGGGAATGTACAGTGTGCTTATGGTGATGAAAGTTTATGAGTGATTCGTGATGCCACCTGTGGTGTTCGGCAATGCAGATGTTAAGCCGACGCTGCAGACAGATCCTCTGGGACAGATTGTGTGGTACAGCAATGATATTATAGCCCTCCACAGGCAGGGCTGTAGTCCCAGGGCAGAGTAGGTGAAGTGACACGTAGATGGTGTAATGTCAGGCGCAGGGGATGTAGCAGTGCCGGGCAGGTTGACGCAGGAATAAGTGGAGGACACCAGGGCATGTAGTTCCAAAGCTTTACTCACAGTCTGTTGTGGTACAAGGACTCACATCTGTACCGTGTCCTCCGGGTCAGGAGCTCAGCCAATTTCCAGGCAAGATGAAGTACTCCTTTCCAACACTCCGCCAACATTTGCCTTTTCTGAACGTCTCCCTTATTGCGCCTTTAGTGAAGTACTCACAGTACTGAGTTACACTGGAGTTCCTCTTCCTCCTGTCAGATGTTCCTATGAACTTTACTTGTACGGCAGACAGCTGTAGCCTGCTTTGGGGACTCCTTACTACCTAGTCCCGGCTCACTCACGTTGCTGTTGTGCCCCCAAGTCTTGTGTGGGAATAAAGTGGTGACAACTTCTATTCCTCCGGTGTCTGCTGCAGGACCATTAGTATCCATACAACCTCGGGGACCGGACTCCAGCCTTGCGCTTAGAACTGGGAAGGGTTCTCCTCTAACCCTAAACCTTAGTCCTCTTCTTCTCCTCATGTTCCGTACTAATCCTTTCCTTCTTATGGAGAGTCAGGCTTTCTATCAGTGTTCATTTCCTGTGCCAGCGGACCGAGGTCACTGAGGTCGGCTGCAGCACTTCCTTCCATCCATCCCACTCCGGGGATCTCCTCTCACAGACTCCTGTGACAGACTGACTGACCCCATCCTACACTCTTCCCGCTCTTTTAGTGCAAACTAGACTCCACCCGCCTCCCAGCACGCTTCGTGTTCCAAGCAGGGAGCCACCAAAGGGTGCTTTGCTACACTACTATGTTGTATGGGATGCAGGTGTTGGAGTGTGGTCAGGTGTCTCCACCTTACCTGGATGGTGGGGTACCACACCTCAGGAGGAGGTGCAGTACCTCTGTGGCGACTGAACCCTCAGGGGCACCACATACCCCCCCGTTAAATACAGCACGTCCGTGGGCTCAAAGATGGAAAAATACAGGAACATACAAAAATTTTTGTAATGCTAAATAAACAGTTCTTATCTAAACGTCCCAATGTGGGAGGCACTGACTCTTGAACGTTGCAAACAATTTTTAACTATCTATGTCCTAATACAGTACCTAATTCAAAAGTGCTATTGGCAGTAAACTCACTACTAGAGTTGAGCGACTTTTGGTTTTTAGGGTCGAGTTTCGTTTCGTGAAACCCGACTTTTCCAAAAGTCGGGTCGAGCAAGATCGGCCGATTATAGGGAAAAGTCGGGGTCGTCCCGAAACACGAAACCCAATGTAAGTCAATGGGGAATAAAAGTCGGCAGTGAGAGGAGGACAGAAAACACACCTACAGTGCCCATTTGAATGCCAAAAGCATCAATTCTTCTTACTTAAGCTTGTCAACCTTAATTAACTTCATAATACAAGTTACGCACTGAAAAATGGAGGTTATTTGGCTAAAGTTGTGGGGGGGTAGGGCTGGCTCCAGGTTTTCATGTGCCCTGGGCGAAAGAGCGCCCCTTTAACACATACCACAACTCATCATGCTCCGATACGGCAGAGAAATAGCGGTTTAGTACAATGAAAAATACTTCACTTTTTACATCTCATGACGAGGCCCATCTATTTCTCCATACAGAATCATTGGTCCCATATAATGTTTGAAACAGTATATGATGAGCTCCACATAATGCTACAGTATATGTTGGTCCCCATGGATGAAGCTCCACTGTCTTATGGGCCCAAATAATGCTCCAAACATAATGGGCCCCATTTCTAATGCTCTAGTGTATAATGGGCCCTGCAAATGCTGCTCCAGTGTCTGATGTCCACCTTTGGAATGTTCCAGTGTATGGTGGGCCCCATCTATCATTCTCCAGAGTATAGTGCTCCCCAAAAATTGCTGTCCCAACATTGAAAACAATCAAATAAGTCTCCTCGCTAGGGAATCCCTGTACTAGTCTGGACTCCTCGTCGTCCCCATCTTCCATCTCACTGCACAGTATTTCAACCTTGCAAGTGCTGTGATCCTGAGCAAGCAGGGGGGGCCCACTCGTTGGCGACGGCACTGGCACAGGGCCCCTGATAGTACGGTGGTGTGTCTGATGGCGGGTGGGCCGAACCTGCACTTTCATCTGCAGCTTCCTCTTTGTCACCGTGTAAGATGGAACTGTATATGGGAGGGGTAACCTGAGTTTCATCAGGGTCAGATTCAGGCCGTGTAGCGTGCGAGGGGAATGTAGTGGTCTGGGTCAATGTACCAGCAGATTCATCGAGCAGTGGCTGGGCATCAGTGCACTTGTGTCGCCCCCAGGAGTACGGTCGCCACAGTGGCATTACCTTCCTCCTAGGGAGTGTGATGTCATGCTTGGGAGCAACGAAGGATCTCTCTAGCAGGTTAACTGATTGGGCGGCGTTATTCCCATGAGTCATGACCCTCCAAACAGCGTTCATGAAGGCAAAGTGTTTGTTTTACGTGGGCAGTATGGTTGCAAAGCTGAACCTTAAAGGAATGTCCAGAAGGGCACCACCAGGAGTGGAGCCTACGGTTAAATTTGACTCCACCTGGGAAATATCAACCATGCCAGCTACAGAAAAGATGCACACATTGCAAGCTTAATTCCGTTAATGAACGAGACTCCGTCATGCCCCGCGGTCCGAGTCCGGCTTACTAGAGGGACACGTGAGACTCTGGCACATGAGATTGGCCAATAACTGGTGTGTCATGCCCTTACATGTCCGTGGCTGCATGTGCGCTACACTGAAAAGGCCAGCGTTTGTCGCTTACAGGTGAAGATAACCCGCTGAACAACGTTAGTGATGGGGATCACTGATTACAATTATTACCCGCGAACGATGATTTCCCAGTAAGTGCAGGTCAACCGCAGTTCCGGAATTAGGCCTAACCGTCATTCCTGAAGAAATGAAAAACTTACGTGTGCAAACCACAGGTGCTGTAGCTTGCTTAACAGCTCGCCGGCCGTTCTCACGCCCAGTATGGATTACACGTGATTGCACAAAGGTGAGAAAGGGTACCGTATCCCCGGATAACATGTATGGATAGCGTACACATTCAAAATATATGTCAATACATCAGGAGGCAGGCTCAGACGGTGTTAGGCCCAGTATGGCTTGCACGTGATTGCACAAAGGTGAGAAAGGGTACCGTATCCCCGGATAACATGTATGGATAGCGTACACATTCAAAATATATGTCAATACATCAGGAGGCAGGCTCAGACGGTGTTAGGCCCAGTATGGCTTGCACGTGATTGCACAAAGGTGAGAAAGGGTACCGTATCCCCGGATAACATGTATGGATAGCGTACACATTCAAAATATATGTCTATACATCAGGAGGCAGGCTCAGACGGTGTCAGGCACAGTATGGATTTGACGGCCCAGACTACACAGCGGAGGAGCAGGGAGAGGTAAAGATTGCAAATGCTGGGGCCCTGCCCAAGAAAGGGGGGCCCACTCGTGGGCGTCGGTACTGGCACTGGGCCCCTCATAGTACGGCGGTGTGTCTGACGGCGGGTGTGCACCACCACCGTCAGAGACACTTGATTGCACTATGAGGGACCCTGTGCCAGTGCCCGCGCCCAAGAGTCGGCCTACCCACCTGTCCAGGGCAACGGCACTCGCCATGGGGGGGGGAGGCAGCACAGTTAGGGAGTTTTAGAAAGTGGCATATGTTGATGTTGGACATTCAGCTGATGCAAAAGGCGAAATAGGTCAAGTCCCAGGAAGAGGTGGACCAAAGCAAGCCATTTTTCTGTCACCCTATGTGTCATCAGGGGAAGGTGGGACAAAATCCTTGGAAACCCATGCATGGTTCATTTTAATGAAGGTTAGATCATCCAAATTTCGGGTTGACAGACGGGTCCTTTTTTCTGTCAGGATTGATCCAGCTGCACTGAAGACTCTTTCCGATAGCACACTTGCAGCTGGGCAAGCGAGCTCCTGTAAGGCATATTGTGCCAATTCAGGCCAGGTGTCCAGTTTAGCGGCCCAATAGTCAAAGGGGAATAACCTGTGTGGGAGAACATCGATATGGGAGGAAAAGTAGTTTGTAACCATAGTTGACAACTGCTGTCTCCTGTCACTTTCCATCGATGCAGTATTACCAGTTGTGTGAGCGGTACTTGAAAAATCAGTCCACAACATTGTCATGAAACCCCTGTCTCCAACGCCACTTCTGCTGTGTGCACCATAAACACCTCTGCCAAGCTGCCCCCGGCCCGTACGGCTCGTGTGAGAACCATCACCGCTGCTGTGTGCTGGGAATGCCTCAAGCAACCGATTTACCAGAGTTGCTTGTTTATTAGCCAATATTAGGTCAAGGTTCTCCTGTGGCATGATGTTTTGTAATTTGCCTTTATAGCATCGATCCAGGATGCTGGCCAACCAGTAGTCGTCATCGTTCATCATTTTGGCAATGCGGGGGTCCCTTTTTAGGATCTGCAAGGCATAATCTGACATGTGGGCCAATGTTCCCGGTGTCAATGATGCACTGCGAGTGCTGGTTGGAGGAGCACTTTCTGGCAAATCCACATCCCTCCAGTCACGCACAAACCCTGTACCAGACCTTGCCACGCCAACATTTTCACTTGCCCCACGAGATGCATCCTCCTCCCCTAAGTAATCATCCCCATCATCCTCCTCCTCCTCTTCTTCCTCCACCTCGTCCAGGAGAGGTCCCTGAGCAGACAATGGCTGAATGTCATCAAGGATTCCCTCCTCCTCTTCCTCATCATCAACATTGGATGCAGACGCCTGCTCCTTAAGGTGCGTCAAAGTTTGCATGAGCAGACGCATAAGTGGGATGCTCATGCTTAGGATGGCGTCGTCTGCGCTTACCAGCCGTGTGCATTCCTCAAAACACTGAAGGACTTTACAGAGTCTAATATCATGTCTAATATCATGTCCTCACTATATCTGAAACTGAACCTGTCAAAGACTGAACTCCTGGTGTTTCCTCCCGCTACTAATGTACCTACACCCGACATTGCCATTTCCGTGTGTGGTTCCACTATTACTCCCCAGCAACATGCCCGCTGTCTTGGGGTCATACTTGATTCCGAGCTTTCCTTTGCCCCCACATTCGATCACTGGCTCGCTCTTGTCATCTGCACCTCAAAAACATTTCTAGAATTCGACTTTTTCTTACTTTTGACTCTGCAAAAACTCTTACTGTTTCTCTTATTCATTCTCGTCTCGACTATTGTAACTCTCTTCTAATCGGTCTCCCTCTTACCAAACTCTCCCCTCTCCAATCTGTCTTGAATGCTGCAGCCAGGATCATATTCCTCACCAATCGTTACACCGATGCCTCTACCTTGTGCCAGTCATTACACTGGCTACCCATCCACTCCAGAATTCAGTATAAACTTATTACCCTCACCCACAAAGCCCTCCATGGCTCAGCACCACCCTACATCTCCTCCCTTGTTTCAGTATACCACCCTACCCGCGCCCTCCGTTCTGCTGATGACCTGAGGTTAGTATCCTCAATAGTCAGAACCTCCCACTCCCGTCTCCAAGACTTTACACGTGCCGCGCCAATTCTTTGGAATGCACTTCCCAGGTCAATACGATTAGTCACCAATCCCCACAATTTTAAGCGTGTCCTGAAAACGCATTTATTCAGACTGGCCTATCGCCTCAACACATTAACCTAACCTATCCCTGTGTGGCAGAGCCAAAAGTTTTACCATAACCAGGTTCCCAGCATCATGTTCCCACATGCTTTATGCATCCATTAGCCCTCTGTGTCTGTACTGTTACACACTTAACATTATGGCTGGTCCATACAATCAGAGCAACTGTTACCACCCACCTTTCGTGTCTCCCTCTTTCCTCATAGACTGTAAGCTTGCGAGCAGGGCCCTCACTCCTCTTGGTATTTGTTATAATCTACTGTATGTGATTATTGTTATGCTGTAATGTCTATTGTCTGTACAAATCCCCTCTGAAATGTAAAGTGCTGCGGAATATGTCGGCGCTATAAAAATAAAATTTATTATTATTATTATTATTACAGAGGTCTTTCAGCTTCGACCACTGCACACCTGTCAACTCCATGTCTGCTCTCAAAGTGAATGGCCGTGTATCCTCCCACAAATGCATTATGGCCTGCCTCTGCTCGCGCAGTCGCTCCACCATGTGCAGGGTGGAGTTCCACCTTGTTGCAATGTCGATAATGAGGCGGTGGTTGGGAAGGTGGAGCAATCGCTGCAGCTTCTGCATACGAACGGAGTGTACAGGCGACCGGCGGATGTGCGCGCACAGTCTTCGCACCTTCTGGAGCAGGTCTGTTAACTCCGGATAATTTTTGAGGAAGCACTGCACCACCAGGTTCAAGGTGTGAGCCAAGCAAGGTATGTGGCTGAGTTTTGAAAGGGCTATGGCTGCCACAAAATTACGACCGTCATCACTAACTACCTTGCCTGCCTCAAGATGTACACTGCCCAGCCATGACTCAGTTTGTCGCTTCAAGTACTCGGCCAGCACCTCGGCGGTGTGTCTGTCGCCCAAACACATCATCTGCAACACAGCCTGCTGACGCTTTCCACTAGCTGCTCGATAGGGGGACACCTCGTGTGCAATAGTGGCAGCTGCAGATGGAGTGCTCGTACGACTGCGCTCTGTGGACGAGCTTTTGCTTCTGGAGGAGGAGGGTCGAACGCCTACAGCCAACTGTTTCCTATATCGTGGGCTAGGCAGCACTGTCCCACCACCGCTGTCCCCTGTGGACCCTGCATCCACCACATTAACCCAGTGCGCAGTGATGGACACGTAACGGCCCTGGCCATGCCGACTGGACCATGCATCAGTTGTGAGGTGCACCTTTCCACTCACTGACTGCTTGAGTGCATGGACAATGCGGTCTTTTACATGATGGTGGAGGGCTGGGATGGCTTTGCGAGAGAAGAAGTGGCGACTGGGTAGGTCATAGCGTGGTACTGCATAGGCCATGAGTTCGCGGAAAGCTGCGCTTTCCACCAACCGATAGGGCATCATCTCAAACGAGATTAGTTTGGCAATGTGGGCGTTCAAACCCAGTGTACGCGGATGAGTGACTGAGTACTTTCTTGACCTACTCATAGTGTCTGGGAGGGTGAGCTGCACTTGAGAGCTGCATATGGTGGAAGTAGCGGTGGACAGGGCGGACTGAGAGAGGGTTGATGATGGTGATGGAGTTGGTGTTCTTTCTGATGGCCTAGATTCAGTATTTCGTTGATATAACAGTGGGATTCCCTGACTGCTGTGGCCTTGCAACGACACCTCAACATTTGCTGCAGTGCTAACCGGTGGGCTTACAGTGGGGGAAACAATGTAGCGTTGCTGACTACCTTCTTTGTGATCAGTTGCACATGTGGCACTTGAGGTTTGGTGTCCACGCTTGCAAGTGCATGGTGGTTAAATGTCTAAGCATGCAACTGGTATTCAAATTTTTCAGATTTTTCCCTCGGCTAAAGGTCTTTGCGCACTTCTTACAGATAACCTTGGCCTGATCATGAGGATTTTGTTCAAAAAAGTGCCACACTGCACTCTTCCTACTTTGGCAGACATTTTGCGGCCTAGCACGCTGTGATCTTTTGACCCTCTGGACAAGCTGTCCAGCAACTCTTTTGATTTTTGGAACCTGTCTTTGGAGTGCTCCGGGCCTGCCAGATAACAGCTGTTGCGATGTCGATGTCTGCTGTGGATGCTCCTCATCTGAGCTATTGGAAGCAGCACCCTCTTCCCCCAATGGATGCCAATCTGGGTCAACAACTGGGTCATCCATCACCTCCTCTTCAATGTCATGTGCACCTTCCTCTGTGTCACCGTGTATGGTGGTATAGTGTGCGGGATGGGGCACCTGAGTCTCATCAGGGTCAGAATCTGGCTCTGTACACTGCGAGGACAATGTAGTGCTCTGAGTGAATGTACCAGCAGAATCATCTATCAGCGTCTGTGCATCAGTGCACTCCATGTCAGATTCATCTTGGCCTTGGTAATTCACCATTTCACTTGATAATCCAGGCATGGTATGTGAAAACAGCTCCATGGAGTAATCAGTAGTATGGCCTGCGTCATCCTTCAATCTTGGTTGGGGTGAAGGACACAAGGAAAGGTGTGGTTCATGAACATGAGCCTCCAATGACGACTCAGTGCTTTTACTTTTTACAACTCAAGAAGAGGAGGCGATAGAGCTGGAGGCTGAGTCAGCAATGTAAGACAAAACTTTTTTCTGATGCTCTGGCTTTAAAAGCGGTTTGCCAACTCCTAGAAAACTAAGCCTTCGAAGCCTTATGGAGCCAGACGATGACGCAGGCTCAACACCTCCTGCATTTGGTCCTATTTTGCTCTTGCCACTACCATCAGATCCACCACCAACACCATCATTACCAGCTGCCAACCCCCGCCCAATTCCACGGCCTCTTCCACCAGCCTTCCTCATTTTTTGTAGAAATGTAGACAAAATCCAACAAACTATATAGTAATGTAAAACAAGGTACAAGGTGTCTATAGGACAGGGGAGATTTTGAATTTCTGCACACACTTGTGGACACTGGACACTTATGGATTGTGTGAGGCCCACTGAATATCACAGCGCTATGTCACAGGCTCGATGGCACAGGTGTGAAAAAAGTGACTACATGATAAGGGAGATTTTGAATTTCTGCACACACTAGTGGACACTGGACACTTTTGGATTGTGTGAGGCCCACTGAATATCAGAGCGCTATGTCACAGGCTCGATGGCACAGGTGTGAAAAAAGTGACTACAGGATCACAGAGATTTTGAATTTCTGCACACACTAGTGGACACTGGACACTTTTGGATTGTGTGAGGCCCACTGAATATCAGAGCGCTATGTCACAGGCTCGATGGCACAGGTGTGAAAAAAGTGACTACAGTATCACAGAGATTTTGAATTTCTGCACACACTAGTTGACACTGGACACTTTTGGATTGTGTGAGGCCCACTGAATATCAGAGCGCTATGTCACAGGCTCGATGGCACAGGTGTGAAAAAAGTGACTACAGGATAAGGGAGATTTTGAATTTCTGCACACACTAGTGGACACTGGACACTTTTGGATTGTGTGAGGCCCACTGAATATCAGAGCGCTATGTCACAGGCTCGATGGCACAGGTGTGAAAAAAGTGACTACAGGATCACAGAGATTTTGAATTTCTGCACACACTTGTGGACACTGGACACTTATGGATTGTGTGAGGCCCACTGAATATCACAGCGCTATGTCACAGGCTCGATGGCACAGGTGTGAAAAAAGTGACTACAGGATAAGGGAGATTTTGAATTTCTGCACATACTAGTGGACACTGGACACTTTTGGATTGTGTGAGGCCCACTGAATATCAGAGCGCTATGTCACAGGCAGAAATTGGCTAGTGTATCACAAACTACAAGGTGTATGTAGAATTGGGCAGAATAGGAATCTCCCTAGAGTGTAGGTCTGTAAGAACGGAACAAGTCCTCCACTTATCCTTCCACAGTGACACACAGATAGCTTCACTGTGGCCGTGATAACAGCCGTTACACGGTACTGAGAGGAGCGTGCACGTACACGGCTGTCCGGTGTACGTAAAATTGTCAAGCTCCGTGTTTTTTAAGTATACGGACTGACACACGCTGTCTCTCTATAGTTTTGAATGTGATCAAACAGCAAATATATTTAACTGTTTGAAAGCTAGACAAAACTAGTAGGTGCAGGTCTGTAAGAACGGAACATGTCCTCGACTTATTCTCACAGAGTGACACACAGATAGCTTCACTGTGGCCGTGATAACAGCCGTTACACGGTACTGAGAGGAGCGTGCACGTACACGGCTGTCCGGTGTACGTAAAATTGTCAAGCTCCGTGTTTTTTAAGTATACGGACTGACACACGCTGTCTCTCTATAGTTTTGAATGTGATCAAACAGCAAATATATTTAACTGTTTGAAAGCTAGACAAAACTAGTAGGTGCAGGTCTGTAAGAACGGAACATGTCCTCGACTTATTCTCACAGAGTGACATACAGATAGCTTCACTGTGGCTGTGATAACAGCCGTTACACGCTACTGTGTGAGGAGCGTACACCGCTGTATGGTGTGAAAAAATTCACGCTCAGTACCTCAGCAGGACAAAAAAAAAAATTGGGATTGCTTTTAAAAAAGCAGTTTGCAGAGCAGTGGGTAAACAGCAATGCAGCTGTCAGGAAGCCTTAGAAGGCAGCCTAACAACCAACACCGCTGATCCACCACAATATAGCCTCCCCTTGCACTGCACACACAGTGACTGGTGTGTTGTACAGGCAAAATCGCTAGCAGCAGAAGCAGTTTTTTTTTCTTCTTCCCTGCCTAACGCTCTCCCTACAGAATCAGCAGCAGCAACCTCTCCCTATGCTAAGATCGGCAGAAGTAAGATGGCGGTCGGCGTGCACGCCCTTTTATAACCCCTGTGACGCCCACCAAAGCAAGCCAATCACTTGCATGCCTTCTGAAAGATGGTGGTGACCCCTGCCTATGTCATCACGTTGCCCACAGTGTCCGTGGATCCTGATTGGCTGAAAAAGAGCTCAAAACAAACTTTTGAAACGCGACTTTGGTGTGTAAGTCGCCGACCTCGTGGCCGACCTCATCCTAGGGTCGGGTTTCGTTTCATGAAACCCGACTTTGCCAAAAGTCGGCGACTTTTGAAATTTTTCGACCCGTTTCGCTCAACTCTACTCACTACCACTTCAAGTATTATCATCAACACATTTCTTCATTATCTCTTCTTTCACATTTTCTACTTTCTACTATTAACCTTAAGTGACAACCGCTGATGCCTGGTTCGTCACCTGTAAATTTTAAATCTTTATTCAAATATCAGCATTAGTCTAATTTCTATAAAACATTCACTATTTACTTTTTCTATCAAAAATGCTAAACATTATTAATAAGTGCAATATAGACATTGATCCAGCCAAGATGTCTTGAAATGTCCTTATTCCAAATGTAAAACGCTAATCAGTGAGGTAGTCCTTATTCTTATAAGACTTATGCAAAACCAAGAAAGGGCACATAAAGAGGTGCAACTATGTACAAGAAAGTTTGTGATACACTCCAAGTTCATTATCACTGCAGTTCAATAAGAAAAATGCTGCCAATAAAACTGGGCAACAAAACTGGAATCAACAGGGAAAAGATCATGATAGTAAAAATAGAAAAATAGAAAAAACAGGCACAATGGTGCAAATACCCTCCTGGGTAGCAAAGTTAGTTATTTTATATGCTCTTTAATGTTGGTGGTCTCCTCCTGGGGTACTGGAAGCTGGTCGCTTGTGCTGCTTCCAGGGGAGAACTTCTGGACATCCTCTTCCTGCTTGTGGGTTCACATAGGACGAGGTGGTGCCTAACAGGGGTGGATGTAGCCTGTCTGACCTTGGCAGGTGTGATCACTACAGTGGGAGGTATTCCTGCCAGTGGGACATAGGCCTTCTCTTTCTTGTAGGCCACAATTAAATCTTCGGGGATTCGGCGTATATTCATGGCGTACCAGTCACGCAACCCCTCATGCCGGGTAAAAGTAACGTATTCCCCCGGTTGCAAGTCTCTGGCAGGGTGTCCCTTCTGGAGGTGTGACTCCACATCCCTCCTACTGAAGAATAGGTCACTGATCCGCTTGGGGTCTGTGATGAAACCAAACCCCCGCTCATGATTCACATTGAGGACCTGTCCCCATCCGGCTGAGTCTCGGGGACCAAAGTGACCGGCACGGTCCTTTTCCTTCCAGTCCAGATCCGGGCCCAGCACAGCCAGCCTCCTCTGCTCACGCTCCCTCTGCTCGGCTGCCAGCTGGCAGATGGTCTCCTGACACTTGGCCACTGTATCTTCCTCCTCCCGGGACCGGCTTCTACCCACGATGGACAAGGGTACTACCACTAGGGGCTCAGGTGTTTCCCCCCAGGGCTCCGAGTCCCGGTCCCAGACAAGGTCCAGCACGACCTGTCCGGACGCTGCAGCAGCTGTACACCCCGAGGCCTTCCCAGGTGTAGGGGCAGCGGACGCACCTGAGGCCTGCTGGCGGTGTTGCCTCGGCTCCGGTGCAGGCATTGGGCGATAGCCGGTGGCAGCGGTGATGACTGGAGACGGTGGTGGGGCAGACAGTGGCTCTGGGTCCACAGGGGTCTCCAGTGGGGCCTGCGCAGCCACGTCAGGCACAGGTTGAGGCTCTATTTCCTCTGTTTCAGCTTCCCAGCCCTCGGAGAACTCCTGGTGGGCCGCGACCAGCGGCAATTGCAGCGTGGTGGTGGAAACAGTCGCTGCAGGTAACATTGCAGCAGCCGTCGGTTCCACGGGTGCTGCCTGAGGGAAGTCCTGTGCAGTGGTGGCAGGTAACGCAGGTGAAGGTACTGGTATGGCAGCAGCGACAGCGGGTACCAATGGGGAGGGTACTGGGAATGGAGGTGCCGATGGCGTGGGCCCCTCCCGGTCGTGCTGCCAGTTCACCATCCAGAGCGCCTCCTGCCTCAGCCGTAGACGGTTTGTCAGCTGGGTGATCTCAGCCTCCAGCTGCTGGCGGTCCATCTTGGAAGTCGGATCGGAGCCTTCAACCAATGCGCCAGGGAGGTTCAGCTCAACCTCCTTGCGCTCTTCGGGTCTCCCTCCTTCCATCATGGCATTCTCTCTTTCTTCTTCTTCCTGTCTGGACTCTTTTCCCGCCACGGCTCTCGCTCCTCCTTCTGGGGGCGGCATCTTCTTCCTACTCCTCCATATCAAGCCAGTATACGAACCCCTCGGGGGGTGGGCCATGTTGCGGTTGCATAGAAGTTCAGGCAGGGGAGGCCCAGGACAGTTTGCAGGCTTTTCTTAGGACCACCCATGTTGTCACGCCCTTCTTCTCCACGCCGGCGGCCATTTTTAGAGTCCATTTCACAGTCTATCAATTTTGTTATTCTGCACATTGTCAGCAATCTTTAAGTCCAATAAATCTTAGTCACACAGAACCCGGTGGCACTGGGCTTCGTCATCCTGTTCGTGACGCCAAGTTGGGTCGCCCTCCCAGGGCTGGCGGGGTACTCGGTACCGGGCCCGATGAGCTTCAATGGGAGATGTCACGGCAGCTGGGACCCAGCCCGTGGCCCTTGGTGCCCATTGTAGAAGGGGAATCTTCAGTGTGCTTATGGTGATGAAAGTTTATGAGTGATTCGTGACGCCACCTGTGGTGTTCGGCAATGCAGATGTTAAGCCGACGCTGCAGACAGATCCTCTGGGACAGATGGTGTGGTGCAGCAATGATGTTATAGCCCTCCACAGGCAGGGCTGTAGTCCCAGGGCAGAGTAGGTGAAGTGACACGTAGATGGTGTAGTGTCAGGCGCAGGGGATGTAGCAGTGCCGGGCAGGTTGACGCAGGAATAAGTGGAGGACACCAGGCCATGTAGTTTCAAAGCTTTACTCACACTTTACTACACTTTACTATGTTGTGTGGGATGCAGGTGTTGGAGTGTGGTCTGGTGTCTCCACCTTACCTGGATGGTGGGGTACCACACCTCAGGAGGAGGTGCAGTACCTCTGTGGCGACTGAACCCTCAGGGGCGCCACATATACATGAACATACCGTATACCATTTTTTTACAGGCATCATAAACACCCTTTAAAAAATTATCTGGGTGTTGTACCATGGACCACGGTCTCCTTGGTGATATGGTGGTGGACGATGAGGAGCATGACAACAGCAAATAGCCCAAATCAGGAAGCGTATACCCATGTGTGGGTGTGAAGAGGTGCATGGGAATACAGTAGACCAACAAAAGACACTGGATTTGAGTTTGTTATGCTGATATCATTCAGTGGTGTTGAGAAGTCTAGCCCAATCCAGCCCTTGTTCATTTTTATGAGTCAGCCTGTCAGTATTTTCAGTTGACAGGCAGATGCGCTTATCAGTTATAATTCCACCAGTGGCACTAAAAACCCGCTCTGACAAAACGCTAGAGGCAGGGCAGGCCAGGACCTCCAAGACGTAGAGAGCCAGCTCATGCCACGTGTCCAGCTTGGATACCCAATAATTATAAGGCACAGAGGAATCACGGAGGACGTTGTTACGGTCAGCAAGTTACTCCCTCAGCATCTTCCAAAACTTTGCATTCCTTGCGAGAGTACCCCGCGCCTCAGGGCCTGTGCAATGGGAGGGTCTGAGAAAACTCTCCAGAACTTTGACAGTGATCCCCTGCCTCTGCTGGATTGGAGTTGTCTCTCTCGCCTGTACTCCTTGGTTGTGCAACAAACTGTGACCTCTGCCACCAGCGTTTTCAGATGGGAATTTTTTAATAATTCCACAACAAGGGCCATCTGGCTCTGCCCCATTTTAGTAGACCTATCCACCTCAGGAATAAGAGAAAGTTCTCCTTGTAGCGTGGGTCTAGAAGTGTCACCAACCAGTAATGACTGTCACCCAAAATTTTAACAATGCAAGGTTCACGGGAAAGGCAGTGTAACATAAACTCAGCCATGCGTGCCAGACTGCTAACAGGCAAGACTTCCGTGTCCTCACCAAGAGAAAGACTGACCATGCTCTCCTCCTCCTCCCTGTCCTCAGCCCATCCACGCTGAACAGACGGTATGACAGTTGGGCAGGTAGTACCGTCTATAGCGCATGAAAGTAGCACCTGTTCTTCCTCCTCTTCCTCATTGTCACACAATCCACGTTGAGATGAGGCTGGGCTGTGTGTAATCGCCTGGTATGGTTCCTTGCTCCATCTCATCGTGCTCTGTCTGCAATGCATTCTCTTTGATTGTGAGCAAAGAGTGTTTCAGAAGACAGAGAAGAGGGATGATGACACTAATTATAGCGTCCTCGCCACTCACCATCTTAGTGGAGTCCTCAAACCTTTGGAGGATGGTACATATGTCTGACATCCATGTCCATTCCTGAGGTCTTATGTGTGGAGTCTGAACTGAATACTGACGACATTGTTGATGCTGGTAGTCAACAACTGCCCTCTTCTGCTCACAAATCCTTCCGAACATCTGCAGTGTAGAGTTCCTACGTGTGGGGACATCGTACACCAGTCGGTGAGCTGGAAGCTGCAAACGCTGCTGAAGCACGGCAAGGACAGCATAAGTTGTAGCTGACTCTAAAATGGGCACAAAAGGTGGCGTACTTTGACAAGCAGATCTGGCAGCTCCAGGTAGGTTTTGAGAAACTGCTGAACCACGAGGTTAAGCACATGGGCCAGCATGGTACGTGTGTGAGCCTCGCCTCAGAGCCACCACCAGGTTCCGGCCATTGTAACACATGACCAGGCCTGGCTTTAGGTTCAGCGGTGTCAGCCACAGATCTGCCTGCTCTTTCAGACCTGTCTACAACCCTCCAGCATTGTGCAGTTTGTCACCTAAGCTTATTAGCTTCAGCCCAGCCTGTTGCAGCTTGGCTGAGGCAGTGCTGCAGTACTTCCAGCTTGTGACTGATGTGGTCATTTCTGAGATGGAGGCTGAGGAGGAGGAGGTGCAGGAGCTGCAGACTGTGGGGGCAACCCTGATTGACTTAGGGCCTTGGTGTCAGGAGAACGTGTTCCTTCCTAAGGTCCAACTGGGTCCCAGCTTCCACTGTGTTAACTCAGTGTGCTGTCAGTGAGATGTACCGTCCCTGCCCAAAAGTACTTGTCCACGTGTCCGTAGTTAGGTGGACTTTCCAAGTAACTGCATTTTTGGGCCACTGCTAATGTTGTGGGACACGTGCTTGCATAATACGGGGACGACACACCAGGATAAATAGGAGCATTTGGGGACCAAG
The DNA here is from genome assembly GCF_039654945.1 of Dendrobates tinctorius. Taxonomy (NCBI): domain Eukaryota; kingdom Metazoa; phylum Chordata; class Amphibia; order Anura; family Dendrobatidae; genus Dendrobates; species Dendrobates tinctorius. The sequence continues at coordinate 14,278,738 of NW_027361728.1, forward strand.
TACCGAGGGACGGCCGCCGTCATCAGGTTGCGGAAAGCTTCCATCTCCATGAGCTTAAAAGGCAACATTTAGAGTGCAAGCAGTCGAGAAAAGTGTGAATTTATTAGTGTGACCTGTGGGGCGTTGGTTGCGTACTTGCGCTTGCATTCCAAGGACTGGGGTATGGACAACTGAATGCTGTGCTGGGACAAGGATGTGGACGTTCTTGCTGATAGTGCTAGTTGAGTGTGTGCAATAACAGGTGCAGGGCAGGAGACATCTTGACATGCATCATGGACAGGGGATTTGCTTGCACGCACAACAGTGGAAGAAGCAGTGGTGTCACCCCCAGACACTGTTCCTGGGGTTTGGCCCACAAAGTTGGGTGCTTGCTGTCATGTGCCTGATCATGCTGGTCGTGGTCAGGCTAGTAGTTTTGCTACCCCTGCTGATGCTGGCCTGGAAGGTGGTGCAAATGGCCTTTTTGGGGTTATCGGCAGAGTCTTTAAAAACAACCAGACTCTGGAAGACCTAACAGTTGTACTGGAAACTTCTGTCATGTTGGTGTTACGGGGAACGGTTGCCTGCCTTCTGTCAACGGCCACCACACTGCTTCTTGCTGCCTGTTGGGGTGGTACAACTCCCTCCCCCTGTGTGCTGCTGTCCTCGCTCTGCGTGTCCTCCTGCCAGGTTGGGTCAGTTACTATATCATCCTCCACTTCGTCTTCCACTTCCACACCCTAGTCCTCCTGACTTTCTGGCAATTGTGTCTCATCAGGATCCACCTCTTGTGACACTTTTCCACTGTCGCCATTGTGTGACCATGGCTGCTCAAATATTTGGCTATCGCTACATGCGATCTCCTCTTGCCCCACTTCAAGTGGACCGTCAAGAGGTCCGAATCTATATATGGAAAAGTGAACAGCTCTTCAGAGTGTCCAAGTGTGGGATCAGTTGTCTCCGGGCACTGGGCATGGTGGGAGAAAGGAGGTTCAGGGTGAGGAATATGCTGTCCAGACTCACGGCTACTGAGACTTGACTGTGTGGAAGACAGGGTGGTGGAGGTGGCAAAGTGACTGGAAGCATTATCTGCTATCCAACCAACAACCTTTTGACACTGCTCTGGGTTCAATAGTGGTGTGCTGCTGTGGTCCTCTAGTAATTGTGACATGAAGCTCGGACGAGAAGATGTGGGTGTTTGTGGCATAATTTCAGCTTGCCCACGGCCTTGACTTCGGCCTCTGCATGCACCATCACCTTCATGTCCAGTTCCCCGTCCCTTGCCACACACCTTGCCCATTTTAAATGGAGGACAATATTTTCCACGTTCACTACAAATGGCTGAATTTGGAGCGAACTTATATGTGATCCCTGTGACGGACAAACCACTGTTTTAAATAGCTGACCTGTAGGTAACTATTTTTTTACAGCAAACTGGTGTCAAAAACTTGGCTAAGACACTGTAACAAAATTTAAATGGAGGCTTGAAATGGCAGAATTTTGAGCGCACTGATATGTGCTGTTTTAAATTGATGGATTTTTAGCATAGTAATATGGAAAGGATCTGGCTGTATTCTGCAGTGCCAAGAAGCAAATGGAGCAGAAAAACGGTCTTCTGTGGATTGTTTTTTAAGCAAATAATCAGGATTAAGATCCAAAAAATGTATTCCTGGCCCTTGATACCTGGGACTATGTCTAGAAATATCTGTAAAAGCTGCAGCAGCACACAGAACTAGAATGGACTCTCTTACTATATGCACTGCATTCCACTACATACACTGCCTGCCTGCTTAGCACTGATATCTGGATTAGTCCTCAGAAGGTCTGTTAGTTGAGATGGATACCGTTGTGGCCAAAAGTATTGACACCCCTGCAATTCTGTCAGATAATACTCAGTTTCTTCCTGAAAATGATTGCAAACACATTCTTTGTTATTATAATCTTTATTTAATTTGTATTAAATGAAAAAACACAAAAAGAATTGTTCTAAAGCCAAATTGGATATAATCCCACACCAAACATAAAAAAAGAGGGTGGACAAAAGTATTGGCACTGTTCGAAAAATCATGTGATGCTTCTCTAATTTATGTAATTAACAGCACCTGTAACTTACCTGTGGCACCTAACAGGTGTTGACAATAACTAAATCACACTTGCAGCCAGTTGACATGGATTAAAGTTGACTCAACCTCTGTCCTGTGTCCTTGTGTGTACCACATTGAGCATGGAGAAAAGAAAGAAGACCAAAGAACTGCCTGAGGTCTTGAGAAACCAAATTGTGAGGAAGCATGAGCAATCTCAAGGCTACAAGTCCATCTCCAAAGACCTGAATGTTCCTGTGTCATCAAGAAGTTTAAAGTCCATGGCACTGTGGCTAACCTCCCTAGATGTGGACAGAAAAGAAAAATTGACAAGAGATTTCAACGCAAGATTGTGCGGATGTTGGATAAAGAACCTCGACTAACATCCAAACAAGTTCAAGCTGCCCTGCAGTTCAAGGGTACAACAGTGTCAACCCGTACTATTCGTCGGCGTCTGAGCGAAAAGGGACTGTATGGTAGGAGACCCAGGAAGACCCCACTTCTTACCCTGAGACATAAAAAAGCCAGGCTGGAGTTGGCCAAAACTTACCTGAAAAAGCCTAAAACGCTTTGGAAGAATGTTCTCTGGTCAGATAAGACAAAAGTAGAGCTTTTTGGGCAAAGGCATCAACATAGAGTTTACAGGAGAAAAAAAGAGGCATTCAAAGAAAAGAACACGGTCCCTACAGTCAAACATGGTGGAGGTTCCCTGATGTTTTGGGGTTGCTTTGCTGCCTCTGGCACTGGACTGCTTGACCAGTGGCATTATGAAGTTTGAAGACTACCAACAAATTTTGCAGCATAATGTAGGGCCCAGTGTGAGAAAGCTGGGTCTCCCTCAGAGGTCATGGGTCTTCCAGCTGGACAATGACCCAAAACACACTTCAAAAAGCACTAGAAAATGGTTTGAGAGAAAGCACTGGAGACTTCTAAGGTGGCCAGCAATGAGTCCAGACCTGAATCCCATAGAACACCTGTGGAAAGATCTAAAAATGGCAGTTTGGAGAAGGCACCCTTCAAATATCAGGGACCTGGAGCAGTTTGCCAAAGAAGAATGGTCTAACATTCCAGCAGAGCATTGTAAGAAACTCATTGATGGTTACCGGAAGCGGTTGGTCGCAGTTATTTTGGCTAAAGGTTGTGCAACCAAGTATTAGGCTGAGGGTGTTGTGTGAAATGATCAATGTTTTGCTTTTTGCTTCATTCTCGTTTGTGTTTTTTCATTTAAGACAAATTAAATGAAGATAATAAATACCAAAGAATTTGTGTTTGCAACCATTTTCAGGAAGAAACTGAATATTGTCTGACAGAATTGCAGGGGTGTCAATACTTTTGGCCACAACTGTATTACTAGCTTTGTTTTGGACAATTTACCTGTGGGGTTGGTTCTGGGTTTTCCCTGGTTACAACGTCATAATCCTGCTGTTAGGAATGGCGGAACGCACTAAATAAAAATAATAATAAAGTGTGTTCGCCGCTCGGGGTCCACCGTGCAGTAGATGATATGATTGCTGCTAAGTGGTGGCAGGCAAGCAATATGGCGGAAATGCGCACGTAGGTTAAAACGTCACCCAGGTGCGCAGAGCAATCTCTGTTAAGTCACAGAGGTGCCAACAAAGACAAATACAATAAGGCTGAGCCTGTTGGAGTCACAGTACTCAGAGTAAATGCACACACGGTATCTGGTCACTGGAGCAGAGGCAAAGACGGCGGAACTGCGTCCGTCTAGACCTACCGTGCGTGTGACGTTGCAACTGCGGACGCCAAGGAGGGCTGCAACTGCAGTGCGGTGTAGGACACTGCCGCTAGACGACAAAGCTAGTACGCAAGCGCAATGTCGGACGCTAGCAACTGTGGATGGTGTAGTAGTGGCGCGCTGGCGCTGACTCTAAGCTAAGTCCCTGTCCACATACGTAATATCAGAAAGAAGGGGTTTCAAATGAGTCATTCACCAGAATCATACATCCATTATCATTCACACAGTAGCAGCTCAAGACTATACTAGCGCATGGCGGAACGGCCATGTGCACTTTTTATAGCAGCCGGGACCTTGTGGAAGCTTCCAGATCTCCGAGATGGACCAATGAGATCTGGAACAGGACCTGAGCACATGACTCTCGATCTCCAATGGGAAATCGTCTCATGAGCATGCTCAGTAGGAGGACAGAGGGACTTAGCCCCTGTAGAGATTTGCTGCAAGATAAACAGCAAGAGACGACAGAATGTAATGGTCTGGATTCCTGCAGAGCAGACGCAGAAACCCAATGCCTAACATTACCCCCCTTCTAGGGCCCCCTCCTCCCTTAGCCTTCCGATCCACCACCTTGTGCCCATCAGGGGCATAGGCCTCAGACCCGTCCGAAGGCAATTCTGATGTCCCGGTAGGTGACAAGGAAAACCGGGTCACGTGGAAGGCATCAGATGCTGCAAGGTCGCCAGGCTTGAGAAGGGACGCGTGGGAGACAACGGGGGCGGCAAAATCACCAGGATCAGAAGCTAAAGTGGAACGCCACAGTGTGTCGGCTGGCGTCTCCACTCTTTGTTTAAGGAAGCTATTCCGAGCACAAAAGGCGCATGCCCAAATATACTTTTAACGTCCCGAGCCCTGTGCGGCCACCAATACGACCCCGCCAGGAGTTTTGTGGTCTGCATGTAGCCACAGTGACCACCTCTCCTGGAGGCATGTGCCCACGCGAGAACCCTCTGCCGAAGGCGGGGAGGGACAAAGGTCTTGCCCGGCGGCACAGAGTTTGGCCATTGCAGGGCACTGTTGTCCTGAGAAACAGCGTATTGACATTGGTAACCGCAAATGGAGTTTTGTGCCGGACGCGCCTCGAGAACGGCACGAGACACCTCCATGGGCTCTGGGAGTGGAGTCTCTGGCTTGGGTGGTTCCAGAGGCTCAAAAAAGTTGGGAGCCGAGGTAACCTTCCGTTTGGATTGAGCACGCTCCAGGCCGTGCTCCGAAAAACGGAGATCAATGCGGGTGGAAATGGCAATCAGCTTTTCCAAACTTGCAGGAACCTCTCTGGTAGATAGAGCATCCTTAACATGCTCCGCCAAACCTCTCCAAAACACAGGGATGAGGGCTTTGTCAGACCGCTCCAGCTCGGAAGCCAGTGTCCGAAAACGAATGGCATACTGACTAACCGAGAGGGATCCCTGAGTCAAAGCAAGTAGCTGAAGAGAGGTGCCGTGCGTGACCCGTGGTCCCAGGAAGACCTGCTTAATAGCTGTTAAAAACTGAGCAGCGGTCCGAACCTCTGGGTCACCACGCTCCCATAGTGGCATAGCCCACTCCAACGCCTTGCTCGACAGAAGGGAAACAATAAACCCCACCTTGGCCCGTTCCGTAGGGAATCGCACAGCCAGTAACTTCAGCTCGATAGAGCACTGGCTGACGAAACCCCTACAGGAGGCGCCATCGCCAGAAAATTTATCGGGCAACGGGAGGCGGGTAACTGTCGGCGCGTGGGAGGACGTGGACATACATGAAACCGTGTCTGCGATTGCCTGTACAGCAGCTTCAGTGGATTTCGCAGCTGAGACAGCACTCTCAAGAGTAGCCAACCGGCCCTCCAGCTGCCGAATATACTGTAAGAGTTGCTGCTGTTCTGCCATCACTAGCCAGACCCTGATGCTAGTATAATGTTAGGAATGGGGGAATGTACTAAATAAAAATAATAAAGTGCGTTCGCCGCTCGGGGTCCATCGTGCAGTAGATGATATGACTGCTGCTAAGTGGTGGCAGGCAAGCAATATGGCGGAAATGCGCACGTGGGTTAAAACGTCACCCCGGTGCGCAGAGCAATCTCTGTTAAGTCACAGAGGTGCCAACAAAGACAAATACAATAAGGCTGAGCCTGTTGGAGTCACAGTACTCAGAGTAAATACACACATGGTATCTGGTCACAGGAGCAGAGCCAAAGACAGCGGAACTGCATCCGTCTAGCCCCACCGTGCGTGCGAAGTCACAACTGCTGACGCCAAGGAGGGCTGCAACTGCAGTGTGGCGTAGGACACTGCCGCTAGACGACAAAGCTAGTACGCAAGCGCAATGTCGGATGCTAGCAACTGTGGATGATGTAGTAGGGGCGCGCTGGCGCCGACTCTAAGCTTAGTCCCTGTCCACATACGTAATATCAGAGGGAAGGGGTTTCAAATGAGTCATTCACCAGAATCATACATCCATTATCATTCACACAATAGCAACTAGAGACTATACTAGCGCATTGCGGAACGGCCATGTGCACTTTTTATAGCAGCCGGGACCTTCCGGAAGCTTCCAGATCTCCGAGATGGACGAATGAGATCTGGAGCGGGACCTGAGCACATGACTCCCGATCTCCAATAGGAAATAGTCTCATGAGCATGCTCAGTAGGAGGACAGAGGGACTTAGCCCCTGGAGAGATTTGCTGCAAGGCAAACTCCTCTGCAGTAGATAAACAGCAAGAGACCGCAGAATGTCAGGGTCTGGATTCCTGCAGAGCAGACGCAGAAACCCGACGCCTAACACCTGTTATCAATTGGCAGACCAGAGAAATTGTCCAATGGGGATCCTATTGTGTTAACCAATGTTGTAATTCTGTGTCTATTTCGTCTGTCCAGAGGGTATTCTGGAGTACCTAAAGGATTTCGAGGACGTGTTCTCCGAAAGCGAGGCTGAGATTTTACCACCACATCGAACTTTTGATTGCTCCATTCATTTGGTTCCAGGTGCTAAATTCCCCAAGGCAATTTTAATCTTTCGGGTCCTGAACGGGTTGCCATGAAGGAGCATATTGCTGAAAGCCTCTGTAAGGGGCATATCCGTCCTTCTGTTTCTACTGTGGCAGCTGGATTTTTCTTTGTTGAAAAGAAAGATGGTGGTTTGCACCCTTGCCTCGACTTTCGGGAACTCAATAAGATCACAGTGAGAAACATGTACCTCCCTCTTATTCCCGATTTGTGTAACCAGTTGTTCAGGGCAAAATGGTTTTCTAAATTAGATTCACGGGATGCCTATAAACTGATTAGGATACGAGGGTGGAATAAGTGGAAGACGGCGTTTCTCACGTCTGAGGGTCTTTTTGAGAATCTGGTTATGCCCTTTGGGCTGACAAATGTGCTATCTTTCAAAATGTCATAAATTTTGTGTTTTCAGACCTCATCAGTCAATTTGTAGCTACTGTATATACCTAGATGATATCTTGATTTACTCTTCAGACAAACAAGCCCATTTGGGGCATTTGGGTACAGTTCTTGAGAGACTGAATTAACTTTTTGCTAAGTTGGAAAAATGTTCATTTTTTGTGCAGGAATTGTTATTTTGGGGGTTTATTGTATCTAAGGAGGGTTTTCGCATTGACCCCAAAAAGGTCCGGGCTATCATCGATTGGGTTCAGCCTCGAGACTTTAATGGGTTGCAGTGCTTTCTGGGGTTCGCAAATTAATACCCGAAATTTATCAAGGGATTTTCACAGGTGGTTAAACCTCTTACTGATGTTACACTTAAGGTTGCGGATGTTAAAAATTTGTCTACGTCTGCTGTGGAATCTTTTTTTGACCTTAAAGAAATGTTGTATGCAACCGGATCCGTCCAGACTTTTTATCATGGAGGTTGACGCTTCTGAAGTGGGGGTGGGGGCAGTTTTGTCACAGGGACCCGCCACACTTACCAATCTTAAACCATGCGCCTTCTTTTCCAAGAAATTCTCTTCAGCCGAGAGAAATTATGATGTAGGCAATGTAGACTGTGAGCCCTCGCGGGCAGGGTCCTCTCTCCAGTACTTGCATGTCCCTTGTCTTGCACATGTTTATTGTACTTGTCTATATTTCCCTTTTCACATGTACAGTAAAGCACCATGGAATAAATGGCGCTATATTAATGTATAATAATAATAATAATAGAGAGCTTATTGTGATTAAGTTGGCTTTTGAGGAATGGAGGCATTTTTTGGAGGGTGCGGCTCATCCCATCACTGTGTTTACTGATCATAAAAATTTAGCCTACATCGAGTCTGCCAAAAGGTTGACTCCTAGGCAGGTCCGGTGATCACTAATTTTTTCCTGGTTTCAGTTTTCCATTACATTTCGTCCTGGATCAAAAAACGTTAAAGCTGATGCATTATCATGAAATTGTGACCATTCTTCAACCTGGGGTGGTTGTGGCTAATATCTCGTCTGAATTGGAGCCAGAGATCATGGAGGCCCAGTCTCTTGCTCCTAGGTCTAAACCGGTTGGTAAATTGTTTGTCTCTGTACAATTTCATCTATGGCTCCTTTGGGAGTTCCATGAGTATGTTTTCTGTAGGCATCCTGGGATCTCAGCCACTTGTGGGGCCGTGACTAGGGTTTTTTGGTGGCCCTCACAGATTGCTGATGTCAGAAAGTTTGTGTCTGCGTGTGGAGTTTGTGCTTGTACTGAGTTCTCATAGCAGGCCGGGGAATTGGTGCTTTTGCCAATTCCTGATAGACCATGGACTCACCTGACCATGGATTTTATCACCAATCTCACCCCTTCCAGGCATAACTTCCGTTGTGTGGGTTTTAGTGGACAGGTTCTCTAAGCAAGCCCATTTTGTACCTTTACCTGCGCTACCTTCTGCAGAGACATTGTCCAGGTTGTTTGTATGACATGTGGTGCGTTTGCATGGCGTGCCATTGAATGTGGTATTTGACAGAGGTGTCCAGTTCATCGCTAAGTTCTGGAGGGCGTTTTGTAAAAAGGTGTTACTTTGTCCTTTTCCTCTGCATATCAACTGGAGTTGACTGGCCAGACCGAATGGACAAATCAGTCTCTGGAACAAATTGTGCGATGTTTATCATCCACTCGACAAGAAGATTGGTGCAATGCTTTGCCTTTAGCTGAGTTCGCTTTTAATTATCGCATGTCGCCCGTTGTTGCCAATTATGGGTTTAATCCACATTTTGGGGAGTTATTTCGTTTAGACTCTGGTTGTCCTGGGACTGAGGGGACTGTGCAGCATCTAAATGAGTTGTGGACTGAGGTTTGACAAAACATTATCAAGGTTCAGAAAAAGTACAATTTTTTTGCAGATAAGAAGCAAGTATCTGGTCCTACTTTCCAGGTAGGGCAGAAGGTGTGGTTTTCCACTCGAAACATTAAACTTAAGGTTCCCTCTGCTAAGTTGGGTCCTATGTTTATTGGCCCATATGAAATTGTTGAGATGGTTAATCCAGTTGCCTTTAGGTTGCGTCTCCCAGACTCCTTTAAGATTTTCAATGTGTTTCACAAATCTCTTTTGAAGCCTTTGGGAACTGTTGATGAGGGGTCTTTGTCTGCTGCTCACCCTGTACTAGTTGATGGCCACATTGAGTATGAGGTGGGATGCATTGTGGATTCTCAGAGGGTATGGGGTACTTAGCAGTATCTTGTACACTGGAAGGAATATGGTTTGGAAAATTGATCTTGGGTGCCGGCTCGTTCTGTACATGCTGATCGGTTGGTTTGAGTGTTTCATGTCAGACATCCTGGGAAGCCTGGGGGTTTGGTGGCCTCCGTTGAGAGGGGGGTACTGTCATGGCTCTGGACGGGAATTCCTTTCCCCGTCATGGGCTTTATGTAGTTAACTTTGCTGGCCTCCCTTTGGTCTTGGGAGGGCTAAATTAATCCGCCCTTCTGTGGGGGTTTTGTCAGTGATAGTTCTGTCCTTTGCTGAGCAGCTGACCTTGCTACACTTTTGTATACCATTTGTTCCCGTGTGCTTGTCCTGTGTATGATCTGGCTTGTCCCTCATTTTGTGCCTGCGCTCTGATTCTGTACCTCTGCTATTCTCTGGTTCTGCTCTCTGGCTTGCCCTCCAACTACCCTCCTTGTCTGTGCCCTTGGTTACTGCGTTCCTGCCTGGTTTCTGATTTTTGGTTTGTATTTGACCATTTTTCAGTCTGTGCCCTTGGATTCTGTGTTACCCTCTGGCTATTGAACTCGGCTTGTCTGACCTCTCTCCCTCTCTCCCAGCTCCGCCAGCTCCCACTCTCACTCTCTACCTCCCTTGCATGGAGGTTAGCTCCTCCTCCAGCCACTCCCCCGGTGGTCACATGTCTCAGGTCCTGTTTAGTGCAGCGTGTTCTCAGCAGCGGCCGCACTCATCTATTTTTTACTGCCGTCTCCCCACTCACTTCCCCTAGTGTTCATTCCCTGGATACAATCTGTGTGTCCGTCACAGCAATGTTCTCTTAGTCTTTTACACCATTCACTTGACCACCCAAGAATTGGTGAACTGAAGGCCATTGCCCCATAAAGAATGGGCTAAGATTCCTCAGGAACACTGCCAAAAGTTAGTGTTTTGCTATACTGTACTAAAGATGCTTGACATGAAAGGGTTGAATGATTCTGATACTGGAGTAGTCATTAAAAGTAGCAATTTCTGTTGAATTTAGAGACACCATTAGCTGTGTTGAGCTATTTAAATTGCTCTGGTCTTATTGGTTTATTGCAAAAAGCCAAAAGTTTCTACATTTTACTACTAAACCTAATTTTAATGGAGGTCTAATTACTTTGATTGCAACTGTGCATATATATTTTTTAATGTCAACATAATAAAATAATAAATATATACTGTATGTATTATATGTGTAATTGGTTGACAAATTACTTGATGCATGAAAGTTTTTCTTGCGTATGCGCTGTAAATTATTACAAGCATTTTATTGAGTGAGTTGTGAAACGGCTGCTCTACGTGTGGAGAACTGTGATGACTTCAGACATTTTTCCCCAGTGTTTTCCATCTGCCAGCCCCTCTTTGCCCTTTAGTCAAACACTCCTGGATGTGGAACCTAGCCAGCAGGGAGCAGTCATAATCACCAAACACCTTTTCATAAGAGGAGATGCCTGCAATAGAGCAGTCTCTTTCCTGCAAGCAACTTGGAGTGGTTGTCAGCTGGAGCTCAAGGAGAAATGATCTGGAAAAGTTTGTTTCTCGTTTTTTGCTTCTCCCAAACAAGTGAGTGCTCTCTTATACTAACGTCACTTTCACATTCTTCTTTTAGGCTACATGTCTATGGGATATATTAGATGTGGATTTTTTTGCTAAAATTTTGCAAAGAAAATTTAATGCGTAAGGCTCTGTTGGTATCTTCTATAGGAACAGAAATACAAAAATAACGTCTGTAAACAGATCCCTTACAAGCTGGACACCATTGGCTCCACGCAAACCAGATTGACTTCTGTAGTGTCTATCATTTTACTGAATTAAAGAACGTGGATTTTTTAGCCAGATTGCCGAAATAGGTTTGGAATGTAGTATAATGAAACAGGAGATCACATCTATATAGTGATTTTCCACACAAAAAATGACCTTCAGTGTGGATTTTTAAATCTGCAGCATGTCAATATTTTTCTACAGATTAGAAGAGTAAAATATTCATGAAAACATTTACTTATGGCTCAATGTTATAATTTTATATATAACATGAAAATTATTGCGCACAGGGTAAAGCATGTTCCTGACACCAGGCTCTTCTTACCTGTAAAAGTTAGTGATCTATTTGCATTGTAAAGATTGATAGATGATAGGAAGGATTTTCACCATATTTACAGATGTTAGTTTAGTAATTGTTCATGAAGGGTGGCAAGCAATTAGTGATTTGTAGATTATAAATATTCCTAGAATTTAATTAAAGCAAAAAAGTAAATTAAGTGTATATAAATGTATATATACTACGGGTATCCAAATTTCCTCATGCTCTTTACTATACATTGCATTAGGTGGAATTATCTGGCAATATATGATAGTATACCGCAGGATTTCTAGTGCTTAACAATAAATATTTTTATTTATATTCTATTAAATATGTAATATTTATATCTTATGACTTTGGCACCTTCATAGCTTGTGTATTTATAAGGACAGTAATGTGAGCAGTATTTTCTTACCTCAGCACACCCAATATCTCAAATATTAGATCAGAAACAACAGTAGTGCGAGCAACCTCTTCTTATCTCAACAGTCCTGGTATCACTATAATCAGCTCAGATAGACTGGTTGGACAGCAGTGTGAGCAGCCTCTTCTTACCTCAGCGCACCGAATATCTCCAATATTAAAGCAGAAAGGACAGTAGTGTGAGCAGTTTTTTCTTACCTCAGCACACCCAATATCTGCAATATTAGATAAAAAAGGACAGTAGTGTGAGCAGTCTCTTCTTAACTCAGCACCAATTAGATAAGAAAGACATGGTAGACAGCACTATAAGTGGCTTCTTACCTCAGAACCCCTAGTATCTTCAGGTTCTATCATCTTCCTACGCATGAAGGGTGAGCTCTCTACTGGCACAATTAAAATTAAAAATTTTTGGATAGGTTTATGTCCATGTAAAAAAACAGCATTTTTAATGTTTTATAGTGATTATTTCTCTAGGCAAGACTGATGAGATTTGCCAGTTAAAGTTGATTACAAGTTTATTTACAGTCCTCAACACTGAAATTGTAACTCCAAGAAGGAATAGTCAGGGATATATAGAAATCACAGGATAGATAGACATGCTAATGATATCCAAAGGACTTAAAAATGGGGAAAAAATGTCAAAACATCTCGATTTATCTAGTATCGGAAATGAGTGCCATGCACAGAAATACATGCACTTGCAGGCCTATCAGTATTTTCATTGAGGTTACTAATAGTTGTCATTCTGCAATGCTGAGTACACTTGGCCACACAAATCATCACGATCCACTACTGGTAGCTCCCTCTACTATCGTCATCCAATGACGTCTCAGATTTGCTCGATATGAGGTAATTCCGGAGGCGATGCAGGTCATGGTAGCACATTTAGGCCATGCAGGCTGCTTACATTAGCACCAGCAACATGTGGCCTGTCACTGTCTTGTTGAAAAATTGCCTGCCACTGGTTTCATGATTGATCTATTTGGATGTACCAAACCTTAGGAGTAAAACAGTGTCATCACAGACCATTGTAAGGCATTTTGCATGACAATGGGCTACCAGCCAGATGTCAAACTAAAGTTGTTCCATTGACCTCACGCCAGCACTCTCAAAGGCTATCGTGATGCAGATGAAGACAGCAATGGAAGCTAGAAAGGATGTCCATCTTCAGCAATTAGTTCCACACTTATATTGGGGTGCAATGGTAGCTTGAGATTATTTTTAGAGACCACGTGGGCTACACCATGATTAGCACTTCACCAGGGAACATCACATCGTTCCTATTCATGGGATTTTGGAGTGGCATAATGTCCAGTAGCTAGAATCCTAAATTCTTAATTTTAGGTACACCAACAGCTAAGCGTTACATTAATTTGGTGTGTGTGGAAACAGTGGTACGGCCATTTCTCCAAAGTGTCTCCCAAAAATCTTTTAATCCCTTTCTGACATCAGACATACTATTCCTTCCATGTGCCCTGGCACAATTTGACCATGGACTAAATAGTACGTCTAAGTGATCGGCTGCACTCTCAGGGGGGAGCGTGGCTGGTGTCAGCTGATTCTCACAGCTGACACTCAGCACTAAGTGGCAGGAGTGGTCACAGATGGCACTTTAAATCCCGAAATACTGCGATCTAACAAGATCGCAGCATTTGGGAGCCGGCACGGGTTGACAGCCCCTCTGCCTTTGAATCGGAGACCCCGTGGCTTGATGTGAGCTAGATGTTGTCATGGCGACATCCGGGTCACCAGAGCTAAGTAAACTTGCTGATCATGAACCGTGCATGCTCAGCAAGTCTCTCTCTGTCAGTGCAGCACTGACAGCTTATGTGGCATGCAGATGCTGCTTCATCTGCATGCCAAATAAGGGATCTGTCTGCAAAAAATGATTGTCCCATAGTGGGACTAAGGAAAAAAGTTAGGGAAAAGTAAAAAAATTTTTTTTTAAATAATTGTAAAAATATTAAAAATAATAAAAATACAATATACAGTGCCTTGCGAAAGTATTCGGCCCCCTGGAACTTTTCAACCTTTTCCAACATATCATGCTCCAACCATAAAGATACCAAATGTAAATTTTTGGTGAAGAATCAACAACAAGTGGAACATAATTGTGAAGTTGAACAAAATGTATTGGTTATTTTACATTTTTGTGGAAATTCAAAAACTGAAAAGTGGGGCGTGCAATATTATTCGGCCCCTTTAACTTAGTACTTTGTTGCGCCACCTTTTGCTGCGATTACAGCTGCAAGTCGCTTGGGGTATGTCTCTATCAGTTTTCTACATTTAGAAACTGAAATTCTTGCCCATTATTTCTTGGCAAACAGCTCGAGCTCAGTGAGGTCTGATGGAGATCGTTTGTGAACAGCAGTTTTCAGCTCTTTCCACAGATTCTCGATTGTATTCGGGTCTGGACTTTGACTTGGCCATTCTAACACCTGAATATGTTTATTTGTGAACCATTCCATTGTAGATTTTGCTTTATGTTTGGGATCATTGTCTTGTTGGAAGACAAATCTCCGTCCCAGTCTCAGGTCTTTTGCAGACTCCAACAGGTTTTCTTTAAGAATAGTCCTGTATTTGGCTCCATCCATCTTCCCATCAATTTTAAACATCTTCCCTGTCCCTGCTGAAGAAAAGCAGGCCCAAACCATGATGCTGCCACCACCATGTTTGACAGTGGGGACGGTGTGTTCAGGGTGATGAGCAGTGTTGCCTTTTTGCCAAACATATCGTTTGGCATTGTTGCCAAAAAGTTCGATTTTGGTTTCATCTGACCAGAGCATCTTCTTCCACATGTTTGGTGTGTCTCCCAGATGGCTTGTTGCAAACTTTAAGTGACACTTTTTATGGATATATTTGAGAAATGGCTTTCTTCTTGCCACTCTTCCATAAGGCCAGATTTGTGCAGTGTACGACTGATTGTTATCCTATGGACAGACTGTCCCACCTCAGCTGTAGATCTCTGCAGTTCATCCAGAGTGATCATGGGCCTCTTGGCTGCATCTCTGATCAGTCTTCTCCTTGTTTGAGATGAAAGTTTAGAGGTAGATTTGCAGTGGTATGATACTCCTTCCATTTCAATATGACCGCTTGCACAGGGTTCCTTGGGATGTTTAAAGTTTTGGAAATCATTTTGTATTCAAATCCAGCTTTAAACTTCTCCACAACAGTATTATGGACCTGCCTGTTGTGTTCCTTGGTCTTCATGATGCTCTCTATGCTTCAAACAGAACCCTGAGACTATCACAGAGCAGGTGCATTTATACGGAGACTTGATTACACACAGGTGGATTATATTTATCATCATTAGTCACTTAGGACAACATTGGATCATTCAGAGATCCACAATTAACTTCTGGAGTGAGTTTGCTGCACTGAAAGTAAAGGGGCTGAATAATATTGCACGCCCCACTTTTCAGTTTTTGACTTTCCACAAAAATTTAAAATAACCAATAAATTTCATTCAACTTCACAATCGTGTTCCACTTGTTGTTGATTCTTCACCAAAAATTTACATTTGGTATCTTTAGGTTTGAAGCATGATATGTGGGAAAAGGTTGAAAAGTTCCAGGGAGCCGAATACTTTCGCAAGGCACTGTATATTCTATCTCTAAATAAATATTTGAATGAAAAAAACAAACAATAAAAGTACACATATTTGGTATTGCCATGTCCGTAACGACCCGACCTATTAAACTGACCCATTAGTTAACCCCTTTAGTGAACACCATAAAAAAAACAAGGCAAAAAAACAATGCTTTACCATCATACAGTCGAACAAAAAGTGGAATAACACGTGATCAAAAAGACGGATAGAAATAAACATGGTACCGCTGAAAACGTCATCTTGTCCTGCAAAAAAACAAGCCACAATACAACTCCATCAGCGGAAAAATAAAAATAATATAGCTCTCAGATTAAAGTGATGCAAAAACAATTATTTTTTCTATAAAATAGTTTTTATTGTATAAAAGCGCCAAAACGTGAAAAAATAAATGCGGTATCGCTGTCATTGTACTGACCTGAAGAATAAAACTGCCTTATCAATTTTAAAACACATGAAATGGTATTAACCCCCCCATAAGAAATTAATGAATTGCAGGTTTTTGCTCATTCTGTCTCCCAAAAAACCAGTAGAAAGCGATCAAAAAATATCATGTGCCTGAAAATGGTACCAATAAAAACATCCACTCGTCCCACCGAAAGCAAGACCTCACATGACTCTGTGGGTCAAAATGTGGAAAAATTATAGCTCTCAAAATGTGATGATGCAAAAACTATTTTTTGCAATAAAAAGCATCTCTTAGCGTGTGAGAACAGCCACACAGAAAAACATTAGTTTTCAATCTGGACGGTGCCAAGCTGCTGCTGGGAACACAGCATCAGTAACTAGGGGTGACGCCATAGAGGTTACCTCTAGCACTGGGCTCCGTTCATACCTGGGCTGAGCTGTGGTGAGATCCAGTGATATCCCCACTAGCACCGTGGGTGCTCATGGCTCACGGTGCTAGCGGAGATCTGACAGAAGTTACCGCAGTTACATCCGGTCACTGGGTTCTGTTCCCAGCCGGGCTAAGCTGCGGTGAGATCCGGGGTCACTTACAGTGTGTTACACCGCTCCGCCATACTCACCCGGCCTCCGCTCCCACGCCGCAGTCGCCCTCCGCTCCCACGCCGCAGCCTCTCTCCACCCGACTGCCGCGGCGGTCACCTGAGACAGGCCCGCGACCGATGCCTTCCCTGCATGCTATGCGCATGCGCCATAGGCCGCGGCCGCGCCTCCTTCCTGCTCATTATGCTCCGGCTGTGCCCTGACCCGGAAGCACCTTTGGACCAATGGCTGACCAGACGGGGCCATATCAGGCCGCTTCCCCCTGAGGGAGGCGCCTGATCGTTGTGTTTCCTGACACTCCGGCCTCGCTCCATCTTGCACACTCTGCTCCTGCAGTTCCTGTCTCGGCTGCTCCTCACAGCAGCTTCTCAGTCCTGCTACCCGTGTTCCTGGTTACCTACTCCAGTCCTGCCTTCAGTATTCCTGGTTACCTACTCCAGTCCTGCCTTCAGTATTCCTGTCGTCCTACTCCAGTCCTGCCTTGTGTTCCTGCCGTCCTACTCCAGTCCTGCCTTCAGTGTTCCTGCCGTCCTACTCCAGTCCTGCCTTCAGTGTTCCTGCCGTCCTACTCCAGTCCTGCCTTGTGTTCCAGCCGTCCTACTCCAGTCCTGTCTTCAGTGCTCCTGCCGTCCTACTCCAGTCTCAGTCTTACTCCGGTCCATCCTGAGCCGCCCCTCTCGGTACCGGCTACCGTGGTATTCGAACCCCTGGGCCTGCTCCTAACGGTCCCTGTATAGGGGTTGGTTCCACCTGGCAGCTCGCCCGGGGTCCCTCGGTGCCACGGCCCAGAGGGTCCACTCTCGGAGCTCCCGCTCCTGACCATCCACGCTAACACAGTGCTGTGCAAATTAATTGGGACAAAGCATTTTTTTAAGTAAAATCGTAAGTTGGTTACCAGTCAGTGATTCAAACCAGTTTTAACTGCTTTGAACAGGCACTCACACCTGTTCAAAGCAGTTAAAACTGGTTTGAATCACTGACTGATATCCAAGATACGATTTTACTTAAAAAAATGCTTTGTCCCAATTAATTTGCACAGCACTGTATAAAACTCACATACCAGGAAACAGTAGATTAGATCCAAAAAAGGGGGCACTTGTTGGGCATTACCACTGTTAAGGCCCATCTAGATAAGTTCCATGGGGGGGTCTAGTTACCAAAATGGGGTCACTTGTGGGGCATTTCCACTGTTTAGGCACCTCAGGTGCTTTCCAAATGGAACATGACACCCACATACCATTCCATCAATGTCTGCATTCCAAAACGTCACTACTTCCCTTCTGAGCCCCAACGTGTGCCCAAACAGTAGTTTTCTCCCACATTTGGGGTAAAAGCGTATTCAGAACAAATTGGACAACAACTTTTGCAGTCCAATTTCTCCTGTTACCCTTGGGAAAATAAAAAAATTGGGGCTAAAAAAATCATATTTGTGGAAAAAAAAGTTTGTTTTTTTTTCACTGCCAGGCATTATAAACTTTTAGTGAAACACTTGGGGGTTCAAAGTTCTCACCACACATCTAGATAAGTTCCTTAGGGGATCTAGTTTCCAAAATGGGGTCACTTGTCGGGGGGTTTCCACTGTTTAGGCACATCAGAGGCTCTGCAAACGTAGCATGACGCCCGCAGACCATTCCATCAAGTCGGTATTTCAAAACGTCACTACTTCCCTTCCGAGCCCCGACGTGTGCCCAAACCGTGGTCCCCCCACATATGGGGTACCAGCGTACTCAGGACTAACTGGACAACAACTTTTGGGGTCGAATTTCTCCTGTTACCATTGTGAAAATAAAAAATAGCGGGCTAAAAAATCATTTCTTGAGGAAAAAAATTATTGTTATTTTCACGGCTCTGTGTTATACACTTCTGTAAAGCACCTAGGGGTTCAAAGTGCTCACTGTGCATATATATATGTTCCTTAGGGGTCTAGTTTCCAAAATGGGGTCATTTGTGGGAGAGCTCCAAAGTGTAGGCAGACAGGGCCTCTCCAAACACGACATGGTGTCTGCTAACGATTGGAGCTAATTTTCCATTCAAAAAGTCAAATGGCGCTCCTTCCCTTCTCAGCCCTGCCGTGCGCCGAAACAGTGGTTCCCCCCACATATGGGGTACCAGCGTACTCAGGACAAAATGAACAACAACTTTAGGGGTCCAATTTATCCTGTTACCCTTGTGAAAATAAAAAATAGCCGGCTAAAAAATTATTTTTTTTATTTTCATGGCTCTGGGTTTATAAACTTCTGTGAAGCACTTGGGGGTTCATAGTGCTCACTACACATCTAGATAAGCTCCTTGGTGGGTCTAGTTTCCAAAATGGGGTCACTTGTGGGGGTTTTTACTGTTTAGGCACATCAGGGACTCTGCAAATGCAACATGATGCCTGCAGAGCATTCCATCAGTCTGCATTCCAAAATCGCGCTCCTTCCCTTCTGAGCTCTCCCATGCTCCCAAACAGTGGTTCCCCCCCACATATGGGGTACCAGCATGCTCAGGACAAATTGCACAACTTTTGTGGTCCAATTTCTCCTGTTAGCCTTGTGAAAATAAAAAATAGCGGGCTACAATATCATTTTTGAGGAAAAAAATGATTTTTTATTTTCACTGCTCTGCGTTATAAACTTCTGTGAAGCACTTGTGTTTTCAAAGTGCTCACCACACATCTATATAAGTTCCTTGTGGGGTCTAGTTTCCAAAATGGGGTCACTTGTGGGGGAGCTCCAATGTTTAGGTACACAGGGGCTCTCCAAACACGACATGGTGTCCGTTAACGATTGAGCTAATTTTCCATTAAAAAAGTCAAATGGTGCCCCTTCCCTTCCGGGCCCTGTCGTGCACCCAAACAGTGGTTTATGTCCACATAGGAGGTGTCAGTGTACTCAGGAGAAATTGCCCAACAAATTTTAGGATCCATTTTATCCTGTTGCCCATGTGAAAATGAAAAAACTGAGGCTAAAAGAACATTTATGTGAAAAAAAAGTCCTTTTTTCTTACGGATCAATTTGTGAAGCACCTGGGGTTTTAAAGTGCTCACTATGCATCTAGATAAGTTCCTTGGGGGGGTCTAGTTTCCAAAATGGGGTCACTTGTGGGGGAGCTCCAATGTTTAGGCACACAGGGAATCTCCAAACTCGACATGGCAGCCGCTAAATATTCCAGCATATTTTCCATTCAAAAAGTCAAATGGTGCTCCTTCCCTTCCGGGCCCTGCCGTGTGCCCAAACAGTAGTTTATAACCACATATGAGGTATCGGTGTACTCAGGAGAAATTGCCCAACAAATTTTAGGATCCATTTTATCCTGTTACCCATGTGAAAATGAAAAAATTGATGCTAAAAGAAAATTTTTGTTGGAAAAATTAAAATGTCCATTTTTTCCTTCCACATTGCTTTAGTTGCTGTGAAGCACCTGAAGGGTTAATAATCTTCTTGAATGTAGTTTTGAGTAGCTTGAGGGGTGCAGTTTTTAGAATGGTGTCACTTTTGGGTATTTTCTGCCATATAGACCCCTCAAAGTGACTTCAAATGTGAGGTGGTCCCTAAAAAAAATGGATTTGTAAATTTTGTTATAAAAATGAGAAATCGCTGGTCAACTTTTAACCCTTATAACTTCCTAACAAAAAAAATTTTGTTTCCAAAATTGTGCTGATGTAAAGTAGAAATGTGGGAAATGTTATTTATTAACTATTTTGTGTCACATAACTCTCTGGTTTAACGGAATAAAAATTCAAAATGAGAAAATTGTGAAATTTTCAAAATTTTCACCAAATTTCCATTTTTTCACAAATAAATGCAAACATCGACCTAAATTTACCACTAACATGAAGCCCAATATGTCACGAAGAAACAATCTCAGAATCGCTAGGATCTGTTGAAGCGTTCCTGAGTTATTAACTCATAAAGGGACACTGGTCAGAATTGCCAAAAATGGCCTGGTCATTAAGGTCAAAATAGGCTGGGTCATGAAGGGGTTAACATGCAAACCACCCTTGGGGGTAAAGGGGATAAGCCATGCTCCTTTTCTTGACATTCAAATCTGTCTAACACTCTTTTCAAATCTGGCACATACTTTAGTAAATCTTCCCTATTGTATCATGAATTCCAACTACAAATTCAAATACATCAGAAGTAAAATATATTATCTCAAAAACACAAATAGATTTAGGTACAGTACACACAAGGTATGGAGAATGTAGAATTCCAAATTTACCTCCAGACAGTGAAATAGGGAGAGGTCTGGTGGCATTAGGAGACCAGTATAGATATTAAATAAACAGCGGGTCACACTGAAATCAGTGTTTATAACCAATTACTGTATTATGCGATTTATAAGTTACGGTAAGTTGAATTCTTTCACAGCAAAGTTTAGATGTGTATTTTAAACTCATATCCTTGGAATGTATAGACTGTACATTATAAATCTGTGCTGTGATGTAATGGCTTGTTTTTTTTCCATCAATCCCTCCTGTAAACATTACATGCAACAGTTTTTTGTTCAAGTAGTAACAGTTGCTGCTGTATGTACATGGAAATATTTCATACTAGGTTTATAGTGAAGGCACTGTTAATTTGTGGTTCTTTTCCAAAAATGAAGAAACCTACTTATAAAAGAAAGTATCCATGCTTATATTGATGGCAACTATATGAATATATATGTATATACACATAATGTACTATATACATACTATGTACATGCTATATATATATATATATATATATATATAAACAGTACATATCCAAAGAGAAAGACGTAGCCTAGATATATTGGAAATGTATACTTAGGTAGAAAAATATAAATACTCTTTACTGTGGGTACAGTAAAGAGTAATATATGTAAAATAGTAGATAGGAAAGGCTATGTAGGCAGCATTATACATGCCCCATAGGTACCGAGAGAAGGGGGAAGGATTAAGTTAGGTAAATCAGGTAGCAATATAATGCTATACAAAGTAAACAAAAATTATATGCAAAAGGCAAATATACATACAGTATGTTAGGGACTGGCGGAACGCACCTAATAATATAAGCTTAGAGACTAGGTGCGTTAGCAGTCCGGGGTCCACCGTGCAGAGATGTTAACTGCTGCCAGATAATTACGGACAGTATATGGCAGAGATTAGCAGAACGCACGCGGGTTAAAGTCACCCGGTATGTACTGAGGCAGACTCTGTTACTTCACAGAGTCTAGCCTAACAGACGTAGAAGCCGTAACCTGTTATGCCTCACAGACTATGGCCAGGAGAGCGCTAGTGTGATGTCACAGGACGCTGCCCCAGGACACTGGGAAAGAGTCCCTCTAGACCCACTCGCGCACGGAACCGATACTGCGGCGCCAGGGGTAGACATTTATGGAACGCTGTGCTCTGTTAACAGTCACAGGGTGCAGCAGACAGTTGTTTACCGCACTAACTGCGTACAGTGCAGCTCTGGCGGATGCCACTAACCAGCCTAAGCTTTGGTCTGGAAAGCGTATAAGACGCGCACGGCGCCGTTCTGGCTGATGCCGCTGTACAAGCTGTACCGTAGTGCCTTAGGTAGGATGGCACAATGACGCTAACTCTTGTGTTGAGACTGAATGCACTGTGGCGCTCAGTCTATGTCACTACAAACGGCGCTGACTCTAACTCAGATAACCCTAAAACATGCACAACCAAGAGAGGGGATCTTAATGAGTCAGTCATCGGACACATGCATCCATCATTTCACACAGAAGTACATAAATATGTCTATATTAGCGCATGGCCTAGTCACAGCCTTCCGGGACCTTCATAATGGTCCAATCGGAGCAGCAGCAGGACCTGAGTGTGTGACCTCCGAGCTCCAATGAGAGGTCGTCCCACAGGCATGCTCAGTGGGCCGAAAGAAGGACTTAGTCCCTGGAGCTGCTCGCTGCTGGCTATAATATTTGTGCAGTATTTTAGTACTTTCTCTCCCTATACTCTCACTATTCTAAAATCACCCTAAAGTAACTGCTGCATTCCCTGCTTAGGATTTTTTCACAGGATATGACAGTCCTTCCTGATTGCCTGTGCTATACCATGTGATGCAATGCTGCAAGGCATTATGGTGAAACATGCACTGTTGCTCCTGAGCTCATGTCAGCCTTTTATGACCGATGCAACTTCTTCATTGTGTAAAACGGCAATGGACATTCACACAAACCAGATCACAAATTGTTCAAATTTACCAAAATATGCAAATTTCATAAAATTCAACTTGAATTTGATTTGAATCAAGTCAATTAGAATGTCTCTTGTATTTGCACATTTTTTAAATAGCTTCATGAGGGTGTCATGATCCATGTTGGATTATGACAGTTAAAAGCACTAGTAACCTTTTTTTTCCCTTAAGCTGTGTGCTTAAAGTTAATTTTTGCCTCCGGTGGCCATTAGGGTCATTGCACTATGTGGTTTCAGTTCTAGTTTTGCCCCCGGTGGCCGTTAGGGTCATTGGACTCTGGTTACTTTAGTTTAGTGCACGTGATTATCACTAACAGGTGTGATTGCTCTGGCTTAACTATATAGGAGTGTCTTGTTCTCTCACTCACTGTTGGTGATATTCGTCATTTCAACCATCCTTTTGGAGGAAGGAGCTAGAGAGAGTTCCTGGCAGCTCAGTCAGAGTCCTGGTGTGGAAGGAGCCATAGAGAGGAGTTCCTTGCAGCTCTGACAAAGCTTGGTGAAGGAGCAGCTATTCAGGAGAAAAGCTGCATTCTGGTGCTGGACTCTGTTGCTGGGAGCAAGAGCAACAGAGCAAAGCTAAATGGTGTTATCCCTGTTTGTACCTTTCCTTTTGTGTGTTTCAGTGCAGTGGTGGGATTAGTTTCTGCACCGTCCATTTCACTAGAAAGGGCTAGGTGCAAGACGAGCTCGGGTTTTTAGGTATCCTGCTCAGCGCCAGGTGCGGAACCTGCATAGGGACCGTTAGGAGTGTAGAGACACTGACTGAGTGCAGGAGGTCTCCACGTCCCCATTCCCTATTGCAGGGCCCTCCATTGTATCGGTTTCCCTGTTGTTTCCCTTTATTCTGAAATTCGCCCGGCTGGATGCGGTGTATCCAGCTGCACATTATATTGTTTAAATTCGCCCTACTGGAGGCGGTGTATCCAGGGTCATGTGTGTCATAGAAATTCGCCCTGCTGGAGGCGGTGTGTCCAGTCACACGTGACCATCACAGAGGGTGTTTGTCACTTCTAATGGTAAGAATAGTGCCGCATGGAGCACATCTTTGTCATCCAAAACGACAGTCATCTTTTCTGAATCCATTCTAACTCCGTGGAGTATGCCGGTCATCATTGTATAACAAATCCTTTACAGTTTCATTACCATTGATATAAACTGAAGTCGTAATGTTAATATGAACAAAGCTTATCTTTTACCATAGAAAACAACACTAAGGCCTCGATCACACGTTCAGTATTTGGTCAGTATTTAACATCAGTATTTGTAAGCCAAAACCAGGAGTGGAACAATCAGAGGAAAAGTAAGGCCGGGGTCACACTGGCGAGGAATACGGCCGAGTGAGAGGCGCTAAAAGCACGCATTAGACACGGACCAATGATTCTCTATGGGGTCACTCGCACCAGCCGTATATTTCCCATCCGTATTCTACGCTCCGGCCGTAGTACGCCAATGCAAGTCTATGGGTGCGCAAAAAATACGGAGTACACACGGACCACACATGTGACTTGCGAGAAATACGCACCCGGTGTCTTTTAGCAAAGCCGGCAATTCAGTGCGCTATACAGTAAACTCACACTGACAGGTTTAATAAAGAAACGAAAGAATAGATATAGACACATAGAATACATATATATATATATGTATATATATATATACAGTATATGCATTCTATGTGTCTATATCTATTCTTTCATTTCTTTATTAAAACTGTCATAGGGCTCCATTATATGTCCATTTTGCAAGCCTGCGAGAAAATCTCGCCATACGGATGCCATACGGATTACATACGGATGCTGACATGCGCAAAATACGCGACCACACCTTGATTACGGATGACATACGGAGCACTATTTAGGGGTCTGTCATCCGTATTACGCATGTAAAATACTGATCGTATTTTGCGTCGGTTAGTGTGACTCCAGCCTAAATCAGAAACCCGTCATCACTTCTGCATTTTTCGCTCACTCCTGGTTTTGGCTTACAAATAGTGATGCAACATACTGACTAAATACTGAACGTGTGAACGTGGCCTAAGAATGTTTCTTGTGGATATTTGTTAGTTGCTTAACGACTTGCCTACAATTATCATAACATCTTTTTTCTTTTTTATGTGGGAGATTAATTAGAGCACACAAAACATTTAATTTCTTTGTGGTTTGTGTAAAAATTATAGCTTTTTTGTATTGACATGACCTATACTTAGTAAATATATGGTCATTTCATCATGTGCAATTAGGTAAAAAAAAAACTTGTGCGGCTGGTTTCACACTAGCGTTTTTTAGCACAGCGCATCGTGCGCATCCTTGCGCATGCGTCCTGCGCCCCTATCTTTAACATGGGCGCGCATGGTCTAGCGTTAGCACAAGTTCGTATGCGTTTTCATGCGCATGCTTTTTTTGTAGTGTGTGCCTAAGCACCGGACGCAACCTGTTGCATTTTTTGTCCGTCCAACCTGTCTCAAAAAAACGCTTGCGCATGGAATGCGACAAAATAACACATTACAGCCTATGGGAATACAGGTGTGTGCATGGACATGCGTACGCCTGCGTTTAAAATCGCATGTGTTTTAAGAGTTAACATGGCTAGAAACTGGTTAAAATGCATGCGCCTAGAAAAAGCAAACGCATGCAAAACGCATGATGGTTTTTTGCATGCGATTCTATTGCGCACGAAGTGCAGAGCTAAAAAACGCTAGTGTAAAACTAGCCTAAGAGTGTGGAAGCACTCCGTCAACCATCCTTGTCATACTAATTTATAGCACCTTCAGATAATGTTTCAACAGGTTGAGCAATGATTAACAGAAACAGTCACACTATAATTATGCGTCGTCTAATAATTAACAATGGATGATTGCTAGCTTAATTTTTGAACAACCCATCTGACCAATCCATTTCAATATTTTTATTAAAAAATATGAAAATGAGAAGCACTCTACAAGGCAAATGCTACACCTCACACTGATGAAATGAACTCCTTCACACCATGGCCAATTTTCATTTTTGAGATTTCCTTTGTCTTTCCTTTCTTTCAAGAATCAAAACTTTTTATTTTTCCATTCACATAGCTATATTGGGGCATGGTTTTTTGCAGGACGAGTTGTAGTTTTGAATAAAATGATTAATTGTACCATACAATGTATAGGAAAACAGAACAAAAATTCCAAGTGAGATAATATGGTTTATAAAATTTGGGTTTTGATTTTTACAGCGTTAATTTTTTTGTTAAAAAAAATTGCCTGGCAATATGATTCTCCAAGTCAGTATAATTATGGTGTTATCAAACTTATATAGTTGTTTCTTTTCAGTGGGGGGAAAAAATCAAGAACTTTTGTAAACATTTTCTGAGTCTCGTTACTTCTTCTAAGTCATGTTTTATTGATACCATTTTGGGGTATATACAATGCTTTTAGCGCTTTTTATTGCATTTTTTTTGTAGGAGATCTGTTGCCAAAAAGTGTAAGTTCTGGTATTTCAATATTTTTTTTTTGGGGGGGGTCATTTACCATATGGGCTAAATAATTACAGTATATATTTTAATAGCCAGCTATAACAAATATGTTTAAAAGTATTTAAAAAAATACTAAAATATAAAAAACTAAGCTGTATTCAAGGAGTTAACAGCATCGATCAGAGCTTAGCTTTTATTGTGGCTATTCAGGCAGTATATCACAGCCGTCATCTGCTGAGTACTGTATTGTGCGGGCTCAGCTCCTCGACCTGATATGTGCCATAAATGTATGGCGGATGTAAGCAAGGGTTTAAGCAGTGGTCCTCAACTTTTCTTGTCTTGAGAGCTACATTCAGCACTGAGACATGGTTTTGATCCACATCTGGAGTCCCATCACCCAATGGTAAAGACATTCAGAGCCCCTCATTAACGATTTGATGACAGACAAAACTTCCCCATAGAAAGCACACCAAAGCCTTGTGCCATTGTTCCTTATAGGCAGTATACTTACATACAAAAGTTCCTACTCAAACCCCATTCAGTATTCCCAGATTAAGCACACTCCCACCAGCATCAAGCACCTCTCTATCTGATAGTTTAATCCCATCTCCAGTTTACCATATTTATCTCTTCCTACTTTTTCTTCTGTGTGGCATTACTCCCAAAAGTCACCACCTGGAGAACTTCTCTTCTTACGGTTTGCTAGATCTGGTGCTAAGGCACTAAGTTGGCAGATAGCATGAGCCACACTATATGTTCCCGTGAGCCACATGTAGTTCCCAAGTCATAGGTTGGGAACACTGGGTTTAAGGTTAGTTGTGGTTGTGCTGTGGTTTGCACAGGTTGCAAGCAAACATAAACAAAAAGTTGGACATTACAGTTTTGTGGTTCCCCATGGCTGTTTGTCCACTAGCCGAGTTTGTCCTTCCCAGCCCTTATCCACATGCATGTCACTTGACAAATGGCAAGATATTAATATTCGAGGTTAGGACCGTCCCGAATAGGGTCACCATGAAGTGGTCGGATGGCTTTTACATTTTTTTAATCAAAATTATGTTAGCTAAGCACTCTATATTATTTTCATGCTCTATTGTTGTTTATTTACTGCAGGGTATTTGCTTATAATGTTTTATCTTGGGTTTTGCCTGGCCACACAAGGACCTGAGATCCATGTTCACACCCTGACAACACAAGGACCAGAGTATAAGGCTCAGACCCTGGGCACTCAAGGATCAGGGGTTCAGGAACTGGCTACATAAGGATCAGGAACTCAGATTTAGGATATGCTCACATCTGCAAAAATAAAGTAGCTGAGATTCTCATCCAGAAAAGTTGGAGAGTGTTGGGCGAGTGTCATGCGAGTGTTCCACATCCAGCATCCATATGCCATGTTAAGTTGCGCTTTTTATCACCTAACATCTCCATAATGTGTATGTAATCTGTATGCAATGCATTTTTAACATCAGATTTTAGATACAGTAATTCACTGTCATTCCAAGCTAGTTTTCTAGCTAATAAAACAATCTTCTACACAGATAGATGATAGATAAATGTCATTGTGCTATATAATCAGTGCAGTGCGTGTGTAGTTACTGTACATGTATTTAGCTAATAAATAAAATAATTTTTCTTAACCAGCTCACGGAAAGCTGACAGCTGGGGGCTGTTGTTTATAGTCTGGGAAGGGGGTAATAAACATGGAGCTTCCCAGGCTATTATCAGCTCACAGCTGTCTACTTAGCCTTTACTGGCCATTAACAAGGGGGACTCCCCAAAAAATGACATGGGGTCCCCCTATTTTTAATATCCAGCAAAGGCTAAGCAGACAGCTGTGGTCTGATATTAAAAGCCTAGGAAGTGGACATGGCTATTTTCCCCCTTCCAGACTAATAACAGCCCTCAGCTGCCCCAGTAATGGTGCATCAATTAGATGTGCCAGTTCTGGTATTTAGCTTCGTATATTCACATTTGCCCTGAAGAAATTTCTAACACAACGAGCGCTGACGTCAGTAAAGTAACCGTAGTTCCTAGCCGATGAACTCCAGTCACCTTCCTGACGTCACCGCTCATCACTACAGGCGCATTCTTATGCTACTGTCAGTGTGTTCTGGCTGGCATGCTGAGAGGTTGC
The DNA here is from genome assembly GCF_039654945.1 of Dendrobates tinctorius. Classification (NCBI taxonomy): domain Eukaryota; kingdom Metazoa; phylum Chordata; class Amphibia; order Anura; family Dendrobatidae; genus Dendrobates; species Dendrobates tinctorius. Next base: position 14,307,052 of record NW_027361728.1, read on the forward strand.
ATCATGCCACCATTCAACACACCATCTGGATGTAGCAGAGCTGGGGGTTCATCGTGGGACATCATCATTATGGAATATGTGTTGACAGGTGAGGATTATTTTGTGTTTTATTTTTATTTGGAAGTAATAAATAAAAAATGATGTAAGGATAAAATAATCTTTATAAAGAAAAAATTGTTGTTCAGTGAAGAACCGGAAAAAAAAAAAGGTTTCAAGTTAGAGTTGGGTAAGCTGGGTTTCTATTTCTACTAAACCTTTTGATTCCTAGTGAGCCTGATGAAAGCTGAATGCAGATTGGTTGCTATGGTTACAAGGCCACTTCCCTGCCAGACATTTCTGACGTGTGGAATCCGACATCAGAAATAGCCAATATGTGCTTCAGGTATATTCCGTGTTTCTTGCATGTATTTCCCAAGGTTTGTGAATAAGGTCAGACCTTCATTTGTAGATAAAACAAAGAGAGAAAAGAAGTCCAAAATATTATAGTGAAAAATCAAATATAATTTATTGAATTAGCAGGTTAAAATATAACAGAAAAAACAACAATGCAGCTAGTATGATAAAAGTATTAAATTTTTTTAAATTTTTTAAATGTTTTTAATACTTTTATTCCACTACCCACATTGTTGTTTTTTCTGTTATATCTTTACCTGATTATAATTCAATAAATTATATTTGATTTTTCACTACAATATTTTCGACTGTATGGTCGGCTTCTTTTCTCTTTGTTTTATTGCAATCTCTCCGACTGTCCACATATTTACTTAGGTCCGGATGTCCGGTCGCAGGGACGTTACTACTACGCTACTTTATTTTATACTGTGCACTGTGAGTTGACTTCTAAATACACTTTGTCCTGCCACCAACAAGCATTCCTTTGTCTTTGCTCTGTCTACATTTGTAGATATACGATTATGAAAATGCCAAGGTGTTCCCAAGTTGTTTAGCCAAGATATTGTATTACCAGTATTAGGTGAAATTGAGCCGGTAGTGAATATAGGAAAGAAAATCATAATGTGTATGAGACGCAATCATGCCCTGGGAATAGATACTCCTAGATATTATGAAAGAATGTGGATAGCAGTGTACTTTGTGCACGTTGCTGAGCATGTAGAAATCTTACACACCACTTCATTAACAAAGTCACTGTTCAAAGTCTGAATGTTTCTTGATACCAGCCATGATTTCAATAAACTTTTTTTTCTCTATTCTTTTATTGCAGATTTGCAACAAATGAAATCAAACTTTTTATTATTTTTAGAGCACCATTGTTTCCATGATACTGTACATGAGAAGGGGTTACATACCAAGTACAAGCATAAATTACAGTGAACAAACTAACAATGACCGACTGATACAGATGGGAGCGGGTCCTGCCCTTGTGGGCTAACAGTCTACAGGGTAATGGGGAAGGAGACTGTATTGTGGGGTAGTCACAGCTCCGGTTGTGGTGCAGTGGCAGAGGATTCTTTAACCCCTTTCTGTCATGTGACGTACCATCCCGTCCATGTGCCCTGGAACTTAATTTCCAAGGACGGGATAGTACGTCACAGCGATCAGCAGCGCCCACGTGGTGAGCGCCGCTGATTGCGGCCGGGTGTCAGCTAATTATCACAGCTGACACCCGGCACAATGTGTAAGGGGCGGTCACGGACCGCCCCCGACACGTTAACCCCTTGCACACCGCGATCAAACACGATTGCAGTGTACCGGGGGTTAAAGGGAAGCATCGACAGGGAGGGGGTTCCCTCCGTGCTTTCCTGAGCCCCCCACAGCAGCGCAATGTGCAGCGCTGCTGCGGGGGGCTCCATCCCCACAGGTCCCCAAATCCAAGATGGCGACGGGGACCTTCGGGGGCCTGCAGGGAGCTGGCTTCCTCAGTGCCTGCAAAGCGCAGGCATGAGGAATGCCTGTGCAGTGCCTGTGACAGATCGCTGATCTGTCACAGTGATCTGTGATGTGACAGATCAGCAATCTGTCACATGACAGGTATGTCCCCCCTGGGAAAAAGTAAAAAAAAAAAAAGGTGTAAAAATAATCGCTAAATTAAAAAAAAAATATTCCCATTTAAATTTATTTTTTGGAAAAAAAACAAAAAAACAACAATAAAAGTACACATATTTGGTATCGCCGCGTCCGTAACGACCCGCCCTATAAAACTGTCCCACTAGTTAACCCCATTAGCGAACCCCTTAAAAATAAAAAACTAAGCAAAAAATAATGATTTATTATCATACCGCCAAAGAAAAAGTGCAATAACGCGCGATCAAAAAGACACATATAAATATCCATGGTACCGCTGAAAACGTCATCTTGTCCCGCAAAAAACGTGCCACCATACAGCATCTTCAGCAAAAAAATAAAAAAGTTATAGCTCGCAGAATAAAGCGATGCAAAAATAATTATTTTTTATATAAAATTGTTTTCATTGCATAAAAGCGCCAAAACATAAAAAAAATGACATAAATGAGGTATCGCTGTAACCGTACTGACCCGAAGAATAAAACCGCCTTATCAATTTTACCGCAGGTGGAACGGTGTAAACGCACCCCCCAAAAGAAAGTCAAGAAACGCTGGTTTTTGTTCATTCTGCTTCCCAAAAATCGGAATAAAAAGCGATCAAAATGTCACGTGCCCGAGAATGATACCAATAAAAACGTCAACTCGTCCTGCAAAAAATAAGACCTCACATGACTCAGTGGGTCAAAATATGGAAAAATTATAGCTCTCAATATGTGGTGACGCAAAAACTATTTTTACAATAAAAAGTGTTTTAGCGTGCGACAGCTGCCAAACATAAAAACCCGCTATAAAGTAAATCAAACCCTCCGTTATCACCCCCTTAGTTAGGGAAAAATAATAAAATTAAAAGAAAATGTATTTATTTCTATTTTCCCATTATGGTTAGAGCTAGGGTTAGGGCTGAGATTAGGGTTAGGGGTGGAGTTAAAATTGGGGGGTTTCCAATTAGGTGCTCTCCAAACGCAACATAGCATCTGATCTCAATTCCAGCCAATTCTGCATTGAAAAAGTCAAATGCTGCTCCTTCCCTTCCAAGCTCTGCCATGCTCCCAAACAGTGTTTTACCCCCACATGTAGGGTATCAGCCTACTCAGGACAAATTGCAAAACAAGTTTTGGGGTCCAATTTCTCCTGTTACCCTTAGGAAAATAAAAAATTGGGGGCAAAATATCAATATCATTTTTGTGGAAAAAAATGATTTTTTTATTTTCACGCCCGGGCGTTATAAACTTCTGTGAAGCACTTGGGGGTTCAAAGTGCTCACCACACATCTAGATAAGTTCCGTGCAGGGTCTAGTTTCCAAAATGGGGTCACTTGTGGGGAGTTTCAATAGTTTAGGTACATCAGGGGCTCTCCAAACGCACATGACACCCGCAGACCATTCCATCAAAGTCTGCATTCCAAAACGTCACTACTTCCCTTCCAAGCCCCGATGTGTGCCCATACAGTAGTTTTCTCCCACATATGAGGTATCAGCGTACTCAGGACAAATTGAACAACTTTGGGGGGCCATTTTCTCCTGGTACCCTTGGGAAAATAAAAAAATTGGAGACTAAATGATCATGTTTGTGGAAAAAATACGATTTTTTTATTTTCACGCCCGGGCGTTATAAACTTCTGTGAAGCCCTTGGGGGTTCAAAGTGCTCACCACACATCTAGCTAAGTTCCTTAGGGGGTCTAGTTCCCAAAATGGTGTCATTTGTGGGGGGTTTCCACTGTTTAGGTACATCGAAGACTCTCCAAATGCAACATGACACCCGCAGAGCACTCCATCAAAGTCTGCATTCCAAAACGTCACTACTTCCCTTCCGAGCCCTGACGTGTGCCCATACAGTAGTTTTCTCCCACATATGGGGTATCAGCGTACTCAGGACAAATTGGACAACAACTTTTGGGGTCCAATTTCTCCTGGTACCCTTGGGAAATTGGTTTGAAAGACCAGCTCACCCACGTCTGACCTCACCGCACCTCAGACTCGGATCCGGCCCTGCCCTGGCCGCACAGCAGTAATAAAAGAAGAAATGATCCAGCTGAAGTGCTCTGGTGATGTATTGAGTGCTGTTCAGACAACAGAACATTGTTTACGCGTTTCTGGCTAGACGCCCTTAATCATAATGATTAAGGGCGTCTAGCCAGAAACACGTAAACAATGTTCTGTTGTCTGAACAAACAGCACTCAATAAATCACCAGAGCACTTCAGCTGGATCATTTCTTCTTTTATTACTACCCTTGGGAAAATAAAAAAATTGGTAACTAAAAGATCATGTTTGTCGATAAAATACAATTTTTTTGATTTTCACGCCCGGGCGTTATAAACTTTTAGTGAAACACCTGGGGGTTCAAAGTTCTCACAACACATCTAGATAAGTTCCTTGAGGGGTCTAGTTTCCAAAATGGTGTCATTTGTGGGGGGTTTCCACTGTTTTGGTACATCAGGGGTTTTCCAATCGCGACATGGTGTCCGATCTCAATTCCAGCCAAAAAAGTCAAATGGCGATGCTTCCTTTCTGAGCTCTGCCATGTGCCCAAATAGTCGTTTACACCCACATATGGGGTATCAGCGTACTCAGGACAAATTGCACAATAACTTTTAGGGTCCTGTTTCCCTTGGAAAAATAAAAATTGGGGGTGAAAAGATAATTTTTGTGGAAGATCATTTTTGAGGAAAAAATATGATTTTTTAATTGTTTTGCTGTACATTATAAACTTCTGGGAAGCCCTTGTGGGTTCAAAGTTCTCACCACATATCTAGACAAGTTCCTTGGGGGGTCTAGTTTCCAAAATGGGGTCACTTGTGGGGGGTTTCCACTGTTTAGGTACATCAGGGGCTCTCCAAACGTGACATGGCGTCCGATCTGAATTCCAGCCAATTTTGCATTGAAAAAGTCAAACGGCGCTCCTTCCCTTCTGAGCTCTGCCATGCGCTGAAACAGTGGTTCCCCCCCCCACATATCAGGTATCAGCGTACTCAGGACAAACTGCACAATAACTTTTGCAGTCCAATTTCTCCTGTTACCCATGGTAAAATAAAAAAAAATGAATCTGAAGTATTTTTTTGTGAAAAAAAGTTAAATGTTCATTTTTTTAAAAATATTCAAAATTAATTCCTGTGATGCACCTGAAGGGTTAATAAACTTCTTGAATGTGGTTTTGAGCACCTTAAGGGGTACAGTTTTTAGAATGGTGTCACTTTTGCGTATTTTCTATCATATAGACCCCTCAAAGTGGCTTCAAATGTGATGTGGTCCGTAAAAATAAAATGGTGTTGCAAAAATGAGAAATCACTGGTCAACTTTTAACCCTTATAACTTCCTAACAAGAAAAATTTTGGTTCCAAAATTGTGCTCATGTAAAGTAAACATGTGGGAAATGTTACTTATTAAGTTTTTTGTGTGCCATATCTCTGTGATTTAAGGGCATAAAAATTCAAAGTTGGAAAATTGCAAAATTTAAAAAATTTTCGCCAAATTTCCATTTTTTCACAAATAAACGCAAGTTATTTGAATGAAATTTTACCACTAACATGAAGTACAATATGTCACGAGAAAAGAATGTCAGAATCACCAGGATCCATGGAAGCGTTTCAGAGTTATTACCTCATAAAGGGACAGTGGTCAGAATTGTAAAAATTGGCCTGGTCATGAACGTGCAAACCACCACGTGCAAACCACCCTTGGGGGTTAAGGGGTTAAAGCTATAGTGAGGTGTCAGTGTATTCATAGAAGGGCAGGCAGACAAGGCAGCTGCCTGTGTCTGCAGCCCCTTTATGAGGTGTCCAGAGGGTGTACAGCATTACTTACAGTGAATAATGCTGTGCATCCTCTGCAGTCCTTGATTGTCTCTCAAAACCCCCCTCCATTCCCCCTCTATCTCCCCTGCAGAGTCAGGTTAGAAGTTGAGAGTGAGGGGGATGGGCACAGCACAGCAGAGGTCAGCCTTGTGTGTGTCACCTCCTCCTCATCATGGCTGCTCCTACATCACTGCCCTGAGATCTGCATAAGTGACATCAGGACCTGATAAGTATACATATATATGTATATCTGTGTGTGTACATGGGTAGTATACAGTGCGTGTGGGTGTGTATATGTGTTGATACTATGTGTGTGCATATGTACAGTATATAGTATGATTGTGTATATCTGTAGTGCATGTGTGTATATACTGTATATATATATATATATATGTATATATGCATGTTGTGGTACAGTAAAGGGTGTTTTACTGGATGGGAGATACATTTCTCCCAGCAAGTTAATGTTTGGCTGGGTTTTTCCTTAAAGACAGAACCTGTGATGATGTCATGGTCACGTGATCAGCCCATGTGATGTTTACCTCACTTGTAGGAGGGGTTATGGGCTATGTAATAGAGGTTAGTGTTTGGCACATGGTGAGTGTGTCTGGAAGTTACAGGAACTTGGCTGGGCTTAGCCTGAACTTGTATACAGGATCCCCGTGCTGCAGGACTATAGCAGCAAGACTCTCAATAACCCTGGGAATGGCACCTGGCGGATGCCGCGGACCTGGCAGCCGCTTAGTTTAGCCTGTCCCGTGCAAGGGGTGAGTGGGACCAGTGGTTCTCCAAGCTGGAGTATATTTATGTTTTTCCTTACTTTCTGTTAATCTGCTGTTTGCAATGTGACATTAAACCACTGAAATTGGACTTTAAGCCTGTGTGTTGCCTCGTTACTGCAGCCCTGCCATTACCTACCAGAACGAATCCCTACAATTGGTGGACTGAATGCGGGCAAACGCAGTGAGGCCAGGCTGTTTTTCTTATTTTTGATTTGTGCCCCAGCCTATGTCCTGGGTGAAATGAGTGGCACAGACCCAGGTGGGGAACTTTCCAGAAATGGAGGCCACGGTAAAAATGCTCATAGAGGCCATGTGACAGCAGCAGGCTATGCAGCAGCAGGTTACACAGCAGCAGGCTATGCAACAGCAGCAGGAGGCCATGCGGCAGTAGTAGCAGGAGGCCATGCGACAGCAGGCTATGCAGCAGCAGCAGGAAACCAATCAGCTGTTGATACAGCATATCACAACAGCGCAGACAAAAGGAACTAACCGGGGAATCCATGATGTCCGGAAAGCGGTTCGTACAGCGGTTCCCAAAATGGAGAAATCGGACGATGTGGAGGCGTACCTGGAGATGTTCGAAGGTACGCCTGAGAGAGAAGCTACCCCGGACCAGTGGGCAGAAATCATCGCTCCGTTTCTGGCCCCAGGACCTTTGAAAGCGTATCAGGACCTACCCCCGGAGAAAAGGACAGACTACATGGTCGTCAAGGGTGAGATACTGGCACGTCTTGAGGTAAATGTGTTAGTTCGAGCACAGCGGGTACACCAATGGGAGTTTACCGCCTCCAAGCCGGCTCGGTCCCAGTATTATGACCTGATGCACCTGTTATGAAAGTGGTTGCAGCCTGAGGTGTTGTCCCCCACGACCATGCTGGACCGCATAGTGACTGATAAATTTTGGAGGGCTTTGCCCCCCCTCCCTCCAGACATGGGTCGGACAGGCATCCCCTACTAATGCCATGCAGATGATAGACCTCATAGAAAGGTATGGGGCTACCAAAGAGCTACAGGGAGGGACTCCCCAGAAGGTAACAGGAAGGTTCCTTAAGTCTCCATCCCTGGTTCAGCGAGCGGAGCCCAGGAAGGCTGCTCAGGACTTATCTGGGGAAGTAAGGGGCCCCATAATCTGCTGGTGGTGCCAGGAACCAGGTCATATGAGAGCTGATTGCCCCCCACCTGGCTGAGCCCATGGACACAAACTTTGGGTACTGCCAGTCTCACTATGCCGAACCAATGTGTGCAATGGGCACCCCGAAAGGTCCCAATATGGAACATTTTTGTCGGGTTGAAACGGAAGGCACCCCGGCTGCGGCCCTGTTGGACTCAGGGAGTCTTGTAACCCTGGTACGAGCCAGCTGGATACAAACGAGCGAGTATAGAGGTCGGAAAATAGGGGTGTTGTGTATACATGGGGACTTAATAGACTATACCACTGTACTAGTGGTGATAAACACGCCAGCAGGAAGGCAGTGCCACGAGGTGGGGGTTGTGACTAATCTGCATTATGAAGTGATAATTGGAAGAGACTTTCCTTTATTTTCTGTGCTGTGGCCATCTGTTGTATCACCTACGGAGCAACTGCCGGCACCAGAGGCAACCAGGTTACATTCTCCAGAAGTAGGGCATGAACCTGGTGGCCCAGAGGAAGAAGTGCTGGCGGTAGGGGTAACCTTCCCTTCGGTGGAGGAGGGGAAGAATTCTCTCATAGAAGTATTGGCTGGAGAGGTGGAAGACTGGCCGTTGTCAGACTTGAATGTAGCAGGTGAAAATTTTGGTACGGCGCAACTCCAAGACCCTACTTTGGCCCGGGCCAGAGAAAATGTACTGGTTGTTAATGGGGAACCCCAACAACCTGGGGCAGCTACAGTGTTGACACGCTTTAAGTTGAACCAAGATTTGTTGTACTGAGTGGAGAAAATACGTGGGGAAATGGTGGAACAGTTACTGGTATCTCAGGCATATCGTAGGCTGGTAATGGACTTAGCACATGCGCATGTACTTGGGGGGCATTTGGGCTAAAAAAAACCCTAAACCAAATTCTGCAGCGGTTCTACTGGCTAGGGGTCCATGAAGAAGTTAAACGGTACTGTAATTCCTGTCCAGTGTGCCAGGTAACCAGTCCCCAGCCTCACTTTCGGAGTCCCTTGGTGCCTTTACCAATCATAGAGGTACCCTTCAAGAGAGTGGCAATGGATCTGGTCAGGCCTCTCAATAAGTCGGCAAGGGGACACCAACACATCTTGGTAGTTCTAGATTATGCTACCTGATATCCTGAGGCCATTCCTCTGTGCCACACATCAGCTAAGCTTATAGCAAAGGAACTCATGGGTATATTTTTGCGGGTGGGAATTCCTCAAGAAATTTTAACAGACCAGGGAACCCCCTTTATGTCAAAAATTATGAAGGAACTCTGCTGTTTGCTAAATGTTAAACAGTTGCGCACATCGGTCTATCATCCCCAAACAGATGGTCTGTTAGAAAAATTCAATAAGACGCTGAAGAACATGTTAAAAAAGGCAGTTTCCAAAGATGGGAAGGACTGGGATCTCTTATTGCCATATTTGTTGTGCAGTGCGGGAGGTGCCTCAGGCATCTACGGGGTTCTCACCCTTTGAACTATTGTACGGCAGACATCCATGGGGCTTATTCGATATAGCCAAAGAGACCTGGGAGAACCAACCTACCCACCACAAAAGTGTGATCGAACAATTTGCAAAAATGCAAGAAAGAATGGAGACAGTCCTACCCTTAGTCCGGGAACATATGGAGGCAGCACAACAGTCATAGAGTCGGGTCTATTACCGGGGGGCTCAGGTAAGAACCTTTAGCCCTGGGGATTGGGTGTTGGTACTTGTGCCTACCGTAGATAGCAAATTTCTTGCAAGGTGGCAGGGACCCTACGAGATCATGGAAAAGGTGGGGCCAGTAGACTACAAGGTACACCAGCCAGGACGGAGAAAGCCAGAACAGGTTTACCATGTTAAATTGCTTAAACCATGGAATGATAGAGAAAACCTTGGTGGGGATAGTCTGCTGCCTGCGTTTCAGATGGAGAAGGCTCCATCACCTCGGGGCAAGGCAGGAGAAACCCAACCCACAGTCAAAATTGCAGACACTTTGTCTCCTAGACAGGTTCAGGAGATCCAGGAGTTTGTTAGCTGAAACACAGATATTTTTTCGGAGCTCCCTGGACGCACCTCCCTAATCCAACATGACATTGTCATGGAGCCACAGGCCAAAGTCCGACTAAAGCCACATCGGGTGCCTGAGGCCCGGCGATAAGCCATCTCGGAAGAGGTAAAAACTATGCTACAGTAAGGGGTCATAGAAGAGTCCCAAAGTGAGTGGGCCAGCCCAATAGTCCTAATACCCAAGCCTGATGGGTCTCTAAGATTCTGTAATGATTTTAGAAAACTGAAAGACATTTCAAAGTTTGACGCCTACCCTATACCCCGGGTTGACGAGTTAATAGAGCGATTTGGGCAGGCACGGTATTTTACAACTTTGGACCTCACAAACGGTTATTGGCAGGTACCCCTAACAGAGGTGGCGAAGGAAAAAATGGCTTTTGCAACACCCGAGGGGCTGTTCCAGTATAAGATGTTACCCTTTGGGTTGTATGGCGCACCAGCAACGTTCCAGCGATTAATGGATGTTGTTCTCCATCCCCATCGCCGCTATGCCTCAGCCTATCTAGATGATATTATTGTGTACAGCACCGACTGGGAAAGTCACTTAGCAAAAGTACAGGCAGCGATAGACTCTCTGCGACAAGCAGGGCTAACTGCCAAGCCAAAGAAGTGTTCCATAGGGTTGGAGGAAGCTCGGTACTTGGGTTACGTCATTGGGAGAGGAGTTCTCAAGCCTCAAGTAAACAAAGTGGAGGCAATTCAGAACTGGCCCACTCCCCTCACAGCAAAACAGGTAAAAGCCTTTTTAGGTTTTGTGGGATATTACAGGCGGTTCACTCCCAACTTTGCAACCCTGTCCGCGCCTTTAACAGACTACTTAAAAGTAGGAAATCTGTGATGGTCCACTGGAATGATCAGTTAGAGGAGGCCTTTACAAAGTTAAAAGGGGTACTGTGTGGTACACCAGTCCTGATCACTCCAAATTTCAAAAAAGAGTTTGTTGTGCAGACGGATGCCTCTGAGATAGGGCTCGGGGCCATGTTGTCTCAGGAGGTTAACGGGGAAGAGCATCCCATTAGTTTCCTAAGCCGGAAGCTTAGGAAACTAATGAACTAATGAACCCCTTACTTTCTGTTAACCTGCTGTTTGCAACGTGACATTAAACCACTGAAATTGGACTTTAAGCCTGTGTGTTGCCCTGTTACTGCAGCCCTGCCATTACCTACCAGAGCGAGTCCCTACAAGGGATAAACTACCTCGGTCCCAAATGTTCAACATACTGCATCTATGCAAATAGGTGTTCATTTTATTACATGTGGGAGCCAAACAGGAATATAGCACACAGTGGAAGCGATATAAATAAAAGACGTTTCGGCTCAGCCACCTCTGACAGGCACGGGAGCGCTTCCTTCTCTCAGCACACATCAGCCATTTATCTTGGTATTTCTTCTTGAGAGATTCTCCCCTCCTTCTGCACCCTATACAAACTTCCAATATTGGAATAAGCGATAATATGATAAAGGCTCGGGCTGAGCCGAAACGTCTTTTATTTATATCGCTTCCACTGTGTGCTATATTCCTGTTTGGCTCCCACATGTAATAAAATGAACACCTATTTGCATAAAGTCTGTTTGAGTGTGCGGTGAATTTAATTAACTTGTAATTAGGACCTACTGGTCCATTGCACCTGCACCTCGTCTATATTTGACTAGAGTGCACGCTAACTACCCAGTTTTCAACATACTGCATCTGGCAGCCAGAATACTGCACTCCAGCCCAGATGATCGAGCGTGTTGTCATGGACAGATTTGTGCACTCCCTTCCTAGGCTGGTACAGACCTGGGTTGCCCAAAGAGATCCCCGAAATGCAGATGAACAGGTGGGCCTAGTGGAACGGCTCCAGGTGGGTGAAAGGTCCCTAAGGAAACCAGGAGGTGGTGCATCCCCATACTGGGGTACCCAATGGGAACCCGAGCTCCAAAAGAAGAGAATTAAAGCCACCACTGGGGGAGTTCTAGTTCCTAAGGGATCGCTGAGGGGTTTTCAAAGTTCACGGGGAGAGACTTGCTTTGCTGGAGATGTCATGGTCCAGGACATATAGCCACCCGTTGTCCCTTGTCCTGAGAAGAGATGGACTGCAGCCTAGGGAGGTGCTGCTCCTACTATGCATATCCCGCCTGCAGTGTGGACTATCAGTCCAGAGAGGGGCCGCAGTCATGTCCTGTGATTAAAAAACAGAGTACTGGTGTGATGAATGTTAGACTCAGGGAGATTGGTGAACCTGATAAGGGCCACACTCCCCCACCAGTTGGTCTCAGGGAAAAATGTGGGCATCTGCTGTATCCACGGGGATGCCAAGGACTATACCATTGCCAAAGTAGCTATAAAAACTAACTGTGGGGTTGATTGTCAGGATGGTTAAGAACTTGTTACACCCGGTGGACTTTAGCCTGTTCTGGGACTTGTGCAGGAAATCGGGGATACTAAGTGTCCCAGACAGAAGTCAATTAAACCCTGAGGAAACCCCATCGCAGTTGGAAGTGGATGAGTTCCCCTTGTGTGTAATGGCTGGTGATGAGGATGAGACGGTGACCAGTGAGGCCGAGATTCCTGAACTGGGGGTTTCTGGTGGAAATTTTTGGGACTGCACAAATGCAGGATCTTGCTCTAAAAGGAGTGTTGGAAAATGTGTCCATGATAAATGGGGTTGCCCAAGAGCCGGCGTCTGACACCAGGCTTTCACATTTTGCATTAAATGGAGAGCTGCTGTATCGTGTCACTAAGCTAAAAGAAGAAGTGGTAGAGCAGTTGTTAGTATCAGATCCCTAGAGGCATAGGCTATTAGACCTGGCTCATTTCCATATATTGGGTAAACATCTGGGCATAGACAAAACACTAGAGCTGGTCGTTAGGAGGTTCCACTGGCCTGGGTGTCACAGGGAGATTGTTAACTACTGCCGGTCCTGCTCTACTTGTCAGCTTACAGCTGTTGTGTCCCATTTCCGAAGACCCATAGTGCCATTGCCCATTATAGAGGTCCCATTTGACAGGATTGCCATGGATATTGTGGGGCCCCTGGTTATGTCCACCAGAAGGCACCAATACCTTCTAGTGGTGATGGACTATGCAACATGGTACATGGAGGCAGTACCCCTTAGAAACTCCTCCGCCAGGACCGTAGCCCGAGAGTTAGTCCATATTTTTTCTCAGACGGCCCTGACGAAAGAGATCCTGACAGACCAAGGCACCCTGTTTATGTCCAAAGTGATGAGGGAGTTGTGTAAGGCTCTCCAGGTTGCACAACTCCGCACGTCAGTGTACCATCCACAGACGGACAGCCTGGTGGAGAGATTCAACAAGACGTTGAAGTCCATGCTTATGAAAGTCATGGAGAGAGATGGCCAAGACTGGGATTGCCTACTGCCATATCTGTTGTTCTCTATCAGGGAATTTCCTTAGACCACTACTGGATTCTCACCGTTTGAGATGTTGTATCGACGACACCCCTGTGGACTGTTAGATGTTGCAAAGGAGACCTGGGAAGCAGAAGTTACACCCTATCGGAGCATTATTGAGCATTTGGCCCAAATGCAGGACCTGATTGCAAGTCTGATGCCAATTGTGAAGGAGAGACTCCTTCAAGCACAAAAAGCCCAGGCGAGGGTCTAAAACCGAGCTTGAGGCTGAGACAGTTTAGTCCTGAAGGCCGGGTGTTGGTGTTGATTGCCCCGTGGAAAGTAAATTCCTGGCAAAGTGGCAAGGGCCATACAAGCTGGTCGAGAAGTTGAGTGACAGCAACTACAAGGTTCACCAACCTGGGAGATGAAAGCTGTACCAAGTGTACCACATCAACCTGCTCATACCGTGGCGAGACTAGGAACCAGGGGAGGCTGCGTGCCTTGGAGCCAGTCCTGATACCAGGGTCAAGGATATCACAGTGGCAGAGACTCTGTCACCGGCCCAGAAACAACAACAGAGCAGTGAGCTGCTTCATCGGAAATGGGACCTTTTTTAAGGAGCTACCAGGCTGTACGTATGTTGTGGAGCTCGAGATCTTGACTGAACCACATGTGAGGGTGAAACAGAGGCCGTATCGGATTTCCAAAGCCCGCCGCAAGGTGATCTCCAAGGAGGTGAGGAAAATGTAGAGCATGGTAGTCATCGACGAGTCAGAGCGGTTGGTTCAGTGTTGAAGCCTGATGAAGCGTGACGCTTCTGTAACGATTATAGGAAGCTAAATGAGGTGTCCAAGTTTGACGCGTATCCAATGCCCCAAGTTGATGAGCTCATTGAAAAGTTAGCATCGGCCTGATAAATCATCACCCTGAACCTAACGAAAGGTTATCATGTCCCCAAGTGCCAAGGAGAAAACCGTCTTCTCTAAACCTGATGGATCCTTCTAGTATATCAGAATGCCGTTTGGTTTACAAGGAGCCCCAGCAACCTTCCAGAGGGCTATTAACCAGATCCTAGCCACTCACAAGAAGTACGCCACTGCTTGTTTGAGCGACATTGTGATCTTTAGCCCAGAGTGGGGAAGTCACCTGCAGAAGGTCCAGATGGTACTGGATGCACTGAGGAAAGCAGGGTTTACCATAAACCCAAAGAAGTGCACTCTCAGGAAAGAAGAGACAAAATACTTGGGCTACATCGTCGGAAGAGGAAAAATAAACCCGCAAGTAGACAAAGTGGAGGCAATCCAAAAGTGGCTGCAGCCGTTCTCCAAGAAGCAGGTTCGGGTGTTTCTGGGAATTGTGGGATATTATCAATGATTTATCCCGAATTGTGGGATATTATCGGCGAGTTATCCCGAATTTCGCCATATTAGCCGCCTCCCTGACTGATCTTTTCAAGGGCATAAAGTCGACAATGGTCAAATGGTCCTGTGAAATGAAGATGGCATTCCAGGAATTGAAGCTCGTCCTGTGACGACAGCCAGTCTTGGTCACACCAGACTTAACAAAGGAGTTTGTGCTCCAGACGAATGCCTCCGAAGTCTGTTTAAGAGCTGTGCTGTCCCAGGAAATAGATGGGGAAGAACACCCAGTCCTGTACCTAAAGGGGATGAACACACAGTAGTGTACCTAAGTAGGAAACTCTCCTCCTGTGAGAAGAACTATGCCATCATGGAGAAAGAGTGCTTGGCTATCAAATGGGTGGTTGACACCCTGAGGTACTACCTGCTAGGCTGTAAGTTCAGGCTAACATTAGATCATGCGCCACTGAGATGGATGATGGAAAAGAAGGGGAGGAATGCCCCGGTAACTTGTTTTTTTTCTTGTGCTCCAGGACTTCACTTTCCATGTGGAGCACAGGCCAGGGAGGTTGCATGGGAACGCAGATGTCCAGAGTCCCCTTATTAGCCAGTGAAGGTGCCAAAACCTCTGGCTTTGGGCAAAGGGGGGAATATGTACACTACGCCTAATGGCATCAGTGATATAAAATCCAGTTTTATTTACTCCAGCACAGTAAGTGTTGTGAGGGTTAAGTTAACGTATGTTCTGAGCTGGTTTTTAGGGGGACATTCTTAGAGTGGGTCAGAAAGTGTCACCCCATATCTCCACCTACATATCCGGCACCGCTGTGTGCTGACAGGACCTTGGTGCGGTCACAGTCATGTGATCAGTCACATGGTTGAGGAGTCATATAGGCTGGGCTTAAATGGCTGAGGGAAAAAATGTTCAGTATTCAGTGTGCGTGCCGGGAGAAGGAGCACTCCATGGCTGTGCTGCATGGACTTGTGAAGCTGAACAGGATGTGTTCTGCCAGTCGTGAGCGGGAGGGACCCTACTCACAGAAGGACTGTGTTTGTCCTGCATCCCATTTTGTTTTGTTTTCTTGTCTTGCCCAGAGGTCTGTATTTTCTTTATCACACCTTGGGTTATCCTGCCTACAATAAACCCAAGGAAGTTCTTAAAGACACAGTGTACCCGTGTCTACCTCCAAGTGCAACCGAGTGAGCCGCTGTACAACACCATACATTAATGTTTGAGAACATGGCAGGGCTCAGAAGAGAAAAAGCACCCTTTGACTTTTGGGGTTTAGAATTTCCTGAAATAGTTTGTGGGCACCATTTGAAAAAAACCTCAAAGTGGCACAACAGCAGAAATACCATTAAAAATTGTACTCTTTTGCAAATTACACTTAGGGAACTCCTCTACCTGTAGTGTTTATTTTGACCCCACTGGCTTTTTCATCAATTAATGCAAAATGGATGTTGCAGAATTCAAATGCAAATATACAATTTTTGTGTCAAATGCGTAGGCCCTGATTCTTGATGAATAGTGTTGTTCATGGCTTGCTGGAGTCATAGGCACCTGATTCATTAACATGAAAACTTACTTCAAGGCTTATGCTATGCTCCAGTTCTGCCTCAGCTCCACCCATGTAGCTGGAGCTGGGTGAAACTGCCTTGGTAATGCTAAAATTCGTAACATTTTGTACAACACTGAATGCCCCCAAATTATGCAATTTATCAAAGTGTTTTACACCAGATTTCTGACAAAAAACACTTTGATGAATCTGGGCCATAATGTCACCAATCAGCTGAAAACTGGTGGTCAGTGGTCTGACCTAAGAGATATACAGCCTGCAGTAATGACATCATATTAATGTAAACAGTGGTTTGGGCACGCTGCAAGGTTCAGAAGGTGCCATTTGGCTTTGGACACGTGGATTTTTTAATTTTTTTGGGGAGTCTTGTTGCTTTTCCAGCACCTTTGAGCTCCTTGTAACATGGAAAATGTCCATTCTTCTGTTGACAGAGGGCACATCTGATTAGGCATTTGTTCTTTGCGGGATGAGTTAAAATTCTTATTGGTGCCATTTAGGGGTACATAACATTTTTTTAAACAATTTTTTTAAAGATTTTTGAGAAATAGAATGAATAAATAAACAGCAATTTAGCTTTTGTCTATAATTTTTTGTTGCGCCGTTTTACGCTGTTCCCTGTGCAGTCAGTAAAAGTAACGACTTTAATGTTCAGGTCAGTACAATGACAGTGATGCAAGAGATATATAGTATTTTATATTTTACAATTTTTGCAACCTTATTTTGTAATAAAAATTGCCATATTATGAAAGCTGTAACTTTTTATTTTTTTCCGCAAAAAGAACAAGGTGAGAGCTTGTATTATGCGGGATGAGGTGAAATTATTTTTTAAGCACTTTTTGTGTGATTAAAACCCATTTTTGGGTTACAGAGTGTTCAAAACACAGCAATTTATAAATGTTTTTTATTTATTTTACTCCTTTCACTATTTAGTAAAAGAGATTGAAAAAAACTTTATTTTTCAGGTCAGTATGATTACAGTGATACCACTGTTTTGTGTCTTTCGCACACTAAAAATTATTATTTTTTTTTTTACAAACAATAATACATTTTCATTGCCATATTCTGATAGCTATAATTTCTTTATTGTTGACAGTCAGATAAAGTCTTATTTTTGGGGAATATGATGAAGTTTTCTGTTAGATCATTTTTTTCATATACGGTACAACTTTTGGATCACCTTTTATTCAATTGTTTCTGTTAGTATGATGAAATAGTCACACAGTATTTACCACAGGTTAAATAATAGAACAGTTTTTATAAATCGGGTCTTTCTACGTGTGGCAATACCAATTGTGTATGTTTTTGTTTTGTACGGAAAAACAATCATTTTAATTGCTAAACATGTTTTCATAATTTTTTCTACATTTTTATTTTTTTCATATTTTTACAAATGTTGTTATTACCCTTTTCTAAAAACAGTATAAACGTGGAATTATTACAACAATACCACTAAATAATACTGCCACAAAGTGACTGATTAATACCACCATAAAACTAGAAACACTGTACGAAAACCAACATTATTACCATACAGTGAGCACATAGTGGTGGCAGTTATCAGTTGTACACTGTCTGCAGTTCTCACACAACAGTTACTCCCAGATGATTATTTCTTTTATTGAAGCGGGTCTATTTTTCCTTTTCTTCTTCATCAGGCCCAGAGACCAATGAACACTTCTTTCAGCAATATTAAATCTCTGCAGAATTTTGTGAACATACATCTTTGTCTCTTCGCATTTGTAGCCCAAAAATCTCAAAACTGCTGTAACTCGAAATACTGTTCACTCTGTGCTACCCAGTGGCTAAAATATTGCTTTTCAGAAATATTAGTGCCATATGGCTTTTCATCTGAAAATATTTGTACCATACAGTGCTCCCTAAAGTAACTAGTGTAACACAAAATGTTCCTAATAATAATTTTGCCAAACAAAAAAATCCCCTGACAATAATAATGCCACAAACAAAATGGCCACTTAAAAAAATGTGCCAAGCTGAGTGACCCTGATTATATTAATGTCAACTAAAGGACCCCAAAAATAATTTTGGCAATTAGATATTTCCCATGGCTGTAGCTATGCCTATATAACTAATTATAGCAACCAAAATATCTCCAATAGTGTTATTGCTCTTCCATAATGCTCCCAAAAGTAACTAATGGAGCGCTACAGAACATTTACGGATGGTACCCACGGTCCGGAGGAGAGGAGACTGTCCTCCGTTCTGTGGGTACCATATCCCTGTAAAAAATAGAATTAAAATATAAAAATCGGGTTATATTCACCTTCCGATGTCCCGCACAGCGTCCCCAGGCTTCAGCAATACACGCGGCAGCTCCCGTTCCCAGTAATGCATTGCGATGACCTTTGCTGACGTCGTGTCTCGCAATGCTGTAGCGGTCTCGCGATGCTGTAGACCGCTACATCATCAAAGGTCATTGCCGCAATGCATCACTGGGAACAGGAGCTGCCGGAGCATTGCGGAGGCCTTGGGACGTCGGAAGGTGAATATAACACGATTTTGTATTATTTTTAACATTAAATCTTTTTACTACTGATGCTGCATAGGCATTCTCGTGGTAACTTCTGTGGGAGTTCCGCTACGTGTGAACCCAGCCTTAATATCACCTTAAACTAATACTTTGAATTTATGATCGTATTCAGTCATCTACATCTAGAATTGGCAATCTTTTACCACTCTTAGTTATGTGAAGTTGAAGGGGCTCAATGGGTGAGATGGATACTCTAAGCCCAGGTTCCAGGGGCCCACTATGTAGCTACATAGAAATAAATACAAGACCACCAATTGTGCGGTAAAACACGCTAATATCAGTGCATAACACATGTGATAAGGTTGTACACGTCTTAGTTTTATAGCAGGGGTTGGGGCGACCACATTTTGATGCAAACTCAATGATAAATGTCCCCTGGTGTTTATTAGCCACTAAGGCAATGTGTTATAGCACCAGTGTAGTGGATGGGATTTTATGACATCTCTTCTATACTCAGAGAAAATCCACGGTGGGAATTGACCGATGCAGATTTAACATGAACAATGTGTCAATTTATGCTGTAAGTATTCACCACCAATTTCATCCTTTGCAATACAAAGAATCAGGTCAGTAGTAAAGGTGCGACATTACATAGTAGTAAACGCAGCAATATCTGCTCAATGTCTATGTGGATATTTCCGCTGTTAATTTGCTGTTTGATTTTCTGCAGCAAATACATTATGTGAATGTCCCCTCTTATAGTGGTGGTGGTCCTACATCACTTATGTATGACATTGGAGTAATATCGAAAGAGCTTTTCCTCATATACCCCCATACTCTTTTTACAGAAATCTCTCTGCCACCTATAAGGCCATAACTTTTTATGAAGGGTCTCATTTTGTTAGTAGTAGGGAAAGAAAAATTTGTCAGGGGTGATAAAGGGGGAGAGGGGCTCAGTCAGGGTGATTCAGAGGGAGGTGGCACAGCCAGTGGTGACACTAAGGGAGGGGGTGCAGTCAAGGGTGACATAGCGGGAGGGGACACAGTCAGGGTGATACAGGGGAAGGGGGGACACAGTCAATCAGGGGTAATAAAGGGGAGAGGGATTCAGTCAGGATGATTCAGAGGTAGGTGGCGTAGTCAAGGATAATACAGGGGAGAGGGGCTCAGTCAGGCATGATACAGGGGGAGGTGGCGCAGTCAGGGGTAATATAAGGCGTGGGGACACAGTCAATCGGGTAATACAGGGGGAGAGGGGCTTAGTCAGGCATGATACGGGGGAGGTTTGTTCTGTTATTTGTTTCCTGTCATGGATCAAACTCCTTGGATATCTGCAGGCTTTTTATTACATGAGACTTGTGAAGCATTCCTCCATTACAAGATGTCTGCTAACAACAACTAACCATCAAGTTCTTTATAGTACACACGTCAACGTAGTGAGACCCCTAGAGGCCACATCACATATAACATATTGCTACAAGGTTGTGCAGTCAGGGGTGATACAGGAGGAGGGGGTTCAGCAGGGATGATATAGGGAGAGGGGGTTGAGTCAGTCAGGGTAAAACAGAGGAGATGGCTCAGTCAGGAGTGATACAGGGGGAGTGGGTGCAGTCAGGGTGATACAGGGGGAGGGGCTCAGTCAGGGGTGATATAGTGGGAGGGGTGCAGTCAGTCAGTAGTGAAAGGAGAGATGAGGTAATAGGGCCCTCATTCACCCCTAAGTAACTTAGCTCCTCCCCTTCTATCACCCCAGACTAAAGGTCCCCAATTACACTTACTATAGGCTGGCAGGGGGGACCTTCTTCAACCATTGCAGCTGTAGCAGGGAGTCATCTATATCCCTCTGCTGCTTACACTGTGGGTGAGGGGAGCACGCATTATGGATGACAGCACAGCTCATTACCTGAGCTGTGCTGTACAGCCGGGGAGAAGAGAACAAAAACAAAGCTAACACTGGGCGCAGTGTCGCCAGTGAGTGTTGGCCTTATCAAGAGCTGCTCCCCTCTCTCTGCTTGTTCTATGCAGGGAAGCATGGTGTCATAAAAAGCCATCAGGACACAAGAGCACTCTTGTTGCTTACAAATCATGAGCCGCAGTCTGCAGCAGGCGAGCGTGTCAGCTGTTATCAATGACGCACACACTGATCTCTGACTAGCTCTGAGAGGAGCCGTGAGTAGTGATGACCAGGGCTGTGGAGTTGGAGTCGGAGTCGTGGAGTCGGAGCTCATTTTGGTGGAGTTGGTATAAAATGGTCCGACTCCGACTCCTAAAATATATAATAAATTGGGTACAGTAGTTCAATGCAGAATGTGCTGAATATTTTTTCATAGGAATTTGGGAAAGGTTTGAAATGTCCTGTAAATGGCTGTTCTATTCCTGATCTAAGGCTACATTCACACACAGCGTTTTTGCTGCGTTTTTTGAGGATACGTTTTTCAGCTGCAAAAGCAGATCAGCTTTTTAAAAAAAAACGCATCACCTGAAAGGTTTTTGAGCTCATAGATAATGTTTTCAATAGCAAAAGCAGATTAGAAATCTGCTCTATCTATCCATTTATCCATATCTGTCTATCCATATCTTATCTGTACCAAAAAAGAATGAAAGCCGGGTAGCACACAGACTAACACTCCTTTTTTTTAGCACCAGTCAGGTACACCTCATAGCTGCCCAAAAGGGCGCCCAGGACAGGCATTGCTCGTCTTCAGTAACACATCAACATCAATTGATAGTTGGAATAAATAGACTGCATTCACCACATCTTAAGGTGCAGGCTTTATTTTCAAGTGTAGGGGTGTGCAGTATAAGGTTCTGCAGCAGCTGAGGTGTGCAGTATGAGATTCTGCAGAACAGTATGAGGTTCTGCCCCCCCCCTAGTTTTGATCCTGGCTAAAACCGTTTCTTATAGATATGGCGAACCCTCAGGTAACCCTAAATGAAGGTCAATGGACACAGGTGGCTGAATTGAAGGAATTGCTTAATCACCTATTTACCGTGACTAAAAAATTACAAGCTGAGGATTTTACTCCTGGCATTTTCATAAGGGAGTGGAAGAACTTGCTATTTTGCCTGTCCCAATAAGGAGATTTAATCGCAGATGGCATTTCTGCTTCAATGAAATGCAGAGAGACACAGCTATTGGAAAATAAAATTTTTCTGGCAGCTGTTTATGTGGACCCAAGTCATCGCATATTGCTTGATGATCAACAGCTTACTAAAGGAAAAGAAGCTCTGACT
The DNA here is from genome assembly GCF_039654945.1 of Dendrobates tinctorius. NCBI lineage: Eukaryota > Metazoa > Chordata > Amphibia > Anura > Dendrobatidae > Dendrobates > Dendrobates tinctorius. Next base: position 14,328,838 of record NW_027361728.1, read on the forward strand.
GAGGTAGCAGTTAGGATGAGTGGCCTACAGGAGGACTGCCAGGCGCAAGAGGACTTGGGTCCTGACAGTGCTACTGCTGCCATATCTTCATCCTCATCAGATGAGGAGTTTGACTTTGACAAGTATTTGGATGATATGGAGCAGGCAAAGCATTGCTGCAAGGAAAAAGATTTCACTCCATCTCCTATAGCAAGCAGATTGACCATATTTCAGCAAAATGTTTCACTTGCTCTCAAATAAAAAGAAAAATTCAACCGTTCATCAAAACTGACATGAGGTAATTCCTTTATACTTGGAAATTGTTGGAGATGTTGTCCATGTGGTTATGGCTTTGCCTCCAACCCAAGTTAGTGTAGAGAGGTTGTTCTCTGGCCTTAAAATTATTAGGTCAGATTTTAGGTCATCTATGAAGGAGGATCTGATGGAGGCAATTCTATTTCTTAGTACAAATTCATAGACTGCACAAATGTTATTTTGTATGTTTTTGTTGAAAACTGTTTTTTGCCACTTACATAGTTTATTACATAGTGTTATATATATATATATATATATATATATATATACTGTATATATATATATGTAATCAATATTACATAGTGTATTACATATTTACAATTTATTACAGTTTTTTGTGTTCTAAAGTTGTATTCCAATAAATATATTATGTTCTATCTAAATGTCTTGATTATTGTATCATAAAAATGATTAAATGTCTGATGTTCACATTGTACTACAATAAATTTTTCACTTAAATATAAGCAATATATGTTGGAGTCAGAGTCGGAGTCGTGGAGTCGGAGTCGGTGGAAGGGAAATTGAGGAGTCGAAGTCGCAGGTTTGGCTTACCGACTCTACAGCCCTGGTGATGACATAGATGCTGAGAGGAAGTCATGCTCGTGGTTCCTCCCAGAGCTAGTCAGAGAGCAGTGCGCACGTCACTGATAACACAGCTGACACGCTCGACTTCTGCAGACTGCGGCACACTATTGGTAAGTAACAGAGCGCTCTTGCATTCTGATGACATTTTCTGTCACTTATCTGCCCAGTAAGACAACAGGGGAGAGTTTTTGGTATGCACATTGCTGGCACACGTGACTTATGTTCACTGTCCAGCAGATGTTAGTGTCAGGGTCCATCAGAGAATCTGGTCCTCTGGTGGGCCAGTCCAACCTTGAGTGCAGGAATTCTCAGGAAGGCGGAGGATGGTAGGAAATCACAGGTGAAGTGCAGGAAACTGCAGGGAAGCTGAAGACAGGAAACCACATGCAAGCTGGTGGAGTGCAGGAAACCGCCAACAGGTTACAGATAACACTCTGGAGTAATGGGAGAGACAGCAACTAAGGAAGCAGCACACAACCAAGAAGATGTCCTGGACACATGGAAGTGGTCCAGGAAACCTGGGGATGGGTAGCCTACAGAACTCCAGAGACACTAGAAGTCGCAGACAAGTAGCAAGAAGCACTAGAAGTTGCTGATGTAGAGGAGATTGTCCTGCATCCTGCAGCCAGGTTTCTGTGCACACACAAACTTCAAGTATAGTCTTAGATTCAATACCAAGGCCTGGGTGTTTGTTTTGGAAGCCCTTAAATAGGTCCAGGCAGTTCATTACATGGAACCATGTCAGTCCACCTGCAAAGCCCAACATGGAGAACCAGAAGTTGTATAGACCAGGTCAAATGGAGCAGAGCCCAGACTAGGGACAGGTGTGTAACACTTTTCCTTGTAGTAGCGCTCCAAATCTGTCAGATTGCGAGGGTGTCTCCTTTCTACTGGTCAACTCACAGATTGTCAATTGGATTCAGGTCTGTGCACTGGCTGGGCCATTCCAAAACTTTAATCTTTTTCTGGCAAAGCCATTCTTTAGTTAATTCAGGGTGTGGTTAAGGTAATTTAAAGTTAAATTCCTGTTCAGCTTTTTAGCTTCCACCTTCACTAATTTCCTGTTCCAGCTGCTGAAAAACAGCCCCAAAACATAATGCTACCTCCACTCTGCTTCACTGTGGGTATAGTGTTCTTTGGTTATGCGCAGTTCTGACTTTGCTCCACATTGGCTTTGCGCTAATCATACTTTTTGGAACAATTGCCAAAAAGTTCAATCTTGGTCGTCTCAACAGACCATAAAATGTTTTCCCACACTCTTGGCAGACTTGATATAAGTTTTTTCAAAATGTTTAAAAAATGTCACTGTTATGCCAAATTTAATCCACTTCTTGATAACCATGTTCACAGTGTTCCATGGTATATCTTTGTTCCCTTCCCCTGACTGATAACTTTCAACAGTGATATCTCTTTGCTGAGTTGTAAACACTTTAAGTGAAAATCCGACTATTACAGCAAATTTTTATATGGGGTTAATCAGAATAATCTGTCTACTATCTACTATTTAATTTAAGTTTTGGCTAATTCTATACATACAGTCATGGCCAAAAGTATTGACACCCCTGCAATTCTGTCAGATAATACTCAGTTTCTTCCTGAAAATGATTGCAAACACAAATTCTTTGGTATTATTATCTTCATTTAATTTGTCTTAAATGAAAAAACACAAAAAGAATTGTCCTAAAGCCAAATTGGATATAATTCCACACCAAACATAAAAAAGAGGGTGGACAAAAGTATTGGCACTGTTCGAAAAATGATGTGATGCTTCTCTAATTTGTGCAATTAACAGCACCTGTAACTTACCTGTGGCACCTAACAGGTGTTGGCAATAACTAAATCACACTTGCAGTCAGTTGACATGGATTAAAGTTGACTCAACCTCTGTCCTGTGTCCTTGTGTGTACCACATTGAGTATGGAGAAAAGAAAGAAGACCAAAGAACTGTCTGAGGACTTGAGAAACCAAATTGTGAGGAAGCATGAGCAATCTCAAGGCTACAAGTCCATCTCCAAAGACCTGAATGTTCCTGTGTCTACCGTGCGCAGTGTCATCAAGAAGTTTAAAGCCCATGGCACTGTGGCTAACCTCCCTAGATGTGGACGGAAAAGAAAAATTGACAAGAGATTTCAACGCAAGATTGTGCGGATGTTGGATAAAGAACCTTGACTAACATCCAAACAAGTTCAAGCTGCTCTGCAGTCCGAGGGTACAACAGTGTCAACCCGTACTATCCATCGGTGTCTGCATGAAAAGGGACTGTATGGTAGGAGACCCAGGAAGACCCCACTTCTTACACCGAGACATAAAAAAGCCAGGCTGGAGTTTGCCAAAACTTACCTGAAAAAGCCTAAACTCTTGGAAGAATGTTCTCTGGTCAGATGAGACAAAATTAGAGTTTTTTGGGCAAAGGCATCAACATAGAGTTTACAGGAGAAAAAAAGAGGCATTCAAAGAAAAGAACACGGTCCCTACAGTCAAACATGGCGGAGGTTCCCTGATGTTTTGGGGTTGCTTTGCTGCCTCTGGCACTGGACTGCTTGACCGTGTGCATGGCATTATGAAGTCTGAAGAATACCAACAAATTTTGCAGCATAATGTAGGGCCCAGTGTGAGAAAGCTGGGTCTCCCTCAGAGGTCATGGGTCTTCCAGCAGGACAATGACCCAAAACACACTTCAAAAAGCACTAGAAAATGGTTTGAGAGAAAGCACTGGAGACTTCTAAGGTGGCCAGCAATGAGTCCAGACCTGAATCCCATAGAACACCTGTGGAGAGATCTAAAAATGGCAGTTTGGAGAAGGCACCCTTCAAATATCAGGGACCTGGAGCAGTTTGCTAAAGAAGAATGGTCTAAAATTCCAGCAGAGCATTGTAAGAAACTCATTGATGGTTACCGGAAGCGGTTGGTCGCAGTTATTTCGGCTAAAGGTTGTACAACCAAGTATTAGGCTGAGGGTGCCAATACTTTTGTCTGGCCCATTTTTGGAGTTTTGTGTGAAATGATCAATGTTTCGCTTTTTGCTTCATTCTCTTTTGTGTTTTTTCATTTAAGACAAATTAAATGAAGATAATAATACCAAAGAATTTGTTTTTGCAATCATTTTCAGGAAGAAACTGAGTATTATCTGACAGAATTGCAGGGGTGTCAATACTTTTGGCCATGACTGTAACCACATCCTCATTTATAAGAGGGTGCTTACACTTATGCAATCACTTTAATGTAGTTTTCTTATTTTTATTTTCCTCAAAATTATGCTTCTTTTTTCTCAATGGATTTTTGCACAGATTATGAGTGACATTAAAGGTGGACAAACTTCTGAAATAATTCTTCTTGGTATGATTTTTTTACATGACAAAAAAGACATTTTAACAATTTTAACAGAAGAATCTAGACATTTTAAATCCACTTTTAGCAGAAATTTTGATGATTTGTGTATTATATATGTTTATGTGGCTACAAGCAGTCCCATGTAGGTATGAGAGAGAAAGATGGAACCTGAATAGCAGGGTTTATATTATATTAATAGGCCATTTTATCCATATCACATTGATACAATATAAAGCATATGCAAGTTATTTTATGTTGGTTTGGTAGTTTTCATACATATCAAAACAAAAAAATCTATGAGGAGCACCACACCTGGAATGTACTTGATCTCCTTATAGTTCAGACATCATGGTACGCACTGACAGAAAAAAAAAAAAAACCCTGCATGACACAATGACATGTTGTCTATATATTTCTGCATAATCTTCAGCTGCAGTTCCATTTCCCTGACTTGTCATCAACAGACCATTATATAGACTGGGCCATGATGAAGTCTCTCAGCTCTGACTGTTTTCTTTATACAACATGTCATATACCTCTACTCAGAGGCGTAGCTAGGGTTTCGGTTCAGGGGGGCGAAACTTCTGAGTGGGCCCCTAACTAGGTAACTTTGATTACAACTCAGTGACGCACCCTAATAGTGGATGTGGGAGATGACTGCGCTGTTACTGAAAATAATCCCTATATAAAGACCAACATGGATATTACCGCAATATGGTCAGTGGTAAATACCAGTCCTACAAAACATATGTGATTACTGCACAGGTATAGTTGGTGTCTTACCGCTGACTTTCTTTCTGATGGAATCGGTCACTTTTCACGTCTTTTCCATCTAGCCCAGACCGACATGACAACTCTTCCAGCCAGGACTCGGCTACAGAGAATACAACAACGACACGTTTCACTTCTCATATTCCAGCCCCATCACCATGTATCCCCAACCTGCACAAACCCATTATCCTGCTGATACCCCAATGCTGAGCCGCTGCTGCCGTATGTGTCCCTATTACTGCACCTGATACAACAATGCTGAGCCGCTGCTGCCGTATGTGTCCTTATTACTGCACCTGATACCCCAATACTGAGCCGCTGCTGCCGTATGTGTCCCTATTACTGCACCTGATCCCCCAATGCTGAGCCGCTGCTGCCGTTTGTGTCCCTATTACTGCACTTGATACCCCAATACTGAGCCACTGCTGCCTTATGTGTCCATATTACTCAACTTGATACCACAATGCTGAGCCTCTGCTGCCGTATGTGTCCCTATTACTGCACCTGATACCCCAATGCTGAGCCACTGCTGCCGTATGTGTCCCTATTACTGCACCTGATACCCCCTATACACACACAGCTCTGCTCCACACCCCATATACACACGTGGTTCTGCTCCGTACATGCTGTACACATGGGGCTCTGCTCCGTACACCTTGTACACATGTGGCTCTGTTCCGTACACCTTGTACACACCTGGCTCCGCTCTGTACACCTTGTACACACACGGCTCTGCTCCGCACACCCCGTACACACGCGGCTCCGCACCATACACCTTGTATACACGCGGCTCCACTCCGTACACGCCGCACACACACGGCTCTGCTCTGTACACCACGTGCACAGACGGCTCTGCTCTGTACACCCCGTACACACACGGCTCTGCTCTGTACACCCCGTACACACACGGCTCTGCTCAGTACACCCTGACCAGTACACACTTGGCTCCGCTACATACACAAACAGCTCTGCTCACCCCATACACACACGGCTCCGCTCCTCTGTACACCTCATACATGCATATCTCTGCTCCGTACACCTTCTACACACACAGCACCGCTCTGTACACTTCATACACACACAGCTCTGCTATATCCACCCTGTAAACCAATCCTGACTCCACACAGAAACTTACTTCACCTCATCCTGCACCATGACAACCAGCACAGCAGAGCCCTGTGCTGAAGCCCTGATCATGTGACCCAATGACTCCGCCCCTCCTGTGACCTCATCACAGGTCCTGTGCGCACAGAAAAGCTCATAACGACGTTGCTGGCTGTGAGGTGGGGGGCCCACTGCTGGCATCGGGTCCCCCACCGCCTTCTCAGGGGCCCATAGCGGCTGGGCGGCAGAGTAGGGAGATCGATTCTCCCTGCTCTGCCGCAGAATGTAACTGTATGGGCGCGCTGTGCATGCCGATACAGTTACAGTAGCGAAGCTCAGTGGGCCCCTCAGAGCTCTGCCCCCCCGGTAGGTACGCTACTGCCTCTACTAGTATATCATCTGTAATCTATATCCATGTGTTGAGTAAATGTATGAAAAAAGCTGAGAATCACTAATATAAATGTACAATCACGTTTTTTTAGTCTTTGATGACTTTTTCCCACTGGGAGCTTAGAAGATTGTACCGGTCACTAAGTATTTCTGTGCCCTGGTTATGACTCTGCCAGCTTAATAGTACCATTGTGTAAGGCCATTTTACACTGCAGGGTTTTGGTTAACATTTTGGATTAGTGCTAGAAGTAGGTCCAAAACACAAATGAAGTGCAAGTCATTTCATTTTTCTTTTTTTTTCTTCATGTACCCTCCAAAACATTGAGCACAAAATGGCTCTGATAATGGTGTTCTTGCCTAAATTGGTTGAAAATGTTTAATTAATTTAGTTTGATCCTCATTCCACATTGCTAAATACAGTTCCGTAGTTCCACTAAAATTCTGTGGATAGAGGAGAGTGTATTTTTTTGGGGAATAACTTTTTACAAATCTTGTTTCCCAAAAAACTTTGACAAATTCAATATTAAACTCTGGGACAGAGTTTATTCCAAAGAACCTGCAGAGTGAGTTCACCAGGTTTGGCCTGTACAAGTTACAGCCACCGTCTCTCAGGGCTTATCTACAGCATTCTATAATGCTGTAGATAAGCCCCCCATCCACCCTACAATAGAGGAAAAATAACTTTTATTATACTTACCTGCAGGGCGGTCCAGTCTGATGGGTGTCTCAGGTCCTGGTCCGGCTCCTCCCATCTTTTTGTGATGCCGCCCTCCTGCTTGCTTCATGGCTCCCCAGCATCGCGCTCCTGCCCAGGCATACTTAGCTGCCCTGTTGAGGGCAGAGCAAAGTACTGCAGTGCGTAGGCACTTGGCCTCTCTGACCTTTCCCGACTCCTGCGCACTGCAGTAATTTAATCCCCTCTACTTATTTCAAGTGATTGTGGAGAGAAGCAAAGGAGAATCTAGTTTGCACATGACTGCAAGTATATAAGTCCCAAGCATTTATAGAAATCACATACATAATATGTTCGAGTCCCTGCACCAGCATGTCTCACCGCTGTTCGACATCCACAACACATCGATGATTGCCTAACAAGGCATGGAGACTTGAACATATTTTTTGAGCACGTCGAAATCACTCGGTTCAGGGGTGGGCGCTAACAGCTTGGGGCCCCTATGCAAGAAATGTATCAGGGCCCCCCTCTTTTATGGTGACACAGCTGCAATTATATAATTCCAAAAATCAGAGGCAGCACACCGTTCTTGGTGGAAAAAAGAGCTACTTTAGGCCGGTTTCACATTTGCGCTTCAGGGAGCAGCGACGGCCTGCGCACGGCCGCCGCTAAGCCCCGCCCCCTGCTGCGCCTCCGCCGGTAGCTCCGCCTTCGGGCGCATGACGCTGCATGCGTCATGCGTCCCCTATCTTTATCACTGAGGACGCAGGCCGACCAGTGTGCTCAGCGCACTGTCAAAAGGACGCAGGCACCGCCAAACGCATACTGTGCACGGCCTGCGTCCTCAGTGATAAAGATAGGGGACGCATGACGCATGCAGCGTCATGCGCCCGGAGGCGGAGCTACCGGCGGAGGCGCGGCAGGGGGCGGGGCTTAGCGGCGGCCGTGAGCAGGCCATCGCTGCGCTCTGAAGCGCAAATGTGAAACCGGCCTTATTTAGCCCATCTTGGCCAAGTTTCGGTCCAAATGGATGTGAACTTTTAAATAAATAAAGTAGCTCTTTTTTCCACCAAGAACGGTGTGCTGCCTCTGATTTTTGGAATTCTACAATTGAGGTTTGATATTCGCCTGGGGGGCTTTGCACCAGGATTTTTCTTTAATTTTTCTTTAATCTATATATATATATATATATATATATATATATCGCCACACACATACATGTATATATCTTACATTGTCTCCTTTATTATGTATATTGCCATCTCTTATTACACAGTGCCCTCTCTTATTATGTACGCCACTGTCCCTTACATATCGGATTATATAGAGCCCTGTCTTTATTACATTCCGTCCTCTTTTGTTAGATATATAATGCAATGACAGCTGTTGTACCACAAGATAGCTTCTTTTCTAAAGGAGGAGCTTATGGACTGGTTGTCTGGTCATCAGCTGCTCCATGAGCAGTGATTTTATATCTAAGAGAGGGGACTATGTGATAAAACAGGGTGCTGTGAATAACAAGAATACACTATGTAAGAGATAGTGCTGTACATTACAGCAGAGGAAGCTATATAATAAGAGATGGCACCATATATATAACTAGAGATTATGGTACTTAATAAGGGATGGTGTTATACATAATAAAAGGAAACTATGTAACGAAGGACAGCGCTATACATAATAAATGAGTACACTATATACAAAGGGACTGTGCTATGCACAATAAGTGAGTACACTATATACTAAGGGTCTGTGCTATACATAATAAGTGAGTACACTATATACTATGAGACTGTGCTATAAATAATAAGGCTACATTCCTGTAACCGTGTGCAGTGTCTGTGTTCTGTGCGCTTTTACAGACGCATTACAGACGCATTGAGCATGTCCTAAGCTGATCCTCAAAATTGGATCAGAACAAAACATTCTCAGATCTGTGATTTTGATGTATGTGTGAATGAACCTATAAAACTTCGTTTGCCATCCGATAAAACAAATCCTGAAGCATACGTACATTTCTCACAAATATGAGAATATAGAATAAGGGATATTACAGATAACATTATTACTCCAAGTCACACAGAACAGATACAGAATAATATCTACATCCAGGCACTTACCGCTGATGTCTCGTCTGATTAGAAGCATTTTCTCCTGTTTCTTCTACATCTGGTCAGACCTTCATGTCGACATCTCTCAGTCAAGACTCGTCTTGTCACAATGATCATCGCAGCCCTGAAAATAACAAGGTCACATATATGTATATTGTATATATACTTGTGTCTCTCCCCTCAATACAGACACTAACCCAACCATTAATTAGTGATAAGCAGCACTGTACCCCCATTTACTATAATCTCTGCTGCCCAATAATATAAATTTTTCAGTCTGTGACTCTGCTCAATTTACTGTAAGGTTATGTGCACACGGAATATATTCAAGGTTTTACAGTACAAGAAAAGTGAATAAGATCCCTGAAGTCTCATGCACACACTCAGCATCGGACTGGAGCACCTTGGGCCAACAAGAGAAAATCATTCTTGGGCCCACTATTTAGCTACATAAAAATAAATACAAGACCATCAATTGTGTGGTAAAATGTGCTATAATCAGGGTATAATATAAGGTAGTACATGTCTTAATTATGTAGTAGGGGTTAGGGTAGCCCCTTCATAGAATATAATGCAGCCCCCCTCATCGGGAATTATACAGCACCCCACAAAATATAATGCAACCCCTTCATAAGGTATAATGCAGCCCCCCATAGAATATAATGTAGCACCCTCATATGGCATAATGCAGCCCGCCTCATAAGGCAGCTCCCCCATAGAATATCCTGTAGCCCCCTAATAGGGCATAATGCAGTTCCGCTCATATAGTATGATGTAGCCCCCTGAGAGAATGCAGCCGCCACAGAAAATAATGTAGCCCCTTCATAGGGTATAATGCAGCCCCTCTCAAAAGGTAAAATGCAGCCCCCTCCACCTCCATCATTGTTTTCACCATCCACCCCATCATTGTCCTCATCACCACCTCCATCATTGCCTTCTCACCCACCACCTCCATCATTGCCTCCTCCCCCACCACTATTGTCCTTTCCACCACTACCATCATTGTCCTTTACACCACAACCATCATTGCTTTCTTCTCCACCACCCCCATCATTGCCCATTCCAGCACCTCCATCATTGATTCCTCCCCCACCACCCCCATCGTCCTTTCCACCACCAAAATATTGCTTTCTCCTCCACCACACCATCACTGTCCTCTCCATCACCCACATCATTGCCAATCTCCAATACACACACACAGCACCACTATCCCGCACACAGCACCACACACAGGCAGCATCGCACCACTCTCTCACACACACACAAAGCACTTCACCACATACACACACACAGAAAACACCGCACCACATACACATGCACGCAGGCAGGCAGACACACACACACACACAGCACCCACTCACCTCTCCACATGTTCTCTGCAGCCGCAGCACATCCCGGCAGCTTCCTCTCTGAAACAGCTGCGATGAATGATGACATCATCCAGCAATGCTGTGTCAGACTGGAAGTGCCAGGCAGGAAGCAGGACGGTATCAGATCCCTGCAGCTCCGCTCCGGTACCAAGCTGCAGGGATTGAAATCAGGGTTCACTGCCCTTTAGGGGCCCACCTCTGGGCCCCCGATTCAGCAGCACCGGCTTTACATGCGGGCAGTATTAGCCTTAGCCTGCAGCTAACACTGTCTGCTATTAAAGTGAAAAGATATTCACTCCTCTCCATGCCCATGGGGGCATGGGGAAGGATGAATATTAATTACTCTTTAACATCAGGGACAGGCTCCTGTCTCCAGCTGCTGCTCCACTTGCACTTCCACCTTTCAGTTCATTATAAAGTCCTATGCACCTTATTACCACCACTCCTCAATAAGTTTTAAGTCTCCAATAGCATCACAATGAATTGTGAGATGGGGGAGGACCCTATCAGGGGCTTAGCACCCTCCTCGAACAACCCAATTCATTTCACATCCATATCTTATGTCCTTCTCCCCCTCCTGTTCGTAAGTCCATTATAAGTCTCCCTTACTCCCATCCCAATCCCCCACATCCATCTTTGTTGTCTCCACCACCCCCATTTTTGCCCTCTCCACCACCTCTATGATTGTCTTCACCACCCCAACCATTGTTCTCCTCCACCACCTCCATATTCCCTCTCCAACCCCAATCATTGTTCCTCCCCACCACTCCCATAATTGTCCTCCTCACCACCCCATTATTTCCCTCTCTACCACCCCATCATTGCCCTCCCCCATTACCTCCATCATTGCTTTTCTACCTCCTCCATCATTGCCTTCTCTCCCACCACCCCCATCATTGCCCTTCCCACCACCTCCATCATTGCCTTCTCCCCCACCACCTCCATTATTGCCCTTTCCACCACCTCAATCATTGTTTTCCCCATCACCTCCATCAATGCCCTCTCCAACACCCCCATCATTGTTCTCCCGCACCACCCCCATCATTGTCCTTTCCACCACCTTCATCATTGCCTTCTCCTCTGCCACCCCCATCATTGCCCTTTCCATCTCCATCATTGCCTTCTCCCCACCACCTCCATCATTGCCCTCCCACCACCTCCATCATTTCCTCTCCACCACCCCAATCATTGTTCTCTCCCACGACCTCCATCATTTCCCTCTCCAACACTCCAATCATTGTTCTTCCCCACCACTCCCATAATTGTCCTCCCCACGACCCCATCATTTTCCTTTCCATCCTTCCATCACCTCCATCATTGCCTTTTCCCACACCACCCCATCAATGCCCTTTCCACCACCTCCATCATTGACTTTTCCCCATCACCACCATCATTGTCCTTTCTACCACCACCATCATTGCCTTCTCCCCCACTACCCACATCATTGCCCTTTCCACCACCCCCACCATCATTGTCCTTTCTACCACCAACATCGTCTTTTACCCCACCACCCCATCATTGCCCATTCAACCACCCACATCATTGTCTCCTCCCCCACCACCCCCATCATTGTCTCCTCCCTCACCACCATCATAGCCCTTTCCACCCCCCATAATTGCTCTCTCCAGCACCTACACACACACTCCCACCAACCCCATCATTGCCCTCTCCAACACCTACACACACACACACACCACTGCTCACCTCTGTGCTCACACACACACATACAGAGTTAGAGTATCACTCACCTCTCTGCACGCTCCCGGGCAGCAACAGCGCTCAAACAGCACCTCTCACCTCTGCGCACACACACTCACACAGAGCACCACTCACCTCTCGGCACGTTTCCCACAGCTGCAGCATTGCCAGCAGCTTCCTCTCTATGGCACAGCGGCAGCACGCTGAATGATGATATCAGATAAGAAGCGCGGGCAGGAAGCACAGGACGGATCCCTGCTGCTCTGCTCCGCTGCCGTTTTCTCCTATTGGCAGCGGAGCTGCAGGTATCGCTCCCTGCCCACCGCACATCTGGCCAGGGCCCCCCCCCAGAGCCTCAGGGCCAGAGAAATGGACCAGATTGCAATCATTATTAGCCTCCTCCAGGGGCCCCATTCCACCACGGGGCCCCCTTCCACCTCCGGGCCCCGGTGCATCCGCACCGGCTGCACATGCGGTATGTCCTCCCCTGACTCCGTTAGCATCCAAGCATGTTCACTCATCACTAATAATTAAAAAAAAGACATACAGTGGTTCCATCAAGTTGGACTTTCTCCATCAATTATATATTCTCTATCACTAGATTATTTATAACCCACATACTTTGTAGAAATCTGAGTGTTAGCCCACGTGTCAGATTCAATGCTGATGTGTGAACAGACTCTGAAGACCACCATACACAATAGATTACTGCCAGCTAAACGATGGTTCAGATGATTATTTGGCTGGCAGGTATCTTGGTCAGATCTCCCTGTACATATGAAATGCTTGTTTGGCCTAATGAGTACTCCAGTTTTCTCTATGAGAGGGCTATTGCCAGTCAAATATGGCGACAGCTTTTCTCTGGGAAACAGTACTATCAGCAGTGTGAAATCGGACATGTCGGATAGATATTTGACAGTTGACATTGATCTAAAGTGTATGGGGTGCTTTAGGCTCCAATCAGAGACTACAAAAAGCTAAGATTTGGTCTAGTGTGGTAGTAGGACATTTCAATAGCAAATGGCGCTCACCAAATACTGCTACATGCGTATTCTTTAATCTATTACGAATACAAACAGGCAGCAGGCAGGGAGAGGGAAAGGAGGTAGTGCAAAATAACGTCCATTTCACGCTGTCAAGGCACTTCTACCGGTCCAAATCTTGCCTTGACAGTGTGAAATGGCCGTTGTCCTTCACTACCTCCTCTCCCTCTCCCTGCCTGCTGTCTTATTTGTATTTGTAATGGAGTTAAGAATATGTATGGTGCAGCATTTGGTGAGTGCCATTTTCTATTTGCCATCTGAATGCTACTGATTGATCGCCAAGGCGTGCACCACCAATAAGCGCTGCTGCTGGCTGATGTGTTCTGTATGTGGGAAAAGACTTGTGCTATTATATTAGAAGCTGGTGCCAAATAAGCTCCACTTCGATTTTGATGTATTAGGAAATTTGATTCCACTTTGACCTCAGGAGATTTTTTAGGTATTTATGAACACAGTTGGTTGCCGGTAGGTGAGCAAATAACGTAAAGGCCCCTTCACACAGCGAGATCGCTGATTTTGTGATGCAAGTGATCTCACCAGCGATCTCGCTGTGTGTGACACGCATCAGCGACTGGCCCCCCGCTGGGTATCGCTGATCGTGCACGAATGTCCTGGGCCGTTTTTTGATCGTTAGTCTCCCGGTGGCCAGCACGCATCGCTGCGTGTGGAAGCGGAAGAGCAACGATCAGCGAGCTCCCAGCGCTGTAAGCAGACGCTGGGAGCTGGTATCCAAGGTAAATATCGGGTAACTAAGCGCAAGCGTCGCTTAGTTACCCGCTGTGTACCTTGTATACCTGCGTGCTGGCACTGGGAGCTGGTATCCAAGGTAAATATCGGGTAATTAAGTGACGCGCTCGCTTAGTTATCCGATATTTACCTTGGATACCAGCGTCCTCGCTGGTCCTGATCGCTGGTGAAATCTGCCTGTTTGGCAGCTCACCAGCGATCCTGACAAGGTCGTATCGTTGTCAAGGTCACTGGTGCATCGTTTAGTGTGACGGTACCTTAAGAGGTATATCTGAAAAATGGAACTTGGGGATTTGTACAGTGTGGGAATTTGGAAGCCATATCAATGGGATGGAAGAGTGATCAAATATCCTTTCCCTACCAATTTGTTAATATAGCATTAGGGCATCCACTGCTTGGTAAGGTTTTTAACAGGCAATGGGAAAGGTCAAGATTTTATAGCATTCTAATGTTGTGCCAAGTATCCCATCCATACATTATAGCATGGAAAAGGCTCAGTAGGGACTGGGTTAGACAGAGAAGTGGTGCTGCAGAGCAATCAGCTTAGTAAAAGGTGGGAGGAGATTAGAATGTTAGGGAATAAAAAGAGTGAGGTTTCTAACTTTATTTGGAGTGGCAAAACAAATCTAAAAATTAATTTTGTTTAATCTTTGGGGCAGACAGTGACTGGAATTGCCTGTTAGTAGCTGGGGTAATCACAATATTTTTTAGAAGGCTTGATCTGTAAATGGGTACTTCCATAGTTACATAATAAAAGAAATACAACTAAACATACATTGTATCCAAGTTTAACATAAGGATGGGAGAAGATGTGGATGAAGGGATGGGGTATGGATACATTTTGCAATTTTGTTCCCTTATATTGATCGAGAGAAGGGAAAAAATCTCAATGCGTGAACCAATCTGTCCGAAAGGGGAAAATTTTTACCTCCTGATTCCAAGAGACAAACGTACTTGATCGTCATTCAAAACAAGAATTCTGTCTAATTACATAGGTTTAGATTTTTTTAGTTTTTTGAAAAATAATTTCAGGTTTTTTTTCTTTAAGTCAAAGGGAAATAAAGTGGTCTCTAGGTCCTTTAAATGGGATGAGATATTTAACCCCTTTATGTTGAATCTATTTTTATTGAAAAAACAAGTAGACAAGGGAAGCAAGCATACAAGATAACAAAAGTTAGACACCCATCTGTACAAGATCATAGTATAAACAATCTCATGTAAAGCCTACATATCTTCTGAAATATGAACTTGTAACTTCACAATTAGGGTATATATTGAGAAAGCACAATTACCCCATCATGAACCAGACTCAAAACAAGTGACTGGCATTGTAGGTTGGTTAACCCAGCTACATAGCATACATTAGCATTTGACTGATATGCAATAAAATAGACTGGAGAGCAAACCTTTCTCTCCCACTATCTTTGGTATATTGGTAACATAAATGGGGAGATGCATTAACATAATAGTCGCGAGCATTCATAGTGTACTTTAACATATATCAACAAGGGTGTATTACAGAAAAGAAAAAGGGAAAATATAAGAAAGAAGAGGGAAAGAGCCTGAAAGAATTTAGGATGGAACATTCAGGAGTAGTAGGGTAGTAGGAAGGGAGAGAGGGGGATGAAAGGGAAGGGAAGAGACAGGCACCAATCCTCTGAGCCAGCCCCTAAGAAGCCTCCTCGACCAGTTGGGATAGCCCGGCCATTTCTTTGAATATGATCCAGGGATGCCAAGTACGAATCAAGCGGGAGTTGTCCCCTTCCATTTCCGCCATCAGTTCCTCCATCTGGAAGATTTCTGCAAATTCGGACACCCATTCCGCCATTGTTGGCGGTATTACTTCTCGCCAATGGCGTGGAATAACCATGCGTGCTGCTGTGACACAAAACCTGAGAAGACTCCGCTTCTGAGCGGATATGGGGCCCGGAAGGATCGAAAGGATGGCAATTTGCGGGGAAGGGGGAACATAATCTCCGGAAATTTTATGATAAGCCAGAAACACCTTCTTCCAAAAAGATTGTATAGCGGAACACTGCCACCATATATGAAATAGTGTGCCTCTCTCAGTTCCACAGTGCCAACAGGTGTCCTCTACTGATGGAAAAATAGACTTTAGTCTAGCGGGGGACAGATACCATCTGGTCAATATCTTGAAATTTTTCTCCTGTGCGCCCCCAGCCGGGGACATTTTGTGTGTGACTAGGTAAGCTTTGTTAAGGTCCTCAACCGAGAATTTACACCCCATCTCCTCTTCCCATGCCCGAATATAACTCGGGATCACCTCCGAATCCTCAACATGGAGCTCCTTATGTAAGAGAGAAATCAGATGAGAAGGAGGGTCCTGCTGCTGTAATAAATTTTCCATTCTTGTTGTGGGGGGGGGCAGGAATTGCGGTCAGCTATGTTTCCCTGGATAAACGACTTCAACTGATTATATTCCATCCAGGAGAGCCCCCCATTGGGAAATTGTTCCTGTAGGGTCTCCAGAGGTGTAATCTCTCCTCCCACCAGTACCTGTCCCTGACGCAAGTCCGAGCCCACAAGCCAACCTAAAAAACGTTCCCTGAAATGACCAGGGGGAAAATCTGAATTGCCAAAAATTGGCGTCAGCGGATTCAGGGCGCTGATCAACTTCTTCTTAATTTTTATGCGATTCCAGAGTCGTAATGTCTCTCGCGCCAAAAAGCCCGTTGATCCCTCAGCGTCGTTTGGAGTAAGGTCATAACATCAAATCCAGGGAAGGTGTCGCAAGGGGATGTCAAAGGATGTCTGTTCCAATTGAACCCATTGTTTAGAACGGAGGCCAAATTGCCAGTCGAATAGACATGTTAGTAAGGAGGCTCTGTGGTAAAGTTCTAAATCAGGGAGACCCGCACCGCCCCAGGACTTTGGAGTAGTCAGACTGGTATACTTTAAATGGGGCTTAGAAGCCTGCCAGACAAATCGGGTCAATGCAGATCTAATGGTTTGGAAGAATGCCTTTGGCGGCATAATCGGGACTGCCTGAAACAAATATAAAAATCTGGGAAGAACATCCATTTTAAAGGAGTTCATCCTGCCAAACCACGAGATGTTCCTTCGTCCGTACTCTTTCAAACGTTTCAGGGTTGACTCCAGGAGGGGTAAGTAATTAACTTTGTAAAGGTCAGTCATATCGGTAGGAACCCGAACACCCAAGTATTGAATAGCTTCATTTTTCCAACGAAAAGGGAAATTCTACATTATTCTCGTAAGTTCTGCTTGTCCCAGGGATATATTAAGGGCTTCAGTCTTCTGAAAATTAATTTTAAAAATACTGACTGCACCATATTTTTGAAACTCCACCATCGATGATGGGAGGGAAATGTGCGGCTGAGATACATACAGTAGAAGATCATCTGCATAAAGAGAGACCTTGTAATGAACGCGGTCCACCCATTGACCGTGCACACTGGGGTTCCCTCTAATCACTACCGCTAAATGTTCCATAACTACCGTGTATAGAAGGGGCGACAGAGGGCATCCCTGTCGTGTGCCATTCTCGATGGCTATAGGATCTGACAGTGCGCCATTGACCCTAACTCTCGCCTTAGGGCTGGAATATAGAGCCGCAATCCTATGTAGGAAACAGCTCCCCAGGCCTATCAGTCGTAAGGCCGAGAACATGAATCCCCAGTGCACACGGTCAAAGGCTTTTTCCGCGTCAATCGACAACAGAGCCATCGGTTTATGTTTTGACTTAGCATGTGCAGTCAAAATGAGGATTTTGCCTATCCCGTCCCTCGTCTCCCTCCCCCGCACATACCCCACCTGGTCCGAATGCACAACCAAAGGTAGAAGGGGAACTAGTCAGTTAGCTAAAATTTTTGCGTAAAGTTTCACGTCTACGTTAATGAGTGATATTGGGCGCTAGTTGGTCACCACCGTAGGATCCCTTCCCGGCTTCGGTATTACCGTAATGAAGGCCTCTAAGGATTGTGGGACGAACGGGGAGTCGCCTGCGATGGAGTTAAAGACTTGTGTCATAATGCTCTGGAAACATCTTGTAAAAATGAGGGGAAAAGCCATCCGGACCCGGACTCTTACCAGCCGGGGTGCTCCGAATGACCTCGTCAATCTCCTCAGTTGTAAAATCTGCTTCTAATGGTTCCATCAAATCTGTAGTCAATGTCGGGAGGGCGGTATCGTGAATATAAGATTCTATTTGTGGTTGGGGGTCCAGGGGCGGCTGTGGGGGGTCATTTCCCTTAATATTGTACAATGTATGGTAGTAGCATCGCATTATGTCTAGAATTTTGGTTGGATTCGATGTCGCCTGACCTCGATGCTTCTGAAGGGATCGAATGTATGTGGTCTGACAGCGTGGGTGTAAAAATCTGGCCAGCATGCGTCCACATTTATTAGCTTGGCCGTATAATATACTTTTAAAACGATTTCTATGAATACGGGACATCTCATTTAGCAGAGACTTCAGATCGTCTCTACATTTGATCAGGTCAGACTGCGTCTCCGCCTTTAAGTCATTCTTATGAGTCATCTCCAAAATTAATATTTTTTCTGTGAGATCTCTAATTTCTTCATTTTTCATTTGCTTTAAGCGGGAGCCATGTTTAATAAGAACCCCTCTAAGTACGCATTTAAGAGTTTCCCCATTTGATAGGCATGGCAGTAGCGTCGTGTTCGTGATCTTGTAAAAAAGTCGCTATAGTAGTTTTAACGTCAGCCACACATGAAAAGATTATCGTTCAATCTCCACGTCCACTGTCACGTCCCCGAATCAGGAGGGCTAATGTCCACAAAAACTGGAGCATGATCCGACCACAGGAAACTCCGAATGGACGATTTCGGGTCCCAGGCCAACGCGCAATGACTGAGAAGAAAGAAATCTATTCTGCCGTATGAGTTATGTGGCGTGGAGAAGAACGTATAATCCTTCGTGCTGGGGTTAAGGAGTCTCCAAACAACAGTGAGATGTAGGTCATGAAGGTCTCTTTTCAGAGAGGTCAATTGGCGAAGAGAGAGGTAAGACCTCACCGCTGTTGAGTCCTGCGTCGGATTAAGAGTCAGATTAAAGTCTCCCCAATGACAATAACCCCTTCGGCGAAATCAGCTACTGTCTTCAAAAAGGACCTCGCAGCTCGAATTTGGTCCCAGCTGGGGGCGAACCACCCCGCTATAGTATATGTTGTTGAAAAAAATCTGGATTTTCAAAATCACGTATATTTCCTCAGTATCAATTAGCATATCCAGTATGGTATGTTGGAGGGACTTGTGGAGTGAAATGGAAACACCTCGGGACCGTGAGTCTGGGTTGGCGCTATGGAACCAAGTCGTGTAATAGCGGTCGGGTATATTAGGGACATGTCCAATCTTAAAATGTGTCTCATGCAGTATCAATACGTTAACTCTTTTCTTGTGCATACCATATAAGATATGCGACCATTTCTGTGGTGTATTAAAGACCCTAACATTCAAGGAGCCAAGTGTAATCTTTCATGTGGCAATCTTACCAGGCATTGTATTTGCAGTCTGGGGCCGAGAGAATCAGGCCTCCTCTGAAAGGGTAGGTCCGCTCCGAGGTCCGGCGCCTGCTGTGGAAAGGGGGAAGAGACTAGTAGAGTGGGGATAGGTTGAACACTAAGAGTGAATAAAGAATTAAGAGTTAGAAAAAGCAAAGTAACAGTAGAATTAACGGTGTGAGTGCGAGTAAGCACACACCCACAGGTAACGTGGAACCAGGAGGAGGTGTGTACTAATTGCTGTACGTCACAATGGCAGAACAGCACCTCCAGGGGGGGGTAAGTGTACGAGAAGAAGAGAAGTGGAGACCCGTCTCCTCCGGTCCCCGACCCCATGGAGATATAACATTCACATACCCCTAAAACAAGAGATCCAACCCCTTAAGATTATATATACTTATATCTACCGAATCCATGAATCGTTAACACATCACGCATCGTGTATAACTACTGTAGCATCAGAACTGATAGTGTTATGGAAATCACAATCTTTAAATCTGAAACAACATAAGCTTCCAGAAATCATGCCTTTCGTTAAAATGGAGCACTACAAAGTGGCGAGCCACCCAGGTGTCTGAAGGTGTACAGTAAGAAGACATAGCCGTTCGAGAGTACATAGGAGAGGGCAAGGGGAGGGGGGGGAGAGAGGAGGAGGAAGAGAAAGAAAATCGACTGATAATGACAACGGATTCAACCTACAAGTTTGCATTGCTAATAAAACTGGTGCTCCATCCCTAACCCCCCATCCATTCATGAAAAAACCCTCCCCGAATCACAGAACTTCTCGATCAGTCATTCTCTCTTTCTCCTGGATGTGCATGCCCAAGTCCGTTGGGACGTCTTCCGGGTCGGCGCTGTCGTTGAGGAACTCGTCCCCTGCGAGGTTCATTCATTCTGTAAAGGGACGGTAAGGGTGGCCAATCGGGGAAGTCCACCTCAGGTACATCCAGAGCGGCCGAGAATGCCGGGATTCCGCTAGGATGGCTCAAACGATGCACTCTGCCCCTTTTCTGAACCCGGAGGCAAAATGGAAACCCCCAGGTATAAGGAAGATCATGTTGTCGTAGCTCATCTAAGAGTGGGTGAAGGGCTCTGCGCCTCTGCAAGGTCCATCTGGATAGGTCCGGTAGGAGCTGCATGTGGGTATCCAAGTGCTTAATGGGTCCTGCCTTCCTGGCCGCTCCCATGACTGCATCTTTAAGTTGATACTTATGGACCCGGCAAATCACATCTCTCGGTGGGTCCTGTTCACTAGGACGCGGGCCTAGAGCCCTGTGAGCACGATCTAACTCCAGTGGAGTATCTTGGGGCCTGTCTAATACCGAGTTGAAAATGCCTCTCAAAGTGCTATTTAACTCTTGAGGGGGTATAGATTCAGGTAATCCCCGTACTCTTATGTTATTCCTGTGTCCCCTGTTTTCAGAATCATCTAGCATCTCTGCTAGGGTCTGCAGCTGTCTAGCCTGGGTAGCCATGGCAGTCTCCTGAGCCTCTACTCTTTCGTTCAGGGAAGCTAGAAGCGGATCATGAGATTCAACCTTCTCTCCATATTGTTGGATATCGTCCTTAAGTATGGAAAGCTCAGCTTTGTAAGAATATTCCAGGCGAACAATATATTGTTCCATGTCTTGTTTCGTCGGTATGTCTCTAATCTTATCATGTGAAATCGACTCCTATGGGTGTTGCAGGTTGTCCCGCAGGAAGAAGGGCCGAAAGTCCACACTGTGATGTTAGGGTCGCTGCTAGTTGAAGGGTAGGTGGGGGAGGTAAGACTGACGGCAGGTCATTTTGATGAGCAGGTGTCATGGAATGGTTAAGCTGCCCTCTCATTGTGGGATCCGCTCCTTCTTGCATTATATCGTCACCTGTGATGGCAAAGTTGACTTCAGGGGGAATAACATGATGATCTCCCTGGGAGTATGGCGCAGGGTGTTTCAGGGAGGCTTTTCCTAGGTCTGCACAAGCCGTACCAGTGTGAGGCCTCTCTGGCCAGGCCACGGGGTCTCCCTGTGAAGCGCATGTTTCCAGGGGCTCAGCGGTGCCGTTACCGCCATGAGGAGATTGCCCCGTTCCTTTTATGGCCGCCGGGGTCCCCCCATCATCTCCTCTCCTCCCACGTTGCTCCCCCACCTCCGGTACCTTGTTCCCCGCTGGCAGCGGAGCTGGTTGTCCCCTGCGTGCTGCATTCATCATGGCTCCTGCAACCTTCTTCTTTCCCGCCCCGTGAAGTAGCGGGAGATGCTGTGGGGAACCTTTTCAGGTGCCGTGGGGCCTGTGGGCGCACTCCCTCGGCTTCTCCTGGTGGACATCGGGGTGTTAGACATCTGAGTGAGTCTCTGGTTGGGTTGGTTCTCGGCATAGGAGCGGGAGCTCTCCAGGACGCGTCCTCACTCCTCGCCGGCCATGCCACACCCCATTTAACCCCTTTATGACCTTGCGATTTTCCATTCTTTCGCTTTTGTTTTTTCCTCCCCTTATTCCAAGAGCCATAACTTTTTTTTACTTTTCCATCCCTATAGCCGTATGAGGGCTTGTTGTTTGCGGGACAAGTTGTACGTTTGAATGACACCATTCATTTTATCATATGATGGACAGTGGGAAAAAGTCCAAGTGCGCTGAAATTGCAAAAAAATTGCAATTCCTCAATTGTTTTTTTTATTTACCATTTTAGTTATATTGTTAAACTGATCTACAAATATGATTTTCCAGGTTAGTACAAGTATGCAGATATCAAACATGTATAGGTTTTTGTTTTATGTAAGTGTTGAAAATTTTTTTTTGCAAATTTGTAAGAAAAAAAAATATTGCCATATTCCAAGAACTGTAGCATTTTCATTTCATGGGATATGGGGCTGTGTGATGGCTTATTGTTTGTGCCCTGAGCTGACATTTTCATTGATACCATTTTAGGGTAGATACAATGTTTTGATCACATCTTATTGCAATGTTGCGGTAGTTAAAAACCGTAATCCTGGTGTTTTGATTTTTTTTCCTCATTAGGCAGTTTACCTAGCAGATTAATTTATTTTATATTTTGATAGATCCAACTTTTATTAATGCAGCGACACAAAATATGTGTATTTTTTAAAATAATTATATTTTTAATGAGGCAATAAAAAGGGGATTATTTCAAGTTATTTTTTATTTTTTTTTCATATTTTTTAAAACTTTTTCACTGAATTTATTACCGGTAGTCTCCTTAGGAGGCTTGAAGCTGTGATTGTCCAATCACTTATACTATACCTAGCAATGCTAGGTATAGCAGAAATCACGATCTGCTATGCGTTCATAGGAGGATCATAATGACAGATACGGGAGTCATTAGCAGATCTTTGGCTGTGATTACAACCAATCAGATCCTCTCTA
This sequence comes from Dendrobates tinctorius, assembly GCF_039654945.1. Lineage (NCBI taxonomy): Eukaryota > Metazoa > Chordata > Amphibia > Anura > Dendrobatidae > Dendrobates > Dendrobates tinctorius. Next base: position 14,351,821 of record NW_027361728.1, read on the forward strand.
TGACAAGGGCACCGATGGACAGGATTAATGAAGCTGATGATGTTATAATATTAAGGCAAAATTATTTTAAAAAATAATAAAAATATTCGACTTTGCCATGTAAATCTGACACAATATTTTTTTTTTCAGTATTTTGCCTGAGTGATATCCGATGGTGTACAGTCTCTGAAGCAGAGTACAAAAAATGCAATGACATGAGAGCATCCTTCTCTGAAGCAAAGATTGTGCCTTCTTTATCCTGTGTCAGCGGCACGTCACAGTTGAACTGTGTAAAAATTGTGCAGGTGTGTGGAAATCTTCATGAAAACACATTGACATTACTTTCACATTGCCTAAAAGGGGCCAGAGTTTCAACATATCTACTTACAGTCATCACATTATAAGTTTAATTGTTCACTTCCAGAGAATGAAAACCTGTCCTGTTCATGGCTTGCTACACTCACAGTATATTTAAAGTTCTCTCTTAAAGGTAATCTGTCAGCATTTTTTGCTATGTAATTTGAGAGCAACATGATGTATGGCAGGAGTGCACAACCGTTTTTGGTCCAAGGGCCACATAGCTATAGTGAGCCAATCCCAAGGGCTGCAAAAATGTTTCAATTGGTAGCTATATGACTATATCACCAGCATCTCCATCAGTACATTAATACATCATCAGAGCCATATTTTGAGTATTTAAGGAGTATTTGGAGAGTTTCTGCTCCCAAAAATCAGTATGAACGCATGTAAAATTACACTGAGTTTTTGGAGTAGAAACTCCCCAAATCGCCCTCAAACTCAAATAATCTCAAATTTCTACATTTTGAGGATTTTCAATTTTTAACATAGGCATGAAGCATGTTGTGGACTACTACACGTGTATAAGATCAGAACCACCATCAGCACTTGAATACGGAGACAGAACCACCATCAATACATGAATGCAGCACCTGAACGACCATCAGTACATGAATGCAGCACCTGAACCACCATCAGTACATGAATGCTGCCTCAAAACCACTCTCAGTAGATGAAAACAGCACCAGAACCATCATCAGTACATTAATTCAGAGGCAGAAACACTGTGAGCACATGAATGCAGAGCCAGAAACACTGCCATCAATACATGAATGCAGTGCTGGAAAGGCTGTCAGTATATGAATACAGCACCAGAAACACCATCAGTACATGGGTGCAGCACCAGAAATACCGTCCATGAATGCATAGCAAGAACCCCTTGAGTACATTTATACAGCACCAAGCTTAGTACAGTCATCTATTGTTATCGCAGGTAAGCCCCGTAAATAATTGTATTGCACACATTTAAAATTTCCAGTATGTCCTTAACAATGGGAACTAGATATTGGGAGTTGTTGTTCCCAGTCATCATCAGACTGAGGACCATATAGGAACCACAATACTGATGAAATACAGGCAGTATCACAAATAAACAATTACACCCAGGAACCTTACAGGTGACATTCTCTCTGATTGAAATAATTCCCATCCCTTTTGTTGAACTGCAGTACAGACACCATGATGAGATTTCACACCCACAGCTCTTTTCTCCAGACTTTGCTCTTCTCCGTCGTAAGCAGCACATCTCAAAATGGTGACTTTAAAAATAAAAGTACCATTATGCTGCCCCATAAATAAAAATATCTCCCATGCTGTGCCCCTGAATATATTGCCCCTAACTTGGCTTCCTGCACAATATACCCCCCACTCTTTGCCTCTCCATAATATCCTCTCTCTATAATATCCCCCACACTGCCCCCTCTTCATAAGATCTCCCAGGCTGCATCACCCTCCATAATATCCCCTCATGCTTCCCCTCTCTATAATGTCCTTCATATTGCCAGTCTCCATAATATCCACCCACACAGCCTCTCTCCATGATGTCTCCTCACATACTGCAGTGAAGTCCCACCACCTCACTGCCTCCCTCTACACTATGCCCCCTTACACAATCCCCTCCACACCCATTACCCCATACAGGGCTGCCACCAGGAATTTCAGGGCCCTATACTGGCAACATTTTCAGATCACCTTGAGGTTCTGCCCAGGCTCCATCCCAGCTCTGCCTCCACGCCTCGAACCTTCTAAAGTCCCCCCACTCACTTCTGCACCACGTCCTCATCAATCACACATTAACATTTCCCATCATACACCATATCACATACATGGCCATCAGCTTTTGTTTTGGTCAAAAGATTGCTTAAGCCTGCCACCATGACTGTTTTGGTAGGGCCCTACTCTACCCTACACATAGAGACCGAGTAATACCACATACAAGGAACAAATACCAACACACTGTGATCAGACCACATACTACCACCTCATAGAGGCTGAATTATACAACATACAAGCAAAAAATGGCACCACGCTATGGACGGTCCACGCATTACCACCACATAGAGAACAAATTGTTACGGGCTGGCAGAATGCACCAAATAAATAAAGATGAAATAATATATGAAATATGCAGCACTTACCAATATAGCTGAAAAACTGTGCGTCTTTATTTCACATGAATTCCATCAATGGATATGTGGACATGCAGGACGTTAGAGGAATGCTAGGGGACGGAGGTGCCAGACAACGGCCGTTTCGCGATTACTCGCTTCTACGGGTCCAAGGGAGGGAATTAGCTTAAGGTCAATTCCTTTATAGGACCACAGACCTTACTAATTAACATACATAACGAGTTGTGAGACAAACATTTACAAAATTTTTTTTTTACAAAAAATAGTTATAAAATATACAGAGTGCAAGATACTAGTAAAGAATAAAACTTTCCATGTCAATTTACAAGATAATCTGTAGTTTTACAATATCATAGGAAGATTATAATCTAAATAATTTTACATATAATTTTTTTTATATAACATTTTTTATAAAAATACTAGATCGATATAGATCGATCCGGTCATTTAGTCCCAAAGGACCTTGTGCGTTCACTTTCAGGATCCATTTCGCTTCTTGTTGCAATAAAGCTTTGTCATGGTTGCCTCCTTGAGGTGGAAAATTGCCCTTTTCAATTCCTGCAAAACTCAAACTTTCAGGGTTAGCTTTATGCACATCTTGAATATGCTTGATTAATTGCAGTGAGCCCTTTCCTGAGGTGATAGATCTATAGTGTTCACCAAAACGTATCGTAAGTGGTCTTATAGTTTTTCCAATATAAAAATAACCATATGGACAGAAAATAATATAAACCACGAATTTAGTTTGACAAGAAATGTAGTTTTGTACCTTATGTTCAATAGAGCCAAAATGTATAGAATTCCCTGTCAGATGAAGATGACAGTATTTCCAGTGACCACATTTATAATTTCCTTTTATTGATAAATCTCGTAGCCAATTTTTTTGATGGGGACGAAGTCTATGATGTACTAATAAATCACCTATATTATGTGCCCTTTTGTATGCAAATTGTGGAACTAATTTACCATCTGTGTGTAAAGTTTTTTCTGCATCAATGAGATGCCAATGTTTTCTCACTGCTGCATGTATTGCTCTATCCATTGGACTATGATTGAAACAAAAATTTAATTTTTTTGTAGGTTTGACTACACAATTTAATTTTTTAGTCCTTTCCTTTAATAAATCCATTTGAGAAAATTTTTTTACCCTTTCATGTGCTTCATGTAATAAAGTCATAGGGTATCCCCTTTGCAATAAACGTTGTTTCAGCTCAGAAATTTGTTCATTAAAAATGGTTTCATCATTATTCAGTTTTCTTACTCTTAGCATTTGACTATATGGAAGTCCCTTTTTAGTATGTAATGGATGAGCGCTCTTATAATGTAAGTAATTATTTGTTGCGGTTTCTTTTCTAAACACTTCTGTTTTTAAAGAGCCATTTTTTATTTTAAATTTGACATCAAGAAAATCTATGGTGTTTCCACCAAATGAAAATGTGAAGCGCATGTTGTCACTGTTCACATTGTTCAGGTATTTTACAAAATCTGCAAATTCTTCCTGAGAACCTCCCCAGATAATAAAAATATCGTCCACAAAGCGAAAATATGCTTGTAAAATTTTAAGTGTGGATTTAGAGCTGTTTTTATATAAAACTCTTCAAATCGAGCTAGAAATAAATTTGCATAAACACAAGAGACTGGCGTGCCCATTGCTGTGCCCACCCTTTGTATATACCACTTATCCAGAAATTTTAAGACATTATGTGTTAAAACATAATCGAGTGACTCGATAATAAAGGAAATAAAATCCTGTGATTTGTTTGTGTTATGTAAAATCTCCTTTATTGCTGCTATGCCTTTATCATGGTGGATGTGGGTATATAGATATTTATAGATATAGATGTGGTTGCCAATGAAAATCTTTCCATTTTTTCAATAAATCTCCCGAGTCTTTTACAAAGGATGGCACTGCTTTTAGTAAAGGTTTTAGTAGCCAGTCCAAGTATTGCAAAAGTGGTTCAGTGTATTGTAAGGGTTCCTGTTGTGAGTTCATTTTCCCCTTCGTCACTGAGGTCTGGTGAACTCCCTATTCTGGTAAAGGAAGGTAATGAGCCTGATTATCAGGCACCTGAGCCTAATGAGGATGACTGGCTCAGTGGAGTCACGGACTGGATATAAGGCTGCCAACGCCCTTCTGCCCTGCGGGTGATTTCTCTGTGGACTTCTAGGACACCAGTCTGATTCCTGCTCCTCTAAAGCTAAGTTTTCTGCTTTGCCTGTTAGCATTTGTGTTTTGTTATTGTTTTTCTTGCTTTTCTGGATTCTGCCATTCCCTGCTGGGGTGAGCTGAATCTCCTTTTGCCAGTTGCTCTGTCTTCAGAATATTCCTGAGTACTGACATAGCTTTTTTGAAGCCTAGCGTCTTCAGGGCCTTTTTCACTGTCAGTCTGTTGGCTCTTATTTTCATAGGGTTTTTACGGATTGCAGATGGCAGCCTTCCTGTCCTTTCCTATCTAGTTAGCTTGGGCCCCGTCTTTGCTCAGTCTATCTTTCTGTCTGTGTTAGTGTTTTCATCTTGCTTCACCGTCATTATATGTTGGGGGCTGCCTATTGCTTTGGGGTCTGCTCTGGGGCAGTTTAGATTTCCTCTTTCTTTCTTTAGGCCTATTTAATTCTCCGGGTGTGTTTGAGGGGTCTAGGGCATCGTAGGAACCCCCCACGGCTACTGCTAGTTGTGTTGATAGGTTCAGGGGTCTGCAATCCGATAGCTGCCAACCTCTCTGGTTTTCTGGACTTAGCTAGCATTTCTATTTTTTCCTCCTACGGTGACTCAAACATAACAGGTTCCAACGGATTGTGATGAATAAGAAAATGCTCACACAAGAATTGAATTTACTAAATTGATTTAGTAATAAATGATAAGATCAAATAATAAACAGTATAAAACTATAAATACATATGCATTAATCAGAAACAAGCATTATTCATACGTTACATTATTCAGATAGACGTCGACCAGTCATCCTCCAGGAGCCAAAAAGAGCGTGAGCACATGTGTCCTAGTTCTTTTAAATGTCCAGCTAAAAGGTGTGTCCAGCCCCACCATGTGGGGAATGATGTCACAAGTCTATTGTGCATTGGCTATAAACACATCCCCTCAATACCTGTTTTAACCAGTATATAATACAGGAAGCTAGAGGGGGCCTCATGTGTGCCACATGGCAGAAATACAGCAACCTGGAGGAGGGGCTTCGTAGCACAAGATAACATCCTTGGGAAAGTTAACACACCCAATCTAATTAGGGTAATTGCCTTGAATATCAATGGTCCTTTGTTGAAGGATAAACAAATGACCAGTAATTTACATTCAGTCAAAGAGTTTTCCCCTGAAATTATAGGGTGACCTGGAGGCTCTTTTAAAGACTTGTGCACTTTTGACACACTATACCAATAAGGAATTTCTGGGTATTCTGGAAAGAGTTTTTCTGCTCTCTTTTTTGATAATATCCCCAATTGAACATACTTTCTTAAAAGAGATCTTAATTTGTCCTTATATTTATGCAAAGGGTTGTCACTTAGCATACAATAGGTATTACTATCATTCAAGTGATTTAGGGCACCTTGTATATAGTATGTCTTAAGGTACTGTCACACTTAGCGATGTACCAGCGATCTCGACCAGCGATATGACGGGGTCAGGATCGCTGGTACATCGCTAAGTGGTCGCTAGTGAGCTGCCACACAGGCAGATCTCACCAGCGACATCCCTGGGGACGGGGGTCGCTACTTACCTGTCACACTAGGCGATCCTGACGTCCTCCCACCCGACTCCACGCTCGTCGCTCATCTCTCCACAGGAAGCGCCGCAGGAAGCTGACGACGAGAAACAGTCCAGGACGTTCTCGCGTGATCACCGATAACCAGCGGGGGAGCAGGTCGTAGGTAAGTATCAGACACAGCGATGTCGCTAGCAATATTGCTATAATGTCACAAGTTAACGTCAGCTGACGAGCGGGGGAATACCGCATCCCACCTGTGTATGCCACCTCCATATCTAAACAAGCTTCATATGGACCCATTTACCTCCTGGACTATACAGCACTAGTTTCAAACAGATTAAGAGTCCATGATACCTCCAAGGAGATTTATTCATTTCCCTATGTATGGTTATATATTCCATTTTGCAAGGCATTTAAATCAGTACTCTTATAATAATAGGAGATACCATTTAGATCAACATGACATTCTGAAATCTCCATAGGAATCCTTACTTGGGTACCGGATTAGTATTTCGCGATAGCAGTCGGCAGACTGAGGAAGGCCGATAATAGGCCGAAACGTTTCCTGGACTGCAATAAATTATAAAATAAATCTAATTTGCAAAGGATTATTCAGTTGAGTGCCAAGTTACTTTATTATACATCCAGGGGTTTGACTGACCAAGAAATCGAAGTAATCATTTTTGATAGTGATGAAGACAGTGAACTTTCTTTGTCTGATGAAGAGTACATGCCACCAGCTAATGTCTCTACTTCATCGTCCAGTGATTCTTCAGATGATGAAGAAGTAATGGATCCAGCAGAACGTACAAATAGATCTTCCAAAACTAATGTTTTTTGTAACAGTACTGCTGAGGTTCTTGGACGAACCCCATCACATAATATTGTAAGAGTTGCTCAAGGAACTGTAGGAATTCCACAATTCTTGTCCAAAAGAGATATGTTCTGTAAATTTTTTTCAGATGATATTGTAGATGAGGTAGTTTTGTGTACTAACTTAGAAGGAAAACGTATAGCTTCAGGAAGAAAAAAAACATGGAAAAATATAACAAAAGAGGAACTGTATGCTTATATTGGCCTTACTCTTCTGGCAGGGAGTACAAAATCATACAATGTTCCTATCAGAGAACTCTTTATGAACCCTTTTTCAGATCCACATTACAAAGCTACAATGTCAGTCAATAGATTTGAGGATATTCGGAGAAGCCTTTGTTTTGATGACAAGAGAACTCATCCTGTCAGTTGTTGCGGTCATTAGTAAAGTAGAAAAGGAACCTTTGAAAAGAGATATTCCTGCAGCATGTTTACTGCAACTTTTATATAAAAAACTTTTAGACAAAAAAACATTATTATAAAGAGTTATATCGAATGCGTATATTGGGCGTTTTAAGCCCGTTCAGTTACTCTTTTGTTTTTTTTTGCACATAGTAATGTTTTGAGTTAGTCACATCTTAGGCTGTGTTCCCACTGGCGCTGGGGTCTGCCAGGAGGTGATCCGTAATGGATCTGATCTCTTGGTAACTCCAGTTAAGGCTGCTGGAATGCTGGGATTCCGCCAGCCTTGCTGGGGTCACCAGGAGGTCAGATCCATTTCAGATCTCCTCCTGGCAGACACCAGCGCTAGTGGGAATGCATCCTTACTTTGCAAATTTCAAATAAACTTTGAAAATTATTTTTGTTTGAGTTATTCCATGTTATTTGCACACGGGCCTAAAAGGCCCCTGGTATGTGAAAGTGTAGATTTTTATGGTCATGCATTCTAGACTATAGATAAATAGCTCCGTCTGTTAATGTGGTGATTTGTGTGCCCTAGTTTGCCGTTCATCTGTTTGCTCTTTGCTGGGATCATTCAACTTGTATAATTGAACTGAGCACAGGGTTTATTTCACTCACTTTTTATCCATACAATGGACACTGACGTAAATTTAGAGCTTTCTGATATGAATGCGGTTGAACAGGGACTTTTAGCAGGACGAGAGGATGCAGGGGAGTTTTTTGCAGAGTGCAATCTTAAGGAAGAGCTGCATATTATCAGCACAAGATCACTTGAATTTAAAATACAATCACTAGCTGAAAGAGAAATCCGATCATTTTGGACTGTAAAATCACTGAAATCATATACTAAATGCAAGAGAGGTTTACGCATCTTCAAGGAAATTTCACAATTTCAAGATGATCCTATTTTCCAAAAGAAATGAACTGAAATCCTTCACCAATTGTCATGTCGGACACTGTTCGCACCAGGGTGTCCGGCAGACAGCGGTAATACCCCATCCTACCACATGGTTCTCAGCGGCGCTGGTTGGTTTTCTGATCCGGCTTGGATTGGGTTAACCAGGCTGTCATTCTGGCTGAGGGCTTAGCCATGCCCTCTGTCTTTAAATTGCCCTGTGTGACTATGGGCGTCGCCGACTATAGCTCTTGCCTTGTGCTAAGCGATACCGGTCTGGAGTGGTGGTCTAAGGAGCATACGGTTGCTGGTGTAGTATATTCCATTGTTGCCATTTTGCCTCCCTGTGTTGTATTATTTGGTTGCCCTTGCACATTACTGTATTCCCCTGTGTGTACGCGGTGTGGTGCATTCCCGTTATCCCTGTCCATACTTATTTGTGGGGTCTGGTGCTTGGTCTCCTCACTGGGTGGAGGGTGGTGGGTTCAGCTTAGGGCTGGACAGGAGACAAGGACAGGGTGGAGGCCCAGGCAGGCACACCTTCAGTGTAAACCCTGGGTTGAGGGACAGACAGGGTTTCCCCTAGTCTGGGGGACACCGCAGGGGCCCCGGGGTTTCAGCCTAAAGTTACCTAGGCTTCCCATGACACCAATGTTCTCTCAATTTATTATAATTGGTAGCAGAGAAAAATGAGCAAGAGTATAATGATCTGACTGAACAGTTGGAGAAAGCGAAATCAGAATTAAAGTCACGCTACACAGAAAACCAAAATACAAATTTTTACAAAAAATTGGATAAAAAACTTGTATTACAACAAATCGACATTAAACAGAAGAAAAAAGATGCGTTTTTGAGAGATAAAAATGACTATGAAAATAACATGATTTTCTCCTGGAATAAAAATCGTTCCTCTTTTTTAAAAAATGGAGATACAACATGGCTCATAAAAAGAAAAATAACTATGAAGAATGGACCACGGATTCGGACACAAGTGTTGCAGAAGATCGAGAGGACTCAAGCATGCTTACTTTTCCTTCTACCTCTAATAACACGCCCCCTTTGGGAAAAAGACAAGGTCGGAAAAATACAAAATCAAGGAAAGAAACGCAAGCAAGGATCATGGAGGAAATAACACCTCCAATGGACAATCTACGTATAATAAATCTTTCAAAGCGCCAATTATCCAGTGAACACACTGAAGTTCTATCTAAAGGCTTAAATTTTTGTATTCCCGAAAAATTTGATTACGTCGATTTTAGGATTGAATTGTTTAAAAGTTTTAGAAAGCTACATCTTAAAAAATCTTTTTCTAGTGTTTCAGCTGCAGTTTCTGTTTCTTTACATGAAGGTGAGAACCCTCCAACTATTGGTCCTTTAGGCTTTATGTTAAATTCAGATATCTGTCCTAGACAATTTTTAAGTGATGTTGCAATGTTAATAAGTATAACTGAACCAGATTTCTCCTTGGAATCAGCTAATTCCAACGAAGAAATACCAATACCTTTTAAAGGAGGAATAAAATCAAATTTCATGTCTCCCATATCTCCTGGGAACAGTATCGATTTCTTCCATGATATGGTCATCAAGGATGTAGAAGCTTAACTCTATCCAATGTCAGAAAAAAATGTGAAAGCATCTGAGATGAAAGCTTTGGAAGAAATGAAGGGATGGAGTGATACTGTTTTCAGGAGATCTGATAAAGGAGGGAATTTGGTTCTTTTGGATAAGACATACTATATACAAGATGCCCTAAATCACTTGAATGATAGTAATACCTACTGTATGCTAAATGACAATATAAGGACAAATTAAGATCTCTTTTAAGAAAGTATGTTCAATTGGGGATATTATCAAAAAAGAGAGCAGAAAAACTCTTTCCAGAATACCCAGAAATTCCTTATTGGTATAGTGTGCCAAAAGTGCACAAGTCTTTAAAAGAACCTCCGGGTCGCCCTATAATTTCAGGGAAAAACTCTTTGACTGAACCACTTTCACAATACTTAGACTGGCTACTAAAACCTTTACTAAAAGCTGTACCATCCTTTGTAAAAGACTCGGGAGATTTATTGAAAAAATGGAAAGATTTTCATTGGCAACCACATTTCTCCTTTGCATCTATTGATGTTGATAGTCTATATACCCGCATCCACCATGATAAAGGCATAGCAGCAATAAAGGCGATTTTACATAGCACAAACAAATCACAGGATTTTATTTCCTTTATTATCGAGTCAAAGGGTGGGCACAGCAATGGGCACGCCAGTCTCTTGTGTTTATGCAAATTTATTTCTAGCTCGATTTGAAGAGTTTTATATAAAAACAGCTCTAAATCCACACTTAAAACATTTACAAGCATATTTTCGCTTCGTGGACGATATCTTCATTATCTGGGGAGGTTCTCAGGAAGAATTTGCAGATTTTGTAAAATGCCTGAACAATGTGAACAGTGACAACATGCGCTTCTCATTTTCATTTGGTGGAAACACCATAGATTTTCTTGATGTCAAATTTAAAATAAAAAATGGCTCTTTAAAAACAGAAGTGTTTAGAAAAGAAACCGCAACAAATAATTACTTACATTATAAGAGCGCTCATCCATTACATACTAAAAAGGGACTTCCATATAGTCAAATGCTAAGAGTAAGAAAACTGAATAATGATGAAACCATTATTAATGAACAAATTTCTGAGCTGAAACAACGTTTTTTGGAAAGAGGATACCCTATGACTTTATTAAATGAAGCATATGAAAGGGTAAACAAATTTTCTCAAATGGATTTATTAAAGGAAAGGACTAAAAAATTAAATAGTGTAGTCAAGCCTACAAAAAATTACATTTTTGTTTCAATCATAGTCCAAAGGATAGAGCAATACATGTAGCAGTGAGAAAACATTGGCATCTCATTGATGCAGAAAAAACCTTACACACAGATGGTAAATTAGTTCTGCAATTTGCATACAAAAGGGCACATAATATAGGTGATTTATTAGTACATCATAGACTTCGTCCCCCTCAAAAAAATTGGCTACGAGATTTATCAATAAAAGGAAATTATAAATGTGGTCACTGCAAATACTGTCATCTTCATCTGACAGGGAATTCTATACATTTTGGCTCTATTGAACATAAGGTACAAAACTACATTTCTTGTCAAACTAAATTCGTGGTTTATATTATTTTCCGTCCATGTGGTTATTTTTATATTGGAAAAACTATAAGACCACTAACGATACATTTTGGTGAACACTATAGATCTATCACCTCAGGAAAGGGCTCACTGCAATTAATGAAGCATATTCAAGATGTGCATAAAGTTAACCCAGAAAGTTTGAGTTCTGCAGGGATTGAAAAGGGCAATTTTCCACCTCAAGGAGGCAACCATGACAAAGCTTTATTGCAACAAGAAGCGAAATAGAGCCTGAAAGCGAACGCACAAGGTCCTTTGGGACTAAATGACGGGATCGATCTATCAGTATTTTTATAAAAAAATGTTATATAAAAGAACTGTATGTAAAATTATTTAGATTATAATCTTCCTATGATATTGTAAAAATACAGATTATCTTGTAAAATGATATGGAAAGATTTATTCTTTACTAGTATCTTGCACTCTGCATATTGTATAACTATTTTTTGTAAAAAAAAATTTTTTGTAAATGTTTGTCTAACAACTCGTTATGTATGTTAATTAGTAAGGTCTGTGGTCCTATAAAGGAAATGACCTTAAGCTAATCCCCTCACTTGGACCCATAGAAGAGAGTAATCGCGAAACGGCCGTTGTCCGGCACCTCCCACCCCAAGCATTCCTCTAGCATCCTGCATGTCCACATATCCATTGATGGAATTCATGTGAAATAAAGACACACAGTTTTTCAGCTATATTGGTGAGTGCTGCATATTTCTTTCTTTTTTGCTTCACATTGAAATATTCAAGTTTTTTCATACAAGCACCTCCGTTTTTTGACTGAAATATATACTGCAATACTTCAGATAAATAGCTCCGCCTGTTAATGTGGTGATTTGTCTGCCCTAGTTTGCCATTTTTCTGTCTGCTCTTTGCTGAAATAATATATGAGGTGTGTTCGCAGCCCGGGCCCACCGTGCAGAGGTGACTAACTGCAGCTGAACAATGAGGGAGCGGCTTGTAGAAGACAGCCGGACACCAGTTGATAACCACTGACCCGGTTTTAGCAGGCACGAACCCCGTTGCTTCACGAAGCACATACCAGCCGGCGAACAACCGCCACCTGTTGACGTCACAGGTCACGGTAGTGTGAACCACCGCTTAGTACGGTTGCAAAGTCCGCCCTGACGGACACCACTAACCAGCCTATCAACTGAGCTGGAAAGCGCCCCTAAGGCGCATGACGTTTAGGCAGACTGTTATCAATGGGTCACCGAGGAGGAGAGTGCAATAGGCTATGCCACCATAACACCAGAGAGGTTGGTTGCTCAGCAGGTTGCAGACCCCTGATCTTAACAACACAACTAGCAGCCGTGGAGCGTTCCTACATTGCCCTAGACGCCTCGTCACAGCCAGAGGACTAACTAAGCCTAAAGACAGAAAGGTGAAATCTAAACTGCCCCGGAGCAGATCCCCAAAGGAATAGACAGCCCCCAAACATATATTGTCAGTGAGACAAGATGAAGCACAAACACAGACAGAAAATAGACTGAGCAAATGATGGGGCCCACACTGACTAGATAGGACAGGACAGAAAAAGCACTGTCTGCAATCACGCAAAAACCCTAATAATTCCAACATGACTGATGTACAAAAATACTGAGGTTTGAACAACCTCGCCCCCACTATATCAGCACTCAGGTGTGAACTGGAGGCTAGCAACATGCTAATACAGCAGGGGACTGAGCAAACAAACACAAGATACAAAAATACAGGGCAGGAGCCAGCAGCCCAAGGGGGAGCAAGCTGACCCCTGACAGCAAGGCAAAAACAGATGCAAAGGGTTTAGCAAATGACACTTAGCTGAAAAAATGCAGGATCAGGCAGCAGACAGAAATCCTCAGTAAGCAAAGAAAGGAGTATCACCGGCAGTCACTGAGAGAAGTCTGCTCGCTTATGTAGTCCCAGTCACTACCACCACTCCTCCAATTATCTTCTGCAGCTGTTGGGTTAACATCATGTTGACCAGCACCACTACCAGCAGTATCCACCAGAGGAAGGCTTGCCTCAAAAGTCGGATCAAGAGAGCTCACAACAGTACCCCCCCTTGAGGAGGGGTCACCGAACCCTCATCCACACCACCAGGCCGATCAGGATGGGCACGGTGAAAAGCACGAACCAATCTCTTAGCATGAATATCGGAAGCAGAGACCCAAGAATTATCCTCCTGGCCATAACTTTCCACTTGACCAAGTACTGGAGTCTCCGTATAGCCAGACGAGAGTCCAATATTTTCTCTACCTCATACTTCAAATTACCCTCAACCAATACAGGGTCAGGAGGCGCCGCCACAGGAACTACTGGCTCCACAAACCTTTTCAACAATGATTTGTGAAAAACATTATGAATCTTGAACGTACCTGGAAGAGCCAAACGGAAAGAAATGGGGTTAAGGATTTCCAAAATCTTATAAGGTCCAATGAACTTTGGCTTGAATTTTGGAGATGCATCCTTCATCGGAATATTTTTTGAGGACAACCAAACCATATCACCCACTTTGAACCAGGGACCAAAGGTCCTATGCTGGTTGGAAAACCGTTGGGCCTTTTCGAGGATGAAAACCAAAATTACAGAAAAACAGAGACATCAAAGTGGCGGAACTAGCTCTATTGTGTAGAGCGAATTCGGCCAATGGCAGAAATTAGACCCAGCCATTCTGATCAGCAGATATAAAACATCTCAATAGGATTCCAAAGTCTGGTTTGTTTTCTCAGTTTGTCCATTGGTCTGAGGATGAAATGCAGAGGAGAAAGATAACTGAATTCCAGTTTAGAACAAAAGGCCCTCCAAAATCTGGAAACAAACTGGACTTCTCTATCTGACACAATGTTCTCAGGAATCCCGTGCAAACGAACCACCTGTTGTAAAAACAGGGGCACCAACTCAGAAGAAGATGGCAACTTCGGGAGTGGTACAAGGTGGACCATCTTGGAAAATCTATCACAAATCACCCAGTTAACAGTCATTCTCTGAGAGACCAGGAGATCAGAAATAAAATCCATTGAAATATAGGTCGATGGCCTCCTGGGCACCGGCAGGGGAATCAACAAACCACTAGAACGAGAACAGGACTTGGACCTGGAACAAGTCCCACAGGACTGCACAAAATTCCTGACATCACTAGATAAGGCGGGCCACCAAAAAGACCGACTCACCAAATCTCTGGTACCAAAAATACCCGGATGACATGCCAGCGCAGAGCATTGAATTTCAGCCATCACCCTTTTCCTCCACTGGTCAGGGACATACAATTTCCACACAGGGCATCGTTCAGGCTTGTCCTCCTGAAATTCCTCCAGGGCAAGTCTCAAATCGGGTGAAATGGCGGAAAGAACCACACCCTCACCCAGAATGGTAGTAGGCTCGGTCACATCAAGAGAATCCGCAAAGAAACTACTAGAAAGGGTGTCCGCCTTAACATTCTTAGTGCCAGGAAGAAAGGTGACCACAAAATTAAAACGCGTGAAAAACAAGGCCCACCTAGCTTGTCTAGGATTCAAGCGCTTGGCTGATTCAAGATAAATCAAATTCTTGTGGTCGGTAAGGACCACAACTTGATGTCTAGCTCCCTCCAACCAATGTCTCCACTCTTCAACTGCCCACTTCATGGCCAACGACTCTCGATTCCCCACGTCATAGTTACGTTCAGATGGGGAAAATTTTCGAGAAAAGAAGGCACAGAGATTCATCTTAGAGGTTACCGGATCCCTTTGAGACAAAACGGCTCCTGCACCAATCTCAGAAGCATCTGCCTCCACCTGAAATGGGAGTGAAACATCAGGTTGCCGCAGAACCGGAGCAGAAGTGAATCTCCGCTTAAGCTCCTGAAACGCCAAGACTGCCTTTGGAGGCCAATTCACCACATCAGCGCCTTTTTTGGTCAAATCCGTCAGTGGTTTAACAATGCCAGAAAAATTACTTATAAATTTACGATAGAAATTAGAAAAAACCACAAAAACTTCTGAAGAGCCTTCAGAAAAGAGGGCTGAACCCAATCATAGATGACCTGTACCTTGGCCAGGTCCATTTCAATAGCAGATGGGGACAAAATGAATCCCAAAAATGAAATCCTCTGTACACCAAAGAGACATTTCAATCCCTTAACATACAGAGTATTTTCTCTCAAGATCCGGAACACAGTCTGAACATGTTCCACATGAGAATCCCAATCACTGGAGAAAATCAAAATATCATCCAGATAAATGATCAAAAAACTTATCCACAAAGTCCCGGAAAATATCGTTCATAAAAGACTGGACGACGGAAGGGGCATTAGTGAGCCCAAAAGGCATCACTAGGTACTCAAAATGTCCCTCCGGAGTATTAAAAGCCGTCTTCCATTCATCCCCATGCTTGATGCGAATAAGATTATATGCCCCCCTAAGGTCAAGTTTGGTAAACCAACAAGCACTTGTGACCCTGGAAAATAAATCAGAAATCAGGGGCAACAGGTACTGATATTTAACAGTGATCTTATTAAGGGAGCGATAGTCAATACATGGCCTTAATGAGCCATCTTTCTTGGCCACAAAAAACCCCCCAGCACCTAAAGGTGAAGAGGATGGTCTTATATGACCCTTCTCTAATGACTCCTTGATATAAGATTGCATAGCATCATGTTCAAGTACCGATAAGTTGAAAAGCTGACTGTTGTGAGTTCATTTTTCCCTTCACCATTGAGGTCTGATGAACTCCCTCCTCTGGTGAAGGAAGGGAGTGAGACTGATTACCAAACACCTGGGCAGCTAGATGATAACTGGGTGGCTGG
This sequence comes from Dendrobates tinctorius, assembly GCF_039654945.1. Classification (NCBI taxonomy): domain Eukaryota; kingdom Metazoa; phylum Chordata; class Amphibia; order Anura; family Dendrobatidae; genus Dendrobates; species Dendrobates tinctorius. The sequence continues at coordinate 14,368,128 of NW_027361728.1, forward strand.
AATTGATGACTGGATATAAGGCTGCCGACGCCCTTCTTCCTGGCTGGTGATTTTCCTGCTGGATTCTTGGAGACCAGTCTGATTCCTGCGTCTCAAAGCTAAGTTTTTCTGCTCTGCTTTGTACTCTTCAGTTTTGTTTTTGTTTTGCCTTGTTTTTTGGGAGTTCTGACATCCCCGGCCGGGGGTGAGCTGAATTCCATTTTTGTCTCTGATCTGTTGATCTTTTGCTCTGTCTTCAGAATATACCTGAGTGCTGATATAGTCTTTTGAAGCCTAGCAACTTCAGGGCCTGTTTTTCCTATCAGTCGGTTGGCTCATTTTGATAGGGTTTTTGCGGATGGCAGACAGCATCTTTCCTATCCTGTCCTATGTAGTTAGCTTGGGCCCCATCATTTGCTCAACCTATCTTTCTATCTGTGTTAGTGTTTTCATCTTGCTTCACCGTCATTATATGTTGGGGGCTGCCTATTGCTTTGGGGTCTGCTCTGGGGCAGTTTAGTTTTTCCCCTTTCTGTCTTTAGGCTATGTAGCTCTCCGGCTGTGATTGAGGGGTCTAGGGCACCGTAGGAACCCCCCACGGCTACTACTAGTTGTTGTGGATAGGTTCAGGGGTCTGCAATCCGATAGCTGCCAACCTCTCTGGTTTTTCTGGACTTGGCTGGTATTTTGTTTTTTCCTCCTTCGGTGACTCATCATAACAGCTGACCTTTGGGAAATTTACACCCGGGCATCAACTCAATTGCGCAGTCATAACTCCTATGAGGAGGCAAAGACGTAGACTTACTCTCACTAAATACATCAGAAAAAACAGCCAAATAGTCAGGAACATCTTGAGACTGGGGAGAGGTGGAGAAAATAGGAGTGTCACCAAGAGCACATTGACAACCCCAACTCACCACAGACACAGATTTCCAATCCAACACAGGATTATGAGTTTGCAACAACGGAAAACCTAGTACAATAATATCATGTAAATTGTGCAACACCAAAAATTTACAATTCTCTTGGTGGTCCGGGGCGACCCGCATAATCACCTGGGTCCAAAACTGGGGTTTATTCTCCACCAAAGGGGTAGCATCAATACCCTTCAAAGGAATAGGGGTCCGAAGGGGCACCATAGGAAAACCACAATGCTTAGCGAAGTCAAAATCTATCAGCTTCAAAGCTGCTCCTGAATCCACAAATGCCTTAGCGGAAAATGTAGACAAGGAGCCGATCAAGGTAACAGCCAAAAGGAACTTAAGATGCACACTGCCCATCGCAAATGAGTCAGCAAAATGTTTCTCTCGTTTAGGGCAGGCTGAAATAGCATGAGAAGCATCCCCACAAAAGAAGCATAACTTATTACGCCTTCTAAACTCTTGCCGCTGCACCCTAGACAAAACCCTATCACATTGCATGGGTTCAGAGGTTTGTTCGAAAGATGGCACCGCCTCTCGTGTAGTTTTACGTTCTCGTAAACGTTGATCAACTTGAATGGCCAATGACATAGAGTCGTCAAGACCAGAAGGGACAGGGAATCCCACCATAACATCCTTTATGGATTCTGCCAGACCTTTCCGAAAGAGAGCTGCTAGGGCATCATCATTCCATTTAGTAAGGACCGCCCACTTTTGGAATTTTTGACAATATAACTCAAGATCAGCTGTGGCAAAGAATGCTTAATACCACATGTACAACCCTCAGGGGTTAAATGTCAGTAGCTTGGAGGATTCCCATTCAAAATAAAATATAACCTTTAATAATTCATTAAAACCTGAGACATCACATAAACAACACATAAAGAGACATACTAGTGCTCGTGCGTATCAGTGCTTATTTAAAAAATGGTTCGGTCTCACCATTACTCATGGACATAGACACCCCAGCGTATTTTTCAGAGGTCCCCTGCTGGGTATTCGGGTCCATATAGCAGCACAAGACAGCGTGTGGAAAAGGAGGTTAAAGGGTTACAGGTGTGCAGTTTTCCCTATCCTCCCTGTCGTACCCAGGTATTACTCCTGCCCTTACAAGGACAGGCCCCAAATGGACCCTATAGTGTCACCCCCAGTCATCAGAAGGGGTATTTGCTCCCAATGCGTTTCCTCCCCAATAACGGGGATTCATCAGGGGAGTTATACAACTTACTTTTTCGCAGTGATATGGACAGTCACTCTGCTAGCTGAGGCACCCAGCCATTGCTGGGCCTCTTCTTTTTTTCTCTTTATGGACAAATATATTTAAACCCCCTTATATCTATTTGTATATCTCCCCTGATGAATCCCCGTTTTTGGTGAGGAAATGCGTAGGGAGCAAATACCCATTCTGATGACTGGGGGTGACACTATACGGTCCATTTGGGGGCCTGTCCTTGTAAGGGCAGGAGTAATACTTGGGCATGACAGGGAGGATAGGGAAAACTGCACATCTGTAACCCTTTAACCTCCTTTTCCACACGCTGTCTTGTGCTGCTATATGGACCCGAATACCCGGCAGGGGACCTCTGAAAAATACGCCAGGGCATCTATGTCCATGAGTAATGGTGAGTCCGAACCATTTTTTAAATGAGCACTGATACGCACGAGCACTATTATGTCTGTTTATGTGTTGTTTATGTGATGTCTCAGGTTTTAATGAATTATTAAAGGTTATGTTTTATTTTGAATGGGAATCCTCCAAGCTACTGACAATATAACTCAGCATAATCTTGACCTTGTTTCAATGCCAATAAGGTTTTCTCAGCTTGATCAATAGCATTAGGCTCATCATACAATAACCCCAGGGCTTGAAAAAACGCATCTACATTAGCCAGAATAGGATCTCCAGGTGTCAGAGAAAAGGCCCAGTCCTGGGGATCGCCGCGCAGCAGGGAAATTACAATTTGAACCTGCTGCACCGAGCTCCCCAAGGAGTTAGGCTTCAAATTAAAAAATAGTTTACAATTATTCTTAAAGTTCAGAAATTTAGACCGATCCCCAGAAAACACATCAGGAGTAGGGATCTTTGGTTCTACAACAGATGATTGGGCGAGATAAGCAGAAATTCTCTGCACTTCAGCAGCGAGCTGCTCTACACGATCGGACAATTGCCTAGTCTACATTAAGGAAAAAATCCTCCTACGGCCCCAGAGAAAAAAGAGGAAAAAATATATTAAAAATTCTGACTTTTTTTTTGCAATTCGTTCCTTCTTTTGAGTACCCTAGAATCTACAGTTAGGCCGGTGATTCTGTTATGAATGGGTCACCGAGGAGGAGAGCACAATAGGCTATGCCACCAAAACACCAGAGAGGTTGGTCGCTCAGCGGATTGCAGACCCCTGATCTTAACAATACAACAGCAGTAGCCGTGGAACGTTCCTACGTTGCCCTAGACGCCTCGTCACAGCTGGGGGACTAACTAAGCCTAAAGACAGAAAGGTGAAATCTAAACTGCCCAGGAGAAGATCCCCAAAGGAATAGGCAGCCCCCAAACATATATTGTCGGTGAGACAAGTTAAAGCACAAACACAGACAGAAAATAGACTGAGCAAATGATGGGGCCCACACTGACTAGATAGGACAGGACAGAAAAAGCACTGTCTGCAATCACACAAAAACCCTAATAATTCCAACACGACTGATGTACAAAAATACTGAGGTTTGAACCACCTCGCCCCCACTATATCAGCACTCGGGTGTGAACTGGAGGCTAGCAACAGGCTAATACAGCAGGGGACTGAGCAAACAAACACAAGATACAAAAATACAGGGCAGGAGCCAGCAGCCCAAGGGGGAGCAAGCTGACCCCTGACAGCAAGGCAAAAACAGATGCAAAGGGTTTAGCAAATGACACTTAGCTGAAAAAATGCAGGATCAGGCAGCAGACAGATATCCTCAGTAAGCAAGAAAAGAGTATCACCGGCAGTCACTGAGGAAAGTCTGCTCACTTATGTAGTTTCAGTCGCTACCACCACTCCTCCAATTATCTTCTGCAGCTGTTGGGTTAACATCATGTTGACCAGCACCACTACCAGCAGTATCCACCAGAGGGAGCCTTGCCTCAAAAGTCGGATCAAGAGAGCTCACAACAGTGGACGCTGTTGTGAATTCGCTTTCTGGCCTCCCTCTGGTTACTACTGAAGGTAGTGGAGCTGGTCAAATTGACAGAGGGGTTGCGAGTTCTCTTTCTGGGCTCCCTCTGGTGGTTACTGGAGGTAATGGAGCTGATCTGATTAACAGAGGCTTGCCACCTGATAATGAGGACGACGATTGGAGATCTGGAGTTTCAGACTGGGATTTAAGACAGCCGACTCCCTCTATCCCTGCTGTTGATTTTCTTCCTGCCTCCTGAGGTCTTAGTTTCCAGCTCAGTCCCTGCATTTTCAGCTAAGTGTTCATTTCCTATTCTGTTTACATTTGATCTGGTTTTGTCTATCTCAGTTTTGTGTGGTCAGCCAGATCCAGCTGGGGCTGTGCTGAATCACCATCCATATGTTACTGCTTGTGCCAGTTTGTTTTTGTCCCTTATTAGATTGGCATCTTTTTGCTCTGCTTTCAGAATATACCAAAGTGCTGATATAATGGGCGAAGTCGTGCGACTTCAGTATTTTTGAATCAGATGTGTTGGACTTTTTTGCAGGGTTTTTTGAGTGATTGCAGACAGTGTCTTTCTTTTCCTTTCCTGTCTAGCCAGTGTGGGCCCCATCATTTGCTCAGTCTATTTTCCTGCCTGCGTTTGTGTTTTCAACTTGTCTCACCGACAATATATGTTTGGGGGCTATCTATTTCTTTGAGGTCTGCTCTGGGGCAGTTTAGATTTCCCCTTTCTTGCTGTAGGCTTAGTTAGCTCTCTGGCTGTGCCGAGGCATCTAGGATCATTGAAGGCACGCTCCACGGCTACTGCTAGTTGTGTGGATAGGATCAGGGATCTGCAATCTGCTTAGTTACTAACCTCTCTGGTTTTCTGTGGCTTAGCTTGGGCTTGCTCTCCTCCTCGGTGACCCAATAATAACAGAATCACCAGCCTAACCGCAGACTAGGGTACTCAAAAGAAGGAAAGAATTGTAAAAAAAAAAAGTGTCAGAATTTTTTAATATATTTTTTCCTCTTTTTCTCTGGGGCCATAGGAGGATTTTTTCTTTAATGGAGATTAAGCAATTGTCCGATCGTGTTGAGCAGCTCGCTGATGAAGTGAGGGAATTTCTGCTTATCTCGCTCAATCATCTGCTGTTGAACCAAAAATTCCTACTCCTGATGTGTTTTCTGGGGATCGGTCTAAATTTTTGAATTGTAAGAATAATTGTAAACTATTTCTTGCCTTGAAACCTAACTCCTCGGGGAGCTCTGTGCAGCAGGTTAAGATTGTTATTTCCCTGCTGCGCCGCGATCCCCAGGATTGGGCCTTTTCTTTGACATCCGGAGATCCTATTCTGGCCAATGTGGGCGCATTTTTTCAAGCCTTGGGGTTGTTGTATGATGAACCTAATGCTATTGATCAAGCTGAGAAAACCTTATTGGCATTGAACCAGAGTCAGGATTCTGCAGAGTTATATTGTCAAAAATTCCAAAAGTGGGCGGTCCTTACTAAATGGAATGACGATGCCCTAGCAGCTCTCTTTCGGAAGGGTTTGGCAGAAATTGTAAAAAATGTTATGGTGGGATTTCCTGTTCCCTCTGGTCTTGACGATTCTATGTCATTGGCCATTCAAGTTGATCGGCGTTTACGTGAACGTAAAGCTACATGAGAGGCATTACCGCCTATTGAACGAATGTCTGAACCCATGCAATGTGATAGGGTTTTGTCTAGGACACAACGTCAGGAGTTTAGAAGGTGTAATAAGCTGTGTTTTTTCTGTGGGGACGCCTCTCATACTATTTCTGTCTGCCCTAAACGAGAAAAACATTTTGCTCACACATTTGATGTGGGCTGTGTACAGCCTAAGTTCCTTTTGGTAATTACCCTGATCTGCTCCTTGTCTACATTTTCCGCTAAGGCTTTTGTAGATTCAGGAGCAGCTTTGAATCTGATGGATTTAGACTTTGCTAAACGTTGTGGTTTTCCCATGATACCCCTGCGCACTCCTATCCCTTTGAGGGGTATTGATGCTACTCCTTTGGTGGAGAATAAACCCCAGTATTGGACCCAGATGATAATGCGGGTCGCCCCGGACCACCAAGAAAATTGTAAATTTTTGGTGTTGCACAATTTGCATGATACTATTGTTCTGGGTTTTCCCTGGTTGCAAACTCATAATCCTGTTTTGGATTGGAAATCTGTGTCTGTGGTGAGTTGGGGTTGACAGTGTGTTCTTAGTGACACTCCTATTTTCTCCACCTCTTCCCAGTCTCATGATATTCCTGACTATTTGGCTGATTTTTCTGATGTATTTAGTGAGAGTAAGTCTGCGTCTTTGCCTCCTCATAGGAGTTATGTGCAATTGAGTTAATGCCCGGGTGTAAATTACCCAAGGGTCGGCTTTTCAACTTATCGGTAGCCGAACATGATGCTATGCGATCTTATATCAAGGAGTCATTGGAGAAGGGTCATATTAGACCATCCTCTTCACCTTTAGGTGCTGTTTTTTTTTTTGTGGCCAAGAAAGATGGTTCATTAAGGCCATGTATTGACTATCGTTCCCTTAACAAAATCACTGTTAAATATCAGTACCCGTTACCCCTGATTTCTGATTTATTTTCCAGAGTTAAAAGTGCCTGTTGGTTTACCAAGCTTGACCTCAGGGGGCATATAATCTTATTAGCATCAAGCACGGGGATGAATGGAAGACGGCGTTTAATACTCCGGAGGGACATTTTGAGTACCTGGTGATGCCTTTTGGGCTCACTAATGCCCCTTCTGTCTTCCAATCTTTTATAAACGATATTTTCCAGGACTTTGTGGATAAGTTTTTGATCATTTATCTGGATGATATTTTGATCTTTTCCAGTGATTGGGATTCTCATGTGGAACATGTCCGGACTGTGTTCCCGATTTTGGGGAAAATTCTCTGTATGTTAAGGGATCGAAGTGCCTCTTTGGTGTACAGAGGATTTCATTTTTGGGATTCATTTTGTCTCCGTCTGACATTGAAATGGACCCGGCCAAGATACAGGCCATATATGATTGGGTTCAGCCCACTTCTTTGAAGGCTCTCCAGAAGTTTTTGGGTTTTGCTAATTTCTACCGTAAATTTATGAGTAATTTTTCTGGCATTGTCAAACCACTGACTGATCTGACCAAAAAGGGCGCTGATGTGGTGAATTGGTCTCCAGAGGCAGTCTTGGCATTTCTGGAGCTTAAGCGAAGATTCACTTCTGCTCCGGTTCTACGGCAACCTGATGTCTCACTCCCATTTCAGGTGGAGGCAGATGCTTCTGAGATTGGTGCAGGAGCCATTTTGTCCCAAAAAGATCCGGTGACTTCTAAAATGAATCCCTGTGCCTTCTTTACTTGAAAATTCTCCCCATCTGAACGTAACTATGATGTGGGAATTTGGGAATTGTTGGCCATGAAATGGGCATTTGAAGAGTGGAGAGTGAAATTGATTGGAGGGAGCTAGACATCAAGTTGTGGTCCGCAGCGACCACAAGAATTTGATTTATCTTGAATCAGTCAAACGCTTGAATCCTAGACAGGCTAGGTGGGCCTTGTTTTTCATGCATTTTAATTTTGTGGTCTCTTTTCTTCCAGGCACTAAGAATGTTAAGGCGGACGCCCTTTCTAGGAGTCTCTTTGCAGATTCTCTTATTGTGACCGAGCCTACTACCATTCTAAATGAGGGTGTAGTTCTTTCTGTCATCTCACCCGATTTGAGACGTGCCCTGGAGCAGTTTCAGGAGGACCAACCTGAACGTTGCCCTATGGGAAAATTATACATCCCCGACCAGTGGAGAAAGAGAGTAATGTCTGAAATTCATTGCTCCGCGTTGGCTGGTCATCCAGGTATTTTTGGTACCAGAGATTTGGTGAGTCGGTCTTTTTGGTGGCCTGCCTTATCTCGTGATGTCAGGAATTTTGTGCAGTCCTGTGGGACTTGTTCTCGGTCCAAGCCCTGTTCTCGTTCTAGTGGGTTGTTGATGCCCCTGCCGGTGCCCAGGAGGCCATGGACCCATATCAATGGATTTAATTCCGATCTTCCTGTCTCTCAGAGAATGATTGTTATCTGGGTGATTTGTGATAGCTTTTCTAAGATGATCCATCTTGTACCCCTCCAAAAGTTGCCATCTTCTTCTGAGTTGGTGCCCTTGTTTTTACAACAGGTGGTTCGGTTGCACGGGATTCCTGAGAACATTGTGTCGGACAGAGGAATCCAGTTTATTTCCAGATTTTGGAGAGCTTTTTGCTCCAAACTGGGAATTCAGTTATCTTTCTCCTCTGCATTTCATCCTCAGACCAATGGGCAGACTGAGAGAACAAACCAGACTTTGGAGTCCTATTTGAGATGTTTCATATCTGCTGATCAGGATGACTGTGTCTCATTTTTGCCCTTGGCCGAATTCGCGCTAAGCAATAGAGCTAGTTCTGCCACTTTGATGTCGCCCGTTTTCTGTAGCTTTGGGTTTCATCCTTGATTTTCTTTAGGGCAGGTGGAATCTTCGACCTGCCCAAGTGTAGACACTGTGGTAGAGAGAATGCAGCAGATTTGGGACCAAGTGGTGGATAAGTTGTCCCTCTCTCAGGAAAAAGCCCAACGGTTTTCCAACCGGCATAGGACCATTGGTCCCCGGTTTAAAGTGGGTGATATGGTTTGGTTGTCGTATTCCTATGAAGGTTGCGTCTCCAACATTCAAGCCAAGATTCATTGGACCTTATAAGATTTTGGAGATCCTTAATCCTGTTTATTTTCGATTGGCTCTTCCAGTTACGTTTAAGATCCATAACGTGTTTCATAAATCTTTGTTGAAGAGGTTTGTGGAGCCAGTAGTTCCTATGGCGGTGCCTCCTAACCCTGTATTGGTTAAAGTCAATGTGGAATATGAGGTAGAGAAAATATTGGATTCTCTTTTGGCTAGACGGAGACTCCAGTACTTGGTCAAATGGAAGGGTTATGGCCAGGGGGATAATTCTTTGGTCTCTGCTTCTGACATTCATGCCGAAAGATTGGTTCGTGCTTTTCACCGGGCTCATCCTGATCGGCCTGGTGGTGTGGATGAGGGTCCGGTGACCCCTCCTCAAGGGGGGGTACTGTTGTGAATTTGCTTTCTGGCCTCCCTCTGGTTACTACTGAAGGTAGTGGAGCTGGTCAAATTGACAGAGGGGTTGCGAGTTCTCTTTCTGGGCTCCCTCAGGTGGTTACTGGAGCTAATGGAGCTGATCTGATTAACAGAGGCTTGTCACCTGATAATGAGGAAGACGATTGGAGATCTGGAGTTTCAGACTGGGATTTAAGACAGTCGACTCCCTCTATCCCTGCTGGTGATTTTCTTCCTGCCTCCTGAGGTCTTAGTTTCCAGCTCAGTCCCTGCATTTTCAGCTAAGTGTTCATTTGCTATTCTGTTTACATTTGATCTGGTTTTGTCTATCTCAGTTTTGTGTGGTCAGCCAGATCCAGCTGGGGTTGTGCTGAATCACCATCCATATGTTACTGCTTTTGTCAGTTTGTTTTTGTCCCTTATTAGACTGGCCTCTTTTTGCTCTGCTTTCAGAATATACCAGAGTGCTGATATAGTGGGCAAAGTCGTGCGACTTCATTATTTTTTGCATCAGACTTGTTGGACTTTTTTGCAGGGTTTTTTGCATGATTGCAGACAGTGTCATTCTTTTCCTGTCCTGTCTAGCCAGTGTGGGCCCCATCATTTGCTCAGTCTATTTTCCTGCCTGCGTTTGTGTTTTCATCTTGTCTCACCGCCAATATATATTTGGAGGCTATCTATTCCTTTGAGGTCTGCTCTGGGGCAGTTTAGATTTCCCCTTTCTTGCTTTAGGCTTAGTTAGCTCTCTGGCTCTCTGGATCCGAGGCGTCTAGGATCATCGTAGGCACGCTCCACGGCTACTGCTAGTTATGTGGCTAGGATCAGGGGTCTGCAATCCGCTTAGTTACCAACCTCTCTGGTTTTCTGTGGCTTAGCTTGGGCTTGCTCTCCTCCTCGGTGACCCAATCATAACAGGACGCTGCGGTTGCAGTGGTAAAGGAGGCCTGTACTGGCCGATGCCCAAGGAGCTAAAGGAAAACGATGAGGAACACTGCGGCACTATGTAGTGTCAGAGCTGCTGTGCTGATTCTAATTCCTAACCCTAACTCATGTGTAATATCCAAGGAAGGGGAATTATAATGCGTCAGTCACCAGGCTCATTCATCCATCATCACACATACACTAAGTACTATAGCCTCAGAGTCTATCATAGCCCATGGCGAGGGCGGTCATGCGAACCTTTTATGGTCGTGCCCTTCCGGGACCTTCCTGATCCTCCTGATGGGCCAATCAGAACTGGGGAAGGACCTGAGCATGTGACTCCCGATCCCCAATGGGAGATTGTCTCATGAGCATGCTCAGTGGACCGAAGGAAGAACTTAGACTCTGGAGTCTTTTGCTGCTGGCCAGGCTGCATTGCCATAACTGGACCAGAGGTGGCAGCAGCAACCGAACCCACAATGCTGGTATGGGCAAGATGCCGGGATCGTGGAGTCTGCTGAGCAGGATCCACTGCGGCCGGAGAGGAATGGGAGACCGACGATGGCAAGGCTCGGGATTCCCGCTGTGCAGCGCCCGGAACCCGACTCCTAACACAAATAATACCAAATACAAGGAACAAATACCACCACACCATGACTAGATCACATATTACCACCACATAGAGACTGAACAATACCACATACAGGGAACAAATACTGCCACACAAAGACTAAACCACATATTGCTACCCCATAGTGACTGAATAATACAATACTGATCATTAATAGAAACCACAATACTAATATTACCATAAGTGCCAGTATTCACAGGAGCTCTGTGCATAGTATACAGTGTATATTGTCAGTGTACAGGTAATACAGTGGCTCACCAGTGACATTACACACAAGAGCTCTGTATGTAGTATACAGCGTATAATGTCAGTTGTGCAAGTAACACATCGCCTCAGCAATGACAATACAGACAGGCGCTCTAAATATACTGTACTGTAGTGACAATGCACAGGTAATACAGTAATCAATGGTGACATACACAGGAGCGCTGTTCATATAGTCAATGTACAGGTAATACAGTGATCACCAGTAACATTATACACATGAGCTCTGTATCAATTCACAATCATTTCCTGTGCCCCACCTCGGTCTCAATTCATAATCATTTGCTGTCCCCCACCAATTCATAATCATTTGTTGTACCCCACCCCCGTATCAATTCACAATCATTTGTTGTGCCCCACCTCAGTCTAAATTCATAATCATTTGCTGTCCCCCACCCACCAATTTCAAATCATAATTTGCTGTATCCACCCCCAAGTCTCAATTCATAATCATTTGCTGTACCCTATCCCTCATTCTCAATTCATAATCATTTGCTTTATTATTTATTTATTGTGCTTTGCTTATATAGCGCTATCTTATTCTGCAGCGCTGTCCATACATTATCATCACTGTCCCCAATGGGGCTCACAATCTAAATTCCCTATCAGTATGTCTTTGGAGGGTGGGAAGAAACCAGAGTAAACCCATGCAAACATGGGGAGAACATACAAACTCCTTGCAGATGTTGTCCATGGTGGAATTTGAACCCAGGACCCCAGAGCTGTAAGGCTGCAGTGCTACCCACTGAGCCACCATGCTGTACCTCACCCCCCAGTCTCAATTCTTAATCATTTGCTGTACTCAATCCCAGTCTTAATAATTGTGCTGTACCACATCCCCCAGTCTCAATTTATCATTATTTCCTCTCACATCATCTCCCAGTCTCAATTCACAATCATTTGCTGTACACTCTCAATTCATCATCATTTTCTGTACCCCATCCTCCAGGCTCAAGTCATCATTATTTACTGTCCCCATCCCCTAGTTTCAATTCATCAGTATTTGCTGTTCCCCACCCCCAGTATCAATTCATCATTATTTGATGTTCCTCACCTTCAGTCTCAATTCATCATTATTTGCTTTACCCCCTCTCCAGTCTCAGTTCATCATTGTTTGCTGTTCCCCACCCCTGTCTCAAGTCATAATTGTTTGCTGTTCCCCACCCTCAGTCTCAATTCATAATCATTTGCTGTACTGCACCCCCCAGTCTCAAATTATAATCATTTGCTGTGCCACAACCCCAGTCTCAATTGACAATCATTTGCTGTACCGCACCCCCAGTCTCAATTGATAATCATTTGCTGTACCCAATCCCCAGTCTCAATTCATAATAAATTGCTGTTTACCACCCCAGTCTCAATTCATAAAAATTTGCTTTACCCCACCCCCAGTCTCAATTGATAATCATTTGCTGTACCCCATCTCCTGTCTCAAATCATAATCATTTGTCGTACACCACCCCCAATCTCAATTCATAATCATTTGCTGTACCCAACCCCCAGTCTCAATTCATCATTATTTGCTGTACCCCATTCCCCAGTCTCAGTTAATAATCATTTTTTGCCCCATCCCCTAGTGTGAATGTATAATCATTTGCTGTTCCATGTCCCCCAGTCTCAATTTATCATTTACTCTCCCCCAACCTCATGCTAAATGAATAATCATTTGATGATGCCCATCCCCAGTCTTTATCACTTGCTGTCCCGCCAGTCTCATTGTACCTCACCCCCAGTCTCAATTCATCATTTGCTCTCCACCATCCCCAGTCTCATTTCATAATCATTTGCTGTTCCCCATCCCCCAGTCTCAATTCATCATCACTTGCTGTCCTGCCAGTCTCAATTCATCATTATTTGCTGTTCCCCACCCCCAGTCTCAATTCATCATTATTTGCTATTCCCCACCCCCAGTCTCAATTCATAATAATTTGCTGTATCCCTTCCCCAGTCTCAGTTCATCATTATTTGCTGTCCCCTCACCCCCAGTCTCAATTCTTTATCATTTGCTGTACCGCACCACCCAGTCTTAATTCATCATTTGCTCTCCCCCATCCCCAGTCTCAATTCATAATCATTTGCTGTTCCCCATCCTTCAGTCTCAATTTATAATCATTTGCTGTACCCACCCACCAGTTCCAATTCATCGTTATTTGCTGTACCCCATCCCCGAGTCTCAATTCATAATCACTTACTGTTCCTCATCCCCAGTCTCAATTGATAATCATTTACTGTTCCCCATCACTCAGTCACAATTCATCATTATTTGCTGTACCCTATTCCCAGTCTCAATTCATCATCATTTTCTCTTCCTCCCCACATCCATTTAAGTATTATTTATTATTATTTATCATTATTATTATTATTAATTTTATCATAATATTATTTATTATTATTCATTTTATTAAAAAAAAAAGTTTTCATATTTACCTCTCAGACGATCCTCTGCAGGCTCAGCTCCATTTCTGCTATCCTGGCGAGTTGTGTGTGTAGATGCAAGCGTAAATGCCGTCACTAGAGAGTCATGGAAGAGGCGGAGGGAGCCCTGGAGCTGCGCAGCCATTCTGTTTTGACAGTTGTTCAAAACCAGGAAAGCTCCATGCGTAGAAATGTGCACCGCCAATGGCGGTGAGTTGACGCACGACACATTATTACACCCTGGGGCCCGGAGAGCAGAAGCAAAAGGTGATGGAGGGCCCAGACCCAGTCCCCACACTTTGCTTCTGCTCAATGGACCTCATACATCAGTAAGGGCAGTACAGCCCTGATGGCGGCCCTGACCCCATAATGTGTCAAATTACCTCATAATGTCCCCCATTGCCACAGTATGTGCCCTAGTATTAACACAACCCTCCAATCCCCCTGGCCCCCTTATCTAAAATAACAGGACATTTAATCTTCAACTTCACCATGGAGCGCTTACCAATGCCTGACGCTGTTATGAATGGGCACCGAGGATGATAGCAGGCCAAAACTAAGCCACAGAAAACCAGAGAGGTTGGTAACTAAGCGGATGCAAACCCCTGATCCTATCCACACAACTAGCAGTAGCCGTGGAACGTGCCTACGATGATCCTAGACGCCTCAGCACAGCCAGAGAGCTAACTAAGCCTAAAGCAAGAATGGGGAAATTTAAACAGCCCCAGAGCAGACCCCAAAGGAATAGATAGCCCCCAAACATATATTGTCGGTGAGACAAGATGAAAACACAAACGCAGGTAGAAAAATAGACTGAGCAAATGATGTGGCCCACACTGACTAGACAGGACAGGAAAGGAAAGACACTGTCTGCAATCACGCAAAAAACCCTGCAAAAAGTCCAACACGTCTGATGCACAAAAAACACTGAAGTCGCACGACTTTGCCCCCACTATATCAGCACTCAGCAAAAAGCGACCAATATAACAGGGCACAAAACAAACTGGCACAAGCAGTAACATATGGGCGGTGATTCAGCACAGCCCCAGCCGGAGCTGGCTGACCTGCACAAAGCTGAGATAGACAAAACAAGACCAAATGCAAACAGAATAGCAAATGAATCAAATTGCTGAACCATGCAGGGAAAGAGCAGGAGACATCAGACCTCAGAAGGCACAGGAAGAAAATCACCAGCAGGGATAGAGGGAGTCAGCTGTCTTAAATCCCAATCAGAAACCTTTATCACCATTATCAGGTGGCAAGCCTCTGTTAATCAGATCAGCTCCACTACCTCCAGTAACCACCAGAGGGAGTCCAGAAAGAGAGCTCGCAACCCCCTGTCAATCTGACCAGCTCCACTTCCTTCAGTAAAGCCAGAGAGAGAATTCACAACATGATGCCCTAACTGCCAATGCAGCGCTGATGTGATCGCACTGCTGCACGTCGTGGCCTGGGGCTGATGAGTATTCCTCTGCTCCTGTCCTGGCTCTAAAGTGTTGAAATGTATTCAGGTGTGAAAGACGCAAATATATTTGAATATGGGAAGAAGGAAAGAAGGGTGCTGGTATCTCCTGGACAGATCTGGTGGCTGCAACAAACCCTTTGTGGGCCGCATGTTGCTCAGGCATGATTCAGGGGCTTAGACTGATTCCAGCAATGTGTCACTCACTGGGCTGTGTGCTACTATTTCAATAAAGTCAGTGTTATACCAACAAGAGATTATTACTACAGGACTACGTGTCTTGTGCCTCCTAATGAACTGCTTTTTGTAACCCTGCCCGTATCACTGATTAGCAGCTTTCTGTCAATATACACTGTACACAAAAAGCCGCCAATCAGTGATGTGGGCGGGGTTACACATGGCTCAGGATTTGAGCACTGCTAGATCTGCAGCAAAGAAAACAGTAATTGTATCAAAATGACAGCATGCTGGCCAGCAAGTGACACATCACTGGAATCAGGATCTCTACTCCTCATTATTACGCTTCAGATTACATAGCAAAACCCAGGTGACAGATTCCCTTTAAGCACTTTTTGCACATTAGATAGCTGCTGACTGAATAATACTATTTTGGTTGTCTCTCCCATAGACAGGATCACTTGTTTAGTCAAGCGCTCCTTTGAGAGTCACTGCCAGACATATCACCACCAAAAGAACCTAAGGCGCGACAGTCCAAAATTGGACATGCAGGATACCTAAATTCCCAATACACATTAAACTCTCATCCAATCTTGTCTATATTGTCAGTGTGGGCAGACAATAGTCAAATGTGTATGGGGTCCTTTAGTGTCACATTGCCCAAAACAAATTGAAAAAGCAAAAGTTGAAAACTGAATATTCCTGCACCGAACATAAGCTGTGCCTCACCCTTATTTTATATCTTCATACAGGATAATAAGGCAGATGCTGTAACTCTCAGTGGTATTCTCACATATAAAGCAGGAAGGTGGTACAACCTAAAACCAGTGGTTGGAGAAGTATATGACCAAGGTTAGTGTCACAACATACTAATATATATATATATATATATACATACACACAAACACACACAAAAAGGTACACGGTGTGAGACTGAATGTGTGTGTGTGCATATATGTATATGTATATATACTGTATATACTAGCTGAAGAGCCCGGCACTGCCCGGGCATAGTAACTAACTACAGTTAGTTATAACAAATTATAATGATTATATCTATATATATAAAGCTGAGTGTAAAGCCCCGCCCATTCCGCATAGCCACATTCACTATAATATCCCACATTATCCCGTCAGCCAGAGCTACTGGACTATTACCCATAATATCCCACATCATCCCGTCAGCCAGAGCCACCGGACTACTACCCCTAATATCTCACATCATCCCATCAGCCAGAGCCACCGGACAACTACCACTAATATCCCACATTATCCCGTCAGCCAGAGCTACTGGATTACTACCCATAATATCCCACATCATCCTGTCAGCCAGAGCCACTGGAATACTACCCCTAATATCTCACATCATCCCATCAGCCAGAGCCACCGGACAAATACCCCTAATATCCCACATCATCCCGTCAGCCAGAGCTACCGGACTACTACCCATAATATCCCACATCGTCCCATCAGCCAGAGCCACCGGACTACTACCACTAATATCCCACATCATCCCGTCAGCCAGAGCTACCGGACTACTACCCATAATATCCCACATCGTCCCATCAGCCAGAGCCACCGGACTACTACCCATAATATCCCACATCATCCCGTCAGCCAGAGCCACTGGACTACTACTCCTAATATCCCACATCATCCCATCAGCCAGAGCCATCGGACAACTACCACTAATATCCCACATCAACCCATCAGCCTGGAGTCAGAACCAGAGCGCTGAGTGGATTTTCCTTCACTTCCGTACCGAGGATCCCTTTAAGAGGGGACTTGGGTCAGAACCAAAGAGCTGAGTGGATTCGCCTTACTTCCATACCAGGAATCCCTCTAAGAGAGCCTGGGATCAGAACCAGAGCGCTGAGTGGATTTGCCCTGACTTGCATAACAATGATCCCTTTAATAGAACCCTGGGGTCAGAATCAGAGTGCCGAGGGATTTACCCTAACTTCCATACAGGAGATCCCTTTAAGAGAGCCTGGGGTCAGTACCAGAGCATTTGAAGGCAATTGCCCTGACTTCCATACCGGGGATCTCTTTAAGAGAGGCCTGGGGTCAGAATTAAAGCGCTGGGTGGATTTGCCCTGACTTCCATACCGGAGATCCCTTTAAGAAGGGCCTGGGATCAGTACCAAAGCGTAGAGTGGATTTGCCCTAAATTCCATACCAATAATCCCTTTAAGAGACCCTGGGGTCAGAACCACAGAGCTGAGTGGAACTGTCCTAACTTCCATACCGGGGATCCCTTTAAGAGAGGCCTGGTGTCAGTACCAAGGCCCTGGATGGATTTGCTCTGACTTCCATACCAATGATCCCTTTAAGAGGGAAGATGTGCCTACGGGATGGAGATGTGTGATGGGTATATGGGCACGGGAGGGGGGATTCATTTCTGTCATGTGCTCTCTGCTCCTTTCAGGGGGGCAGACAGTGGCTGGGAGCTTATTTTCCCAGGGATGCTATATTTCTCCCACCATGTCAGTGTCTGCTGAGGTGTTGTAAAGTGGGAAAACTGTTGGTCATAGCAACCAATCACAGCTCAGCTTCTTTTAACCAGCTCTGGTGAAATGAGAGATTCTTTGTGATTGTTTGCAAGGAAAACTGTTGCTCATAGCAACCAATCACAGCTCAGCTTCTTTTGAACAGCTCTGGTGAAATGAAAGATGCTTCGTGATTGGTTGGTGATACACACACACACACACACATTCATTTTTATATGTATATATATATATATATATATATATATAAATGAATGTGTGTGTGTGTATCACCAACCAATCACTAAGCATCTCTCATTTCACCAGAGCTGGTTAAAAGAAGCTGAGCTGTGATTGGTTGTTATGACCAACAGTTTTCCCACTTGACAAATATAGCATCCCTGGGAACATAAGCTCCCATCCATTGTCTGCCCCCCTAAAAGGAGCAGAGAGCAAATGACAGAAATTAATCCCCCCCTCCCGTGCCCATATACCCATCACACATCCTCCTTCCCATAGGCACATCTTCCCTCTTAAAGGGATCATTGGTAAGGAAGTCAGAGCAAATCCATCCAGCGCTTTGATTTTGACCCCAGGCCTCTCTTAAAGGGATGCCCAGTATGGAAGTTAGGACAGTTCCACTCAGCTCTGTGGTTCTGACACCAGGGTCTCTTAAAGGGATCTTTGGTATGGAGTTTAGGGCAAATCCACTCTGCACTTTGGTACTGACCCCAGGCCCTTCTTGAAGGGATCTCTGGTATGGAAGTCAGGGCAAATCCATCCAGCGCTTTAATTCTGACCCCAGGCCTCTCTTAAAGGGATCCCCGGTATGGAAGTCAGGGCAATTGCCTTCAAATGCTCTGGTACTGACCGCAGGCTCTCTTAAAGGGATCTCCTGTATGGAAGTTAGGGCAAATCCCTCGGCGCTCTGATTCTGACCCCAGGGGTTCTATTAAAGGGATCATTGGTATGCAAGTAAGGGCAAATCCACTCAGCGCTCTGGTTCTGACCCAAGTCCCCTCTTAAAGGGATCCTAGGCATGAAAGTGAGGGAAAATCCACTCTGCGCTTTGGTACTGACCCTAGGCCTCTCTTAAAGGGATCTCCAGTATGGAAGTTAGGGTAAATCCCTCAGTGCTCTGATTCTCACCCCAGGCTTCTATTAAAGGGATCATTGGTATGGAAGTCAGGGCAAATCCACTCAGCGCTCTGGTTCTGATGCCAGGCCTCTCTTAAAGGGTTCCCCAGTATGGAAGTTAGGACCGTTCCACTCAGCGCTCAGGTTCTGACTCCAGGCTGACGGGATGATGTGGGATATTAGTGGTAGTTGTCCGGTGGCTCTGGCTGACGGGATGATGTGGGATATTAGTGGTAGTAGTCCAGTGGCTCTGGCTGATGGGATGATGTGGGATATTATGGGTAGTAGTCCGGTAGCTTTAGCTGATAGGATGATGTGGGATATTATAGTGAATGTGGCTATGCGGAGCGGGCGGGACTTTACACTCAGCTTTATACAGTATCAAATATATAAAGCTCAATGTGGGTGTGAATGTATGTCGGGATTGGCATCCGCACCGTTGCAGCTACAGCCACAAAATTTGGCACTGTCACACGTCTGGACCCCAAGAGCGTCATAGGCTATGTTGTGAGGCAAAAGTTTAACCCCGCACGTTCCAATTCACCAAGCAATTTTGCCCCTATCTACATAATGGAGAAAAAGTGAAAGGAAAAGTGTTGGAGGCAAATTGACAGCTGCCAGATGTGAACAAGGGGGACTTAAAGAATGAAAGCGATGGCGCCAAAGAGTATATACCGTACAGTTGCTAAGGTGGGGCCCTGACATGGGATACACACCATACACGGGAATATGAACAAACACACAAAATGCGCCACACACTACCATGTGCTTCAACACATATACCACCCTCAGCACACATTTCACCACACATACACCAACCTCGCCACATAAAAGTCGAAACACAAAAGTCGCCACTCAAAACTCGCCACGCTGTCCCAAAGCTGTTTAAAAGATGAAAAATGAGCTGTGAATGGTTGCTATCAGCAACAGTTTTCTTTGTTGACAGTTGTGGTAACTGAGGCCTATTATTCGTATCATTTCTATGGTGTTATCGTCCTTCTGTAAAGCTGGAAATAACACAATTTATTACCGTGCCAACACAGACCACCCTCTGACACAGACTGCAGGGGGAGCCCAGTATCACACAGGATAGGATTAGATACACGGCTCAGCAGTCAGTATCACACAGGATAGGAATAAAAAAAAACACGGCTCAGCAGTCAGTATCTCACAGGATAGGATTAGATGCAAGGTTTTTATGTGCAATATAATCATTATAATTTGTTATAACTAAACACAGTTGGTTACTATGCCCAGGCAACACCGGGCTCTTCAGCTAGTATATAGATATAATCATTATAATTTGTCATAACTAACCATAGTTAGTTACTATGCCGGGGCAGTGCCGGGCTCTTCAGCTATATATATACAGTACAGACCAAAAGTTTGGACACACCTTCTCATTCAAAGAGTTTTCTTTATTTTCATGACTATGAAAATTGTAGATTCACTCTGAAGGCATCAAAACTATGAATTTACACATGTGGAATTATATAATTAACAAAAAAGTGTGAAACAACTGAAAATATGTCTTATATTCTAGGTTCTTCAAAGTAGCCATCTTTTGCTTTGATTACTGCTTTGCACACTCTGGGCATTTTCTTGATGAGCTTCAAGAAGTAGTCACCGGAAATGGTCTTCCAACAGTCTTGAAGGAGTTCCCAGAGATGCTTAGCACTTGTTGGCCCTTTTGCCTTCACTCTGTGGTCCAGCTCACCCCAAACCATCTTGATTGGGTTCAGGTCTGGTGACTGTGGAGGCCAGGTCATCTGGTGTAGCACCCCATCACTCCCGTTCTTGGTCAAATAGCCCTTACACAGCCTGGAGGTGTGTTTGTGTTCATTGTCCTGTTGAAAAATAAATGATGGTCCAACTAAACGCAAACCGGATGGAATAGCATGCCGCTGCAAGATGCTGTGGTAGCCATGCTGGTTCAGTATGCCTTCAATTTTAAATAAATCCCCAACAGTGTCACCAGCAAAGCTCCCCCACACCATCACACCTCCTCCTCCATGCTTCACGGTGGGAACCAGGCATGTAGAATCCATCCGTTCACCTTTTCTGCATCGCACAAAGACACGGTGGTTGGAACCAAAGATCACAGATTTGGACTCAGCAAACCAAAGCACAGATTTCCACTGGTCTAATGTCCATTCCTTGTGTTCTTTAGCCCAAACAAGTCTCTTCTGCTTGTTGCCTGTCCTTAGCAGCTATTTTACCATGAAGGCCTGCTGCACAAAGTCTCCTCTTAACAGTTGTTGTAGAGATGTGTCTGCTGCTAGAACTCTGTGTAGCATTGACCTGGTCTCTAATCTGAGCTGCTGTTAACCTGCAATTTCTGAGGCTGGTGACTCGGATGAACTTATCCTCCGCAGCAGAGGTGACTCTTGGTCTTCTTTTCCAGGGGCGGACCTCATGTGAGCCAGTAGCGCTTGATGGTTTTTGCCACTGCACTTGGAGACACTTTCAAAGTTTTCCCAATTTTTTGGACTGTCTGACCTTCATTTCTTAAAGTAATGATGGCCACTCGTTTTTCTTTACTTAAAGCTGCTTTTTTCTTGCCATAATACAAATTCTAACAGTCTATTCAGTAGGACTATCAGCTTTGTATCCACCAGACTTCTGCACAACACAACTGATGGTCCTAACCCCATTTATAAGGCAAGAAATCCCACTTATTAAACTTGACAGGGCACACCTGTGAAGTAAAGACCATTTCCGGTGACTACCTCTTGAAGCTCATCAAGAGAATGCCAAGAGTGTGCAAAGCAGTAATCAAAGCAAAAGGTGGCTACTTTGAAGAAACTAGAATATAAGACATACAGTATTTTCAGTTGTTTCACACTTTTTTGTTAATTATAGAATTCCACATGTGTAAATTCATAGTTTTGATGCCTTCAGAGTGAATCTACAATTTTCATAGTCATGAAAATAAAGAAAACTCTTTGAATGAGAAGGTGTGTCCAAACTTTTGGCCTGTACTGTTTATATATATATATATATATATATATACACACACAAATATTTATGTATTAAACATTATATATATACACACATGCATACATTCAGACACCATGTACGTATAGAGATTTAGACTTGTGAGGCTTCCGTATAAAGAACTGACCTTTTTCCTTATCACAGTGTTTTCTTTTGTTAAGAGTTATGCATATGTATGTTTATATATCTATAGATACATATATATACAGTTGTGCTAAAAAAAGGCCGTGTGATATATGGACTTGATATTTTCTACTTTGCTCTGTGATACCTTTGCTTACCTCAAAGAGGCTGTTTTACGTTGTAACCCTGATGGGTTATGAACTTTTTTAAAATAATCCACACGTTTGTTAGAACCTGCGACCTAAGTCCCGTGTGTGAACCAGTGTCTACTGCAGAGGTGATCCCTCACAATGGGTTAAGCAGCTTTTAGTAAATGGCAAGGGGTGACACACTGGCGTACACAGACAGAAGATGGCCTCTGTGCAAGAACAATACATGGACCATTTTTTATGCTCATTTATATGAATTTTATTTTATTAAGAATTAATTTTATGAATAAATCAACAACTGGGTGTTATCAGTAGGGAGCATGTCCCTTCACAGGCTGACTCTGTCTAATCAGTGCTTATACTGTCACACTTAGGCTAGGTTCATACTGCGTTAGAGCAGTCCGTTCAACTCATGCGTTAAACGGACTGCGTTAACGCTACTCCATATTTTTGATCGCGTTATGCGGTCTATGGGTGCGTTAACGCATCCGTTACATAGCATTAATGCTGCTATGTAATGGATGCGTTAAACGTAGCGCCTTAACGCAATATGAACCTAGCCTTAGGACGCCTCTTCCACAAGGGAAATTCTTTTGTCTTTGTGTCAAATTGTTTATAAATTTCTACCAGGAGAAACAATTGAATGACACAGTACAATGTTCTAAAAAACATTTCCCGGTTATTTACATTATGGTGAATACAAATACAGTTGTGCTCAAAAGTTTACATACCCAGGCAGAATTTTTGCTTTCTTGGCCTTTTTTTTCAGAGAATATGAATGATAACACCAAAACTTTTCCTCCACTCATGGTTAGTTGTTGGGTGAAACAATTTATTGTCAAACTATTGTGTTTTCTCTTTTTTAATCATAATGACAACCCAAAACATCCAAATGACCCTGATCAAAAGTTTACATACCCCATTTCTGAATACTGTGCATTGCCCCCTCCAATATCAATGACATCTTGAAATCTTTTGCGGTAGTTGTGGGTGAGGTTTTTTATTTTCTCAGATAAAAAGCTGCCCACTCTTCTTGGCAAAAAAACTCCAGTTCCTGTAAATTCCTGGGCTGTCTAGCATGATCTGCACACTTGAGATCTCCTCAGAGTGGCTCAAGGATATTGAGGTCAGGAGACTGAGATGGCCACTCCAGAACCTTCACTTTGTTCTGCTGTACCCAATGACAGGTCGACTTGGCCTTGTGTTTTGGATCGTTATCATGTTTGAATGACCAAGTACGTCCCATGCTCAGCTTCAGGGCTGATGATTGCAAATTTGCCTGCAGTATTTGCTGACAAAGTGCTGCATTCATCTTTCCTTCAACTTTTACCAAGTTTCTTGTGCCTTTGTAGCTCACACATCCTCAAAACATCGGCGATCCACCTCCATGCTTTATAGTAGAAATGGTGTTCCTTTCATCATAGGCCTTGTTGACCTCTCTCCAAATGTAACATTTATGGTTGTGGCCAAAAAGTTCAATTTTGGTCTCATCACTCCAAATTACCTTGTTTCTGAAGTTTTGAGGCTCTTCTCTTTGCTGTTTTGCGTGTTGTTGGCAAGATACTTTGTGGCATTTGAGCAGTAATGGCTTTCTTCTGGCGACCCATTTTTCTTCAAGCTTCAAGTGTCTCCTTATTATGCATGTTGGAACAGCCACACCGCTAGTTTTCAGAGAGTCCAGTATTTCAGCTGCTGTTATTTGTGGGTTTTTCTTTACATACCAAACAATTTTCCTGGCAGTTGTGGATGACCGTGGTTTTTTTGTTACAGAGCTCCTGATTTTCCATTTGTTAATCACACTTTGAGCACTGCTGACTGGCATTATCAATTCCTTCGATATCTTTTTGTATTCCTTTCCTGTTCTACACAGTTCAACTACCTATTCCCGTAGATCTGTTAACAATTTTTTTTGCTTTCCTCATGAATCACAATCCAGAAACATCAGTGGCTGGATGAAAGATGCAAGAGTCTGTCTGGATCCCAGAAACTCACTCAGCTTTTATGCACACACTGATTACAAGCAAATTGGTCACAAGTGAGGATGTTACCTTTAGTAGCCAGTCAAACCCATTTGTGTCAACCTTTGTGCATGTTATCAGGCCAAAATCACCAACTTTTGATCAGGGTCATTTGGGTGTTTTGGGTTGTCATTATGATTTAAAAGGAGAAAACACATTAGTCTGACAATAAATGGCTTCACCCAACCACTAACCATGAGTGGAGAAAAAGTTTTGGTGTTATTATTCATAGTGGGGTATGTAAACTTCTGAGCACAACTGTATATATATATACAGTATATACATACCAGCTGAAGAGCCCGGCGCTGCCCGGGCATACTATGCCCGGGCAGCGCCGGGCTCTTCAGCTGGTATGTATATATATGGTTAGTTATAACAAATTATAATGATTATATATATACAGTGTGTATATATATAAGTATATACACATATATATATATATATATATATATAAAGCTGAGTGTATAGCCCTGCCCACTCCGCATAGCCACATCTAATATATAAAGCTCAAGTGTGTGTATGTATGTACAGTTGTGGCCAAAAGTATTGACACCCCTGCAATTCTGTCAGATAATACTCAGTTTCTTCCTGAAAATGATTGCAAACACAAATTCTTTGTTATTATTATCTTCATTTAATTTGTCTTAAATGAAAAAACACAAAAAGAATTGTCCTAAAGCCAAATTGGATATAATTCCACACCAAACTTAAAAAAAGAGGGTGGACAAAAGTATTGGCACTGTTCGAAAAATCATGTGATGCTTCTCTAATTTGTGTAATTAACAGCACCTGTAACTTACCTGTGGCACCTAACAGGTGTTGGCAATAACTAAATCACACTTGCAGCCAGTTGACATGGATTAAAGTTGACTCAACCTCTGTCCTGTGTCCTTGTGTGTACCACATTGAGCATGGAGAAAAGAAAGAAGACCAAAGAACTGTCTGAGAACTTGAGAAAACAAATTGTGAGGAAGCATGAGCAATCTCAAGGCTACAAGTCCATCTCCAAAGACCTGAATGTTCCTGTGTCTACCGTGCGCAGTGTCATCAAGAAGTTTAAAGCCCATGGCACTGTGGCTAACTTCCCTAGATGTGGACAGAAAAGAAAAATTGACAAGAGATTTCAACGCAAGATTGTGTGGATGTTGGATAAAGAACGTCGACTAACATCCAAACAAGTTCAAGCTGCCCTGCGTCCGAGGGTACAACAGTGTCAACCCGTACTATCCGTCGGCGTCTGAATGAAAAGGGACTGTATGGTAGGAGACCCACGAAGACCCCACTTCTTACCCTGAGACATAAAAAAGCCAGGCCGGAGTTTGCCAAAACTTACCTGAAAAAGCCTAAAACGTTTTGGAAGAATGTTCTCTGGTCAGATGAGACAAAAGTAGAGCTTTTTGGGCAAAGGCATCAACATAGAGTTTACAGGAGAAAAAAAGAGGCATTCAAAGAAAAAAACACGGTCCCTACAGTCAAACATGGTGGCGGTTCCCTGATGTTTTGGGGTTGCTTTGCTGCCTCTGGCATTGGACTACTTGACCGTGTGCATGGCATTATGAAGTCTGAAGACTACCAACAAATTTTGCAGCATAATGTAGGGCCCAGTGTGAGAAAGCAGGGTCTCCCTCAGAGGTCATGGGTCTTCCAGCAGGACAATGACCCAAAACACACTTCAAAAAGCACTAGAAAATGGTCTGAGAGAAAGCACTGGAGACTTCTAAGGTGGCCAGCAATGAGTCCAGACCTGAATCCCATAGAACCCCTGTGGAGAGATCTAAAAATGGCAGTTTGGAGAAGGCACCCTTCAAATATCAGGGACCTGGAGCAGTTTGCCAAAGAAGAATGGTCTAAAATTCCAGCAGAGCATTGTAAGAAACTCATTGATGGTTACCGGAAGCGGTTGGTTGCATTTATTTTGGCTAAAGGTTGTGCAACCAAGTTTTAGGCTGAGGGTGCCAATACTTTTGTCTGGCCCATTTTTGGAGTTTTGTGTGAAATGATCAATGTTTTGCTTTTTGCTTCATTCTCTTTTGTGTTTTTTCATTTAAGACAAATTAAATAAAGATAATAATACCAAAGAATTTGTGATTGCAATCATTTTCAGGAAGAAACTGAGTATTATCTGACAGAATTGCAGGGGTGTCAATACTTTTGTCCACAACTGTATGTATGTATGTCCGGGATTGGCATCCGCACCGTCGCAGCTACAGCCACAAAATTTGGCACAGTCACACGTCTGGACCCCGAGAGTGTCCTAGGCTATGTTGTGAGGCGAAATTTTAACCCCGCGCGTTCCAATTCGCCAAACAATTTTGCCCCTATCTGCTTAATGGGGAAAAAGTGTGTGTGTATCAAGCCCCGCCCCTCATTATGATGTCATAATGGTTGCCATGGCGACGCTGATGTCATCATAGGTTGCAAGCCCCGCCGCTCATTATGATGTCATAATGGTTGACTATGGGATGGAGGGTGTGTGATGGGAATATGGGCACTGGACTATGGGATGGAGGATATGTATGACGGGTATATGGGCACGGGACTATGGAATGGAGGATGTGTGATGGGTATATGGGCACTGGACTATGGGATGGAGGATATGTATGACGGGTATATGGGCATGGGACTATGGAATGGCAGATATCTATGATGGGTAAATGGGCATGGGACTATGGGATGAAGAGTATGAATGATGGGTATATGGGCATGGGACTATGAGATGAAGGATGTGTGATGGGTATAAGGGAACTCGATTATGGGATGGCGAATATGTATGATGGGTATATGGGCATGGGACAATGGGATGGAGGATGTGTGATGGGTATATGGGCATGAGACTATGGGATGGAGGATGTGTGACGGGTATATGGGCACTCCACTATGGGATGGAGGATATGTATGATGGGTATATGGGCACGGGCCTATGGGATCGTGGATATGTATGATGGGTATATGGGCACGGGACTATGGGATGGAAGATAATTATAATTTGCAATAACTAACCACAGTTAGTTACTATACCCAGGCAGCGCCGGGCTCTTCAGCTAGTTCACTATAATATCCCACATCATCCCGTCAGCCAGAGCCATCGTCAGCCTGGGGTCAGAACCAGAGCACTGAGTGGAACGGTCCTAACTTCCATACTGGGGATCCCTTTAAGAGAGGCCTGGTGTCAGAACCAGTGTGCTGAGTGGATTTGCCCTGACTTTCATACCAATGATCCCTTTAATAGAACCCTGGGGTCAGAATCAGAGCGCTGAGGGATTTGCCCTAACTTCTGTTCATGAGATCCCTTTAAGAGAGCCTGGGGTCAGTGCCAGAGCATTTGAAGGCAATTGCCCTGACTTCCATACCTGGGATCCCTCTAAGAGAGGACTGGGGTCAGTACCAAAGTGCAGATTGGATTTGCCCTCACTTCCAGAGGGGCCTTGGGTCAGAACCAGAGCGCTGAGTGGATTTGCCCTAACTTCCATACCGGGGATCCCTTTAAGAAAGCCTGGGATCAGAACCAGAGCACTGGATGGATTTGCCCTGACTTGCATACCAATGATCCCTTTAATAGAACCCTGGGGTCAGAATCAGCGCTGAGGGATTTGCTCTAACTTCCATACAGGCGATCCCTTTAAGAGGGCCTGGGGTCAGTACCAGAGCATTTGAAGGCAATTGCCCTGACTTCCATACCGAGGATCCCTTTAAGAGAGGCATGGGGTCAGAACCAAAGCACTGGATGGATTTGCCCTGCCTTCCATACCGGAGATCCCTTTAAGAAAGGCCTGTTGTCAGTACCAAAACGCTGAGTAGATTTGCCCTAACTTGCATACCATTGATCCATAGGGGGGGAATTCATTTCTGTCATGTGCTCCTTTCTGTGGGTAGACAAGGGCTGGGAGCTTATGTTCCTCGGGATGCTAGATTTCTCCCACCATGTCAGTGTCTGCTGAGGTGTTGTCAAGTGGGAAAACTTGCTCATAGCAACCAATCACAGCTTAGCTACTTTTAACCAGCTCTGGTGAATTGAGAGATGCTTAGTGATTGGTTGCAAGGAAAACCGTTGATCATAGCAACCAATCACAGCTCAGCTTCTTTTGAACAGCTCTGGTGAAATGAAAGATGCTTTGTGATTGGTTGGCGATACACAAATACATACATTCATTTATATATATATATATATATATACAGCTCTGGCAAAAATTAAGAGACCACTGCAAAATTTTCAGTTTGTCTGATTTTTCTCTTTATAGGTATACTAGCTGAAGAACCCAGCGTTGCCCAGGCATAGTAACTAACTGTGGATAGTTATAACAAATTATATTGATTATATCTGCATATATAAAGCTGAGCATATAGCCCCGCCCACTCCGCATAGCCACACTCTAATATCCCATATCATCCCGTCAGCCAGAGCCACCGGACTACTACCACTAATATCCCACATCATCCCATCAGAGCCACCGGACTACTACCCTTAATATCCCACATCATCCCATCAGCCAGAGCCACTGGACTTCTACCACTAATATCCCACATCATCTCGTCAGTCAGAGCCACTGAACTACTACCACTAATATCCCACACCATCCCATCAGATGTATCAGACAACTACCCCTAATATCCCACATCATCCCGTCAGAACCACCGGACTACTACCCCTAATATCCCACATCATCCCATCAGAGCCACCAGACTACTACCCCTAATATCCACATCATCCCATCAGAGCCACCAGACTACTACCCCTAATATCCACATCATCCCATCAGCCAGAGCCACTGGACTTCTACCACTAATATCCCACATCATCTCGTCAGTCAGAGCCACTGGAGTACTACCACTAATATCCCACACCATCCCATCAGATGTATCAGACAACTACCCCTAATATCCCACATCATCCCGTCAGAACCACCGGACCACTACCCCTAATATCCCACATCATCCCATCAGAGCCACCAGACTACTACCCCTAATATCCCACATCATCCCGTCAGAGCCACCAGACTACTACCATTAATATCCCACATCATCCCGTCAGCCAGAGCCACTGGATTACTACCCCTGATATCCCACATCATCCCATCAGCCAGAGCCACTGGACTTCTACCCCTAATATCCCATATCATCCCATCAGCCAAAGCCACTGGACTACTACCCCTAATATCCCACATCATCCCATCAGCCAGAGCCTCTGGACTTCTACCCCTAATATCCCACATCATCCCATCAGCCAGAACCACTGGACTACTACTCCTAATATCCCACATCATCCCATCAGCCAGAGCCACCGGACTACTAACCCTAATATCCCACATCATCCCGTCAGAGCCACCAGACTACTACTATTAATATCTCACATCATCCCGTCAGCCAGAGCCACTGGATTACTACCCCTGATATCCCACATCATCCCATCAGCCAGAGCCACTGGACTTCTACCCCTAATATCCCATAACATCCCATCAGCCAAAGCCACTGGACTACTACCCCTAATACCCCACATCATCCCATCAGCCAGAGCCTCTGGACTTCTACCCCTAATATCCCACATCATCCCATCAGCCAGAGCCACCGGACTACTACCCCTAATATCCCACCTCATCCCATCAGCCAGAGCCACCGGACTACTACCACTAATATCCCACATCATCCCGTCAGAGCCACCAAACTACTACCCCTAATATCCTACATCATCCCGTCAGAGCCAACATTGTCAGGTTGGCGCTGGTACACTGATTAAAGTGATACATGGGTTGAGAAATCCATCTTGTGTTTCTTTTTTTAATCTGTCTTTGAATTTTTAAGTTAATGAGGATGCTTCATGCCAGACAAAGAGAATTTCCTGATTCTGGGCTCCCCCTGCAGTCTGTGTC
This sequence comes from Dendrobates tinctorius, assembly GCF_039654945.1. Taxonomy (NCBI): domain Eukaryota; kingdom Metazoa; phylum Chordata; class Amphibia; order Anura; family Dendrobatidae; genus Dendrobates; species Dendrobates tinctorius. The sequence continues at coordinate 14,397,918 of NW_027361728.1, forward strand.
AGAGGGTGGTCTGTGTCGGCACAGTAATAAATTGTGTTATTTCCAGCTTTACAGAAGGACGATAACACCATAGAAATGGTAGGAATAATAGGCCTCAGTTTCCACAACTGTCTACAAGGAAAACTGCTGTTCATAGCAACCAATCACAACTCCGCTTTCATCTTTTAAACAGCTCTGGTGAAATGAAAGATGCTTAGTGATTGGTTGCTATGGGCAACACAGGCAGTATAACCTGTTGTGGTCAATAAGATGTGCCTATGAAATATGTATATTAGATATTTAATATACATATATATATACAGTATATATATATATATATATATATATATATTTATTAGTTATTTATTATGCTGGGCTCTGCACGTGGAGTGACTATGGCTATGTGGAGTTGGCGGGGCTATGTGGAGTGGGCGTGGCTTGATATACACACATACACACTTACATACATAAATACATACATACACTCAATTTTTTTTATATATATATATATATATATATATATATATATATATATAGAGAGAGAGAGAGAGATTTTTGAGTAAAATGTAAATTGCTCTTTTATTCTATAAAATACTGACAACATGTCTTCAAATTTCCAAGCACTAAATTTTGTATTTATTTTCAGAAAATGAGAAATGGTCAAAATAACCAAAAAATGCAGTGCTTGCAGACCTCAAATAATGCTAAGAAAACCAGTTCATAATCATTTAGAAACAATAATACTAATGTTTTGACTCAGGAAGAGTTCAAAAATCAATATTTTGTGGAATAACTATGATTTTTAATCACAGCTATCATACGTCTTGGCATGCTTTCCTCCAGTTTTTCACATTGCTTTTGAGTGACTCATTCCACTCCTGGTACAAAAATTTAAGCAGTTCTTTGATTGATGGCTTGTGACTATCCATCTTCCTCTGGATTACCTTCCAGCGGTTTTCAATGAGATTCAGGTCTGGAGATTGGGCTGGCCATGGCAGGGATTTGATGTGGTGGTCCTTCATCCACACATTGATTGACCTAGCTGTGTGGCACTATGCATTGTCCTGCTGGAAAAAACAGTCCTCAGAGTTTGGGAACATTGCCTGAGCAGAAGGAATCAGCTGTTTTTCCAGGATAACCTTGTATACGGCTTGATTCATACATCCTCCGCAAAGATTAACCTGCCCAATTCCAGCCTTGCTGGAGCATCCCCAGATCATCACCGATCCTCCACCAAATTTCACAGTGGGTGCTAGACACTGTGGCTTGTACGCCTCTTCAGGTCTCTGTCTAACCATTAGACAACCAGGTGTTGGGCAAGGCTGAAAAATAGACTCATTAGAGAAGATTACCTTATTCCAGTCCTCTATGGTCCAATCCTTATGGTCTTTGGCAAACTTCAGCCTGGCTCTCCTTTGCTTCTCATTGATGAAAGACTTTTTTCTAGCTTAACATGACTTGAGTCCTGCCTCTAGGAGCCTGTTACGAACTGTTCTTGCCATGCACTTCACCCCAGCTGCCATTTGCCACTCCTTTTGTAGGTCACTTGATGTCATCCTGCGGTTGCTGAGTGACATTCGAATAAGATGATGGTCATCCCGGTCAGTGGAGAGTCATTTTCCCCCTCTGCTGGTCTGTAGCTCTGTTGTCCCCAATGTCTGTTGCTTGATCTTGTAATGGACTGCCGTCTTAGAAATTTTTGGGATGGAGGCAACATGACGCTCACTGTATCCCTCTGCTAGTAAAGCCAGAATTGAGCCATTCTTTTCCTCACGCAAGACTTTTCTTTTCAACTCCTTTGGCATCCCTTTGGCATGGTTTAGTTATTTTTTCATTACTATTACTTTTGGGATATTACTAGCACTTGTTTTGCCATCCAGCTTGTCCTATTGCAAGAGGATTGTGAACACCACAGCAGGGTTTTTTATACTTTCCTTCGTTAAATAAGATTTGGTTCAGGCGATCACCTAATCAGAAGCACATTATGTAGAATGAGGTGAACTCTGGTTGGAATTCAACTGACACTGGAATGGAATAGCTGTCAGACATGTAGAGAAGCTGATTTTTATAAAACTGTGCAGTGGTCTCTTAATTTTTGCCAGAGCTGTATATATACACACATACATTCAGACACTGTGTACTGATAGAGCTCTAGATTTATCATAGATTTACGGTATCAGGCTTCTGTTTCCTTTTAATAGTCATGTGTAGATTATGTTACCTACAGGTGGGAAGACCTCCTACTATGCTGTGGCTGTAGTCAAGAAGAGCTCTAACTTCACAATAAATACACTAAAGGGTGCCAGGTCCTGTCACACTGGCTATGAGAAGACTTCAGGATGGAATGTGCCAATTGGTTATTTTATTGATAGTGGACGCATGTCTGCTGTAGTCTGTGACATCCCAAAAGGTAAGAATAAAAACAAAACTTTGGATCAATGTGTGAAAATATGATTTCTATGTTGGCCATTAGAAAGTTGGTCTTTGGGAAAACACTTACATTTCCCAAATGAAAGAAATTGCTTGACCCAGAATTTACTTATCTTAGATGTTTGTAAATGTTGTCAAAGCTTGACCCATTGTCAATGTTTGACCTGTATTATACTATATGTTAAAGCTTAACATCTGCATGTCATGTGATGTAATTTCTATACATTTTGAATATTATACTGTTATGTCTGACGCAATGAGATGGCCTTTATGCTTTTTTTTATAAATCAAAATAGCATTAGTTAAGTACCCTATGACTTTTACATGTACCATTACTAGTTACTCAATTACTTGTTGTAGGATCTATGCTTATTTTGTGTGGTTTTTTTTTCTTTCTTGGGTTTTGTGTGTTATTTCGGCCTGTAGGAGTGAGCGATTTCTTTTCTAAAAGTTGTGTACCTGGAGTTGATGAATCAAAATACCCCTCTCTATGTGATCTGTGCAAGGGAGATAGCAGCAATGGAAGCCAATGTGGACAAGATAAGTACCAGGACTACAATGGAGCCTTTAGGTATGCACAAATTGTTCTTCAATTGAAAGGGAACCAGTCTCATTGGATAACCCTATTGACCTACAGATATAGGGTTAATCTACATGTTGCCCAGCCATAGTACTGAAAGTGTAGCAACCGGGAGAAAATTAACTTAATTCTTTCCAGGAGCTGTTGTCTTTCAGCCATCAAGTTGTGCCTGGAGCAAATACAGCCACAGCTTACAGTACTGATGCACTGCTAAGCCGGGAGTCAGTGAAAGTGAGGGACATATAGCCATCACTCCCCGTTTATTGAGCGGTATCAGTAGCCACACCTTTAGGACTGAAAGCTGGTGGCTCCCAGGTGGAAAAAAATATTTTCTCCCTGGTGCCACACTTTCAGCATAGTGGATAAGCTCTATCCTAATGCTATTAACCTGCAGTTTAACTAAATATCTACAGGTTAATACGGTTATCCTACCTGACAGGTTCCCTTTAAGAGAGAATAATTTTAAAAGTAGTGGAATATTTTGAATTTTTTTTTTTTATTACAGGGAAGTGATCAGTGGGGTTGGGATTGTCAGAAGCCTTGGATGTTAATGATTTAATAAAATTAGCTATGTGTTAGTCCTGTGGGATATACCTGAAAAAATGATTAATCTATGACATTATTGCCCGTGGAAAACATTGTAGGTCAAAGTTCCACTTAACAAGAAAAAAGTCGACTGAAATATATACTGATAACAATGGAATTCTGATGATCTCATTTGCTTTTTCAGATGTCTGGTGGATGAAGGGGATGTGGCTTTTGTAAAGCATAGCACCGTGCTGGACAATTCAGATGGTACTTACATATTAATTAATTTCTGAGACTATATTAAATTTGCATCTAAAGGACACAGGTATAGTGGGCAGTCAATTAGTGATGCCAACAGGAGGTTTTCTTCTGGTAAGAGGTTAGTGGACAACCCTGTTTTAAAACCTTTCCGACATGTGCCATAATAGTACGCACATGTTGGACCCCCCTGTTTGCTGCAGGCTCTGGTGCTGAGTTCGCACTTTCCGGGAACATGACAGCTGATCTATACAGCTGACAGCTGACATGTGCCTGCGAGAGCCGTGGGTGGAATCACGATCCACTCATGGCTGTTAACCAGTTAAATGCCGTTGTCAATCTTTGACATTATTTATTAACAAAAAGGTAAAAAAGATAAAAATTCAAATCACCCCCCCTCACCCCATTCAAAATAAAACAATAAAAAAAATATTTTGGTATCGCTGTGTTCAGAATCGCCCGATCTATCAGTATAAAAAAAGTAACCCAATTGCTAAACGGCGTAATGATAACAAAATCAAAACACCGGAATGATGGTTTTTTTTTTGGTCTCCGCTACATTGAAATAAAATGTAATATTGGGCAATAAAAACCTTGCATTTACACCAAAATTGTATCACTAAAAATATCAGCTCGGCGAGCAAAAATTAAGCCCTCACCCAGCCACAAATCGCGAAAAATGGAGACACTACAGGTCTCGGAAAATGGCGCCATTTTTTAAGAATTAATTTTATGAATAAATCAACAACTGGATGTTACCAGTAGGCAGTGTGTCCCTTCATAGGCTGACTCTGTCTAATCAGTGCTTATACTGTCACACTTAGGACGCCTCTTCCACAAAGGAAATTCTTTTGTCTTCATGTCAAATTATTTGTAAATTTCTACCAGGAATAACAATGGAATGACTCAGCACAAACTTCTAAAAAACATTCCCCTTTTCTCCTTCGCCTCATTGGGGGACACAGATACTGTGGGTGTATGCTTCTGCCGCTTGGAGGCTGACACTAAGTGAAAAAAAGAGGTTAGCTCCTCCTCCGTCGTATACACCCTCGCCCCTATTGCGGGCGGAACTTAGTTTTATGCTAAATGTCTTTGGAGGCACACGTGTCTGGGTTTCTCCAGACTTCTTTTTTCCATGAAGATAAGACAGGGGCGACAGATCCTATTGAAAGGGTCCGATCTCCCCAAACCATCAACGGGCGAGCACGTGTTGAGTATCGTCTCCACGTATCCTTTCCCGCACCGAGGGACATATCTGGGCCTTTTTCCCCAGACTTCAATTTTTGTTTTTTATTTTATGAAGATAAGACAGGGGCAATGGATCATATTGAAAGGGTCCGATTTCCCCAAACCAACAACGGGCGAGCACGTGCGAGTGTCCCTTCACGTATCCTCTCCCGCGACGTGGGACATGATGCCGAACATAGCCCTGTCCACCCCTAGGTATAGAAACCATGGGCTTGAACAGAGGCTCAAGACTAGTCTGTGCGGCCCCAACTGCTCCACCAACGCTAGACGGCGGATGGTCCCTCTCCTCACCCCCTGAAGGGGTTAGACAGAGCTAGGGTGCCTGCACTGTCCAGAAATTATCCCCATCCCCTCTACCTGGTGTGCTAGATCCGGAGTCAGGTATGGAGGGCTGGGGAGGACCCTGCGGCAGCGTTCCGGGGAAGCTCCAGGCATCTTAGGGAGTGTAAGGCAATCCTCCTTCCCTCTCCTCCCTCCTCCCTTCTGCCTCCTTCCGCCAGGCAGCGATGCTGGGTTCCGGAAGCAGGGATCGCAGGGGGAAAAGGCAGAGGCCGCCAGCGCACCCCCCCCACGGTGGGCATGCAAAATTTAGCCCGCGGCTTCGGCTGTGACTAGGCCGCGGGCGGAAGTCCCGCCCTCGGCGTGATGTCATTTCTGGCACCACCCCCCAGGCTAGGGCGGACGCCGAACAAATTGAGTCCCTGGCTTCATTGCAGGGTAGGCCGCGACCGGGAGAGAAATGTCCCATTCTACCCAGAGGAAAGGAACGCTGGGCAGCGGAGCGCAGAGGCAGCGGCAGGAGCACGTGGGGACACAGGATGGGGAAAGTGTGACCCCTGACCCTAAAGGCGCCCTACGGGCGATTAAAGGTGGTTTTTTCCTCCTCCTCCCTTCCCCTCAACCCACATATAAATTAGGCCTGGCAGCAATATGATCGAAAAGGGTAAATCGCACACATTCCTTTATGCCGCATGCATTTCTTGTGGGGTTAGGGCTAGGTTTCCACGAGCACAGAGCCAGAAGCCTGTGACTCCGTACGTGCCCAGGAGCCCTCCCCTGCGACTGTAGCCAATGTGTCCCTGGAGTGGGCCCTATCTCTGTCAGAGGGAACCTCCACTTCACAAAAGCCTCCGGCCTGCAGGGGCCGCTCTCACTCCAGGCAGACCCGGAGAAAACGAATCCACACGGTGTCGCCCAGTCCATCCGGTGCCTTGGCATCCGTAAGCTCTGCTTCTCGCTCCCCGTCACCAGTGGTTGATAGCGAGCAGACCTCAGATTGCGACTCAGATGAGCCCCTTGACCTGGACACTCCAGGATCACGTGAAACAGTGGACAGCCTCATAGAAGCCGTCAATCAGACCCTGGGGATTGAGGATGATCCCGCAGCGGCTACGGGGCATAAAGTGGCATTTAAGCGAGTGAAGCGCCCGCACAGAATTTTTTCCTCTCACCCGGAGTTTGAGAACATAGTGCAGCGGCACAGAGAAAGTCCAGACAGGCGTTTCTCGGGTCAAAAGGCACTCGAAACAAGGTATCCGTTTGCCCCGGACCTCCGTAAAAAATGGATGGAATCCCCGTTGGGGATCCTCTGGTTTCGCGCCTAGCCACTAAGACACTGCTATCCGTCCCTAGGGTTTCCTCAATTAAGGATCCCACGGATCGCCTTATAGAGAGCTTAGCTCACTCAGTATATGAGGCGTCAGGGTCAGCGCTCGCTCCCTCATTTGCAGCAACTTGGGTAGCCAAGGCTATGATATCATGGTCAGAAACATTAAACAAGGTCACGCAGGAGCAGGATCTACCTGCAGAGATTTCGGAGGTAACAGGTCAGATGGCGATGGCCGGAGACTATTTAATCAATGCGTTTTGGGATGCGGACAATTTCTCGGCACTTGCTGCCGCTAATGCAATTTCTGTCAGAAGAGCCCTATGGTTAAGGACATGGCGAGCCGATCCTACTTCTAAGAAATCCTTGACTTCCCTGCCTTATCAGTGCGTCCACCTATTTGGGGAGAAGTTGGATCAACTTATCTCCGACTCCACAGGAGGAAAGAACGGGTTTCTCCCTCAACAAAAGGGCAAAACGCTTTTTCGTCACCCGTTTCCAGGCACGTTTTCGGGCCTTTCGCAACCCCGGGTGGACTACAGCGGCCAATTTCACCGCCTCAGGCAGCCCCAACCAGGTCTCAAATAGAGCCAACCGATTGGGGAGAATGCATACACAGCAGCCCAGATTGGGGGATCCAGATCCCAAAGATTGTCGGCCAAATGACTCGAGGCCTTTACCAGACGACACCGGCAAGGTGGGCGGCCCCCTACTCTGGTTTCACTACGTCTGGGTCAGTGTCGCTCACGATGCATGGGGAAAGGAATTGGTGGCCTCGGGTTACAGAATAGAATTTGTCAGATATCCTCCAAGACTGTTTTTTCTTCCCGGCTTCCCAGGCTGGATACCCAGGCAAGGGTTCTATTGGGAGCCATCAAATCGCTCCAGCACAACGGAGTCATTGTTCCAGTGCTGGAACACGAAAGAGCTCAGGCGTTCTATTCCAACCTTTTTGCGGTTCCCAATAAGGACGGGTCTGTCAGGCCTGTTTTGGACCTGAAGCTTCTGAACAAATTCATCAGGATCAGACATTTCCGGATGGAGTCTCTCCGTTCAGTCATATCGGCCATGGAGCAGTGAGAATACTTGGCCTCAATAGACATCCAGGACGCATATCTGCATATTCCCATTTTTCCTCCTCATCAGAGGTTTCTACGCTTCACCATCGGCGATCAACATTTTCAGTTCGTAGCGCTACCCTTCGGGCTAGCCATGGCTCCCAGAGTGTTCACAAAGGTTATGGCAGTTGTCATGGCCACACTGCATTCTCGAGGCTTAGTCATCTTGCCTTATCTGGACGACCTCTTGGTCAAGGGCCCGTCAATACAGGCATGCGAGGAAAAGGTCAACATCACGCTAGATACTCTTGCCTGCTTAGGATGGTTGGCAATGCAAAGAAGTCATCCCTTGTGCCAGCTCAGAGGATCTCCTTCCTAGGAATGATCTTTGACACTTGCCGAGGGTTGGTAATTCTCCCTCAGGAGAAGGTGCTAGCTCTCTGGCAGGGAGTCCGGACACTTCGCCAACCAGTCCCTCATACCATCCCATCTGGGATGAGGATTCTAGGGAAAATGGTGGCAGCAATGGAAGCGATACCTGTCGCCCAGTTCCACCTTTGCCCCCTGCAGCACGCCCTCTTGTCAGCCTGGGACAAGAATCCTTTCACGCTTGATTGCGACTGTCCTCCCAAGTCAGGCAGTCGCTCAGATGGTGGATAACCAGTTCCTCTCTGGCCCAGGGGAAACCTTTCCCCCCAGATCATTGGCTGGTAATGACAACCGACGCCAGTCTCCTCGGTGGGGGAGCGGTGTTTTGCTACCACACAGCCCAGGGACGGTGGTCGCCACAGGAGGCACGCCTCCCAATCAACTTATTGGAGATACGAGCAATTCGGCTGGCTCTGCAGAAGTTTCTTCACTTTCTAGCAGGCCGCCATGTCTGGATTCAATCGGACAATGCCACAGCGGTGGCTTACATAAATCATCAAGGGGGCACCCGCAGCAGAGCAACCAGAGGGGGAGCTCATCTTCAGTGGGCCGAAGCAAACTACTCGGTGATTTCGGCGGTCCACATCCCGGGGCGTGGAAAATTGGGCGGCAGACTTTCTCAGCCGGCAGGGTCTTTCATCCGGAGAGTGGTCTCTACATCCTGAAGTTTTTCAGCAGATTTGTCAACTGTGGGAAGCTCCGGATGTGGATCTGATGGCTTCCAGAGTGAATGCCAAGGTGCCCACATATGTCGCTCAGGCCAGGGACCCGCAGGCATTCGCGGTGGATGCGTGGGTTCTGCCATGGAACCAGTTTCGTCTCCCATATCTATTTCCCCCACTGCCACTACTTCCGAGAGTCATCAAAAAGATCAAGACAAAAGGGGTGTCGGCGATCCTGCTGGTCCCGTCGAGCGTGGGACGCAGATCTAATGCAGCTGTTCGCCGACGTTCCTTGGCACCTGCCAGAACGCCCAGATCTACTGTCTCAAGGGCCGATTTGCCACCCGAACTCAGGGACCCTGTGTTTGACGGCATGGCCGTTGAATCTTGGATTCTAACCCAGGCAGGGTTCGGGAGCGAAGTGGTCGATACAATGATTGGCGCCCAGAAACCTGCTTCAGCACGAATTTACCACCACACCTGGAAGGTGTTCTTTGCTTGGTGTTGACACTGCGGTGTTTCCCCGCTGGGATTCTCAATCCCCAACATCTTGGCTTTTCTCCAGTCGGGCTTAGAGAGCCCGGATAGCTCAGTCGGTAGAGTATTAGACTCGGGCTTTGCCCCAGGTTCCCTCAGGACACAAATATCGGCCTTATCCATCCTGCTCCAGCGCAGAATTGCTACTAATTTGCAGGTGAAGACTTTTCATTCAGGGAGTCTCCCACTTGGTACCTCCCTAGAAGGCGCCTATGGACGCCTGGGACCTTAACATGGTCCTAAGTGTTCTGCAGGAAGCTCCATTTGAACCACTTCAGAATATCTCTTTGAGGTACCTTACCTGGGAAGTGGTGTTCCTAGTGGCCATCACTTCCATCAGGCGGGTTTCAGAGCTGGCGGCCCTATCCTGCCAAGCTCCGTTCCTCACTTTCCATAGGGATAAGGTGGTCCTCAGACCAGCCCCTCCTTTTCGGCCGAAAGTCGTGTCCTCTTTTCACATTAATGAAGATGTTGTTTTGCCTTCATTTTGTCCAGCACCGGTGCGCCATGTGGAAAAGGCTCTTCACACGTTAGACCTGGTAAAAGCCCTCCGGAGGTACGTGTCACAGACGGCACCCTTTCGACAGACGGACACGCTGTTCGTGCTCCCCGAAAGGCGCAGGAAGGGACCCGCTGCCTCAAAATCGACCATAGCCAGATGGATTCGTTGGACGATTCAGGAGTCCTACTGCATTAGAGGCACGCCGATTCCAGCAATTAGCTCACTCTACCCGGGCAGGGGGCGCCTTTTGGGCGCTTCGGCACCAGGCTTTGAGGGAACAGGTTTGCAAGGCAGTAACCTGGTCCATCCTGCACACATTTGCCAAACATTATAACATCCATGCTCAGGCCTCGGCGGATGCGAGCCTGGGTAGAAGGATTCTCTAAGCAGCGGTGGCAAACCTGTTAAACAAGAGGTGCATGTAGCTTGGATCGGTGAGTCAATCTCCCACCCAGGGACTGCTTTAGGATGTCCCATAGTATCTGTGTCCCCCAATGAGGCGAAGGAGAAACATGGATTTTTGTGATAACTCACCGTAAAATCCTTTTCTCTGAGACGCTCATTGGGGGACACAGCACCCACCCTATTAGCCAGTTGGCTCTGTTTCTGTTTAGCTAATACACAATTATTTATGTGATATAAGGGTGGTCCTTTTCTAGACATGTTGTACCTGTATTAAGGCTGATTTTGTTGTCCTTCTACTGCTTTGGCACCAAACTGAGTTCTGCCCGGAATAGGGGCGAGGGTGTATACGACGGAGGAGGAGCTAACCTCTTTTTTTCACTTAGTGTCAGCCTCCAAGCAGCAGAAGCATACACCCACAGTATCTGTGTCCCCCAATGAGCGTCTCGGAGAAAAGGATTTTATGGTGAGTTATCACAAAAATCCATGTTTTTTACATTATGGTGAATACAAATACAGTTGTGCTCAAAAGTTTACATACCCAGGCAGAATTTTTGCTTTCTTGGCCTTTTTTCAGAGACTATGAATAATAACACCAAAACTTTTTCTCCACTCATTGTGAGTGGTTGGGTGAAGCCATTTGTTGTCAAACTACAGTGTTTTATCTTTTTAAATCATAATGACAACCCAAAACATCCAAATGACCCTGATCAAAAGTTCACATACTCCATTTCTTAATACTTTGCATTGCTGCCTCTAACATCAATGACAGCTTGAAGTCTTTTGTGGTAGTTGTGGATGAGGCTTTTTATTTTCTCAGATGGTAAAGCTGTCCACTCTTCTTGGCAAAAAGCCTCCAGTTCCTGTAAATTCCTGGACTGTCTAGCATGAACTGCCCGCTTGAGATCTATTCAGAGTGGCTCAATGATATTGAGGTCAGGAGACTGAGATGACCACTCCAGAACCTTCACTTTGTTCTGTTGTACTAATGACAGGTCGACTTGGCCTTGTGTTTTGGATCGTTATCATGTTGGAACATCCAAGTACGTCCCATGCGCAGCTTCTGGTCTGATGATTGCAAATTTGCCTCCAGTATTTGCTGATAAACGTGCTGCATTCATCTTTCCTTCAACTTTGACCAAATCTCCTGTGCCTTTGTAGCTCACACATCCCCAAAACATCAGCAAGCCAACTTTGTGCTTTACAGTAGGAATGGTGTTCCTTTCATCATAGGCCTTGTTGACCTCTCTCCAAATGTAATGTTTATGGTTGTTGCCAAAAAGTTCAATTTTGGTCTCATCACTCCAAATTACCTTGCTCCAGAAGTTTTGAGGCTTTTCTCTGTACTGTTTTGCATAGTGTAGGTGAGATACCTTCTGCTTCGTGAAGGGTTACCGTGATGTGGTGAAGCGGCTTGGTATACATTTTTTGCAAAAAAAGTATCGACTAAATACCCTGTATTTGTTATACAGCACTTGCTGATTACTGTCATGTTTTTTACTGCAGAGTATTTTTGCAAATTTGTCATTTTGTGTTCTCTTGTTGTGTTTTAGGCGAGATACCTTGTAGCATTTGTGCAGTAATGGCTTTCTTCTAGCGACCCAACCATGCAGCCCATTTTTCTTTAACTGCCTCCTTATTGGGCATCTTGAAACAGCCACACTGTTATTTTTCAGAGAGTTCTGTATTTCATCTGATGCTATTTGTGGGTTTTTCTTTGCATCCCAAATGATTTTCCTGGCAGTTGTGGATGAAATTTTTGTTAGTCTACCTGACCATGGTTTTGTTTTTACAGAGCCCCTGATTTTCCATTTGTTAATCATAGTATGAACAATGCTGACTGGCATTATCAGTTCCTTGCATACCTTGTTTGTATCCATTTCCTGTTTTATACAGTTCAACTAACTTTTCCCATAGATCCGTTGACAATTCTTTTGCTTTCCCCATGACTCACAATCCAGAAACATCAGTGGCTGGGATGAAAGATGCAAGAGTCTGTCTGAATCCCAGGTACTCAGATTTTATGCACACACACTGATTACAAGCAAATAGGTCACAGGTGAGGATGTTTCTTTTAGTAGCCATTCAAACCCATTTGTGTCAACTTCTGTGCATGTTATCAGGCCAAAATCACCAGGGTATGTGAACTTTTGATCAGGGTCTTTTGGGTGTTTTGGATTGTCATTATGATTTAAAAAGGGAAAACACAGTAGTTTGACAATAAATGGCTTCACCCAACCACTAACCATGAGTGGAGAAAAAGTTTTGGTGTTATCATTCATATTCTCTGAAAAAAAAGGTCAAGAAAGCAAAAATTCTGCCAGGTTATGTAAACTTTTGAGCACAACTGTATTTTCTAAAACTGACAAGTCAGATCTGCTTGAAAACAGGTTTAATGGAAAATAATTGGTGATTAATGAAACATATATGGCAGCTGTTCTGGAATACATTACTTGCATTATAATAACTGAGATATTTATTTGAATAGATAAAATTACAATATTTATTAAATACCATATGTTGGATTTGTAGAACTGTATATACGCCGTATATATGAATTAATGCTATGTTAATCATACAATTTAGGAAAAAATTCCGCTTCTTGGGCAAAGAATATCTTGTCCTCAGATTATCAGCTGCTGTGCCGGGATGGTACGCGTGCGGATGTCACTGAATGGAAAAAGTGTAACCTTGCCAGGGTACCAGCTCATGCTGTTGTGGTCAGGTCTGATGTGGATGGATCTCTGATTTACAAGATGCTACATGAAGGCCAGGTGGGTCAGGGGAGTGAACAGCGATTCTAATGGTGCAGTTAGATGTTCTAATTTTGTCCCACCAATGCATCTTAACTAGATCCTTTAACTATAAAACAAGTAATTTAGTGATCGTTTATCATTCCGCTTACTTGGGCCAAAGAACAATAATGGGGACAGAACGATCCCTAATACAATTTTGTCCTAATATAGCATAATATCATCAGCAGCACATCTCCGGCAATGTGCTACTATTAAGGGCTCAAAAAGTATGTTCAAGTCCCCCCCGCACCTGCCTGTATCGCGGCTCAATATGTCTCAACAGCCGCAACACATGCAGAGATTGACTATTTGTTAGCAGACACTTTATGGGATTGAGGGTTATCAAACACTCTAGGCTCAAGCAGGAAAGATGTATATCTTTGTACCATGTTAGCCAGTAGATAGAAAAATATTCAGGATTGAGAGTCCTCAGTAGTTGATACCTTTTAATGGCTAACTGAAAAGATGGTAACACATTGCAAGCTTTCGAGACTACTCAGGTCTCTTCATCAGTCTAGACTAATACAAAATCTGAAGTCACATATTTATGCACAATACAGCCTAGAAAAAATGCAATAGATAAGACAAGTGACGTGAAGCAGAACTATCATCATGGGAGAGGGAGAAACATAAATATAAACATTGGACCAGTTCATAGATAAGGAGTCCGGATGTTTTATGGTCCTCTGATTGGGGTCTAGTTCTGTGTTGTGATGCCCCCACACGGTTTTAAAAGGAAATTCCTTAATTGATGTAAAAAGACATAAATCCATGCGACACATTCATTCCAGCACTGAGAGTGTCAAAGTTCATCATAAATTTGTACTCCCAAACTCGTCTCTCTCTCTGAGAATTGAAGTTACCTTTCAATACCAGTAATTTCATATCCACGCTGCTGTGATCAGGGATACAGAAATGTTTTGCCACAGGTAGATCCATTCTTTTTTCTCTTATTGTGTGACGATGAGCATTCATCCTTGTTCTAAGCTTTTGCCCTGTCTCCCCCACATACAGACCCCCAGTTGGACATTTAGTACAAATAATTAAGTACACCACATTAGATGTAATGCAGGTGAAAGTACCTGGGATCTTGTAGTCCTGATGTGAGCTGGGGATCTTTATCTTGTCCGTGGTCATTATAAATGGACAGGTTTTACATTTTTTCTTGTTGCAAGGAAAGGTTCCTGCAGCTGTTGGAGACGACAGGGAGCTTCTGACAATGATGCTTCTTAAATTTGGGGGCTGCCTAAACACAGCAGTGGGAGGTCTGGAAAAATGGATTTTAATCGGGCATCTTTTTGTAGTAAAGGTTGTAATTTCCGTGCAGCTCCCCTTAGCACCTCCAGATTTGGATTGTAGGTGACTACTAGAGGCACTCGGTTATTTTCTTCTTTAGCTTTGTAATTTAGCAGGTGATTCCTTGCCAATCTGGTGGCTCTTGTAATTTGGTTTTCAATTGTTCTTGGATGGTAACCCTGATTCAAAAAGGTCTTTTTGAGGCGACCAAGGTGTTTGTCTCTATCCATGGGGTTGGAACATATACGATTGTATCTGATGGCTTGGCTATAGATAATAGAGTTCTTTATGTGTTTTGGATGGAAACTGTCCCATTTAAGGTATGTTGGACAGTCGATTGGCTTCTGATACAGGGATGTCTCTATTTCATTGTTTTTTAGCTTAATGATGGTGTCCAAAAAATTAATCTCAGTACTGGAGTAGTTGAGTGTTAAATTGATGGTGGGATGAAATTGATTAAACTGTTCGTGGAACGTCTTTAGCTGTTGCTCAGACTCCGTCCAGATGATTAGAATATCATCAATGAAGCGGTAGTAGGCCAGGGGCCTGATGGGGCATGAGGACAAAAAGTCGCTTTCAAGCTTTGCCATGAAAAGATTTGCATACTGTGGAGCCATTTTACTTCCCATAGCTGTGCCAGTCTCCTGTAGATAGATCCTGTTGTCAAATTCAAAGTAATTGTGGGTGAGGATGAATTTTATAAGTTTCACAACAGCATCAGCATCAGTCCCTGTGTTTTCCATGAAGAATTTGCAGGCATTTAAACCATCTTGGTGTGGGATATTAGAGTACAAAGATTCCACATCCATGGTGGCCAGGATGGTTCCTTCTGGTAGAGGACCTATTGCTGCTAGTTTATTCAATAGGTCAGTTGTGTCCTGAATGTAGCTGGATGTATCCTTCACCAGTGGTTTAAGAATACCCTCTACCCATCCAGATACCTGCTCAGTGAGGGTGCCCACACATGAAATAATTGGTCTTCCTGGATTTCCAGATTTGTGGATTTTGGGAAGCATGTAGAATGTCCCTATTCTTGGAGTCTCTGGTATCAGGTCATCGCCAGCTCTTATGGAGTGGTCAGGCAGACAAGAAACCAACTTGTTTAGTTCCTTGTAATAGTCCTGTGTAGGATCCGACTCCAATTTTCTATAGTAGCGTGTGTCCATAAGTTGCCTGTTTGCTTCCTTCATGTAGTCTGACATATTCATCATGACTATTGCACCTCCCTTGTCAGCAGGTTTAATGATGATTTCTTTGTTGGTTTTTAAAGACTGTATGGCCTTTCTCTCCTGGGCACTGATGTTGGATGCTTGTCTCCTGTTAGTGTCTATGATTGTGGATTTTATCAAATGTCTGAAGGAGTCTATATATTTATCCAAATGAGGGTTGCGTCCAGGTGGAGGTGTCCAGTCTGACCTTTTCCTAGTTGTTACGATCCCTTTTCCTTCGGTCTGAGTGTTTTCTGAATCTTCTGTATCATTGAAATATTCCCTCAGGCGCTGTCTCCTGAAATACTGTTCCATATCACTGCAGAGTTCAGTTTTATCTACGGCCTTAGTGGGACAAAATGAGAGTCCTCTAGAAAGCACGGCCAGTTCCACTTTGTTGGGTTTATAATCTGAGAGATTGATGACACAGTTAGATGCTTTTGTGTCTGGAGTGGAGTGGTTGTCCAAGTTGTCAGGTTTTGGATTTGTTTTGTATCTGTTTGTATAGAGTCCTGAATTGAGACGCAGTCTGTGTAGTTTCTTTTCCTTGTTATGAACCAGAAAGGTCCGTAGTTTGTTGTAGTATTGTTGTAATTTTTGCTCTGTGCTTTCTGTAAGTGTTTTCCTCAGAGTTTCAAATTGCCCCTGGACTTTACTCCTTATGCTGTAGCAGACATGTAAAAGGTAGTCTCGAAAGCTTGCAATGTGTTACCATCTTTTCAGTTAGCCATTAAAAGGTATCAACTACTGAGGACTCTCAATCCTGAATATTAGGCTCAAGCAGAAACCAATGCGAAATCCTCAAGATACATTAAGCAATCATACTACTTGTACGTCTAACTTCTGGTCATACTAAAGTCATCAAAAAACATGGCTTAAATGTCTAAATAGTACATACAGTATATTCTACAGAAGAAGCAAGAAAAAATCTTTAACTAGTTTCTGTGAATAGAAGTAACATTTAGTATGTTTAAACTGGCTTCAAGATGGAGCTCAACCCTTGTTTTATGGCTAATATAGTTGGAGAAATACTGTACCTACTGCCAGACCATTTGCCCTGACAGTACAAATGCTTGCAATACTACAGATATACAAACGATTCTCCCTAAATTAGAATATCATCAAAAAGTTAATTTATTTCAGCTCCTCAATACAAAAAGCAAAACTCATATATTATATAGAGTCATTACAAACAGTGATCTATTTCAAGTGTTTATTATTGTTAATGTTGATGATTCTGGCTTATAGTCAATGAAAACCCAAAAGTCATTATCTCAGTAAATTAGGATAATTAACAAAATATACCTGCAAATGCTTCCTAAGTTTTTAAAAAGGACCCTTAGTCTGTTTCAGTAGGCTCCACAATCATGGGGAAGACTGCTGACTTGACAGATGTCCTGAAGGCAGTCATTGACACACTCCAGAAGGAGGATAAGCCACAAAAGGTCATTGCTAAAGAAGCTGGCAGTTCACAGAGTTCTGTGTCCAAGTATATTAATGGAAAGGTGAGTGGAAGGAAAAAGTGTGGTAGAAAAAGATGCACAAGCAACCGGAATAACCACAGCCTTGAAAGGATTAAGAAAAGACCATTCAAAAATTTTGGGGAGCTTCATAAGGAGTGGACTGCTGCTGGAGTCATTGCTTCAAGAGCCACTACACACAGACGTATCAGAACATGGGCTACACGTGTCACATTTCTTGTGTCAAGCCATTCATGACAACGCCAGAAGCGTCTTACCTGGGCCAAGAAGAAAAAGAACAGGACTGTTGCTCAGTGGTCCAAGGTGGTGTTTTCAGATGAAAGTAAATTTTGCATTTCATTTGGAAATCAAGGTCCAAGAGTCTGGAGGAAGAGTGGAGAGGCACACAATCAAAGCTGATTGTGGAAACTTCGCACTAAACCTCAATCAGTGATGGTTTGGGGAGCCATGTCATCTGCTGTTGTAGGACCACTGTGTTTTATCAAGACCAATGTCAGCGCAGCTGTCTACCAGTAAATTTTAGAGCACTTCATGCTTATGTGGTGCCCCTGAGGGGTCAGTCGCCACAGAGGTACTGCACCTCCTCCTGAGGTGTGGTACCCCACTATCCAGGTAATGTGGAGACACCTGACCACACTCCAACACTCACATCCCACACGCACACCAGTAGTGTAGCAGAGCAACCTTGATGGCTCCCTGCTTGGAACACGAAGAGTGCTGGGAGGTGGGTGGAGCTTAGACTGCACAAGAGAGCGGGAGAATATTAGGAAAAGGTCAGTCTGTGAGAGAAGATCCCATGAGAGGGATGGAGTGAAGGAAGTGCTGCAGCAGACTCCTGTGATCTGGAGCTGCTGGCACAGGAAAGGGCCATAGAAAGCCTGATTCTTCAGAAGGAAGATAGTTTAGTACGGAACATAAGGAGAAGAAGAGAACTAAGGACTAGGGTCAGAGCAGAACCCTTCCTCAAGTTTGAAGCACATGGCCGGGGTCCGGTCCCTCGAGGTTGTATCGATACTGATGTTCCTGCAGCAGAAACCGGAGGAATAGAAGTCGTCACCACTTTATTCCCATCTAAGACTTGGGGGGCACAACAGCAACGTGGGTGAGCCGGGACATGATAGCAAGAAGTCCCCGAAGCAGGCTACAGCTGTCTGCTGTACAAGTAGAGTTCTAAGTATCATCAAGAAGGAGGAACTTGAGTTTAATACTCAACTACAAGTACTTCAGATTAGGCGCTAGTGTGGAGACGTTCAGAGAAGGCACAAGTTGGAGGAGTGCTGGAAAGGTGTACTTTACCTTGCCTGGGAGTTGGCTGAGCCCCTGACCTGGAGGACACAGCACTGAACCGGGCATCTGTGCGCACCATACTGTGAGTAAAGCCTTTGGAACTACATGCCCTTGTGTCCTCCACTTATTCCTGCGCCTTGCACCCGGCTCTGCTACATCTACTTCTTTACACCATCTTCCCACTTGCCAACCTCATCTACACTGCCCTGGGACTACAGCTCCACCTGTGGGGAGCTTCAACATCATTGCTGCACCACACCATCTGTCCGAGAGAAGCAACCCTGCAGCGCTGGTCAAACTGACCAGAAACCACAGGTGGCATCACGAATCATCTCAACAACTTTATCCCCATCACTCTACCCCTTTTACATTGACCGCCTGAGGCCACGGACTGGGTGACTGCTGCTGTGACATCTCCCATTGAAGTCAACGGGCCAAGCACCGAGTACCCCACGGCCTCTGGGGGCGAGTCACTTTCCTCTGCCGACAAGCTTTTTGGAGATGGAAATTTCATTATCCATCAGGACTTGGCACCTGTCCACACTGTCAAAAGACCCAATACCTGGTTTAAAGACAACAGTATCACTGTGCCTGAATGGCCAGCAAACTCGCCTTAACATCTATGGGGTATAGTCAAGAGGAAGATGAGATACACTAGACCCAACAATGCAGACAAGCTGAAGGCTGCTATCAAAGTAACATGGGCTTCCATAACACCTCTGCAGTGCCACAGGCTGATCGTCTCAATGCCACGCCACATTGATGCAGTAATTGATGCAAAAGGAGCCCTGACCAAGTATTGAGTGCATTTACTGAATACACATTCAGTAGGCCAACATTTCGGATTTTAAAATCATTTTTCAAGCTGGTGTTATAAAATATTCTAATTTACTGAGATAATGACTTTTGGGTTTTCATTGGCTGTAAGCCATAATCATCAACAAAAGCAAAACACAAAACAAATATCCTGGAATAAAAAAGTAAAAAAATATATTGCAAAAATTGCATGAAGGTAGTAATAATAGTAATAATAAAGGTATTTAGTTAACATAATTTTGATCAAAATAATGTAGAAGCCATCCCGCCACGTCATGGCTTCTACATTATTTTGATCAAAATTATGTTAACTAAATACCCTTATTATTACTATTATTACTACCTTCATGCAATTTTTGCAATATATTTTTTTACTTTTTTATTCCAGGATATTTGTTTTGTGTTTTGCTTTTGGTTTTCTCTGTGTAAAGGTCATGTGTTCATATGCAATTACATTTTGCATGCACATTAATTTACTTTTTCTGCTCAGACCCAGTTTCTCATAATCATCAACAGTAACAGAAATAAACACTCGAAATACATCACTTTGTTTGTAATTACAGTATTATTATTATTATTATTACTATTTATTTATATAGCACCATTGATTCCATTGTGCTGTACATGAGAAGGGGTTACATACAAATTACAGATATCACTTACAGTAAACAAACTAACAATCACAGACTGATACAGAGGGGAGAGAGGACCCTGCCCTTGCGGGCTTACATTCTACAGGATGGTAGGAATCAGGACAGTAGGTTGGGGGGTTGCAGCAGCTCTGGTGTTGGTGAGGCGGTAGCTCCGGTAGTGGTGAGGAGGCAATGGGGTCATTGCAGGCTGTAAGCTTTCCTGAAGAGGTGGGTTTTCAGGTTCTGTCTGAAGGATCCAAATGTGGTTGATAGTTGGACGTGTTGGGGCAAAGAATTCCAGAGGAGGGGTGATATTTGGAAGAAGTCTTGGAGGCGGTTAGCTGAGGAGCGAATAAGTGTGGAGTAGAGAAGGAGGTCTTGGGAGGACCGGAGATTACGTGAGGGAAGATATCGGGAGATTAGTTCAGAGATATATGGAGGAGACAGGGTATAGATTGCCTTGTTTGTGAGCATTAGTAATTTGAACTGAATATGCTGAGGGGATGGGAGCCAGTGAAGAGATTTGCAGAGGGGAGAAGCGGAGGAGTAGCGAGGAGAGAGAAGAATTAGTCGGGCAGGAGAGTTAAGA
This sequence comes from Dendrobates tinctorius, assembly GCF_039654945.1. NCBI lineage: Eukaryota > Metazoa > Chordata > Amphibia > Anura > Dendrobatidae > Dendrobates > Dendrobates tinctorius. Next base: position 14,418,241 of record NW_027361728.1, read on the forward strand.
ATGGACTGGAGAGGTGCGAGGGTGTTAGCAGGGAGGTCACAGAAAAGGATGTTGCATTAGTCGAGGCAGGAGATGATGAGGGCATGCACAAGCATTTTGGTAGATTGAGGGTTGAGGAAAGGACAGATTCTGGATATATTTTTGAGCTAGAGGCGACAGGAGGTGGAAAGAGCTTGGATGTGTCGTTTGAAGGACAGGGCAAAGTCAAGGGTTACTCCTAGGCAGCAGACTTCTGGTACTGGGGAAAGGGTGATGTCATTAATTACGATAGGTCAGGTAAGGATGATCTGTGAGATGGAGGAAAGATGATGAGTTCAGATTTGTCCATATATGACTGATAGACACTCCGGGATTCTGGACAGCAGAGAGGTGACGTCTGGGCCAGAGAGGTAGATCTGAGTGTCATCAGCATAAAGGTGGTAGTGGAATCCATGGGAGTTTATGAGTTGTCCCAGGTCATGTGTATAGATTGAGAATAATATAATAATAATAATAATAATAAATTTTATTTCTATAGTGCTGACATATTCCGCAGCACTTTACATTTCAGAGGGGATTATTGAGAAGAGTAGGGGTCCTAGAACAGAGCCTTGGGGGACTCCAACAGAAAGAGGGTGGGATGAGGAGTAATGACTCTAAATAATGAGTTTCACTTTTTATATTGAAGAACAGAAATAAATTAATTTTTTGATGATATTCTAATTTAGTGAGAAGCACTTGTAGTTCTGCTACAAACTTCTAAACCTTTTTCCTTTGGTGCCTCATCACATGCACAAAGATGGTGCTTAAGCAGCACTAAAAGGTATATAAAAAAAATAAGCCAAAATAAAAAACAACTCAATTCACAATTTCTTTGTTTTCCTGAACTCTAATGTAAAAATAAGTACAAAGTATGTGAACTATGGCGTGAAACTAAAGGTTTCTGCTGCCAGAGAAACTACAGGGAAGTGAATAAGTATTTCTGTGGACACTGCCTCCCCAATTTCTAGAGGGAGCCTCACAGTTGGAGAAGCCCCTTGCCCCTTTCTCTGTTTTGTGTATTGGAGAAAGGTCTCGAGCAGTGGATCCTCTGTCTGATGTCTAAGTAGAAACGTCTTGACAAATGTTTTCAGTGCTGTAAATAGAAAATAAATATTAGACTACATAAAAAATGACCAGTGTAGCTAGTGACCTCATAGATATTTAATATATGCTTTGTAAAACATCTTTGAAGGCAGGCTAGATCGATGGAAACTTAGATAACATCCCTTAGGATACGCAGAAGAGCAGAACAAGCAAGTTATTAGAGGTAGACCTTTGTTCTCCAAAGGTTACTGGATAGTGCGTGCCATTTTCTGCTTTTACATAATTGCATTTCTAACAGGATGGTATTGATCTCAGACTGGTCTACAGAGGTTTTTTTTTCCATTATGAAACTTCATAGTCTTGTATTCAATAACATGTAATAATAAGTCATTATAGACACCCAATGGGATTCGTAAACTTAGATACCAACTTCCTATGTTTTGTAATATAACATTTAATTTTCTTCTGTTTTAGCAAAAATACAACAGCCCCAGCTCCAGCTTCAAAATGTTTGACTCTACCGCTTACAATGCCAGCAACTTACTGTTCAGAGATGCCACGACAGAGCTACGGATGATCTCTAACCAGACTTATCAGTCCTGGCTCGGAGATGAGTTTCTTCAAGCGATGACAGGAATAGACTGTGACACTGACAGTAAGGAAAATGTCATTTATAATTCATAGTAGCCCAAAGTCTACCACTTTATTACACAGATAGTAAAGCAACATTTTATGGCTTGGAATGTTTTTTTTTTTTTCTTATTTTAAAGATGCAGCCACTGAAGTATTTTATTGTTATTTTATGTGGGTATTGCAGCTGTGACCTTAATGGGGGCTTTCTTAGGAGGGCGGGCACTGATTGTGACTGGCAAGTGTGCATCCTTGTAAGTATCCGTGAGTGTGTGCATGTTTGGACCTATGGTGATAATAAATTAATTGTATGGGCATGATTAGGTTAGAAAACAGGTTTCAAAATATTGAATAGTTACTTATTTTATTTTACTCATTTATATAGCGCTAGTCATTCACACATCGCTTTACAGACATCATCATGTCCCCAATGGGGCTTGCTATCTAAATTCCCTATTAGTATGTGTTTGAAATGTGGGACGAAACTGGAAAACCTTGAGGAAACTCACACAAACACGGGAAGAACATACAAGCTGCTTTTAGATGTGGCATATGGTGGGATTTGAACCCAAGATACTGATAAATGATACATTTGAGTAATTTCTCCAACTTGATTCAACCTTAGTTTGATTTCCTTGGCCTGTCTCTAGCTAGCATCACCTCATGTCCTGTTTTAATTCCTATTTAAATGTTGCCGTCTCTTCTCAATAATTCACTTGTAATTCAGCCTGATGAAGGGGCCTTCTGAGCCCTGAAAGCTTGCTTGCAAATATAATTTCTCTGGTTAGCCAATAAAGGTATCACACCTTGAACACTTTTCTCAATTTTTTGGGGGGAACATAAGTATTTACATCTATTTTTCTGGCTAACACGGTACCACAATATTATTTTGTATTGTACATCCAACTTGATTCAGAATTCTGTTCACAACTACGAAAAATCATCAGAAATATCAGTATTTCAAGATGTAAGAGAACCGATTAATGTGAAAAATCATCCAACAATATGTGATCTGTCATTATTTTATGTACTTATATATTCAAGAGCTCCCAAAATCTATCCGCTGGTGCACCATTAACATAGAAGAAGTCTGGAAATGTGGTGATATGGCCACAGCATTTATTAACAAGACGTTGTATCCGCCAATTCAGTGTGTCTCTGCAGCAAGTCATGAAGATTGCATGAGAATGATCCAGGTTAGCATCTCATGTATATTAAATCCTGGGCCACCCAGAACCAGCACAACTTAGTGTATTTTCTAAGAGTATATACTGCAGCATGAAGACGCAGGCAAGCACATACTAATGGGGTTGTCCCATTAAACCATTGTCCTTATGCTCTTCTAAAAGTCTCTTTTGAATGGAGTAACAAAACAAAGTTAGAACTATATAGTAGGTCTTTTTATTATATAGTGCAGTTTTAGCCTATGTTGACACCCAAGTCAGATGACTGCTATTTTCCATCTGAATTTTACAGTCAGAAAATCTGCAGTAAATTATAGCAGTAACTCTTATCCACGCAATGCCGAAATTGATCTGCTGTTTGGATGTTAAATCAATGTCCCTGTCAATTTACGCTGCAAGATTTTCCCTCTAGTTTTACCATTTGCAGTTCAGAGGATTAAGCTTGTGGCAAATCTGCATCAAAATCCATGTCAAATCTGCATATATCAGATGCAAAAACAGCAGCCAAAAATATACATGTGTGTGAACGTCCCCAAAGAGTGGGTCCACATGTGGTGCATTTTTTACCACAATTTTACAAAGTTGTAGTTATGTCACAATTTTTAAAGACTACTTGACACATGACAGCAACAATGTGCATACTTAGCCTTTGGCCGGGGTTGCACGGCCGTCAATTCTTTCATGCGAGAGAAGCGGGCCGATTTTGCTAGTGACTCTCGGCTCAAGCTCTGTCAGAATGTGAGCCGCGTGTCATCTGAATATAATCTGATTCTCTCACATGAGAGAATCGCAGCACAAGTGCAGAGAAGATGGAGAACTTAATTTCTCCATCTTGTCCATTATCTGAGTCTGCAGTGTCGGACTGCACTTGGATAACATCTGAGTGCAGTCCAACGTTTCACATGCACCCATAGACAGATTTATATGGGTACTTGTGATCCAATTATCGGATGCTCTAGCACCATGCTGTGATTATTTTCTCATGCTGAATCGGCATAAGAAAAAAATCGCAAATCTGCACTGACTGGTAGTATAACATTGGGCAGAGTGCTATCCAATATAACATCAGAGCCTGTTATACGCTCGTGTGAGCGAGCCCTTATATAGTGTCAATTTTCGGGGAGCAGAAGTAGATAAATGGTTGGCAGTCACCTTGGGAGAAACAATAAGATTAGTTAAAAGTGTCTAGCGACAACATTATAATTCCTATATGAACTTTTATCTCTCCATTACTACTCTAATTTCCCCTCATCAATAAGTTAATAGCTACTGATGGAATTCACCATTGCTCTCTGCTTTATCCATTCAGCAAAAAGACGCTGATGCGGTTACACTGGATGGAGGAGACATTTACACAGCTGGGAAAACATATGGGCTGGTGCCAGCAGCTGCAGAGCGTTATTCTGGTAAGAGATACAATCACAATGATGCACAGGCATATTTTAGGCTCCATCTCTCATCTTTATAGAGTGGATTCATTTGTAACCATAAATATTGAATACAAATGCATTCAGTGAATATAGCACTGTATATACATTACAGTTGTCCAGTCTTAGATTTACTTGGAATCATAATGGAGACTAAACCTGAGCTGAACTGATATTACTCATGAGTAGTGTTGAGCATTCCGATACCGCAAGTATCGGGTATCGGCCGATATTAGCGGTATCGGAATTCCGATACTGACTTCCGATACTTTTGTCATATCGGATTCCGGAATCGGAATCTGAAGTTCCCATCATGCTATGAGCCTGCTTGCTTTGATTAAGCCAATGGGAATCCTCCGAAGTGTGGGCACATCCTGTTAGGCATGTAGGCATGTTAACTATTGGCATGGCTGTGATTGGCTGCCGAAATGATGTCATGATGCACTATAAAAGCCACCGCAGCCGCCATTTCTGGTTCACTCTGCTGTGAATTCAGTTAGGGACAGGCTGCTGTAGAAGACTGTGAGGGACAGTTAGAAATAGCGATTCCACCAAACATCTAGTGCTTTACCCAGGCTACATAAACCACCACTGTAGCCTTCTTTGTCCTAGCAGCAGTATTCACAGCTGTCTGCAAGGGCTGTGTGAGTGCAGCTCACGCTGTGGAGTGGGTCCTGCAGCCACGTCAGGCTGTAGGCCACCCAGTGTGATCACTGCTGCCTCATACATCTTTTAATTTTTGAGCTGCATTTTTTACATAATTTCAATCTAGTGTGCTTCCATCCGTATCCATATACGTTGGTTGCAAACACTAGTAGTAGACAGCGGAGCCTTTCTGCAGCCTTTCAGTGCTAGTGTCCACTTTGCTGCACTGTTCACGGCTGTCTGAGAGGTCTCTGACTGTGTGTGAGTGCAGCTCACGCTGAGTAGTGTGTCCTGCAGCTACGTCTGGTTGTGGGACGCTCAGCGTGTCACTGCCTCACACATTTTTCTTTTATTGCAGCTCATTTTTTCTTCTATTAGTGTGCATCCATCCATCTCCATCTACGGTGGTTGCAAACACTATATAGGAGTACACAGCGGAGCCTTTCTGCAGCCTGTCAGTGCCAGTGCCCACTTAGCTGCACTGTTCACGGCTGTCTGAGAGGTCTCTGACTGTGTGTGAGTTCAGCTCACGCAGAGTAGAGTGTCCTGCAGCTACGTCTGGTTGTAGGACGCTCAACGTGCGTCACTGCCTCACACATATTTGTCTTTGAGTGCAGCTCATTTTTTCTTCTCCTATTAGTGTGCATCCATCCGTATCCATCAACATTGGTTGGTTGCAAACACTATATAGGAGTAGATAGAGGAGCCTTTTTTTCTGGCTTTTGCCCTGCCGGCGCAGCCAGATTAGTATTACCCAATTTTTTTGGAGCCTCATCTTTTGCATTGTAGGTTACCTGCCTGCATTGTAATAGCTCCAAAAAGTTGGTGATACTATCAGTTTCAATTCTTTGTTCACATACTTTGAGTTTGTTTCCAACAAAGAAACCACAAAAAAAGTTCACCAAACACTACATTTGGAACTTGTGTAGGCCACATCAGCTCCTATTAAAGTGTAGTCCACACACACACACTTCATAAAATTAGTGTTTCTTGTACCTGTAATCAGCTGTTCAGGAATAAGCACACTAAGGCCCCCCTTTGTACTTTTCTGCCTATCTTAAGCAGTCTGGCAAGATGAAGAAGGCAGGGAGTAAGGCGCGTGGGCGTGGGCGTGGGTGTGGAGGTTCAGCAGGGAGAGGATGTGGGGATTCTGCAGGGAGAGGACGTGGGGATTCTGCAGGTAGAGGACGTGGGGATTCTGGGCCTGCTGCGGGCACCAGTGGATCAGCATCCCCCAGTTTTAGCAGGCAACAGTCCTTTATGCGCAGCTTTGTAGGACCTCAACGTACCCCACTGCTGCGGGAGGAACAAATTGAAGCCGTTGTCGGATGGATGGCAGCTAACGCATCGACTTCAATTACTTCCACAGCCTCTCAGGACCAGAGCACCGAAGAGCAACCATCTGTCTCTTCACCACCTGCCAAAGTGCCCAGGCAGTCAGAGAGACATGGACAGGAGCCATCACAGTCTCTACTTCTGTTCTCGGAATCTGTTGGCTTGGAAAAAGGGGGCCAGCCAAGCAGCATTCCTGAATGTGAAGAAGAGGCAGTATGCAGTGATGCGCAACTTCTTTGTCCCTCTGAATCTGAAGAGGCGAGTGGGCCAGTGCCTATGGTCAGCACAACTCAGTACGCATCAGATGATGACGAGACTCAACTACAGGAATGCCTGACACAAACAAGAATATGATGAAGAAGAATAGGAAGAAGATGAAGAAGTTGAATATGTAGAATAATAATTGTTGAATAAGAAGAATATGAAGAATGTAAGAAAAGGAAGAAGAAGAAGAATGTAAAAAAAGGAAGTAGAAGAATTTAAAAAAAGGAAGAAGAAGAAGAATGTAAAAAAAGGAATAAGAAGAAGAATGTAAAAAAAGGAAGTAGAAGAATGTAAAAAAAGGAAGAAGAAGAAGAATGTAAAAAAAGGAATAATAAGAAGAAGAAGAAGGTAAAAAAAGGAAGAAGAAGAAGAAGAAGAAAGAAGAAAGAAGAAGAAGACATACATGTCTGGCAAAATATAAATGAGGCTAACATAGTCAATATCTTTGTAACTCCTAACGTCTTTAAAAAAAAAGTTTAATTCCTGCTATTCCATTTGATTGGGCTAAACCTCTATGGCTTTAATGTCTCCTCCACCTCCCACAATATATTCTACATTATTCTTAGTTGTTTTTCTTCATGTAGAATTAACCTACAAGGAAAATAAGGGTTTTTTTTAATTCCGATATTTTGGCCCCATTGACTTGCATTGGTTCCCGGTATCGGAATCAGCGATACCGATACTTTTTTTTAAGATCGGCCGATCCATTCCGATCCGATATTTTCAAGTATCGGCTGGTATCGCTCAACTCTACTCATGAGCAAAAGCTGCGTACATGGTTTATGGAGTCCCTATGGCTCCATATTCCCGAGGCACGGGTGGTCCAGGTCCCTTATAATGCTGGATTACACATGGATATTCTCTTCTAGCAGCTATGCTACAGTGTCACATGGAGTGCGGCACGGAAACTTTTCTTCATGAAATAGGAGACTTGTGACGGTGTAATAGCGCACCATGTGCAGATTTGTGTAATATGAGCTAAGGAAAAGGTGGTATCTCGCAATTATTCTGCATTTTGATGGAGCTGGAGACATGCATCATGCATGGAACTTTGAAATTTTATCTTTCACATCAGAATATTTGATGTCACTGGTCAGGGCAGGCATCACTACCCGTAGCACCCTGGCAAGTGCTGGGGCCCTGGACAAACGGGGAGGTGGGTCCACTCACTATTGGCAGAGGCATGTTGTGACCACCTGGGCCCAACGGGTGAGAGGCCCGATGACGTCCGCAAATACTTCAGCTGGATGTGCATCCTAGACGCACATTCACCTGAAGTTTATTGCAGCGCACAGACCCGTGTGTGGCATCACATGACAGCCAATCAAATACCAGCAGCTGACGTCAACGTGCATGTGACTTGGGGTGTATGGCAGTCATACACTCCCACCAGCTTCAGAGGTGGACGCAGTGTGGAGGGGAACAGATTGGAGGTGAGTACTTTTTTTTTTAAATCAGTGAATACACGATGTCCATACTACTACATGGATGACTATGGATATCCACAACTCGGGCCTGAGAACACATGGCACTCCCCAACTACTATATATACCAAAAAGATCAAGGAAGCATAATGCCATAAAATGTAATATACTTTATTAAATGATGTACAAAAAAGATAGACATAAAAAGATTGACATAAAAAGAGATGGATATACCGATGGATATCACTGGTACAAATGTGCTAAACATATGCAGATGCACAAAAAATGGTATACTTAATAATCAGATGTCAAAAATATCATAACAAAGTGTATCAGTAAGAGGCAAGAGGTATACAACGTATGTGCATTCCTAGGCGACTAGATTATAAGATGCTATGGTAATATTGCTATCAAGGAAAAGAGTTATAAGCATCCATGGTAGTGATATGGCCACCACCCAAAATATATACCCAAATGGCAAGAAAGAGCTCTCAGCAGCTAATACAGTAATATGGCCAAATAGAGTGCACGACATAGCTATAATAATTTGGACAAAAATTCATGTCCTAACAGAGAGGTAATGATATGTATGTTCACCCACTGTCACAGCTATGACACTACATGGACACTTATATTAGTATAATGCAACACTGCTATAACTTGGACAGCCCAGTCCTGAAAAAGTGCTAATAGTGCAAAATATAGGTCTACTGTCACAGCTGTAACATAGGTAAACGTGCAAAAAGAATTGGCCAGAGTGTTCAATAATTATAATTGCGCTGTTTTGGGCAATTATGGATGCCGAATAGAGATTTCATAAGGTAGTGTATACCCACGTAGTCATGTCACAGACATGGGTACAATGAATGACACAAGTGTGTGCATAGCATATAAGTCCCCATAGAAATGCTAAAAAGCCCCCTTAACTGAAAAGCACATATGACCTGAGATACCGCAGTCCCCGACGCGCGTTTCACCTTAGCTTCATCCTGGGAGGTAAGTGAGTGTGGCTGTGGGGTGTATTGAAGTATATATAGCACCATGATTGCAAATCAATCACCGCTGAGAAATCGTCCGGTGCCCGGCGTGTGACGTCATCATGGCGCGCGTCCCCCGGCCGCATAGCCACTCCCCATCATACACGTCATGATGTGGAGACGGCTGAATGAGGCCAGGAAGAACGCGTTACCACGGTGACGCACCACGCTGCAGGATGACGCTGCAGATAGGTAAGCCACTCCTCCACCCGACGTGTCAGGGTAGAGAGGCAGGCTTAACCCGTCCAAAAGACGTATCCGCACAGAGTGTGCACGGTGCTCCGGGAGATACATGGAGATAACTGTATGATAAAGTGTCTTAGAGTCATGTTGCTCAGATGCATCATTTATAAATATATAATAGGCTTAAACAGCGTCCTATCAAATTGTATACAGAAATACATATTTCCAAAAATTTCACCATTAAACTATACAGTATACAGTGGGTGAATATCTGTTGATAAGATATAGGGAGAACATTCCAAGAATTATTAGTATAGAGAGAACTACATAGAGGATCATAATTTAGTAAATTTAACAGTAATATATACAGCGGCAGAATTAAGAATTTCGACTGCATACAGTATGAATCACATCGTACATTAGAAAATTACAATCAAAAACGTACGATGTCATGAATTATCCCCCTAGTTACCAACATAGCTAGAGCAATATTACACCATTAAATAAAAAATGACCATATAGAGATATGAAAATGTAATTCTACAGAAGTTTAATCCCTCCAATATCAGATGGAATATAACAGCTTCTGATTTGAATATCTATTGGTCAACACTCATGGGAAATCAAGAGAGAATGTGATCATCGTGGGATTTATTTTTCAGGACTGCTGCATGTCTACACTGTGGACTTTGATGTCTGATAAAGTGTGCATTCATTAGCACATGTGTGTACGTCTTTGGGTTCACACATCACCTGGTTTGGAGTCTTCATTTTTTTTAATCTTAATATATTCATGTGCTAATTGACTTGCACATGGATGACACTCTGGTTACAATGATATTTCCATACAATTTATTTAGGGAAGGAAAATGTTGTGTTAAAACTTCTGTAGAATTACATTTTCATATCTCTATATGGTCATTTTTTATTTAATGGTGTAATATTGCTCTAGCTATGTTGGTAACTAGGGGGATAATTCATGACATCGTACGTTTTTGATTGTAATTTTCTAATGTACGATGTGATTCATACTGTATGCAGTCGAAATTCTTAATTCTGCCGCTGTATATATTACTGTTAAATTTACTAAATTATGATCCTCTATGTAGTTCTCTCTATACTAATAATTCTTGGAATTTTCTCCCTATATCTTATCAACAGATATTCACCCACTGTATACTGTATAGTTTAATGGTGAAATTTTTGGAAATATGTATTTCTGTATACAATTTGATAGGACGCTGTTTAAGCCTATTATATATTTATAAATGATGCATCTGAGCAACATGACTCTAAGACACTTTATCATACAGTTATCTCCATGTATCTCCCGGAGCACCGTGCACACTCTGTGCGGATACGTCTGTTGGACGGGTTAAGCCTGCCTCTCTACCTTGACACGTTGGGTGGAGGAGTGGCTTACCTATCTGCAGTGTCATCCTGCAGCGTGGTGCGTCGCCGTGGTAACGCGTTCTTCCTGGCCTCATTCAGCCGTCTCCACATCATGACGTGTATGATGGGGAGTGGCTATGCGGCCGGGGGACGCGCGCCATGATGACGTCACACGCCGGGCACCGGACGATTTCTCAGTGGTGATTGATTTGCAATCATGGTGCTATATATACTTCAATACACCCCACAGCCACACTCACTTACCTCCCAGGACGAAGCTAAGGCGAAACGCGCGTCGGGGACTGCGGTATCTCAGGTCATATGTGCTTTTCAGTTAAGGGGTCTTTTTAGCATTTCTATGGGGACTTATATGCTATGCACACACTTGTGTCATTCATTGTACCCATGTCTGTGACATGACTATGTGGGTATACACTACCTTATGAAATCTCTATTCGGCATCCATAATTGCCCAAAACAGCGCAATTATAATTATTGAACACTCTGGCCAATTCTTTTTGCACGTTTACCTATGTTACAGCTGTGACAGTAGACCTATATTTTGCACTATTAGCACTTTTTCAGGACTGGGCTGTCCAAGTTATAGCAGTGTTGCATTATACTAATATAAGTGTCCATGTAGTGTCATAGCTGTGACAGTGGGTGAACATACATATCATTACCTCTCTGTTAGGACATGAATTTTTGTCCAAATTATTATAGCTATGTCGTGCACTCTATTTGGCCATATTACTGTATTAGCTGCTGAGAGCTCTTTCTTGCCATTTGGGTATATATTTTGGGTGGTGGCCATATCACTACCATGGATGCTTATAACTCTTTTCCTTGATAGCAATATTACCATAGCATCTTATAATCTAGTCGCCTAGGAATGCACATACGTTGTATACCTCTTGCCTCTTACTGATACACTTTGTTATGATATTTTTGACATCTGATTATTAAGTATACCATTTTTTGTGCATCTGCATATGTTTAGCACATTTGTACCAGTGATATCCATCGGTATATCCATCTCTTTTAATGTCAATCTTTTTATGTCTATCTTTTTTGTACGTCATTTAATAAAGTATATTACATTTTATGGCATTATGCTTCCTTGATCTTTTTGGTATATATGGATGACTATGGGTTGTGCATTATACTACATGGAGGGTTATGGTCTGTGCATCATACTACATGGATGACTATGGGCTGTGAACTATATATGGAAGTGCATTATACTATATGAAGAAATATGGACTGTGCATTACATATGGAGATGCATTATACTGTATGGTGGAATATGGAGGACTATGGGGGTGCATTATATTATATGGGGGACTATGGGATGCATTATACTATATATATGGTATAGTGGAATTTACAATAGATATTACTCATGTAATTTAAGAAGTAAGTGAAAACGTTGGCATTGTACTATACGTGTACTTATATTTCTCTGCCGTATCTGTGCATCATGAATTATAGTATGTGTTAAAGGGGCCCACTGAGAGTCTTTTGTCCTCCATACTGTAAAATGGGCCCTGCATTGCCTTCCATGCAGTATAATGGCCCCATATAGTCCTGCATGCAGTATAATGGGCCTCACATAGTCCACCATACAGTATAATTATTATTATTATTATTTATTTATATAGCACCATTGATTCCATGGTGCTGTACATGAGAAGGGGTTACAGACAAATTACAGATATCACTTACAGTAAACAAACTAACAATGACAGACTGATACAGAGTGGAGAGAGGACCCTGCCCTTTCGGGCTTACATGCTACAGGATGGTGGGGAAGGAGACAGTAGGTTGGTGGGTTGCAGCAGTTCTGGTGTTGGTTGAGGTGATATCACCGGTAGTGGTGAGAGAGAAGGAGGTAGCGGGGTCATTGCAGGCTGTAGGCTTTCTTGAAGAGGTGGGTTTTCAGGTTCCGTCTGAAGGATCCAAATGTGGTTGATAGTCGGACTTGTTGGGGCAAAGAATTCCAGAGAATAGGGGCTATTCGGGAGATGTCTTGGAGGCAGTTGGGTGAGGAGCGAATAAGTGTGGAGGAGAGAAGGAGGTCTTGGGAGGACCGGAGATTATGTGAGGGAAGGTATCGGGAGATTAAGTCAGAGACATATGGGAGAGACAGGTTATAGATGGCCTTGTAGGTCAGAATTAGTAATTTGAACTGGATACGCTGAGGGAATGGGAGCCAGTGAAGAGATTTGCAGAGGGGAGAAGCGGAGGAGTAGCGAGGAGAGAGATTAATTAGTCGGGCGGCAGAGTTAAGGATGACTGGAGAGGTGCGAGGGTGTTAGCAGGGAGACCACAGAAAAGGATGTTGCAGTAGTCGAGGCGGGAGATGATGAGGGCATGCACAAGCATTTTGGTAGATTGAGGGTTGAGGAAAGGACGGATTCTGGAAATATTTTTGAGCTAGAGGCGACAGGAGGTAGAAAGAGCTTGGATGTGCGGTTTGAAGGACAGGGCAGAGTCAAAGGTTACTCCGAGGCAGCGGACTTCTGGTACTGGGGAAAGTGTGATGTCATTAATTGTTGTAGCTAGGTCGGGTAAAGAAGATCTGTGAGATGGAGGAAAGATGATGAGTTCAGATTTGTCTACATTGAGTTTGAGGAAGCGAGAGGAGAAGGAGGATATGGCTGATAGACACTCTGGGATTCTGGACAGCAGAGAGGTGACGTCTGGGCCAGAGAGGTAGATCTGAGTGTCATCAGCATAAAGGTGGTAGTGGAATCCGTGGGACTTTATGAGTTGCCCCAGACCAAGTGTATAGATTGAGAAGAGTAGGGGTCCTAAAACAGAGCCTTGGGGGACTCCATTGTAATCTATACAGTATAATGTACTCACATAGTCCTCCATACAGTACAATTGGCCCCACATACTCTTCCATACAGTAAAATGGGTCCTCCATTGCTTTCCAAACAGAATAATGGCCCGCATAGTCCTCCATACAGTATAATGGGCCCCACATAGTCCTCCATACAGTAAATTTGGTCCTGCATTGCCTTCTATACAGTATAATGTCCGCACATAGTCCTCCATACAGTACAATTGGCCCCACATACTCCTCCATACAGTAAAATGGGTCCTCCATTGCCTTCCAAACAGAATAATGGCTGCACATAGTCCTCCATACAGTATAATGGGCCCCACATAATCATGCCCGCTGCACTGAGACATCAGACACAGAGGGAGAATGATGGAAGAGGGAGCATCAGCTAATGCTCCCTCTTTCATCAGTGCTATCAACTATATCCACATGCCGATACAGGTGAAATTGCGATGCCGGGCGGGTGGCCTGCCCTGCCCGGTATCATGGGCTGAATACACTCAACCTGCAGGTCAGATTTGGCCATAGTTTGACATGTGTTGTCTAGGAGATTCAATTTTGCTTGTTGTTCAAGGCCTCATTATCTCTAAATCATATTTTGCTAATATATAGTTACAACAGTGTGTCCATGGTAACAGGAAGTGACATATATTATGATTCTACTTTTTATTCTGGAGATATATTATTTATATAACATATAAAATATGTAATATAATAATACAAGTCTATTACCTGTAAGCTCCAGATTATCTAATGCTTGCAACACTTTTTCTCACTAATGAATGCTTGAAAAATCATTCCAAGTATGTTATGGTCATTTCCAACAGCTCTGTTATAACCAAAAAGATTATTTTTCCACATGAACAGGCCTTAAGAGGACGCAGAATATAATATTGCTTGACTTTTAAAACCAACCTGATCTGGCTTTCTATCACCTTTATCTGCTTAGAGGAAGACACGTCTGACAACTACTATGCAGTGGCCGTGGTTAAGAAAGACTCCCAGGATTCCTTTACTTTTCACGAACTGAAGGGCAGAAAGTCCTGTCATACCGGATATTTGCGATCAGCGGGATGGAATATCCCAATAGGTCTGCTGACTAGAAAGCGTATGATCAGACCAGAAGGCTGTAAAATTGCCAAAGGTGGGTGCACGAGGAAACTCCAATGTGTCATTACATGAATCTACAGGACCATGTCTGTCTCTGGTAGTGAACATGTTCTATACTGTGCCTTCCACACTATGGAGAGCACGGCGAGCCATCAGCATCTGCCATATACCTCCTGTGCCCCCTCCGCCCAATGGGAACAAGAAAAGATGGGCCAAACAATGCCAAAACAGCGGATCCTCTTTTGTTCTTTGAATAGATATGAATTTCAGTTTATCCCACTCAAAATGACAAAACAGTAAAGTTTATTTACACATCTGATTGATGCAGTCAGTGCGCGGCAGCTTTCAGTCAGTCTTAGGATTTCTTTCTACAGTTCTTACCTATCACAATTAATATATCACACATGAGTAATTAATAACAGTAATCTCTTTTTTTCTTCCCCTTTTGATAAAGCTGTTGGTGACTTTTTTTCTGAAAGTTGTGTGCCAGGGGCAAAGGGAAAAGAGTTTCCATCCAATCTGTGCCAACTCTGCAATGGTCCTGGGCTCAACAACTGTGAAAAGAACATCAATGAACCATACTATGGATATTCAGGGGCTTTTAGGTAAAAAAAAAAATAAAAAATCTATCTTATGTATTTATTTATTTTTTATGAAGAAAAATAATTCATTTTTCCTCTGGAGTTAAAGCTTTACTGCATGCTAAGACGCTGCTTTGACAGCTTATTAGTGATGAGATATCATATTCTGCAGCAATGCTGAGAGCTAGGACACTGCAGTCATACATATAAATACACTTAAAAGTCCTTACAAAATGAATAAGATGAAATGTAGATGAACCCAGAATGAATCTGGAATATATATTCACCTTATTGCTTTCCTAATGAGGTCACCTAGTACTTTTTTAAAAATCAGAATTATAAGGTATAGCAGCAGTTATTGTCAATTACGCATGGCTCGGTCTATAAATCTGAATCAATATCTGTAGAATAATTCTCCCTTCACCACTACGCACAGCTTATGAAGATGACAGTCTTCTAGGTTATTAATTATCTTAAAAGAAAGGAGGATACATCTCAACGATATAGTGAAAAAAAGGCTTGTTTTTAGTCACTGAAAAACATGCTCAGTGGAGGATAAAAACATCAGCGTGAACAGTGAATAAAATGCGATATCAATTATATTATACTCACTATATTATGATGAGGCAGATTGAGAGTCCTCTGCCTGATCACTAAGTATATGGTCTGGTGCTGCTATACCCTTTTAGGTTTGCCTCTATTAAAAGACTTTCTGGCAACATATGACAGGCTCATTCTATTCCATTCTTTAACATATGTGTATACAAGTGTTTCTCACAAAATTAGAATATCATCAAAAAGTTAATTTATTGCAGTTCTTCAATACAAAAAGTGAAACTCATAGAGAGTCATTACAAACAGAGTGATGTATTTCAAGTGTTTATTTCTGTTAATGTCGATAATTATGGCTTACAGCCAATGAAAACCACAAAGTCTTTATCTCAGTAAATTACAGTGGGTACGGAAAGTATTCAGACCCTTTTAAATTTTTCACTCTTTGTTTCATTGCAGCCATTTGGTAAATTCAAAAATGTTCATTTTTTTCCTCATTATTGTACACTCTGCACCCCTTCTTGACTGAAAAAAACCCAGAAATGTAGAAATTGTTGCAATTTTATTAAAAAAGAAAAACTGAAATATCACATGGTCATAAGTATTCAGACCCTTTGCTCAGTATTGAGTAGAAAGCACCCTTTTGAGCTAGTACAGCCATGAATCTCCTTGGGAATGCCGCAACAAGTTTTTCACACCTGGATTTGGGGATCCGCTGCCATTCTTCCTTGCAGATCCTATCCAGTTTCCGTCAGGTTGGATGATGGTGGACAGCCATTTTCAGGTCTCTCCAGAGATGCTCAATTGGGTTTAGGTCAGGGCTCTGGCTGTGCCAGTCAAGAATGTTCACAGAGTTGTTCTGAAGCCACTCCTTTGTTATTTTAGCTGTATGCTTAGGGTCAATGTCTTGTTGGAAGGTGAACTTTCAGCCAAGTCTGAGGTCCAGAACACTCTGGAAGATGTTTTCATCCAAGATATGTCTGTACTTGGCAGCATTCATGTTTCCTTCAATTGCAACCAATTATCCTGTCCCTGCAACTGAAAAACACCACCATAGCATGATTCTGCCACCACCATGTTTCACTGTTGGGATTGTATTGGGCAGGTGATGAGTCGTGCCTGGTTTTCTCCACACATACCGCTTAGAGTTATCACCAAAAAGTTCCATCTTCGTCTCATCAGACCATAGAATCTTATTTCTCATAGTCTGGGAGTCCTTCATGTGTTTTTTAGCAAACGCTACGCGGGCCTTCATATGTCTTGCACTGAGGAGAGGCTTCTGTCGGGCCACTCTGCCATAAAGCACTGACTGGTGGAGGGCTGCAGTGAGAGTTGACTTTGTGGAACTTTCTCCCATTGCCCTTCTGCATCTGTGGAGCTCAGCCACAGTGATCTTGGGGTTCTTCTTTACTGCTCTCACCAAGGCTCTTCTTCCACGTTTGCTCAGTTTGACTGGACAGCCAGGTCTAGGAAGACTTTTGGTGGTTACAAACTTCTTCCATTTAAGGATTATGGAGGCCACTGTGCTCTTAGGAACCTTGAATACTGCAGAAATTCTTTTGTAACCTTGGCCAGATGTGTGCTTTGCCACCAGGGTTGCCATCAGGGCATTACTGCCCTGATTGGTGTATGGGGCCCGAACAGCGGAGGGGGCCCGCATTGGGCTCTGTCTCTTCTGTTGATCGAGCCCCAGTGGCAGGATTCTGCTGGTGCAGTAACTGAGCCTGCGTCCGAGACGCAGGTTCAGCTACTCTAATGCCTTGTGGGCCCGTGCGGGCCCGCAAGGCAATAGTTAAAGCCACCAGCCAATCTGAGGCTGGCAACTGACATCAGCGCGCACATCACCAGCGTATGACGTCATTGTCATTCGCCGGCAAGTGCAAGCTAGAAACGCTGGGAGAGATCATCGCCGCAGGAGCGCGGCCAGGTAAGAAGAAAGTTTTTTTCATTTTTATTGAAAGCGGCAAGCCGCAATATGTTTCACCGGTAGGATGGAGACACATGGACCATGTGTCTCCATCCTGCCCAGGGCAGAATGGAGACACGGGGGCAGGATGGTAGACACAGGGGTAGGATTGGAAGCACGGGGGCAGGATGGGAGACACGGGGCAGAATGGAGACAAGGGGCAGAATGGAGACATGGGGAAGGATTGGAGACACGGGGCAGGATGGGAGACACGAGGGCAGAATGGAGATGGGGGCAGAATGGAGACACGGGAGCAGGATTGGAGACACAGGCCAGGATGGGAGACATGGAGGCAGGATGGAGACAGGGGGCAGGATTAGAGACATGGGGCAGAATTGAGACAGGGGGCACAATGGAGACATGGAGGCAGGATGGGAGACAAGTGGGCAGAATGTAGACAGGGGGCAGAATGTAGATGGGGAGAATGTAGACACGGGGCAGGATTGGAGACACGGGGGCAGGATGGAAGACACAGGAGCAGAAATGGAGTCAAGGGGCAGAACGGAGACAAGGGGCAGAATGGAGACAAGGGACAGAATGGAGACAAGGGAGAAGGATTGGAGACCCGGGGCAGGATTGGAGACACAGGGGCAGGATGGAGACATGGAGGTATGATGGGAGACAAGGGGCAGGATGGGAGACTCGAGGGCAGGATGGGAGACACGGGAGCAGGATGGGAGACATGGTACAGGATGGAGACATGGTGCAGGATGGAGACATATGGGGCAGGATGGAGACAGATGGTTCAGGATCATGGGGCAGGATGGAGACAGATGGGGCAGGATCATGGGGAAGGATGGATACGATGGAGACAGGGCAGAATCTTTGGACAAATGGGGCAGGATCATGGGGCAGGATGGAGACAGATGGTGCAGGATCATGGGACAGATGGGGCAGGATCATGGGACAGAAGGGGCAGGATCATGGGACAGATGGGGCTGGATGGGGAGATCATATGGGGCAGGATGGGACATCACATGAGGGTAGAATGGGAGAACATATAGCTGGAGTCAGGAATGAGACACATGGGGGCCAGAATGGGGCATATTATTACCATAGGGGCTAATTAAGGGATATTATTACTGCAGTGATGTATTTATTTTATTTTTTGAGGATACTTTTTTAAATGGGGAGGTCCTGTTACTGTGCAGAGCAACACTGTCGCATTTTTTTCTTCATCTGGTGTAGTTTAGAATTTTGGAAAAAATAAGTAATGTGTTCTGCAAGCGGTGCCCTAGATAACTGTGTTATTTCCTGCAGAGGCGATCCCTGGCTGGAAGAAGTGAAGGCGGTCTGTGCTGGATGAAGATTAAAAGCAAAGATGAAGGACTTCACATAGAGACATCACTGGTGAGTCAGTATGTTACCTGTACAATGACACTATACACTGTATACTATATACAGCGCTCCTGTGCACAATGTCACCAGTGATCACTGTATTACCTTTACATTATACATTATATACAGAGGTTCTGTGTATAATGTCACCGGTAATCACTGTATTACCTGTACACAGACACTACATACTAAGTACAGATCTCCTGTGTATAATGGCACTTATGGTGATATTAGTATTGCTTATTTTTATTACTGATCAGAATTGTAGTATTCAGTCACTATATGGTGGTAATATGTTGTCCGGCCATGTTGTGGCGGTATTTGTTCCTTGTATGTGCTATTATTTGGTCACTATGTGGTGGTAATATGTGGTCTGGACATGGTGTGGTGGTATTTGTCCCTTGTATGTGATATTATTTGGTCACTGTGGTGGTAATATGTGGTCTGAACATGGTGTGGTGGCATTTGTTCCTGGTATGTAGTATTATAGGTCACTGTGTAGTGGTAATGTGGTGTCTGGTAATGGTGTGGTGGTATTTGTCCCCTGTATATGATATTATTGGTCATTTTAAAAGTTGAAAAATAAGTAAAAATATACCTAAATTGTATTGTATATTTTAACAAATGATTAATAGGTTAGAGTAAAGTAGGGCCCGTCCAAAAGTCTACCTTGACGTGGTGGCGGCTTAAAAAATCATTTGACTGTGGACAGTTTGAGGGGTGGAGGCGGGGCTGGGGTGGAGCCTGGGCGGAGTCTCAAGTGGGCCCCAAAAATTTTGCCAATATGGGGCCCTGAAATTCCTAGTGACAGCCCTGCTTGCCACATTTCTGTCTCTGAGCTCCTTGGCCAGTTCCTTTGACCTCATGATTCTCATTTTGTCTGACATGCACTATGAGCTGTGAGGTCTTATATAGACAGGTGTGTGCCTTTACAAATCAAGTCCTATCAGTTTCATTAAACACAGCTGGACTCCAATGAAGGAGTAGAACTATCTCAAGAAGGGTCACAATTAAATGCACAGTATGTGGCTTAACCCCTTTCCTACATTAGACGTTCTATTCCGTCCATGTAACCTGGGACCTAAGTCCCAAGGACAGAATAGTACATCTAGCGCGATCAGCGGCGCTCACAGGGGGAGCGCAGCTGATCGCGGCCGGGTGTCAGCTGATTATCATAGCTGACACCCGGCACTATGTGTCAGGGGCGGTCATGGACCGCCCCCGACACGTTAGCCCCTGGCACCCCCTGGAAAATAGAAAAGAAAAAAAGAAATAATTTTTCCTCATGATAGGATTTATTTATACCATCAATCACATTGGTTGCTGTGTTGAATATCCTGAGTTTTTTGAATATGCATTCTGATTAGAAAGATAGTTACTGTTACAGAATTGACCATTCAGTTTGGTACTATGAATTATGGCATCATCGATTTTTATGGAATATTTTTTCATCTTTGATATTTTCCCTACTGTTTATATTGGTTACCTGATTGTTGTAATCCATGAAATTGCATTATCCTTTTGATATATTTAAAGGTATATATATTTCTTGCTGATTGTCTGTGTTTCCACCATTTTTAGGATACATTGTCCACATGCTGCAGTTTTTTAAGGTGCAGTTTCCATGTCATTAGTGCATTAATTTTTTTTTTTTTTTTTCTTTTTAGTATTTGCATTGACTTTTGTATTACATGTAATTCTGAGCATGGACACTGCTGCAAGGTACTGGCGCTCTATTATCACTTTATTTTTCCAGGTTGATAGCATAAGTTTATGTTATGGAGCACTGATGTCATTCCTGGGTGCTGGGCTATGTGAGGAGAAAGAGTTAAAAACCACCCTCCCCCCTCCCTGCCTGGCTTACAGAGCAGCAGCTTTGTTACATGTGGGGCACCTCCTGGTTCCTGATCTCTGGCTTTTGAACTGCTAGTGTCTTGTTCACAATCTCTCAGGAATACAATGCTATCTACTGTGCAGGCGTCATGACTCATTCTGGACTCAGGTTATCTTCATCACACAGCTGATGCCACACTCAGGTGTCAGTGTGCTCTGTAGTGATTGCAATTGTACTATAAAGGGGACTTGATATCATTCCTGGCTACTACCCCTGAGGAAGCTGCAGGTTAGCAGCGACACGCGTTAGGTTCTGTGGGCAGTGTGAGTAGGTAATTTTCATGTGATCCAGCAATTGCCTTCCCTCATCTATGGACTTGCATGGTAATCATTTGGATTGTTTACATACCTACAAGTGACTATTAGACTGATTGGACTTCATTGCTGCAAATTGTCCATATGTTTATACTAAACAATTTATGCATATTATATGGTGATAGAGGGCATTGTTGTGAATGCATTTTTTTTTAAACACTTATTTATATAAAACATTTCTTCCTTTGTATACTGCATGTGTTCTCCACCTGCCCACTTTTGTTTCATTTGCGGTTTTTAATTGTTTTTATTGTACACTTGGATCTCTCTGGCTATTGTATGTCAATAAAAGCCTTTTTTCACATGGACATTCTGCTGTTGCACCACACAGCATCATCAGTGGAAAAATAAAAAAGTTATAGCTCGCAGAATAAAGCAATGCAAAAATAATTAATTTTTTTATATAAAATTGTTTTCATTGCATAAAAGCACCAAAACCTAAAAAAAGACATAAATGAGGTATCGCTGTAATCATACTGACTCGAAGAATAAAACTGCTTTATCAATTTTACCACACGCGGAACGATGTAAACGCACCCCCCCAAAAGAAATTAATGAAATGCTGGTTTTTGTTCATTCTGCGTCCCAAAAATCGGAATAAAAACCGATCAAAAAATGTCACATGCCCAAAAATGGTACCAATAAAAACGTCAACTCGTCCCGCAAAAAATAAGACCTCACATGACTCGGTGGCTCAAAATATGGAAAAATTATTGCTCTCAAAATGTGGTGATGCAAAAACTATTTTTACAATAAAAAGCGTCTTTTAGCGTGAGACAGCTGCCAAACATAAAAACCCGCCATAAATAGTAAATCAAACCCCCCCCGTTATCACCCCCTTAAGGAAAAATAATAAAATAAAAAAAAAATGTATTTATTTCCATTTTCCCGTTAGGGCTAGGGGTGTGTTGTGGTTAGGGTTGGAGTTAGAATTGGGGGGTTTCCACTGTTTTTGGCACATCAGGGGCTTTCCAAATGCGACATGGCGTCCGATTTCAATTCCAGCCAAAAAAGTCAAATGGCGCTGCTTCCCTTCCGAGCTGTGCCATGTGCCCAAATTGTGGTTTACCCCCACATATGGGGTATCAGCATACTCAGGACAAATTGCACAATAACTTTTGGGGTCCTGTTACTCTTTGGAAAATAACAATTGGGGGTGAAAAGATCATTTTTGTGGAAAAAATGACTTTTTAATTGTACGGCTCTGCATTATAAACTTCTGTGAAGCACTTTGGGGTTCAAAGTGCTCACCACGCATCTAGATAAGTTTCTTGGGAGGTCTAGTTTCCAAAATGGGGTCACTTGTGGGGGGTTTCCACTGTTTAGGCACATCAGGAGCTCTCCAAACTTGACATGGCATCCAATCTGAATTCCAGCCAATTTTGCAGTGAAAAAGTCAAATGGCGCTCCTTCCCTTCCAAGCTCTGCCATGCGCCCAAACAGTGGTCCCCCCCCCCCCCCCACATATCAGGTATCGGCATACTCAGGACAAATTACACAATAACTTTTCCAGTCCAATTTCTCCTGTTACCCTTGGTAAAATAAAAAAATTGAACCTGAAATAATTATTTTTTTTTTTTTTTTGTGAAAAAAAAAAAAAAAGTTAAATGTTACATTATTATTTTTTTTTTTTTTTTGCATTCAAAAAATTCCTGTGAAGCACCTGAAGGGTTAATAAACTTCTTGAATGTGGTTTTGAGCACCTTGAGGGGTGCAGCTTTTAGAATGGTGTCACTTTTGGGTATTTTCTATCATATAGATCCCAAAAAAAAAAAAAAAAAATGGTGTTGTGAAAATCAGAAATCACTGGTCAACATTTAACACTTCTAACTTCCTAACAAAAAAAAAAATTTGTATCCAAAATTGTGCTGATTTAAAGTAAACATGTGGGAAATGTTATTTATTAACTATTTTGTGTCCCATAACTCATAATTCAAAGTTTGAAAATTGCAAAATTTTCACCATATTTCTGTTTTTTCATAAATAAACACAAGTTATAGCAAAGCAATTTTACCACTAAAGTGAAGTACAATAGGTCACGAGAAAACAATCTCAGAATTGCCTAGATCCGTTGAAAGCGTTCCAGAGTTATTACCTCATAAAGGGACAGTGGTCAGAATTATAAAAATTGGCCCGGGCGTTAACGTGCAAACCACCCTTGGTGGTAAAGGGGTTAAATATGAGTGTCTGTGCAAAGGGCCTGAATACTTATGACCATGTGATATTTCAGTTTTTCTTTTTTAATACATCTGCAATAATTTCTACATTTGTTTTTTTCAGTCAAGATGGGGTGCAGAGTGTACATTAATGAGAAAATGAAAGAACTTTTTTAAATTTACCAAATGGCTGCAATGAAACAGAGTGAAAAATTTTAAAGGGGTCTGAATACTTTCCGTACTCACTGTAGAATACTTTATAACACCAGCTTGAAAAATTATTTTAAAATCCGATATGTAGGCCTACTGAAATGTATGTTCAGTAAATGCACTCAATACTTGGTTGAGGCTCCTTTTGCATCAATTACTGCATCAATGCGGCGTGGCATGGAGGGATCAGCCTGTGGCACTGCTGGTGTTATGGAAGCCCAGGTTGCTTTGATAGCAGCCTTCAGCTCGTCTGTATTGCTGGGTCTGGTGTCTCTCATCTTCCTCTTGACAATACCCCATAGATTCTCTGTGGGGATAAGGTCAGGCGAGTTTGCTGGCCAATGAAGCACAGTGATACTGTTGTTTTTAAACCAGGTATTGGTACTTTTGGCAGTGTGGACAGGTGCCAAGTCCTGCTGGAGAATGACATTTCCATTTCCAAAAAGCTTGTTGGCAGAGGGAAGCATGAAGTGCTCTAAAATTTCATGGTAGACGGCTGCGCTGACTTTGGTCTTGATAAAACACATTGGACCTACACCAGCAGATGACATGGCTCCCCAAATCATCACTGATTGTGGAAACTTCACACTAGACCTCAAGCAGCTTGGATTGTGTGCCTCTCCACACTTCCTCCAGACTCTAGGACCTTGATTTCCAAATGAAATGCAAAATTTACTTTCATCTGAATACAACACCTTGGACCACTGAGCAACAGTCCAGTTCTTTTTCTCCTTGGCCCAGGTAAGACACTTCTGGCGTTGCCTATTGGTCATGAATGGCTTGACACAAAGGATGCAACACTTGTAGCCCATATCCTGGATACGTCTGTGTGTGGTAACTCTTGAAGCAATGACTCCAGCAGCAGGCCACTCCTTGTGAATCTCCCCCAAATTTTTGAATGGCCTTTTCTTAACAAGCCTTTCAAGGCTGCGGTTATCCTGGTTACTTGTGCACCTTTTTCTACCACACTTTTTCCTTCCAATCAAATTTCCATTAATATGCTTGGATACAGCACTCTGTGACCAGTCAGCTTCTTTAGCAATGATCCTTTGTGACTTACCCTCCTTGTGGAGTGTCAGTAACTGCCTTCTGGACAACTGTCAAGTCAGCAGTCTTCCCCATGATTGTGGAGCCTACTGAAACAGACTAAGGAACCTTTTTAAACACATTTAAGGAGTCTTTGCAGTTTTTTTTTTTTTTTTGTTAATTGTTATAATTTGCTGATATAATGATTTTGGGTTTTCAATGGCTGTAAGTCATAATCATCAACATTAACAGAAATAAACACTTGAAATAGATCAATCTGTTTGTAGTGACTCTGTATAATATGAGATTCACTTTTTGTCTTGAAGAATGGAAATAAATTAATTTTTTGATCTAATTTTGTGAGAAGCACCTGTAGATATGACTGTTCTTGTAACAAATGCTGAATATTAGTATGATATTGTTTTCTTTGTTACTGCAGGTGTCTGGTTGAGAAAGGAGAAGTGGCATTTGTGAAGCATAGCACGGTTTTTGAGAATACTGACGGTATGTCTTACAACTGTCTCAAAGTCTGACATTTTAGTTATTAGTAGTGGATGAGTACAGCATGCTAGCCTTTTTGACCATAGTTACTGCACTGTGGCCTATTTGCCAATTTTTGCCTTAATGAAATTTGCAAGCTCCAGACATCACTAGAATGCTAAGAAACAGCCACGTTCCTGCTCGGAGACTTATAAGATTCACAAATTACCTGTGAAATCTCTATCTCTACCATAATGTTATAATCAGGATCCCCAGTTCAAGAAAAGTATATAGCTCCATACCCTCCATTTAGGGCAGCTCAACTCAATCAGGTTTCTCAAACAATTAACCAGGAGATGAAATTATAAAATAATTAGCTTAGTCCATCTTTGGGAACAATTGTTTTTCTTAAATGCATACATTTTGGCTAAAATTAATTTTTTAAATGGTGTTTCATTGAAAAATAAGCCTGACACCATTTAAAGGGAACATGTCACCAGAAATAAAGCTGTTAACCTGCAGGTTAATAGCGTTATTATGCTGCCTGCCGCCTGCACACTGCCAAATGCAGCTAGGAGAAAATGTATCTTTTTCTCCCCGCCAACATTCTGTATTCAGTCACCGAGGCCCTGACACTGGCTCTACACTGTGGCCGCTTGTAAGTCCAGGCCGAGAGTGTGGATACAGCAGCCGTTCTGTATACTCAGTGATGACTAAACCCATGCTGGCGCCGCCCTCATGACTGTATACTGAATGCTGGCGGGGAGAATAAAGATCATTTTTTCCCCTCTGCATTCGGCTGCGTGCAGGTGGCAGGCAGCATAATAACTGTTAACCTGTAGATTAACCACATATCTGCAGACTTACAGCGTTATTTCTGATGACAGGTTCCCTTTAACTTCTATGGCCTTTGTGTTGCACTTTCTATTACTGGCTGCAGGAGGAGTTAACTGAGAATCCGTCTGTGAGCTTCTCATTGTCAATGGGAGAGTTTCTAACTCTTATAAAACTTTTCATATCTACCCTTTTTTTTTTTTTTTTTTTTTTTTTATAGCTGCTTAGAACTTGCTTATGACCGCAGACAACATCAAAGTTGAATGTGCAGGAAAACAGAAGCCTGTAAAAGCTATACGGTGCCAAAATTTTTAATTAAATCAAATTGTAAAGAATTTTTTTTAGCTCAAAACCCATGCATTTAACCCCTGTCTGACATATGACGTACTATCCCGTCCATGTGCCCTGGGCCTTAATGCCCATTGACAGGATAGTACGTCATACACTATCAGCCGCGTGTCAGCTGATTATCACAGCTGACACCCGGCACTAAGTGCCAGGAGTGGTCATGGACCGCTCCCAGCACTTTAATCCCCGGCACACTGCGATCAAACATGATTGCAGTGTTCCGGTGGCATAGAGAAGCATCACACAGGGAGGGGGCTCCCTGCATGCTTCCGTCAGAGCAACGCGATGTGATCGCCTTGTTCTGAGGTTCTCCCTGCAGACCCCGGATTCAAGATGGCTGCGGGGCTTATACATCCTGACCAAACCGGCTTTATGCCTGGTAGAGTACTTCTATTAACACCAGGCGAGTCCAATCGGTGGTCCAATATAACTCTTTGATTCCTGACAACAATTGGGCATTGGCGTCGCTGGACGCGGCCAAGGCCTTTGACTCTCTTGAGTGTCCTTTCCTATCTGCATGTTTGCAGAGATATGGTTTTGGTGATAAGTTTTTAAAATGGGCTAGCATACTATATATGAAACCCAAAGCTCTTATAATTGTAAATAATTCCATATCTGAGTCATTTTTATTATATAGGGGACCCGTCAGGGGTGCCCCCTTTCCCCGGCCCTCTTTTCCCTTGCGATCGAGGCATTATCAATACGCATAAGGTCTTCCCCTGATATTAGGGGTTTAGATATAGCAGGTCGTGTAGACACTATCGGTTTATATGCTGACGACATGGTGATATTTATGGATAGGGCGGAGGAAGCACTACCGCAGGTGATTGCCACTATAGATAAATTCAGTAAATACTCGGGCTTGTATATAAACTGGGAGAAGTCTGCTCTATTGCCTCTCTCTCATACCCCGATGTCCCATCTTGAGACCCTTTCCTCGCTGCCTATTGTATCTAATTTCAAATATCTAGGTATCCACATATCTCAATACAGTAAACTTGACCTACAACTTAATGTCCACTCATTGCTAGAACTAGTCAAATCTAAATTTGTGACTTGGAGTAAACTCTCACTATCTGTAGCCAGTCGTATTAACCCCTTAACGACCGTCGATACACCTTTTAATGGCAGTAGTTAAGGGTACTTAACCCCTTCCTGACATCAGACGTACTACCCTATGCCCATGGACGGGATAGTACGTCATAGCCATCAGCAGCGCTCACGGGGGAGCGCCGCTGATCGCGGCCGGGTGTCAGCTAATTAGGTCACGGACCGCCCCCAGCACGTTAACCCCTGGCACACTGCGATCAAACATGATCGCAGTGTAACGGGGGATTAGGGAAGCATCGGCAGGGAGGGGCTCCCTCCGTGCTTCCCTGAGACCCCCGCAGCAGCATGATGTGCAGCGCTGCTGTGGGGGGCCTCCTTCCCTGCAGGTCCCTGGATCCAATATGGCGGCGGGGACCTTTGGGGGCCTGCAGGGAGGCGGCTTCCTCACTGCCTGCAGAGCGCAGGCATGAGGAAGTCTTCTGCAGCACCTGTCAGATCGCTGATCTGTCACAGCGCTGTGTGATGTGTCAGATCAGCGATCTGACACATGACAGTGATGCCCCCCCTGGGACAATGTAATAAAGTTAAAAAAAAAAGTGTAAAAATAATTTATAAAAAAATCGCTAAATAAATTAAAAACAAAAAATATTCCCTAATTCATTTTTTGGAAATGAAAAAAACAAAACAATAAAAGTACACATATTTAGTATCTCCGTGTCTGTAATGACCCGCCCTATAAAACTGTCCCATTAGTTAACCCCTTTAGTGAACCCCTTAAAAAATAAAAATAAAAAACAAAGCAAAAAATAATGCTTTATCATACCGCCGAACAAAAAGTGCAATAACGCGCGATCAAAAAGACGGATATAAATAACCATGGTACCGCTGAAAACGTAATCTTGCCTCGCAAAAAACGAGCTGCCACACAGCATCATCAGCAAAAAAAATAAAAGTTCTAGCTCGCAGAATAAAGCAATGCAAAAATAATTATTTTTTATATGAAATTGTTTTCATTGCATAAAAGCGCCAAAACATAAAGACATAAATAAGGTATCGCTGTAATCCTACTGACCTGAAGAATAAAACTGCTTTATCAATTTTACCGCATGTGGAACGGTGTAAACGCACCCCCCCCAAAAATTCTTGAAATGCTGGTTTTTGTTCATTCTGCGTCCCAAAAATCGGAATAAAAAGCAATCAAAAAATGTCACGTACACATAAATGGTACCAATAAAAACGTCAACTCGTTCCACAAAAGACAAGACCTCATATGACTCAGTGGGTCAAAATATGGAAAAATTTTAGCTCTCAAAATGTGGTGATGCAAAAACTATTTTTACAATAAAAAGCGTTTTTTTTAGCATATGACAGCTGCCAAACATAAAAACACGCTGTAAATAGTAAATCAAACCTCCCTTTATCACCCCCTTAGGTAGGGAAAAATAATAAAATTTAAAAAAAAATGTATTTTTTCCCTTCACCCATGACAGCACCACCTGAGAGAGGGATCCGCCCCGCCAGGACAGGAACCTACTGAGACATAAGGGGCGGCACCTCTCCCCCGCTTCAGTTGGGTTCCTGTCCTGGAAGGAATCCCACTGTGGCGGTGCCTGTCATGGGCGAAGAAAAAGATAAGACCCAGGCCCGTCCCGGCGCGGGAAGAACAGGTAGCTTACCTGTAGCGCCGGCCGTCGGGTCCTGGAAGCGCAGTCCCTGGGGCTCCGGGTTCGTGCGGGCGTGGATGGGATTCCGGTGGCTCCGGGAAGCCCCCACCGCGCCGCCCTCCCCTCGCGCACGCCGCATCTCGATCCCCGTGGTAGGGGAGAGACGCTGGCGTCTTCCGGCCGCTGACGTCAGCGGCGCTTGGAATGCTGGGTGCGCCGGCTGACGTCAGCAGAAGGCGACGGTGTAATGGCGCTGGGTGCGACGCCGGCCGGCTTCTGAAGCGCTGAGCCGGCGGTCGCAGGGGGGAGGGGAGGAAGACGCTCACCAGGCGGAGGCATGCAATTTAAAAGGAGGAAGACAGCTGTAGATCGGCGGTGCAAAATGGAGTCCGAGCAGGAACGTTCAGCGTCCCTGCCTCCCTCACAGCCCTCTGGCAGGAAGCATGGAAGCCATTCAAGCAGCAGTCGCCCCAGCTGCAGGTCGGGGCACTCCTCAAGGTCCAAAGAGCGCGGGTCAGGTGCTCCGATGCAGCCTCCAAGTCCGGTACCCTTGATTACGGGTGGTGAGTGATCTTCGTGAATGTTAACAGTATATTAATAGGGGTTTTCTATTGTATGCTTCACCCTGTAGGAAAGGCCCAGAAAAGCGGGAAGCAAGAAGAGGAATAGGGGTTGTGCTATATGTAAATCTCCCCTAGCAAGAGACTGGCAAAAAGATCTCTGTGCTTCGTGCATTCAGCGGACTATGGCGGAGGAAGCGCCTAGTTTCGCAGCCAATCTAATATCTGCCCTCAGGTCAGAAATGGAAGGCTCAATTAAGTCCTTATTGAAAAAAGGGAAAAAAAGCAGGAAGGATTTCCCTAGTTCCCCCTCAGATTCCGCATCAGTATCATCTCAGGCGGAAAAATCATCCTCCTCAGACTCCTCAGATAGTGACACAGGGGGTAAGCCATGTTTCCCTGTAGAAGATACAGATGCCCTCCTAAAGGCCATTAGAACCACAATCGGCCTACAGGAAGAAAGGGCGGCTAAAACCCTAGAGGACGTCATGTTTGGGGGGCTTCAGGAGAGGAAAAAACGAACCTTTCCAGTAAACGCGAAAATCCAGGCGCTTATTGAGAAGGAGTGGAAAGCCTGAAAAATCGGGGGCCCTTCCATCCGCCTCTAAGAGACGATACCCCTTTGAATACAAGGATACGGAGGTATGGGACAAGGTCCCAAAAATAGATGCAGCGGTGTCCAGATCTTCCAAAAGGTCGGCCCTGCCCTTGGAAGATGCAGGGGTTCTTAGAGACCCGCTGGACAAAAAAGCGGACTCATATTTGAGGCACGCATGGGAAGCGACAGCAGGAGGTCTAAAGCCGGCGATAGCGGGCACCTGCACGGCACGCTCCCTCATGATTTGGCTGCAGCAGTTAGAAGAGAAGCTGGCGTCAGGGGTCCCAAGAGAGAAGATCTTATCAGACATATATCTCTTGCACGGGGCAGCGGCTTTTTTGGCAGATACCTCGGCGGACTCTATGCGATTGACAGCCAGAGCAGCATCACTATCAAATGCTGCTAGACGCGCGTTATGGCTTAAGGGCTGTCCGGGTGACCTTCAGTCCAAGGCCAAATTGTGCTCTCTCCCCTGCGATGGTCGATTCCTGTTCGGCAAGAACTTGGACGATATTTTGGAGAAAGCAGGCGATAAGAAAAAAGGCTTCCCCAGATTCCCTATGGATCAGAGGAGACAGCCCTTTCGGAGGGGGAGATTCAATAGAGGGCGTCCTCCCGCTGACAGGAGAAGATGGGAGGATAAAAGAAAGAAAGAATCAGGGTTTATGTTTGGTGGAGGCACCTCCACCTCAAAAAAGTCACCACAATGACGCCGGTATTCCAGTAGGAGGGAGATTGGCACTCTTTTTCCAGGCCTGGGAAAAGATCTCCTCCAATACCTGGATTCTGAGCATCCTAAAAGAAGGCCTGAAAATCCCCTTTATTCGTCAGCCAAAACCCGTGGTCGTCATCACACCTATCAGGAAGATGACCGAAGAACAACTGGCCTTAGAAACAGAAATCCTGAGCCTGATAGACAAGCGGGTACTGTCCGAGGTGCCACGCTTACAGGAAGGAAAGGGGTTTTATTCACCCCTTTTTCTAATAAAAAAACCGGATCAGTCGTTCAGGACAATCATAAATCTCAGACGCCTCAATCTTTGGATAAGGAACCCGACCTTCAAGATGGAATCAGTGACTACGGCAGTGAAGCTGCTACATCAAGATTGCTTCATGGCCGTAGTCGATTTAAAGGATGCGTATTATCACATCCCTATCCTTCCAGATTACCAAAAATACCTGAGGGTAGCGCTTTATATTCAGGGCACACTAAGGCACTTTCAGTTCAGGGCTCTTCCGTTTGGCATATCCATAGCCCCGAGGGTCTTCACCAAGGTCATAGCGGAAGTGACAGCCTTTCTCCGGATTCACGATACGGTCATAATGCCATACCTGGACGATTTTCTTATAGTGGGCAGTTCAGAGGACCACTGTACAGCACAGTTGACTCAGGTGATCAACACCTTGCAAGAGTTAGGGTGGATAGTCAATTTCAAAAAATCAAAATTACAACCCCTAAAGAAACAGACCTTCCTAGGATTTATACTGGACTCAGAAAGGCAAGAGTGTCTGCTCCCAGAGTCCAAGATAGAGAAGGTACAAAATCTGGCCTTGGAGGGCTGAAACCAACCATGTATGACATTAAGAAAAGCAATGTCCCTACTAGGTACCCTAACATCCTGTATTCCGGCGGTCAGGTGGGCTCAGTTTCACACCCGGCAACTCCAGGGGGAGATACTAAGAGCACAAAGATCGCTAAGAGGGCGTTTGGAAGGGAAGCTGGAGCTTTCCTCAAAAACCAGAGACTCTCTCAACTGGTGGTTGAACGGGACAAATCTGACCTTAGGAATACCATGGGACAGACAGGCGACAGATATAATTTTAACAGATGCAAGCTCCTCGGGGTGGGGGGCACACCTAAGGGGCCTCATAGGTCAGGGTTCCTGGACACCTCAAGAAAGGAAGGCATCCTCCAACCTGAGAGAACTGTGGGCAGTGGGCAAGGCCCTAAGCCACTTCATTCCGCTACTCCAGGGTCGAGACGTACGCATCATGTCAGACAACAAGGTAGCAGTGGCATACATCAACCACCAAGGTGGGACAAAATCACACTCCTTAATGGAAGCAGCAACAGACATTCTGAGCAGTGCAGAGGAACACCTACACTCCGTGACAGCCCTACACATAAAAGGGGCAGAAAACATAGAGGCAGATTTCCTGAGTCGCAATACCCTGAGGCAAGGAGAATGGGCGCTAAACCGGTCCATTTTTCAAAAGATAATTCAGCTTTGGGGGGAACCGGTGATAGACCTCTTTGCAAACAAGCACAACAGGCAAACAGAAAGGTTCTGCTCTCTAAACCCGAGGGAAAATCCATGGGCAGTGGACTCATTGCACATCCAGTGGAACTTCAGACTGGCTTACGCGTTCCCCCCAGTAGCTCTGATCCCAACTGTGGTAAGAAAAATCAGAAACGATCAAGCCAGGGTGATTCTAATAGCTCCATTCTGGCCAAAAAGGCCCTGGTTCGCTCTGCTACGGAAGATGTCCCTCTCCGATCCATGGGTTCTGCCAGAAATCCCGGACCTACTAGCTCGGGGTCCAATATTGCACGCTCAGGTCAAAGGATTCCATCTGATGGCGTGGAATTTGAAAGGTCGCTTTTAATGGATAGGGGGTTCTCCCCTGGGCTGGTGGCCACTCTGCTAAAAAGCAGGAAACCGGTGACTACTAACATCTACGGCAGAACATGGGATAAGTTCCTACAGTTCTTGGGTAAGCCGTTAGGAAAAGAACCCCCCGATTAGGGCCATCCTAGAGTTCTTACAATCTGGGTTGCAGATGGGGTTAGCAGTAAACACACTTAAGGTTCAGGTGTCGGCACTAGGGGCGCTCTACAATTGCAAACTGGCATCAGATAGGTGGATAGCCAGATTTATTAAATCCTGCCATAGAGCTAAGCCTATTCCAATACCCAGAATAGCCCCCTGGGATTTAAACCTGGTGTTAGAAGCCCTTACAAAAGATCCGTATGAGCCATTACATCAGCTACCCCTAAAGTTCTTGACCCTAAAAACAATCCTGTTAGTAGCCCTCACATCAGCCCGCAGGATAAGCGACTTACAGGCTCTCTCAGTAAATCCTCCTTACACGCAAGTCTTTCAGGATAGGGTAGTTTTAAGAACAGACCCCAGTTATCTGCCCAAGGTAGTATCAGATTTCCATCGGGGTCAGGAAATTGTCCTTCCATCCTTTTGCGAAAATCCAAAAAATCTGGGGGAGGAAAAATTCCATAGTCTGGATGTTAAAAGGGCTCTCGTAGAATATATATCTGCCACTAGCCAGTGGAGGAGGTCACAGTCCCTATTCGTAGCTTTTCAGGGTGCCAGGAAAGGCTATGGGGTTTCAAAAGGGACTATTGCTAGATGGATTAGGGAAGCCATTAGTGTAGCCTATTCAGCTAGTGGTATCCCGATTCCTGACTGCATCAAGGCTCATTCCACCAGAGCCGTGGCGACCTCCTGGGCTGAAAAGGCAGAGGTATCAATCGAACAGATTTGTAAGGCCGCTACCTGGGCCTCACCTTCAACCTTCTTTAAGCACTATAGATTAAATCTATCCTCCTCTGCTGACTTAACCTTTGGTAGAAGGGTGCTGCAAGCGGTGGTCCCTCCCTAAGGTGTTTCGAAGTCTCCAAAAATCTCTCAGGTGGTGCTGTCATGGGTGAAGGGGAAAACCACCATGGTTACTTACCGGTAGCCGGTTTTTCCGGAACCCATGACAGCACCCGTACATTCCCCCCCTTTTTCACTGTATGGGTGTGCACAATTAGTAGGGTGTTTTGAGTGTTGTGGTGTTGGATTAAACATGTAACTAACCGGGAAGTCCTCTCAATGCTCTGTAACCCAACTGAAGCGGGGGAGAGGTGCCGCCCCTTATGTCTCAGTAGGTTCCTGTCCTGGCGGGGCGGATCCCTCTCTCAGGTGGTGCTGTCATGGGTTCCGGAAAAACCGGCTACCGGTAAGTAACCATGGTGGTATTTCCATTTTCCGGTTAGGGCTGAGATTGGGGTTAGGGTTGGAGATAGAATTGGGGGGGGGTTTCCACTGTTTGGGCACATCAGGTGCTCTCCAAACGCAGCATAGTGTCTGATCTCAATTCCAGCCAATTCTGCGTCAAATGGTGCTCCTTCCCTTCCAAGCTCTGTCAGGCACCCAAACAGTGTTTTACCCCCGCATATGGGGTTTCAGCCTATTCAGGACAAATTGCAAAACAACTTTTGGGGTCCAATTTCTCCTGTTATGGGTCGCCCGCCAGGGCCGTGGGGTACTCGGAGCGGGGCCCGTTGATTTCAATGGGAGATGTCACAGTGGCGGTGACCCGGTCCGTGGCCCTGGGCGTCCATGTAAAAGAAATAGTGTGGCTGATGATTAAAGTTTATAAGTGGATGATTCGTGACGCCACATGTGGTGTTCGGCAATGAGTATGTTAAGCCGACGCTGCAGACAGATCCTCTGGGACAGATTGTGTGGTGCAGCAATGATGTTGTGGCCCTTCACAGGTAGGGCTGTCGTCCCAGTGCAGTGTAGATGGAGAGGTAGTGAGGAGAGCGTAATGGTGCAGTGTTAAGCACAGAGATGTAGCAGTGCTGAGTGGGTTGGCGCGGGAATAAGCGGAGGACACCAGGGCATGTAGTTCCAAAGCTTTACTCAGTCTGTTGAGCATACAGGTGCCCGCATCCGTGCCGTGTCCTCCAGGTCAGGGGCTCAGCCAACCTCCAGGCAAGATGAAGTACTCCGTTCCAACACTCCGCCAACATATATGCCTTTTCTGAACGTCTCCTTTCTAGCGCTTGTAATGAAGTACTTGTGGTTGTGTGTTAAACCCAAGTTCCTCGTTTAAGATGTTCCTTTGAACTCTACTTGTATGGCAGACAGCTGTAGCCTGCTTCGAGGACGCCTTACTACCAAGTCCCGGCTCACTCACGTTGCTATTGTGCCCCCAAGTCTTGTGTGGGAATAAAGTGGTGACAACTTCTATTCCTCCGGTGTCTGCAGCAGGACCATTAGTATCCATACAACCTCGGGGACTGGACCCCGGCCATGCGCTTAGAACTTGAGGAAGGGTTCCACTCCGACCCTAGTCCTTAGTTCTCTTCTCCTTACGTTCCGTACAAATCTTTCTTTCTTATGGAGAATCAGGCTTTCTATATCTCTTTCCAGTGCCAGCAGCTCCAGGTCACAGGAGACTGCTGCAGCACCTCCCTCCATCCATCCCACTCAGGGGATCTTCTCTCAGACTGACCTAGTCCTAATCATCTTCCGCTCACTTGTGCAACTAAGCTCCACCCACCTCCCAGCACTCTTCGTGTTCCAAGCAGGGAGCCACCAAAGGTGCTTTGCTACACTACCATGTTGCGTGGGATGCAGGTGTTGGAGCGTGGTCTGGTGTCTCCACCTTACCTGGATGATGGGGCGCAACACCTCAGGAGGAGGTGCAGTATCTCTGTGGCGACTGAACCCTCAGGGGTGCCACAGTTTTCCTTGGGAAAATAAAAAAATTGGGGACTAAAAGATCATGTTTGTGGAAAAAATGATTTTTTTTTTTTTGTTTTCATGCCCGGGCGTTATAAACTTCTGTGAAGCCCTTGAGGGTTCACAGAGCTCACCACACATCTAGATAAGTTCCTTGGGGGTTTAGTTTCCAAAATGGGGTCCACAGTTTAGGTATATCAGGGGCTCTCCAAAGGCAATATGACACCCGTAGACCATTCCATCAAAGTCTGCATTCCAAAACATCACTACTTCCCTTCCAAGCCCCGATGTGTGCCCATACAGTAGTTTTCTCCCATATATGGGGTAGCAGTGTACTCAGGACAAATTGTACAAAACTTTTGTGGTCCAATTTCTCCTGTTACCCTTGGGAAAATAAAAATATTGGGGACTTCCCTTCCGAGCTCTCCCATGCACCCAAACAGTGCCCCCCCAACAAATAGGGTATCAGCGTACTCAGGACAAATTGCACAACTTTTGTGGTCCAATTTCTCCTGTTACCCTTGGGAAAATAAAAAATAGCGGGCTAAAAAAATCATTTGAGGAAAGTGATTTTTTTATTACTCTGCGTTGTAAAATTCTGTGAAGCACTTGGGGGTTCAAAGCGCTCAACACACATCTAGATAGGCTTCTTCGGGGTCTAGTTTCCAAAATGGGTTCATTTGTGGGGGTTTCTACTTTTTGGCACATCAGGGGCTTGGCAAACACAACATGACTCCCTTAGAACATTCCATCAAAGTCTGCAATCCAAAACGGCGCTCCTTCCCTTCCGAGCTCTCCCATGCACCCAAGCAGTGGTTCCCCCCCCCCACATATAGGGTATGTTGAGAGTTCATTTTCCCCTTCACCATTGAGGTCTGATGAACTCCCTCTTCTGGTGAAGGAAGGTAGTGAGGCTGATTACAAAGCACCTGAGCAGAATGATGATGACTGGGATTGCTGACTGGATATAAGGCAGCCAACGCCCTTCTGCCTTGCGTGTGATTACACTGAGGGATTCTTGGAGACCAGTCTGATTCCTGCTCCTCAAAAGCTAAGTTTTCTGCTCTACTTTTTGCATTTGTGTTTTGTTTTGCCTTGTTTTTCTGGATTTCTGCCTTTCCCTGCTGGGTGAGCTGAATTCCTTTTTGCTCTGTCTTCAGATAATACCTGAGTACTGATATAGTCTTTTTGAAGCCTAGCATCATCAGGGCTTTTTTTCCCTATCAGTCTGTTGGCTCTTGTTTTTGAGAGGGTTTTGGCGGATTGCAGACAGCAGCTTTTCTATTCTGTCCTATTTAGTTAGCTTGGGCCCTATCTTTCTATCTGTGTTAGTGTTTTCATCTTGCTTCACCGTCATTATATGTTGGGGGCTGCCTATTGCTTTGGGGTCTGCTCTGGGGCAGTTTAGTTTTTCCCCTTTCTGTCTTTAGGCTATGTAGTTCTCCGGCTGTGATCGAGGGGTCTAGGGCACCGTAGGAACCCCCCACGGCTACTGCTAGTTGTTGTTGTTAGGTTCAGGGGTCTGCAATCCGATAGCTGCCAAATTCTTTGGTTTTCTGGACTTGGCTAGTATTTCTGTTTTTGCCTCCTACGGTGACTCATTCATAACAGAATCACCCGCCATACCGTAGATCCTATGGTACTCAATAGCAGCAAAGAATTGTAAAAAAAAAAAAAAGTGTGTGTATATTTTTTCCTCTATATCTCTGAGGCCGTAGGGGGAATTTTTTTTTTTCTCTCAATGGAGATAAAGCAATTGTCTGATCGTGTGGAGCAGCTCGCTGCAGAAGTGCGGGGAATTTCCGCCTACCTTGCTCATTCACATGCTGCTGAAACAAAGATCCCTACTCCTGATGTGTATTTTGGGGAGCGGTCTAAATTTTTGAATTTCAAAAATAATTATAAATTATTTTTTGCCTTGAAGCCTAACTCGTCAGGGAGCTCCGCGCAGCAGGTTAAAATTGTCATCTCTTTGCTGCGTGGCGATCCCCAGGATTGGGCGTTTTCTTTGAAACCTGATGATCCTATTCTGAATAATGTGAACGCATTTTTTCAAGCCTTGGGGTTGTTGTATGATGAACCTAATGCTATTGATCAGGCTGAAAAGACCCTGTTGGCATTGAGCCAGGGTCGAGATTCTGCAGAATTGTACTGTCAAAAATTCCAAAAGTGGGCGGTCCTTACTACCTGGAATGATAAAGCATTGGCAGCTCTCTTTCGGAAGGGTTTGTCGGAAGCCGTAAAAAATACTATGGTGGGATTTCCTGTTCCCTCTGGTCTTGACGATTCTATGTCATTAGCCATTCAGGTTGATCGGCGTTTACGTGAACGCAGGACTGCACGAGAGGTGTTGCCACCTGTTGAACAAGTGTCTGAACCTATGCAATGTGATAGTTTTGTCCAGGGAGCAATGTCGGGAGTTCAGAAGGCGTAATAAGCTGTGCTTTTTTTGTGGAGATGCCTCGCATATTATTTCTGTCTGTCCTAAACGAGAGAAACGTTTTGCACACACGTTTGCTGTGGGTGGTGTTTAACCTAAGTTTCTTCTGGCAATTACTCTGATCTGCTTCCTGTCCACATTTTCCGCCAAGGCTTTTGTGGATTCGGGAGCAGCCCTAAACCTAATGGACTTGGATTTTGCTAAACATTGTGGATTTCCGATGACACCTCTGCGGACGCCTATCCCTTTGAGGGGGATAGATGCTACTCCTTTGGTGAAAAATAAACCTCAGTTTTGGACCCAGGTGGTAATGCGGGTCTCCCCAGACCATCAAGAAAATTGCAGATTTTTGGTGTTGCATAATTTGCATGATACCATTGTTCTGGGGTTTCCCTGGTTGCAAATTCATAATCCAGTTTTGGATTGGAAATCTGTGTCTGTGGTGAGTTGGGGTTGTCGGTGTGCCCTTAGTGAGGCTCCGGTTTTTTCCACCTCTCCTCAGTCGCATGATGTTCCTGACTATTTGGCGGACTTTTATGATGTATTTAGTGAGAATGAGTCTGCGTCTTTGCCTCCTCATAGGAGTTATGACTGTGCAATTGATCTGAGCCCGGGGTGTAAATTTCCCAAGGGTCGGCTCTTCAATTTATCTGTACCCGAGCATGAGGCTATGCGATCCTATATTAAGGAGGCGTTGGAAAAGGGTCATATTAGACCATCCTCTTCACCCTTAGGTGCCGTTTTTTTTTCGTGGCCAAAAAGGATGGTTCATTAAGGCCTTGTATTGATTATCGTGCCCTCAACAAAATTACTATTAAATATCAGTATCCGTTACCCCTGATTTCGGATCTATTCTCTAGAGTTAAAGGTGCTTGCTGGTGTCATGGTCACGTGTCTCTGGACGCAGCGGGTACCGCAAGGTGAACCCATAACACACGTGACCCTGGAAACACCGCCTCCAGTGGGGCGCATTTAAATAATAAAACGTGCAGGTGGATACGCCGCCTCCACCTGGCGAATTTAGGTATTACACGTTATACAATAATTCTGGAAACCCCGCCTCCAGTAAGGCGAATTTAAAAAATAAGGGGGAACCTGGGAAACATTAACAATGGTGGGCCCTGCAATAGGGAATAGGGACATGGAGACCTCCTGAGCTCCCCTGAGCCAGTGTCCCTGCACTCCTAACGTTCCCTATACAGGCTCCGCGCCTGTCGCCGCACGCGAACCTTAACCCCTTGCTCGCCCTGACCCTAAACCCTCACTAGGGAATTGGGCGGTGCGGAAACTAATCCCACCACTGCACTAACAACACACATGAGGAAAGAAACAATACAGGGGGACACCACTTAGCTTTATGCTCTGTGCTTATGCTCCTGCAACAGAGCCCTCCACCTGCGTGCGTCTTCTCCTCCACCCGGATCCATCACCATAACGGGATCCTTCACCATAGTGCAGCCTTGGAGCAGAGTCCACCACCAGTTGCTGCTGCTTAGTAACAGAGTCCCAAGGATGAGTTCAGCTTCTGCCACGAAGTCAAGCATGCTTGAGTCCAGCTCAGCAGCCAAGTCCCACATGGTGAGTGCCACTCTCCATAGTAGCCACTCCACCAGTCCATGCAGACACTTCCTGCTGACACCATCACTGCGACCCCACCACGCCATGCCAGCTCTTCGTCCAGACACCATAGCTGACACACTCCCCCCCGGCTAAGCTGCACCGGACTCCTCCTCAGCTCCATCCTTCCACCAGGCTCTCACAAACTCAAATGACAGAATCAATATCACCAGCCGTGATTGCACACCCCTAGCACACCTTTATAGGGTGTCACACCTGATCCATAATTCCGTGCACAAAAAACCTAAAGTGTGATACCACTAACCACCACCGGGGACAGTCAAGACACCTTGGAACTTTCCAAAGTAAAAAAAGTTCACCCAGTGCAATTTTAAACTGTCAGATCATGACAGCTGGTTTACCAAGCTTGACCTCAGGGGGCGTATAATCTTATTCGCATGAAGCATGGGGATGAATGGAAGACGGCGTTTAATACTCCGGAGGGACATTTTGAGTACCTGGTGATGCCTTTTGGGCTCACTAATGCCCCTTCTGTCTTTCAGTGCTTCATGAACGACATTTTCCGAGACTTTGGATAAATTTTTGATTATCTATCTGGATGATATTTTGATCTTCTCCAAGGATTGGGATTCTCATGTGGAACATGTTCGGACTGTGTTCCGGATCTTGAGGGAGAATTCCCTGTATGTCAAGGGATCGAAATGCCTTTTTGGGGTACAGAGGATTTCATTTTTGGGATTTATTTTGTCTCCGTCAACTATTGAAATGGACCCGGCCAAGGTACAGGCCATTTATGATTGGGTTCAGCCCACTTCTTTGAAGGCCCTTCAGAAGTTTTTGGGTTTTGCT
This sequence comes from Dendrobates tinctorius, assembly GCF_039654945.1. Lineage (NCBI taxonomy): Eukaryota > Metazoa > Chordata > Amphibia > Anura > Dendrobatidae > Dendrobates > Dendrobates tinctorius. The sequence continues at coordinate 14,458,700 of NW_027361728.1, forward strand.
AATTTTTAGTGGAAATTTATAGCAAAATTTTCTAGTATTGCCAAGCCATTGACTGATCTGACTAAAAAGGGTGCTGATGTGTTGAATTGGTCTCCGGAGGCTGTTTCTTCCTTTCAGGAGCTGAAGCGAACATTCACTTCTGCCCCGGTTTTGCGGCAACCTGATGTCTCACTCCCGTTCTAGGTAGAGGTGGACGCTTTTGAGATTGGTGCAGGAGCTGTTTTGTCCCAAAAGGATCCTGTAACATCTAAAATGAATCCCTGTGCTTTCTTTTCCCGAAAGTTCTCCCCATCTGAACGTAACTATGATGTGGGGAATCGGGAACTGTTAGCCATGAAATGGGCATTTGAGGAGTGGAGACATTGGTTGGAGGGAGCTAAACACCAAGTCGTGGTCCTCACTGACCACAAGAATTTGATTTACCTGGAGTCGGCCAAACGCTTGAACCCTAGACAGGCTAGGTGGGCCTTGTTTTTTACACGTTTTGATTTTGTGGTCTCTTTTCTTCCTGGCACTAAGAATGTCAAGGCAGATGCCCTCTCTAGGAGCTTCTTTGCTGATTTTCCTGTGGTGACCAAGCCTGCTACCATCTTAGGCGAAGGGGTAGTTCTTTCTGCCATCTTGCCCGATTTGAGACGTGCTCTGGAAAAGTTCCAGGAGGACAAACCTGAGCGTTGTCCCAGTGGAAAATTTGTATGTTCCTGACCAGTGGAAGAAGAGAGTGATGTCTGAAGTTCATTGCTCTGCATTGGCTGGTCATCCAGGTATTTTTGGTACTCGAGATTTGGTGAGTCGGTCTTTTTGGAGGCCCGCCTTGTTTCGTGATGTCAGGAATTTTGTGCAGTCCTGTGGGACTTGCTCCCGGTCTAAACCTTGTTCTCGCTCTAGTGGGTTGTTGATGCCTTTGCCGGTCCCCAGGAGGCCATGGACCCATATTTCAATGGATTTCATCTCTGATATGCCTGTCTCTCAAAGGATGACTGTTATTTGGGTGATTTGTGATAGGTTCTCTAAGATGGTTCACCTTGTACCACTCCCTAAGTTGCTGTCTTCCTCTGAGTTGGTGCCCCTGTTTTTGCAACAGGTGGTTCGCTTGCACGGGATTCCTGAGAACATTGTATCTGACAGAGGAGTTCAATTTGTGTCTAGATTTTTGGAGGACTTTCTGTTCCAAGCTGGGAATTCAGTTGTCCTTCTCCTCTGCGTTTCACCCTCACACCAATGGGCAGACGGAGAGAACAAACCAGACTTTGGAGTTGTATTTGAGATGTTTTATTTCTGCCGATCAGGATGATTGGGTTTCATTTTTGCCCTTGGCCGAATTTGCTTTAAATAATAGAGCTAGTTCTGCCACTTTGATGTCACCTTTTTTTTGTAACTTTGGGTTTCACCCTCGATTTTCTTCAGGGCAGGTGGAGCCTTCTGCCTGCCCAGGTGTTGACACTGTGAGGTAGTGAGGCTGATTACAAAGCACCGGAGCAGAATGATGATAACTGGGTGACTGGGATTGCTGACTGGATATAAGGCAGACGACGCCCTTCTGCCTTGCGGGTGATTACACTGAGGGATTCTTGGAGACCAGTCTGATTCCTGCTCCTCAAAAGCTAAGTTTTCTGCTCTACTTTTTGCATTTGTGTTTTGGTTTTGTTTTGCCTTGTTTTTCTGGATTTCTGCCTTTCCCTGCTGGGTGAGCTGAATTCCTTTTTGCTCTGTCTTCAGATAATACCTGAGTACTGATATAGTCTTTTTGAAGCCTAGCATCATCAGGGCTTTTTTCCCTATCAGTCTGTTGGCTCTTGTTTTTGAGAGGGTTTTGGCGGATTGCAGACAGCAGCTTTTCTATTCTGTCCTATTTAGTTAGCTTGGGCCCTATCTTTCTATCTGTGTTAGTGTTTTCATCTTGCTTCACCGTCATAATATGTTGGGGGCTGCCTATTGCTTTGGGGTCTGCTCTGGGGCAGTTTAGTTTTTCCCCTTTCTGTCTTTAGGCTATGTAGTTCTCCGGCTGTGATCGAGGGGTCTAGTGCACCGTAGGAACCCCCCACGGCTACTGCTAGTTGTTGTTGTTAGGTTCAGGGTCTGCAATCCGATAGCTGCCAACTTCTCTGGTTTTCTGGACTTAGCTAGTATTTCTGTTTTTGCCTCCTACGGTGACTCATTCATAACAGAATCACCCGCCATACCGTAGATCCTATGGTACTCAATAGCAGCAAAGAATTGTAAAAAAAAAAGTGTGTGTATATTTTTTCCTCTATATCTCTGAGGCCGTAGGGGGATTTTTTTTTTTCTCTCATTCATAACAGGGTATGAGCGTACTCAGAACGAATTGCACAACAACTTTTGTGGTCCAATTTCTCCTGTTACCCTTGGGAAAATAAAAAATAGCAGGCTAAAAAATCATTTTTGAGGAAAATTATTTTTTATTTTCACTGCTCTGCGTTATAAACTTCTGTGAAGCACTTAGGGGTTCAAAGTGCTCACCACACATCTAGATAAGCTTCTTGGGGGGTCTAATTTCCAAAATTTGGTCACTTGTGTGGGGTTTCTACTGTTTAGGCACAGCAGGGGCTCTGCAAACGCAACATGACGCCCGTAGAACATTCCATCAAAGTCTGCATTGCAAAATGGCACTCCTTCCCTTCCGAGCTCTCCCATGCACCCAAACAGTGGTTCACCCCAACATATGGGGTATCGGTGTACTCAGGACAAATTTGCAAAATAACTTTTGTGCTCCAATTTCTCCTGTTAAGGCCCCGTCACACTACGCGACTTACCAGTGATCCCGGCACCGATATCAAGGTGTCAGGATCGCTAGTAAGTCGCTATGTGATCGCTGGTGAGCTGTCACACAGACAGCTTCACCAGCGATCAGCACAGCGATGCCGAGCGCCCGGTATCGCTGGCCATCCCTGTAAAAAAAATAGAATCAAAATAAAAAATGTAGTTATTCTCACCTTCCGACGTCCCGTTCAGCCATCCTGCCTCTCTCCACGCTCCGGTCCCAGTGATCCTTTGCGAGAATGACCGCGAGATGTCACGGTCTCGAGGGATAACAAAGTCTCGTGGTCATTCATGCAAAGGATCACTGGGACCGGAGCGTGGAGAGAGGCAGGATGGCTGAACGGGACGTCGGAAGGTGAGAATAACTATATTTTTTATTTTATTTTTTTTTTTTTTTTTTTTTTTTTACACCTGATCGCTGGTCTCCCGCCTGTCACACACAGCAATGCGTGCTGGCCAGCGGGAGACCAGCGACCAAAGAAATGTCCAGAGGTTTCTTCCAGCGATCAGCGATACCGGCAGGGGGGCCGCTCGCTGATCGCTGTCACACACAGCGATCTCGCTGGTGAGATCGCTGTTACGTCACATAAGTTGTGACTCAGCAGCGATCTCGCTACCGAGATCGCTTAGTGTGACGGGGCCTTTAGTCTTGTGAAAATAAAAAATAGCAGGCTAAAAAAATCATTTTTGAGGAAAAAAAATGATTTTTTATTTTCACTGCTCTGCGTTATAAACTTCTGTGAAGCACTTGGAGGTTCAAAGTGCTCACCACACATCTAGATAAGTTCCCTAAGGGGTCTAGTTTCCAAAATGGGGTCACTTTTTGGGGGTTTCCACTGTTTAGGCACATCAGGGGCTCTCCAAACGCAACATGGCGTCCGATCTCAATTCCAGCCAATTCTGCATTGAAAAAGTCAAACTGCGCTCCTTCCTTTGCGAGCTCTGCCATGTGCACAAAAAGTGGTTTATCCCCACATATGGGGTATCAGCGTATTCAGGAGAAATTAGTCAACCAATTTTTTTGGTTCGTTTTCTCTTTTAACACTTGTGAAAATAAAAAATTGGTTCTGAAGTAAATTTTTTGCAAAACAATGTTAAATGTTAATTTTTTTTCCTTCCACATTGCTTCTGTTCCTGTGAAGCACGTAAAGGGTTAATGTTGTGAACTCTCTTGATCTGACTTCTGAGTCGGGGCTCCCTCTTGTGGTTACAACGGGTAGTGGAGCTGGTTGTATTGACAGAAGTCTATCACCTGAAGACGATGATTGTAAGTCAGGGGTTACAGACTTCCTTCAGTTGCTGCTGGTGATTTGTTTGTCTTCCTGTGCATTGTGAAGTCTGCTTTTTCCCCTCCTTGGTCTTTCATCATTCAGATAAGTTATTTGTTTGCTGAATCTTTTGCATTTGATATAGTTTTTGCCATACTCTGCTTTCTGCTTTGCTGTGTGGGTTCAGCATTATTCCCTGCTGGTATTTGTGCTGGACCCCACTCATATGTCACAGCTTATGTCATTCTGTTCAGTATTGCTAATCCCCTGTTATATTAGTATCTTTTGCTTTGCTTCCAGTTCACACCAGAATGCTGATCTAGCGGGGGAGAGATCGTGAGACCTCAGTGTTTTTGTATATCAGACGTGTTGGATTTTTTAAGGTTTTTGCATGATTGCAGACAGTATCTTTTCTGTCCTATCTAAACAGTTTGGGCCCCATCATTTGCTCACTCTATTTTTTGCCTGCGTTTGTGCCTCATCTTGTCAACCGACAATATATGTTTGGGGGCTATCTATTCCTTTGGGGTTCTACTCTGGGGCAGTTTAGCTTTCCCCTTTCTTGCTTTAGGCTTAGTTAACTCTTTGGCTGTGCCGAGGCATCTAAGGCATTGTAGGCACGTCCCACGGCTAATGCTAGTTGTGTTGTTAGGTTTAGGGATCTGCAATCCGCTAAGTTGCCAACCTCTCTGGTTTCCTGGTTGCTTAGCTAATTCCCCGGTAATCCTCCTCGGTGACCGAATCATAACAGGTCAATAAATTTATTGAATGTGGTTTTAAGCACCTTGAGGGGTCCAGTTTTTAGAATGGTGTCACTTTTGGGTATTTTCTGTCATGTACACCCCTCAAAATGACTTTAAATATGATGTGGTCCCTAAAAAAAAAAAAAAAAAAAAAAAAAAAAAAAAAAAAAAATGGTTTTGTAAATGTTGTTAAAATAAGAAATTGCTGGTCAACTTTTAACCCTTATAACTTCATAACAAAAAAAATTTTGGTTCCAAAATTGTGCTGATGTAAACATGTGGGAAATGTTATTTATTAAGAAATTTGTGTGACATATCTCTCTGATTTAAGGGCATAATTTAAAGCTTGAAAATTGAATGTGGTTTTCAAAATTTTTGCCATATTTCCGTTTTTTTCATAAACAAGTCATAGAGAAGAAATTTTACCACTAACATGAAGTAAAATATGTCACGAATGGCTTTAAACTCATTTGCGCGGACAGGACAAGGGAGAGCGGTAAGAGAAAAGGCGGAGGGCTGGCGATATTTGTGAATGATAGATGGTGTGACTCTAGGCACATCGTGGTCAAAGCGCAAACATGCTGTAAGGACATTGAGCTATTAGCTGTGGGCATGAGACCTTTTTATTTACCGAGGGAACTATTGCATGCAATCATGATAGCTGCATATGTCCCCCCCTTCTGTGAAAGCTGATGCCACCACTGAGGTCCTACAATCCACAGTGAGCATGATGCAGTCCCTTCACCCCCAAGCACTCCTTCTGGTTTCTGGAGACTTCAATCATGTGTCTCCAGCATCCATACTACCCGGTTGCACACAGTATGTTACCTGCCTCACTAGAGACAACAAAATATTGGACTTGTTCTTTGCCAATGTGAGAGGGGCATATGCCTCGTCAGCCCTTGGAAGATCGGATCACAACCTAGTGCACCTCCAACCCGTGTACAAGACACTTGTACAGAGAGAACCTGCTGTCACTCGCACAGTGAGGATATGGACTGAGGAGAGTGATGATGCTCTGAGAGACTGCTTTGATACAACCACTTGGGATGTGCTGCAAGATTCCTATGGTGATGACATGGATGGTCTCACACACTGTATAATGGACTACATTAATTTCTGTGTAGACAATACGGTACCCACAAAAGTAGTGAGGTGCTTCTCTAACAATAAACCATGGATCAGCCCCGGAATAAAGGCTCTTCTCAAAGAGAAGAATGTTATGATTGAGTCACCGTAGGAGGCAAAAACAGAAATGCAAGCTAAGTCCAGAAAACCAGAGAGGTTGGCAGCTATCGGATTGCAGACCCCTGAACCTATCAACACAACTAGCAGTAGCCGTGGGGGGTTCCTACGATGCCCTAGACCCCTCGATCACAGCCGGAGGACTAGATAGCCTAAATACAGAAAGGGAAATCTAAACTGCCCCAGAGCAGACCCCAAAGCAAAAGGCAGCCCCCCACATATAATGACGGTGAAGCAAGAAGAAAGACTGAGCAAAGATGGGGCCCAAGCTAACTAGATAGGATAGGACAGGAAGGCTGCTGTCTGCAATCTGTGAAAAACCCTATGAAAATAAGAGCCAACAGACTGACAGTGGAAAAAGGCCCTGAAGACGCTAGGCTTCAAAAAGACTGTCAGTACTCAGGAATATTCTGAAGACAGAGCAACCGGCAAAAGGAGATTCAGCTCACCCCAGCAGGGAATGGCAGAATCCAGAAAAGCAAGGCAAACAAAAACAAAACACAAATGCAAAAAAAGGCAATGCAGAAAACTTGGCTTTAGAGGAGCAGGAATCAGACTGGTGTCCTAGAAGTCCACAGAGAAATCACCCACAGGGCAGAAGGGCGTCAGCAGCCTTATATCCAGTCAGTGTCTCCACTCAGCCAGTCATCATTAGGCTCAGGTGCCTGATAATCAGGCTCATTACCTTCCTTTACCAGAATAGGGAGTTCACCAGACCTCAGTGACAAAGGGGAAAATGAACTCCCAACAGAAGAAGTTGGCCTTCAGATCAGGTGACAAGGGCAGGCTGAGAAGTGCAGAAAGATCTGAAGAATCTAATCAGGCAGGGAAAGGCTAATTATAAGAGAAAGATTGAACTGAAATTGTCACAGAAAAGATTCATGAAGTCTGGGAGGGTCTAAAGTCTATATCTGGGCATAGACAGACTGTCTCCAGGATGGTTGTAGATGAAGAGGGGCTTAATGAACTTAATCTATTCTTTTCATGCAAGGAGAAAAATGGAGCAGACGGGTGTATATAGTAAAAAAATAGTCATCTTTATTAAATACAGACAAATGACAAATAGTAATAAGTAAAATCATGGGAACAACAACACCGCAGGATAAAGAACCAGAAGCCCACGGGCACAGAGACAGCCAACATGCATAACGTGGTGTATAAATGTGTGTAACTCAATAATAATCACCACGCAGCAACCACCTGAACAGTGCTACGCCGCAGAAAGTAAATATGGAGATATCCAAAAGGCGCTAAATGCGCCCAGTATAGAGAGCGGTATCTTACCACTGGTGGAGGCAGAGGCTGGAAGAGTCCGGGGCCAGGTTGGGGGCGAGCCCGACGCGCGTTTCACGTGTATAAACACACGCTTTCTCAAGGGAAGTGTCACAGAGAACGGTAAAGGACCTTTATATGCACCATGTGATGAGATCACATGACCGCCGGTAAACCAATGGGAGTGGTGTAGGGCGGCGCATGCGTGGTGGGCACAGCAAACGCTGGCAATGCAGGGACAAAGCGTCACACATCGCCCAAGGCCAGGGGGAGGGGGAAATTCCCGGAGGCCGAGAGACGCGTAAAGACACTCGCCCCGCAGCCGAACAGAAGCAGGCACAGCGGGCATGCGCACAACCAGAACCCAAAAGTGAGCGGTGATATCAGTTAGAAAAGTACACAAGGCTGAGCATGAGCTAATCATATGCAGACACAATGAGCGCACATGGATAATCAAAGAAATAATAACACTAAATTAAAGATAAAAGATAAAAAATAAACAACAAAAAATGATAAATTAATTCTAGAATTCAACATAGGTAAAAATATCAGAGAAACCGGATCCCCTATCAATATGCGGGGCATGATTCCCCACTCCATATTTACTATATATATATATATATATAATATATATATATAGCTGTAAAACGACCAAATACAAATGATCATGCGAACAATGCAGAATACATATATATAGGGAAATACGATATCCTCCGAATTGCAATTCTTGTATCCATGTGCGAGGAATAATGTCAATACGATAATGTGTATAAGAAATAGCGAACACGCGGCAGATCCATCTCCCATGCGGTAAGTGTACAACAGGGCAAAAAAAGGTCCAGAAGAAAGCTAGAAAAGGAAAAATAAAACAATGAATAAAATATACAATAATAAAACCAAAAAGAACCCCCAATCACTGGAATGGGGAATAACAGAGGGATGGGAGGGCAAGGCAAATGAAAACTAAAGAGTTATCTTGGAACTGTATTGATAAGTGTAGACATGAATGTTAGCAGAAAAGCAAGAGTCAGCTACAGGAAAGAGGCAAAAGATAACTATTCATTAAGGCCCTTAGGGGTCAGGGTGTCCAGTGTGACAATCCATTTAGCTTCGACTTGGGCTAGTCTCCGTTTATAGTTACCACCTCTTGCCCCCAAATGGACCTGATCAATGCCTCTAATTTTAAGGGAGATGGGATCACCATTATGGTACTGCCGAAAATGGCGAGGCAGAGTCTTAAGGAGAGAAAGATCTGTCACTGTCTTGGACGCACAAATGTCCCGCACATGCTCACGCACCCTCCTCCTGAGTTCTCTGGACGTGAGACCAACATAGATTTTTGAGCAGCCACATGTGGCGTAATAAATCACATTTGTGCTGCTACATGAAATCCGATGGCGAATATCAAACTGTCTCCGTCCATCGGAGGAGGTGAAGGTGTTGCAGCGCAGGACATTTGTGCATGCAAGACAGTGACCGCAAGGTATAGAGCCAGGTACAGGGCCCCTAGACCCAAATACATTAGTTGACACTGGGAGATAGTGACTCCTCACCAGAAGATCACTAAGATTTCTTGACCTTCTGGCTGTCATTGAGGGATATAGTCCCAGGGATGAACCCAAAGCAGGTTCAGTCCCAAGAATCGACCAATGTTTGGTAAGGATCTGCCTCATGTCTTCCCATTGATGGTTAAATGTAGAGATGAACCTAATTGGTCCATCCATGGTCTGTCGAGAGGCCCTGTCACGAGAAACCAAAAGACTACCGAGTGGAGTGGCTCTTGCTCTTAAATAGCCTTTTTTGATGCATCTGTTAGAGTAGCCCCGGCTCGAAAAACGCATTTTCAAATCGGCTGCTTGCATCTCAAACTTAGCATCTGACGAACAGATCCGCCTCATCCGTAAGAACTGTCCGACCGGGACAGCCCCTATGGTGGAAGGGTTGTGGGCAGAAGACGCATGAACTAGTTGGTTTGCGGTAGACATCAGTCTGGATGCGACCAGTGTGATCAACACACATAGTGACATCCAGAAAATTAATTTTGACAGCATCAAATGAGTACGTCAAATGGATGTTCAAATGATTATCGTTCAGCGTCTCCATAAAATCCCAGAGCTGCTGCACCGATCCATCCCACAAAAAGAAAATGTCATCTATATATCTATGCCAGCACAGAACATGGGAGGCGGCCGGCACTCCCGCGTCGCCAAATAAAGATCTCTCCCATGAACCGAGGAAGAGATTAGCGTACGCGGGCGCGCAGGCCGCGCCCATGGCTGTGCCGCGTTGCTGCAAGAAAAATTGATCTTTGAAAGTAAAAAAATTGTGGGTAAGGATAAAGTGCAACAGCTCGAGGATAAGCCCACATAAGGGGCCGTCCAGGTCGGAGGCACCCAGGAAGAGGCGGACCACGTTCATGCCATCGGTATGTCCAATGCAAGTATATAGACTCTCCATGTCGGCAGTAACCAAAAGAGTCCCTTGGTCCACAAAAATGCCATCGACCCTAGCCAGGGCGTCCGTGGTGTCACGTATGTAAGATGGCAAAGTTTCTACCAACGGTTTCAGATAAAAGTCAATAAATTGGCAGATGGGGTCACATAACCCATCAATACCGGACACTATGGGACGCCCAGGAGGGTCGAGGGCATTCTTGTGGACCTTGGGTAACAAATAAAAAGTTGGAACTCTGGGGTATTTAGCCACCAGACCATCAAAGACCTGCTTGGAAATGACATTAGTATCTAAAGCCTCGATGAGAATGCATTGGAGGTCGAGAGAGAAGGTCGCAAGAGGATTGGAAGGCAGACGAAGGTAAGTATCAGTATCCCTAAGTTGACGAAAGGCCTCCCGTTCATATTTATCGTGTGGCCATACTACAATGTTCCCCCCCCTTGTCAGCCGGTTTAAAGACCACATCCGATAAGGATTGCAATTCAGAAATGGCAGTACGTTGAGCATGAGTCAAATTATCAAATTGACGTTTAGTTGACAATTCCTTGAAGTCCTCGCAAACTAATTTCGTAAAGACCTCAATAGCCGGACTTAGCGACAAGGGGGGAAACTTTGTGGACCTTGGCAGAATCGATGGTGGAAACCTACTTGGAGATGGAGTCGCCTGCTCGTCAAGCAATTCCTCCAAGGTGCGGAGGGCCTCTTTCTCGACCTCACGCATCACCTCCCTGGAAGCCTTCTTGGCATGTAGTTTCCGCAGCAAAAGTTTGCGAGAAAATAAATGCAGGTCCTTCATGGCTGTAAAAAAATGAAAAGAATTAGTGGGACAAAAAGAAAGGCCTCTCGACAGAACATCCAGCTGTATTTTAGATAATGTATGGGAAGACAAATTAAGTACCTGTAGGCCAACCTGAGATTGGAAGACCTTCCCAATGTTGGACTTATTTTTAACGGTTTGCCTAGTCATGATACGTTTGATTGTAGAATTAGACTCAGAAGAACCAGCACCCGGGTACATCTTGGAATAATTTTCATTCTCACCTAATCTCACTATTAATCTATTCTTTAATAGATTTAATCACACACTGGCTGCTCCTGCCCCTGCATACCAATCACACCTCTCTGCTACAATAACCTCACCCCCTGCTGCAACTTGTCAACTGAGCCAGGGTCTGTTCTTCACAAGTACCCAGGTTGCAAAAGAACTGGATAAGATCAAAGTTTTGAAGGCTGCAGGTCCTGACGGCATCAGTGCAAGGCTAATCAAAACCTGCGGGCACCAACTGAGTGAGATCATTACATATCTGTTCAATATGAGCCTGAGAATAGGTATAGTACCACAACTGTGGAAATTATCGTGTGTGGTACCAGTTCCGAAGAAACCTTATCCGAAAGACCTTAATGACTATAGACCTGTAGCATTGACATCATACCTGATGAAGGTACTAGAGAGATTGGTTCTCGCACGTCTCCGTCCTCTAGTGAGCTCGGATATGGACCCTCTCCAGTTTGCCTACAGGCCGGACATTGGTGTGGATGATGCCATTATCCACCTTCTAGATAGGACTCTCTCTCACCTGGAGAAACCTGGGAACAGTGTGAGAATAATGTTCTTCGATTTCTCTAGTGCTTTTAATACCATACAGCCAGGTCTTCTGAGAGACAACCTGGGCCTTGTTGGCGTGGACCTCCAACTCTCCACCTGGATCCTTAACTACCTCATGAACCAACCTCAGTTTGTAAAGGTTCGGGACAGTGTGTCAGACACGGCGATCTGCAATACAGGGGCACCTAAAGGTACAGTTCTTGCCCCTTTTCTCTTCACACTGTACACTGCGGATTTTAAGTGCAACTCATCTATCTGCTACTTGCAGAAGTATTCTGATGACTCTGCAATAGTAGGCCTCATCACAGGAGGAGATGAAAGAGAGTACAGAGATACTAACCAAGCTTTTGCGGAGTTGTGTCAAAGGAACCACCTTTAGGATTAATTCCGGGAAGACCAAGGAATTGGTGGTGGACTTTCGCAAGGGAAAAAATCCACCAGTAGTAGTGAACATTCAGGGAAATGACATTGAGATAGTCGACACCTATAAGTACCTTGGTGTGATCCTCAATAATAAGATTGACTGGGCCCATCACTTGGATGCAGTGTACAGGAAGGGCCACAGTAGGCTTTATCTGCTCAGAAGGCTGAGAGCCTTCGGAGTTAGGGGGGCACTCCTTGCATCCTTCTTCAACTCTGTTGTGGCATCAGTCTTCTTCTTTGGTGTGGCATGCTGGGGTAGTTGCATATCAACCAGGGACAGGAATAGGCTGGACAAACTGATTAGAAGGGCCAGCTCTGTCCTGGGATGCCCCCTTGATCCAGTTCAGGAAGTAGGCGACAGGAGGATACTGGCCAAGGTGAGCTACATGGTGCAGAATGATTCCCATCCCATGCATGAGACTGTGACAAAGATGTGCAGTACTGTCAGTGACCGGCTACTTCATCCTAAATGTGAGAGGGAGGACTATCGAAAGTCCTTCCTTCCTGCATTCCAGAGTTATAACCTCATAAAGGGACAGTGTCAAAATTGTAAAAGCCGAAAAATGGCTCTGTCACTAAGGGGACAGATCAAAATGATATTGCTTCCTAAGCCCAGCTATTCCCTTCAACACAGTGCTGTACTGGTACCTAAATCCTTCTTTGAGAATTTAAATTCCCAAATTACATCTTTTATATGGGGGAGAACTAGACTTCAACTCAGGTTATCCACCCTACAGAGACCTAAACAAGGGGGTGGAGCGGCGCTACCAAACTTCTTCCTATATTATCTGGCTGGACAGGCTAAAGCCCAGGTAAATGGATGCCTGGTAATTATCGCCCAAATTCTGAAAGTCATCTGCTCCATGCTGCACAGATTGACTGCCCACTGGGTTTCCTAGGGTTGGAGAAAATTAGTGTCCCTCGTTTATTGCCCCTATCGGCTAGCGTGATCAGTTTGGAGGCAAATTAAAAAAGTTATTAAATTTGAAGACCTCATAGCTGAAATGCCCTCATGGAACAACAATTATTTTCCGCTGCTGTTAAACTACCCATCCGCTGACTTCTGGATGGGAATTTAGTGTCTTTTGAACAACTACAGGCTAAATGTGGTGTCCCGAGATCCCAATTTTTTTGCTATTTACAGCTAAGATCAGCCTTTCAGTCACACATAAGGTGTATGGACACGAGCCGTGCTATCTTGTCTCTACCTTTGATAGGGATTCTTAACTCGCAGGGTCCTCAGGGCCTTATCTCCTCCTTGTATACATACATGCTATCAGTGGGAGCTGAATCGACCATAAGGTCTATTAAGGGGAAGTAGGAGGGGCTCATCCCTGATGTGCAGCAAGGGGAATGGGAAGAGATTCTGGAGACTCCAATCAGGGTGTTCCCATCTATTAATAACAGAATAACCCAGTTATATATAATATACCAATCATTTGACTCCGACTCGACTCTTTAGGATCGGTCGCTTCCAATCATCAGAATGCTTGCGATGCCACTTGTTGGATGCAGATTTTATTCATATGGTATGGAAGTGCCCTATTATCGTTCAACACTGGAAAGAGGTGACGTCATTATTGACATCCCTGGTACAAACTCCTGTTCCTCTTGAACCACCGGTCTGTTTGTTTGGGGTATGGGATGAGGAAAGCTGGGGTCACTATGTTGGGATTTTTCTATTAAAGATGCTATTTATGGCCCGAAGGCTATTGGCATTACGATGAATGGGGGCTCACGTCCCTCCCTCAGAGCCTGGATTGAATTGGTAAACTTGGTTATTCCATTTGAGCGTACACTATATCAGAACAGGGGATGTCTGGGTAAATTTGATAAAATTGGGGATAGGTGGAATTCTTCCCATCTTACTCTACAGATACATACTGACTCGACATCAATGTAAGGAGTCAAGTTTTTTCGTTTTTGGGGGCATCGCACAGGGGATAATGTAAAGTATTAGACGAAATAGTAGTTGCTGTAGTTGTAGTCGTAGTTTAGGAGCTTTGAATAAGTCATATGTTTCTGAACATGTATAAGATCGAACGTTATTTACAGTTCCATGTTTCTTTGTTATTAGGTTTATTATTTGTACAATAGTATAAAGACTTGTATAATTTAAATGACATAAATGTTTAATTATAAACGGCTTATTGTCCTTTTGCAAATACTCCGTAGGATACGCATGTATCACCTTGGATATAAATAGGAGTGCGCATTTTGTTCTGTGTTTAATAATATATATGTATATGCGCTCTGTATCGTGCTTAATACTGTATGCAAATGTGTATATTGTACTTTTTATTTTGTGGTTAATAAGCAAATTAAAAAAAAAGATGGCTGCAGGGTCCTTCCTGCAGGGAGGTGGCTTCTCAGTGCCTGCTAAGAGCAGGACCTGAAAAGCTTCCTTCACTGCCTGTCAGATCACTGATCTGACACAGTGCTGTGCAAAGTGTTAGATCAGCGATCTGATTTTATACAGTGATGTCCCACCCAGGAACAATGTAAAAAAGTAAAAAAAAATATTATGCTGTGTAAAAATATATTTTTTAAAATTCTTAAATAAGGAAAAAATGTTTCCAATAAATGCATTTCTTTGTGTAAATTAAAAAAAAACACAATAAAAGTACACACATTTAGTATCGCCGCGTCCATAATGACCTGACCTATAAAACTGTCCCACTAGTTAACCCCTTCAGTGAACACCATAAAAAAAATAAAAACAAGGCAAAAAAAAATGCTTTCTCATACCACCGAACAAAGAGTGGAATAAAACGCAATAAAAAAGATGAAAATAAATAAACATGGTACCGCTGAAAATGTTATCTTGTCCCGCAAAAAACGAGCCCCAATACAGCATCATCAGTGAAAAATTAAAGTTATAGCTCTCAGAATAAAGCGATGCAAAAATAATTATTTTTTTATATAAAATAGTTTTTATTGTATAAAAGCGCCAAAACATTAAAAAATTACTTAAATGAGGTATCGCTGTTATCGTACTAAGAATTAAACTGCTTTATCAATTTTACCACACGTGGAACGGTGTAAACGTCCCACCCAAAAGAAATTCATGAATTGCTGGTTTTTGTTCATTCTGCCTCCCAAAAATCCTAATAAAAAATGTCATGTGCCCGAAAATGGTACCAATAAAGACGACAACTCGTCCCGCAAAAAACAAAACCTCACATGACTTTGTGGGCCAAAATATGGAAAAATTATAGCTCTCAAAATGTGGTGATGCAAAAACTATTTTTTGCAATAAAAAGCGTCTTTTAGCGTGTGATAGCTGCCAAACATAAAAACCCACTATAAATAGTAAATCAAACCCCCCCCCCTTTATCACCCCCTTAGTTAGGGGAAAAATAGTAAAATTAAAAAAAAATGTATTTATTTCCATTTTCCCATTAGGGTTAGGGTTGAGGCTAAAGTTTGGATTAGGGTTGGAGTTAGAATTGGGGGGTTTCCACTGTTTAGGCACTTCAGGGACTCTCCAAACGCGACATGGCTTCCGATCTCAATTCCAGCCAATTCTGCGTTGAAAAAGTCAAACGGTGCTCCTTCCCTTCCGAGCTCTGCCATGCGCCCAAACAGTGGTTCCCCCCACATGTGGGGTATCGGGGTACTCAGGACAAATTGGACATCAACTTTTGGGGGCCAATTTCTCCTGTTACCCTTGGTAAAATAAAAAAAAAAATTGGATATGAACTACATTTTTTGTGAAAAGATAAATGATATTTTTTTTTTTTTTAAACATTCCAAAAATTCCTGTGAAGGACCTGAAGGGTTAATAAACTTCTTGAATGTGGTTTTGAGCACCTTCAGGGGTGCAGTTTTTAGAATGGTGTCACTTTTTGGTATTTTACCACTAACGTGAAGTAAAATATGTTACGAGAAAACAATGTCAGAATCACTGGGATCCATGGAAGCCTTCCAGAGTTATTACCTCATAAAGGGACAGTGGTCAGAATTGTAAAAATTGTCCCAGTCCTTAACATGCAAACCACCCTTGGGGGTAAAGGGGTTAAATGGTAACTGTTTAAATTTTTATTTCATAATTATATAATACACATAAGATAAATTACAAAATTGCTTATTTTTATCAGAGAAATCAGGTTCTTTCTCCTCCGGAACTGATTATTTATTCTGAGATTTCACAATTCCAGAGGTAAATCTGTATTCAGTGAAGACAGATTTGTTACATAGAGATAGGGGATGGCAATTTCTATTCATAACATTATATGGAAAGGGGCAGGAGATAGAAGCTAGAGACAAAGCTCTTCCCTCTTCCACGGCCTCTATCGTAGGCTCACACTCGGTATGTCTGCTTGCTGCTTATATCAGAACAAGGCCAAGTTTACACAACTGTACTTTCAGTCCAAAGTTGTCTGTAAAAACAAATGATCAGCACACGGGCCGCACGCCGATTGTTCAATGGGGCAGTGCAAATGATTGTTTTTTTTTCACAGACTGAA
Organism: Dendrobates tinctorius; assembly: GCF_039654945.1. NCBI lineage: Eukaryota > Metazoa > Chordata > Amphibia > Anura > Dendrobatidae > Dendrobates > Dendrobates tinctorius. The sequence goes on from NW_027361728.1 coordinate 14,474,961, forward strand.
TCTGCATGTGAAAAATCTCACAACGTGCATTAGTTTCTTCTGTGTGTCAGATGACACTTGCCTGTTCAAGACAATGGGTGCGAAAAAATTATCAAGTTCCATATGGAGCAACTGTACAGCATCCAATTTTTCAGATACATTGCAGTTCTTCAACACTGGAACTATATTTGATTTTGAAAACATTGTTGATATATACCATAAATCGGATTGCACACAAAAAACAAATGAGAAAAATTGAGTGAGTTTTCTAGATGAAATACGGCCATTTTTTAAAAAATGTTTGTGACCGCTTAGCCTTACGGTAATAAATTTACTGATCAATAAAAAACTTTGCCCAGTCGCTGCTCTGCAAGAAATGTAAGTAGATGATCTGGCACTGCCATTATCTTTGTCTTTCTGATGGTAGTCACTCAAAAGCTAGGAGAGAATGTATGCATAAAGCAGAATATGAAACTTACCCATTTTTAAATAGTTAATAAAAGTTATGTCTGCAATAGGAACAAAATATATTGAATGTGACCACACATAGACAAGGTACAGGAGAACATGACTACTGGGAAGTATCAGGGATCACATGTCTCCAGATGAGATGAGAGCACCGCGTGGAGATAGGAAAGCGTCACTATGACGTGCTCAGTGCCGTGCTGTACTATAGGCTGGTGAATTCGGAAAAACATGAGGGCACCGTGTGTCGATGGGAACGTGTGACTATGACGCCCTCGGTGACACATTATCCAATAGGTGGGTTAGCTCTGAATATCGCCCCTCTCCTGTCGCGTCATAAGTTACATGCAAACCCCCCGAAATCTGGGCATGGCCAGAGCAATGACGCGATCTTGAGTGGGCGTGAAAGAGGGAAAATGTGTCATCATAGCAATGAGTGTCGCCAGCCACTAAATGTTGTACCAAACACTTGGTTTCATAGACCAGCTTTGTAAGTTGAGTAATGACTGTGTCATGGCCATAAGCTACATGAGGATTTAACAGTATACCTAAGAAGCCCAATAATGGTTTATCAGGGATTTAGAAGAAAGTATAAGAATGAAAATACAGGAAAAAGGAATTAACCAAAACATTTACTTTGCCCAATAATAGTGTATCCTGGGATTCAGAGGACATATAGGGTATAGGTGAAGAAGAAAAGACAAGGAGGTAACGTCAGGATAAAAATCAATGAATGAGGACAGTGAATATTGATAAATGTATTCAAAGAAAACATCAAATATTAAGGTGCTTATTTAGTCATGGGGATAGAGGTACTGAGACGAAAGATCCATTTAATCTCCCTCTGAAATAAGAGCTTAACTAAGTTGCTCCCGCTCTCAATGTCTCTAAATTTGATGGCTCTAATATTACCACCGTGTTCTTGATTGATGTGCCTGGCAATGGGTGTATCTATATTATTTTGAATGTTCCCGGTTGTGAGTTCATTTTTCCCTTCACCGTTGAGGTCTGATGAACTCCCTCCTCTGGTGAAGGAAGGTAGTGAGGCTGATTACCAAACACCTGGGCAGCTAGATGATGACTGGGTGGCTGGAATTGAGGACTGGATATAAGGCAGCCAACGCCCTTCTGCCTTGCTGGTGATCCTGCTGGATTCTTGGAGACCAGTCTGATTCCTACGTCTCAAAGCTAAGTTTTTTTTCTGCTCTGCTTTGTACACTTCAGTTTTGTTTTTGTTTTGCCTTGTTTTTTGGGAGTTCTGCCATCCCTGGCCGGGGGTGAGCTGAATTCCATTTTTGTCTCTGATCTGTTGATCTTTTGCTCTGTCTTCAGAATATACCTGAGTGCTGATTTAGTCTTTTGAAGCCTAGCGACTTCAGGGCCTGTTTTTCCTATCAGTCGTTTGGCACATTTTGGATAGGGTTTTTGCGGATGGCAGACAGCAGCTTTCCTATCCTGTCCTATTTTAGTTAGCTTGGGCCCCATCATTTGCTCAACCTATCTTTCTATCTGTGTTAGTGTTTTCATCTTGCTTCACCGTCATTATATGTTGGGGGCTGCCTATTGCTTTGGGGTCTGCTCTGGGGCAGTTTAGTTTTTCCCCTTTCTGTCTTTAGGCTATGTAGTTCTCCGGCTGTGATCGAGGGGTCTAGGGCACCGTAGGAACCCCCACGGCTACTGCTAGTTGTGGATAGGTTCAGGGGTCTGCAATCCGATAGCTGCCAACCTCTCTGGTTTTTCTGGACTCAGCTAGTATTTTGTTTTTTTTCCTCCTTTGGTGACTCATCATAACAGAATCACCAGCAATACCGCAGATCCTAGGGTACTCAATAGCAGGAGAGAATTGTGTTTAAAAAAAAAAAAAGTGTCAGAATTTTTTTTTTTTTGTGCATATTTTTTCCTCTATCTCTGAGGCCGTAGGGGGAATTTTTCTCTCAATGGAGATGAAGCAATTGTCTGATCGTGTGGAGCAGCTCGCTGCTGAAGTGCGGGGAATTTCTGCCTATCTTGCTCATTCACATGCTGCTGAACCAAAGATTCCTACTCCTGATGTGTTTTTTGGGGATCGGTCTAAATTCTTGAATTTCAAGAATAATTGTAAATTATTTTTTGCCTTGAAGCCTAACTCGTCTGGGAACTCCATGCAGCAGGTTAAAATTGTCATCTCTTTGCTGCGCGGCGATCCCCAGGATTGGGCGTTTTCTTTGAAACCTGATGATCCTATTCTGAATAATGTGAACGCATTTTTTTCAAGCCTTGGGGTTGTTGTATGATGAACCTAATGCTATTGATCAGGCTGAAAAGACCCTGTTGGCATTAAGCCAGGGTCGAGATTCGGCAGAGTTGTACTGTCAAAAATTCCAAAAGTGGGCGGTCCTTACTACCTGGAATGATGTGCCTTGGCAGCCCTCTTTCGGAAGGGTTTGTCAGAAACTGTAAAGGATACTATGGTGGGATTTCCTGTTCCCTCTGGTCTTGACGATTCTATGTCATTAGCCATTCAGGTGGATCGGCGTTTACGTGAACGCAAAACTACACGAGAGATGTTGCCACCTGTTGAACAAATGTCTGAATCTATGCAATGTGATAGAGTTTTGTCTAGGGCGCAACGTCAGGAGTTCAGAAGGCGTAATAAGCTGTGCTTTTTTTGTGGAGATGCCTCGCATATTATTTCTGTCTGCCCTAAACGAGAGAAACGTTGTGCACACACGTTTTCTGTGGGTGGTGTTCAACCTAAGTTTCTTCTGGCAATTACTCTGATCTGCTCCCTGTCCACATTTACCACCAAGGTTTTTGTGGATTCGGGAGCAGCTCTGAACCTGATGGACTTGGATTTTGCTAAACGTTGTGGATTTCCTATGACACCTCTGCGGACGCCTATCCCTTTGAGGGGTATTGATGCTACTCCTTTGGCGAAGAATAAACCTCAGTTTTGGACCCAGGTGGTAATGCGGGTCGCCCCAGACCATCAAGAAAATTGCAGATGTTTGGTGTTGCATAATTTGCATGATACCATTTGTTCTGGGGTTTCCCTGGTTGAAAATCCATAATCCAGTGCTGGATTGGAAATCTTTGTCTGTGGTGATTTGGGGTTGTCGGTGTGCCCTTAGTGATGCTCCTGTTTTCTCCACCTCTCCCCAGTCGCATGATGTTCCTGACTATTTGGCTGACTTTTATGATGTATTTAGTGAAAATGAGTCTGCGTCTTTGCCTCCTCATAGGAGTTATGACTGTGCAATTGAGCTGAACCCAGGGTGTAAATTCCCCAAGGGTCGGCTTTTCATTTTATCTGTACCCGAGCACGAGGCTATGCGAACCTATATTAAGGAGTCGTTGGAGAAGGGTCATATTAGACCATCCTCTTCACCCTTAGGTGCTGTTTTTTTTTTCGTGGCTAAAAAGGATGGTTCATTAAGGCCTTGTATTGACTATCGTGCCCTCAACAAAATTACTGTTAAATATCAGTATCCGTTACCCCTGATTTCTGATCTATTGTCCAGAGTTAAAGGTGCTTGCTGGTTTACCAAGCTTGACCTCAGGGGGGCGTATAATCTTATTCGCATTAAGCATTGGGATGAATGGAAGACGGCGTTTAATACTCCGGAGGGACATTTTGAGTACCTGGTGATGCCTTTTGGGCTCACTAATGCCCCTTCTGTCTTCCAGTGCTTCATGAACGATATATTCCGAGACTTTGTAGATACATTTTTGATTATCTATCTGGATGATATTTTGATCTTCTCCAAGAATTGGGACTCTCATGTGGAACATGTTCGGACTGTGTTCTGGATTTTGAGGGAGAATTCCCTGTATGTCAAGGGATCAAAATGCCTTTTTGGGGTACAGAGGACTTCATTTTGGGGATTTATTTTGTCTCCGTCAACTACTGAAATGGACCCGGCCAAGGTACAGGCCATTTATGATTGGGTTCAGCCCACTTCTTTGAAGGCCCTCCAGAAGTTTTTGGGTTTTGCTAATTTTTATCGGAAATTTATAGCTAATTTTTCTGGTATTGCCAAGCCATTGACTGATTTGACTAGGAAGGGTGCTGATGTGCTGAATTGGTCTCCGGAGGCTGTTTCTTCCTTTCAGGAGCTGAAGCGACGATTCACTTCGGCTCTGGTTTTGCGGCAACCTGATGTGTCACTCCCGTTTCAGGTGGAGGTGGACGCTTCTGAGATTGGAGCAGGAGCGGTGTTGTCCCAAAAAGATCCTGTGACATCTAAAATGAATCCTTGTGCTTTTTTTTCCCGAAAGTTCTCCCCATCCGAATGTAACTATGGTGTGGGGAATCGGGAACTGTTGGCCATGAAATGGGCATTTGAGGAGTGGAGACATTGGTTGGAGGGAGCCAAACATCAAGTCGTGGTCCTTACTGACCACAAGAACTTGATTTACCTGGAGTCTGCCAAGCGCTTGACTCCTAGACAGGCTAGGTGGGCCTTGTTTTTCACACGTTTTGATTTTGTGGTCTCTTTTCTTCCGGGCACTAAGAATGTCAAGGCAGACGCCCTCTCTAGGAGTTTCCTTGCTGATTCTCCTGTTGTGACTAAGCCTGCTACCATCTTAGGCGAGGGGGTAGTTCTTTCTGCCATCTCGCCCGATTTGAGACGTGCTCTGGAAGAGTTTCAGGAGGACAAACCTGAGCGTTGTCCCAGTGGAAAGTTGTATGTTCCTGACCAGTGGAGGAAGAGAGTGATGTCTGAAGTTCATTGCTCTGCATTGGCTGGTCATCCAGGTATTTTTGGTACTAGAGATCTGGTGAGTCGGTCTTTTTGGTGGCCCGCCTTGTCTCATGATGTCAGGAATTTTGTGCAGTCCTGTGGGACTTGCTCCCGGTCTAAAACTTGTTCTCGCTCTAGTGGCTTGTTGATGCCTTTGCCGGTGCCCAGGAGGCCATGGACCCATATTTCAATGGATTTTATCTCTGATATGCCTGTCTCTCAGAGAATGACTGTTATTTGTGTGATTTGTGATAGATTCTCTAAGATGGTCCATCTTGTACCACTCCCTAAGTTGCCATCTTCCTCTGAGTTGGTGCCCTTGTTTTTGCAACAGGTGGTTCGCTTGCACGGGATTCCTGAGAACATTGTATCTGACAGAGGAATTCAGTTTGTGTCTAGATTTTGGAGTACTTTCTGTTCCAAGCTGGGAATTTAGTTGTCCTTCTCCTCTGCGTTTCACCCTCAGACCAATGGGCAGATGGAGAGAACAAACCAGACTTTGGAGTTGTATTTGAGATGTTTTATTTCTGCCGATCAGGATGATTGGGTTTCATCTTTGCCCTTGGCCGAATTTGCTTTAAATAATAGAGCTAGTTCTGCCACTTTGATGTCACCTTTTTTTTGTAACTTTGGGTTTCACCCTCGATTTTCTTCAGGGCAGGTGGAGCCTTCTGCCTGCCCAGGTGTTGACACTGTGGTGGAGAGAATGCACCAGATCTGGGACCAAGTAGTGCATAAGTTGTCTCTCTCCCAGGAAAGGGCCCAGCGGTTTTCTAACCGGCTTAGGACCGTTGGTCCCCAGTTTAAGGTGGGTGATATGGTTTGGTTGTCATCAAAAAATATCGCTATAAAGGTGGCTTCTCCTAAGTTTAAGCCTAGATTTATTGGACCTTACAAGATTTTGGAGATTATTAATCCGGTCTCTTTTTCGGTTGGCTCTTCCTGTCACATTTAAAATTCATAATGTGTTTCAGAAGTCTTTGTTGAAGAGGTTTGTTGAACCAGTAATTCCTGTGGTGGCACCTCCTGACCCTGTATTGGTTGAAGGTAACATGGAATATGAGGTAGAGAAGATACTGGATTCCCGTCTGGCTAGACGGAGACTCCAGTATTTGGTTAAGTGGAAGGGTTATGGTCAGGAGGATAATTCCTGGGTCTCTGCCTCTGATATTAATGCCGAAAGATTGGTGCGTGCCTTTCATCGGGCTCACCCGGATCGCCCTGGTGGCATGGATGAGGGTTTGGTGGCCCCTCCTCAAGGGGGAGGTACTGTTGTGAGTTCATATTTCCCTTCACCGTTGAGGTCTGATGAACTCCCTCCTCTGGTGAAGGAAGGTAGTGAGGCTGATTACCAAACACCTGGGCAGCTAGATGATAACTGGGTGGCTGGAATTGAGGACTGGATATAAGGCATCTGACGCCCTTCTGCGTTGCTGGTGATCCTGCTGGACTCTTGGAGACCAGTCTGATTCCTGCATCTCAAAGCTAAGTTTTTCTGCTCTGCTTTGTACACTTCAGTTTTGTTTTTTGTTTTGCCTTGTTTTTTGGGAGTTCTGCCATCCCCGGCCGGGGGTGAGCTGAATTCCATTTTTGTCTCTGATCTGTTGATCTTTTGCTCTGTCTTCAGAATATACCTGAGTGCTGATTTAGTCTTTTGAAGCCTAGCGACTTCAGGGCCTGTTTTTCCTATCAGTCGTTTGGCACATTTTGGATAGGGTTTTTGCGGATGGCAGACAGCAGCTTTCCTATCCTGTCCTATTTTAGCTAGCTTGGGCCCCATCATTTGCTCAACCTATCTTTCTATCTGTGTTAGTGTTTTCATCTTGCTTCACCGTCATTATATGTTGGGGGCTGCCTATTGCTTTGGGGTCTGCTCTGGGGCAGTTTAGTTTTTCCCCTTTCTGTCTTTAGGCTATGTAGTTCTCCGGCTGTGATCGAGGGGTCTAGGGCACCATAGGAACCCCCCACGGCTACTGCTAGTTGTTGTGGATAGGTTCAGGGGTCTGCAATCCGATAGCTGCCAACCTCTCTGGCTTTTCTGGACTTAGCTAGTATTTTGTTTTTTCCTCCGGTGACTCATCATAACAGTTCCCCCATTCTCCTTCAAAATTCCTGCATCGTCTTCCCAATGTATTCCTTTTTACAGGTAGGCTTAGAGATGACTCCCTTAGTTTTACAATAAATGAAGTCCTTGATGGACAAACGTTCTTGTGTGACTTCACTTCTCTAAATGTGGACATTCCACACAACTATTACATTTTGTTGCAATCCCCTGGTCTAAGAGGGAGAAATGTTTCTACTTTAGGTGGTGGAATGAAATAACATTGAACAACGCAATCCCCAATGGATCGATTTTTGTGAAATGTTATCATAGGTTATGATCATGTCGCTTTGTGGTCACGGATATCTTTATACATTTTCAGTATGTCCCAATATTTTTCAAGGATGTCCCTAACTCAGTGGGGTCTCATTTTCATAGGTAGTGATCAAGTGGACGTTTCTGATTTGTGTCCCAGTTTTTACCCTAGTGTGATGGTGTGATATGCCATGTGGATATAATTTTGTGTATATTTCTATTTCACTTATTTTCATAGTGTTTTTCTTGTTGCCTTGTAAGTCTACAGCCTGACTGTATCTGTCTCTTGATGACCCCCTGTAGATTCTTAATCCCCAAGGCTCCTTTGTTCTCCACTGGGATGCCTGTAAACCGCCCCAACCTGTTTGACAACCTCTGGACACAAGGAAGGGGGTGGGGAGGACAGGAGCTGGTCAAGTCAGTTCCTGTGTGGAGAGCATCGTGTAAAAAGACAGCACCTCAGAGAGGAGGAAGCGTTTGGACCCATTTTATCCTCTGGATGCTAGAGTTTTGGACTCATCTCCCTGGACATTTTATCCTATTACTGGACTACATTCTTGTTCTGGACAATTGTATCCTCAGTGTGGTGGATTGTTTATGGACCTTCTAATTTTGCCTGTAATAAAGGTCTTGGGATTGTTCTCACTTCCCTCGCTCTGATTGTGTGCTATTGGAGAAGGACCCTGTGACAACTGGTCGCAGCGGTGGGATCAGCAGAGTGTAACCCAATGGAGAACCACCCACAGAGTGAGTACAGAAATTGGACTGTATCCAGTTTACAGGAGAAAGCCAGAGACCTGGGCCTGAACTACCAGGGACTGACTAAAGAGGCCTTAATTGATCTACTGGTGGGCGCTAGCCCGGCCACCACCTCCCAGATGTCTGAAGGACGAGCACTGGAGACAGGGATCCCCATTCAGAAAAGCCAGTGGTTAGTGTGGTAGGAAGACGAGATGGCAGTTCTGGGCCCAGGCGTCTCTCAGGAGTACAAGGAGGAGGCTGCCCGCCGGGCACAGTGGAGACAAGAAGCAATGGAGCTTGAAAGAGGGAGTAATGCAATATGGAGTGTAACCCAAACAATCCGGGAGCCTGTACGGTTCACCCGGACAGAGTTTAAGCCATGTGATGAGGCTTCCGGAGATGTGGAGGGGTTCTTCAAGGACTTTGAGCAGCAGTGTGCTGTGATGGAGGTGCCCCACTCTGGCTGGATGCGTTTGTTAGTGGGACTCCTGAACGGTAGCATGGCGGAGGATTACCGAACCATTGGCGCACAGCGGAATCGGGATTATAACACTGTAAAGCGGACTATCCTGGATTACCATGCTATCACCCCAGACTCATATAGGGCCAAGTTCCGAGACCTCCCATGCACCATGGGGGGATCGTTTAGGATGTATACACATAAGATGTCCCAGGCATGTCGGAGATGGCTGGAAGCAGAAAACGCCTTTACTGTGCAAGATGTTATACAGGCGTTCCTTATAGAACAATTTCTTGCAAAGTGCCCCGCAGACGTACGGGAATGGGTCCGGGAGCGCACGCCGTGTACCGTGGATAGAGCTGCAGCCCTGGCCGATGAAGCCCTTACTATCCAGCCGCAATGGAGGAGGCTTCTGGACAATGAACCACGGCCTGCTCCCGCTCCCCGTCCCCCTCCAATTATATCTGCCCTTCCACCTAGTCACAAGCCGATGACAATCACGCCTCACAATCCTAGGCCCCAACAGTTCCGACCACGACCTGGGGGTATCACAGAGAGGAGATATTATGGGTGTGGGCAACCTGGACATTTGAAGTCTTGCTGTTCCTCAAGGATTTGGAGGGAGCCCCACGCAGCCCCACCTCGTCCAGTGCATCTTGTGCACTCCACCCCACCTGAGGAAGAGCTACCACCACCCCCACCAGAGTGGACCACCGACCACGGCACCATAGATACTCCTCCTGGAGTGTACAGACTCCGGCCTCTGTCCTTTTAGCTACTCAGAGCAATGGCAACACCACCTGCAGGATATCTTAATTGATGGATACAATGTGTCAGGATTTAGAGACACGGGGGTATTCCTGACTATCAATGACCCCCGTGTGGTTCGACCCGAGGCAATTTACCAGGGTCCGGGAATTCTCATTGTCCTGGCGGGGGGTGCCCGCAAATATATACAGCGAGCTTCTGTGCGTTTGGATTATGATTGTGGAGAAAAACTCTGTTTTGTATTGGAGTTAAGGGAGGACTTCCTGCAGATATCCTCCTTGGTAACGACATTGGGGAGTTACAGTGCCAATTTGTGGGAGCAGTCACCCGACTACAGGCCCTTCAAGCACTACGTCATCCGGACCTCACCGGGGAGTAACCACCACGAACCGCATCAGTGGTGGTAAGCAATACGTTCTCTCCTACTACATTGGGAGAGTCTTGGGATAGAGAGGAGTTTAGGAGAGAAATAGAGGGTGACACTAGCTTAGCAGCCCTTAGGCGAAAGGCAGGAACTTGGTGCATGGGAGATAATGGGGATGGCTTCATTCGAGAAAACTGACTGTAATATCGTGTAACAAAGGTCAGTGACCAGGGCAACCCTGATGCAATGACCAGGCAACTCATTGTCCCTCAGAAGTACAGGGCACCGCTACTCCAACTGGCCCATGACATCCCCTTGGCTGGGCATCAAGGGAGAAAAAGGACTGAAAAGAGACTCACCCAAAGTTTTTACTGGCCGGGCGTCTCGCAGTCGGTAGCCCATTATTGCCGCACCTGCGATGTGTGCCAGCGAATGCGGCATCCAGGAGCTCGACATAAGATACCTCTGCAATCCCTGCCCATAATTGAGGAAGCATTTCAATGTGTAGCTGTCGACATCATAGGTCCTCTGGCCCACCCCAACCGGTCGGGGAAGAAATATATCCTGACCATGGTGGACTATGCCACTAGGTATCTTGAAGCTGTGGCCCTGTCCAGCATTACAGCAGTAAAGGTAGCCGAGGCCCTTGTTACCGTCTTTACCCGGGTAGGTTTTCCTAGTGAAATATTATCGCATCAAGGCACTCAGTTCATGTCAGATCTGGTCCAGTCCCTATGGCATACCTGTGGTGTTCGAGCCATTCGAACTACCCCATACGACCCGCGGACTATGTGAACGCTTTAATGGAACCCTAAAAAAATATGCTGAGGGCTTTTGTTGACGTTGAAAAAAACTGGGAAAAGTACCTGCCACATCTCCTCTTTGCCTATCGGGAGGTTCCCCAAGAGTCCACAGGGTCCTCTCCCTTCGAACTACTGTTTAGCCGGAAGGTCCATGGGCCTCTCACTCTTCTGAAAGAACATTTAGAGGGAGACATCTCAGATACCAGAATGCCCATCGTTCCCTATGTTCTAGAGTTCAGAGACCGTCTCGCCCAGCTAGCTACCTTGGTTAAAGAATATCAGCGAATGGCCCAGTCCAGACAAAAAACCTGGTATGACCGTAATGCCAGGAACCGGGAATTTATGGAAGGACAACAAGTGCTCATGATTACTGCTTCCCCTGCCAACAAGCTTCAAGCAGTGTGGGAAGGCCCTTATCAGGTTGTCAAGAAAATTAATGACACTAATTATGTTATTGCCCTGGATTCTAGTGGTCGTCAACAGAAAACCATCCACATTAACATGCTGAAAGACTACCACGACTGATCTCTGCCTGTTCTAGCTGTCTGCCACACCCTAGTGAAACCGCCGCCGAGTATCTCCTCTATCTCCTCCAGGTTGCCCAAGTGGGAGGATCACTGGAACAAGTGCCCCTGGGCTCCCATTTATCGGATATATAAAAGGATGATATTTTTGCCGTACTAAGGCCGAGGGCTGCTGCTTTCTCCTCAAAGCCGGGGAAGAACACTCTCACCAGCCACCATGTGGAAACCCCCGGACAACGCCCCATCCAGCAGGCTGCCTACCGGGTTCCAGAGGCTGTTCAAGGCATGATAAAGGATGAACTGGAGGGGATAAAACGACTGGGAGTTATTCAGCCATCTCACAGTTCTTGGGCCTCTCCTGTCGTCCTGGTCCCCAAGAAGGATGGTACAACACGATTCTGCGTCGATTACAGACTATTAAATGATGCCACCAAGAGTGATGCTTATCCCATGCCCAGGATTGATCTATTGGATCGTCTGGCCAGTGCCCAATTTGTGACCACGTTAGACTTGAGCAAGGGGTACTGACAGATAACCAAAACGGAGGGCGCTCAGGAGAGCTCGGCCTTCATGAATCCATTTGGGCTTTTTGAGTTCCTGGGACTGCCCTTTGGGATGAAAACTGCCCCCGCTACTTTCCAGAGACTACAGTAAATGGATGGACAGTCGCACTCAGAAAATAAATAATCTTTGCAAAAGAGACTTTGAAGAAATTTTTTTTATGATTTTTAATTCGTGAGATTTTTCCAATAAATCAAATAATGAAACACCGCAAACAAAAAATAAATATTCCAAAGGTGAGCATTATATGGTATTTCCGACCTACCCCTGCCACTGTACAAGGAACTATAAATGATTGAGCAATGTGGACTAAAGTGCGCAGGCCAGAGGTCTGTGTAGACCTCATAGCGTGCTCACTTATTATGGGGGGGAGAGGTTGTGATGGTGTGATATGCTATGTAGATATCATTTTGTGTATATTTCTATTTCACTTATTTGCATAGTGTTTTTCTAGTTGCCTTGTAAGTCTACAGCCTGACTGTATCTGTCTCTTGATGACCCCCTGTAGTTCCTTAATCCCCAAGGCTCCTTTGTTCTCCACTGGGAGGCCTGCAAACTGCCCCAACCTGTTTGACAACCTCTGGACACAAGGAAGGGGGTGGGGAGGACAGGAGCTGGTCAAGTCAGTTCCTGTGTGGAGAGCATCGTGTAAAAAGACAGCACCTCAGAGAGGAGGAAGCGTTTGGACCCATTTTATCCTCTGGATGCTAGAGTTTTGGACTCATCTCCCTGGACATTTTATCCTATTCCTGGACTACATTCTTGTTCTGGACTATTGTATCCTCAGTGTGGTGGATTGTTTATGGACCTTCTAATTTTGCCTGTAATAAAGTTCTTGGGATTGTTCACACTTCCCTCGCTCTGATTGTGTGCTATCGAAGAAGGACCCCGTGACAACTGGTGGCAGCGGTGGGATCAGCAGAGTGTAACCCAATGGAGAACCACCCACAGAGTGAGTACAGAAATTGGACTGTATCTAGTTTACAGGAGAGAGCCAGAGACCTGGGCCTGAACTACCAGGGACTTACTAAAGAGGCCCTAATTGATCTACTGGTGGGTGCTAGCCCGGCCACCTCCTCCCAGATGTCTGAAGGACGAGCACTGGAGACAGGGATCCCCATTCAGAAAAGCCAGTGGTTAGTGTGGTAGGAAGAAGAGATGGCAGTTCTGGGCCCAGGTGTCTCTCAGGAGTACAAGGAGGAGGCTGCCCGCCGGGCACAGCGGAGACAAGAAGCAATGGAGCTTGAAAGAGGGAGTAATGCAATATGGAGTGTAACCCCAAGGATCCGGGAGCCTGTACGGTTCACCTGGACAGAGTTTAAGCCATGTGATGAGGCTTCTGGAGATGTGGAGGGGTTCTTCAAGGACTTTGAGCAGCAGTGTGCTGTGATGGAGGTGCCCCACTCTGGCTGGATGCGTTTGTTAGTGGGACTCCTGAACGGTAGCATGGCGGAGGCTTACTGAACCATTGATGCACAGCGGAATCGGGATTATAACACTGTAAAGAGGACTATCCTGGATTACCATGCTATCACCCCAGACTCGAATAGGGCCAAGTTCCGAGACCTCCCATGCACCACGGGGGGGATCGTTTAGGATGTATGCACATAAGATGTCCCAGGCATGTCGGAGATGGCTGGAAGCAGAAAACGCCTTTACTGTGGAAGATGTTATACAGGCGTTCCTTATAGAACAATTTCTTGCCAAGTGCCCCGCAGAGGTATGGGAATGGGTCCGGGAGCGCACGCCGTGTATAGAGCTGCAGCCCTGGCCGATGAAGCCCTTAATATCCAGCCGCAATGGAGGAGGCTTCTGGACAATGAACCACGGTCTGCTCCCGCTCCCCGTCCCCCTCCAATTATATCTGCCCTTCCACTTAGTCACAAGCCAATGACAATCACGCCTCACAATCCTAGGCCCCAACAGTTCCGACCACGACCTGGGGGTATCACAGAGATGAGATATTATGGGTGTGGGCAACCTGGACATTTGCAGTCTTGCTGTCCCTCAAGCATCCTATCTTGATCTCTGGCGTGTCCCCTAGCACGCATCCTCTCTTGAACTGTGGCACATCTCCTAGCACGCATCCTCTCTTGAACTCTGGTATGTTTTCTAGCACGTTTTATGCCTTGAACATTTGGCGTGCCCCTGCACGCACTTTGCTGTGTTTCACTGTTTATGCCTTGCACCTGATTAAAGCTTGAAACCACGTTTATTGAAGAAACCCAGTGACCTCGCTTTATGTTTTGCATCCTGCTCATTCCTATTGTTAGACACTCGCTAGTGTCCCCCTGAGCTGGCCATCTGGTCCCAGCAGTCATGGTGGCTCACCCTCTTGGTCTTGCCCCTGACACTCCCTGTATAGGGGGTGGTTCCTCACAAGGTCAGCTCGCCCTCGGTGGGTGGGTGCCATGACTCAGAGGGTCCACTCAAAAAATCAGCTCAGCAGAAGCTGTCCGTCACAAACGGGAGCCCAGGGGAGAGCGAGTGCGGACACCACTGGAACAGCGCTGGCATCGGAGATGAATATAAACTTTATTTTATTGGGGCCAAACCTTTAGATCAAGAAGAGGTTGTCCTAGAAGTACAAGTTATGTGTATAAAGTTTTTATGTGTACAAAACTGTCGATCTCTTAGGCAGATATAAAATATTCACCCGCCTCAATCCCCTTGTTATGGTGGATCGAAGAATAGAGCGCCTTAACATCAAATCTTGCCAGGTACACCCCTTCCCCAACCGGGTCACCTTCCAGCCTATTAAGGAATTCCATAGTGTCCCTAATGTAGGAGTGAAAGGCAAAGACAAAAATTCCCACCCTATGTCCCACACTATGCCTTATTCTGTAGCTCTACCTTTGATTTAGGATGAGCTCTTATGTAACATGGGAAGGGCGTAGAAGGTGGCCAGAACTGGATGTTTGGGGATCATGTAGACAAATTCTTCTCCAATGAGGTTGTTCCTCCTTGCTTCAAGTCCTCAGTCGATGATGGCATTGGATTTCTGGGTACTATCCCATATGCAGATTGATCCCCTAGAAGGGTAAGACACATGTCACAACAGTAATCTGTGTCCATAATTACTATAATATCTCCTTTATCTGAGGGTTTGATAGTAATAAGAGGATACTTCTCAAGGGAGAACAGTTCTGATATCTGATGTGTAGATAGAGTATGTTTATTCTGTGTAGTCTTGCTCTCCAATATTTCCTTGGTGACTAAATTAAGAAAGACTTCTATAGATGAGAGATCACCCGTGGTGTGGGGCATTTTTTTGCTTAGATTTTTCAGAGCTGAAAATGGACCTAAACCTGCATGAGCAGTGGGGGATTTGTCAAGATCAGCCATTAGTTTGACATCAGAAAGTAAATCAATGGGTATGTTCAAATCTGCACCTGTTTTTCTGTCCAAAGGGGTAATGTCTCCACATTTTCAAGTTCCTTGCAAAATGGTTGAGATCTGTAATTCACTCAAATGCGGAAACATCAATAGTTGATAAAAATGAGAGTCCTTCACTTAGTGCTGACATTTCCATACCACTAAGTGGTCTGTTAGAAAGATTCATGATATGAAATTTTAATCCTGGTCTCTGCTCTGTAGGATGCGGTTCCAAAGTGAATAGTTTCGGTCTAAAAAAACTGTTTTATTTTGAAGGCCAGACTGACGTTCGCCTCAAGAATAACCCCTTGTTCTTTCCCTCTGTCACCCTTGTTGTGGTCTGTTCTGTGTCTCAGTCTGACTGTACTGTCTCAGTTGAAGTGATGTCATTGTCACTTCCACCCCCCACTCTAGTTTTCTAGTTGATCATAAAGAACTTAGTAAATTTTATTGTCTCTGAAATCCTGAAGGTCCCTAAGATATTGATTGTGTTTTCTTTCTTTTAAACGATATCATAATTTTTCTGTAGTATTTTGTAAATGGCTTTCTTTTGAATTGAAATCTGTTTCACCCTGAAACTTTTTAGTCACTTCAATTTCTTCTTTAAGGTTATTGTTTTATAGGCCTAGATTTGCTATTACCTCCACCAAAAGAAACTGCATAAATGTCAGTGAACTGTTCGTAGCTTCTTTCTCGCAGATACTCATGAGTTGGGGAATTCCTCAATGTAGCATAGGGAGAAGGGTAATATGTGAACCACGTGGGACTGTGCCATTTTTATTTAGTTTTCCAAACACTGAATTTCCCACCAAAATGTTATTTGTTCCTTGCAAGTTTTAGTGAGTTCCCTGAATGCAGCAGTATGTGGCTGTATATTTTTTTTCTGAGAGAAGCTTTTCTCAGAGTAGATATCCTTAGTCCCTGAAAGCCAAAGTTCAGTGTCTGGACCCTCCGACAAAAATCTGGCCGTACCAATATAAGAACAAACAGAACAACTGGACGTAGTAGGAAAAATAATAATCAATAGAAAATATCTTTATCCAGATATCAATAACGAATAACTATAGCTTGTATGTCCAAAACACTGAATGGCAAACCACTCAGACAACTAAACCAAAAACTATGGATTACAAATAAAAAATAAATATACAAAAAACAAAATATATATAAAAGAAAATAATGTGTATAAAAAATAGTGACAATAATAATAATATAAAATGCCTTTATTAAAAGTGATTTGGCACTATGTGCAAGAGTGCCCACTAGGGTGACCGCAAAAAATCGATGTCAGAATTTTGTCCGTCTGGACCCCACCAAACGATTCCCCTTTCCAGATATTGAGAGCCAAAATTTGAACTCTATCAAATGACGTTAACCCGTGCCGCTCGTCGCTCAAAGTTTGAAAAAATCCAAATTGAGGTATTTTAAGATTTAGGTATTTTGCATAGTCTGTTAGACTATAAAGAATGTGACAAAACATTGCAGAAATAGCCCTGACCAAATTTTCGAACCATTTGTGGTATTTGAATGCAGAGTTGGTGGGATTATCGTTTTTTGATCCCACCATTACAGAAAATGAAAAGTTGTTAATGGCTAATAAATTGCTCAGTAGCACAGATGAACCATCAGAGCATGCTAGGGTTGTAAATCCAAAAGTTAGGAAAGAAAAATTAAAAGAGGTAGGAAGTAACCGACCTTAACTACCTTCTGACAAAAGATGAAGAACAAAAGCAATATGTCCTGCAAGTTGTAAGCAAATGCCGAGCATTATATTCTGACGTTTCAAAAACTACTTTAACAAAAGCTCTAGAATAGATTAGATAACTATGTAAAATTTATCAACTCATGTAGGTTAGCGTGCTCTGATGGTTCATCTGTGCTACTGAGCAATTTATTAGCCATTAACAACTTTTCATTGTCTGTAATGGTGGGATCAAAAAACGATAATCCCACCAACTCTGCATTCAAATACCACAAATGGTTTGAAAATTTGGTCAGGGCTATTTCTGCAATGTTGTCACCTTCTTTATAGTCTAACAGACTATGCAGACTATTTTTCCCCCCCCATATGAGATCCAGTCACCCTAGTGCCCACACACACAAAATGTTAAAGGAAAAAAACACACATGTGATTCATTAATATAGACGGAACGGGGACCACATACAAATTATAGTTTATAAAGGGACTAAATCCCTATAATTGATAATACATCCCAGTTAAATAAATAAATGGTAATTATATGGATAAGGTCCCTAATTATATCAGGCAATTCACCACAAAAAAGGGTATAAAATCAATAAAATATATAATAATATATAACAATCAGAGATGGTAATGCAATTCCATAAGGATATTATATCCCAAAGAAAAATCACTTAAATGCACTGGTCCATAACCCATAGTGAAATATCCAGATACAATGTCAAGTGCCTGAATCAAACAATAGAAAAAGGAGGGTGTATGTGCCAATATACACAAACAATAATGATATAAATCATGAAGATAAGCATTACCTGGTGGTGGTATAGTGGCGGTCCCCGGTTCCAGGTGCAGCGCACACGCCGACGTGCGTTTCGGGCAAAGTCCTTCACCAGGTACCAATATAATAAATCAATAACCCCAGATGATGATGTAAGGCCAAATAACTCTCAAGTGCAAACAATATCAAAAGCAAGGAGAGAATATATGTACAAAGCAGAATATAAGACCAAACATTTATTAATTATTTCACAGGAGCTATGCCTGGAATAGGAGCACAATATATTGAATGAGACCACACATAGACAAGGTGCACTAAGGTACAGCACAAGGTTCAAAACTGCTCATAAGTAATGGTTCAATCTCACCCTATTTATGTCATGAGACAAGACCATCCAGAAAAAGCACACAGGAGTGAGGCTGGCGGACCAGCATTAACATACTCTGTTGTGCCCCATGTGGTTGCTCCTGCTCTGACAAGGACAGTACCCAAGTGTGGTACTGTCACTTAAGTAACCCCAATATCCCCACTAATGTTTCCTCCTTGGTACCGAGGATTCTTCAGGGGAGTGTATTTGTGTAGGGAAAGATATAGAACATGGTCCTGTAGTAAAAGGATGCCTCGAGAGAGGCTCTCAGGGTGTTGTACAGCCAGATATAATGTGTGGTCACCAGGCACCTTTACTAGAATTGTAGTTGGTTTTCTACAATCACATACTATTTAATCATGTACACAACAGTAGGGTGGTCGTCGCAAACAAAAAAAATGTGTTTATAAGAAATGTACACTAAACTACAACATAACAAAATATGAAAAAAGTATATGCACCAAATTATCATCTGTAGCTCTTAATATGTCAAAGAATGCTTAGTTCACAAAATGTTAATAGAAAAACACACAGTAGTGTGTGTCAACACATTTCGCCACCTGTGGTATTAGACATTGGACAAGGAGGTAGCTCACACATGACAACAATAAAGCCTGTTACCCCATGTATATGGTAGGATGATATATAAAACAATAATGGAAAATAGCTCAGAAGAGAACTGCATGCCAATAAAAACACATACCAAAAAAATAAGTGCTGGACAAATAATACAACTTATGCGAACAATACCAGCAAGGTACATCATCAACTCAAAAAATGCAAAAATAAACACAAGTAAATCAGCCATTCGACCCTGAGGGATAAAGCATGTGAGCTAGAGGTCCAACAAGTATTGCTGTGTTCACAGCTTCATTAGGGATCACTATTAAATCATAAAACTGCATATACCATAGATCAACATGTAAGCTATTATTGTGGAGAGATGACCACAAGCGATGACTTAGTCACATATATATTTCCTTAATTTACTGACACAAATTTAAAACTTACAGTATACCCTTGTGCACTCAAAGGACCTAATATAGATACTTAAAAGGATTGTATCAAGTTTGTTATCCCCTACGCAAGGGATAGGGGATAAATTCCCAATTGCTGGAGGTGCAAATTACTGGGATCCCCACTGATTCTGAGAACTGGGGCTCTGTGTGAATGGGGCTGTGGTCGATCATGTACAGCTCTGCTCCATTCTTTCTCTATGGGACCGCCGGAGATAGCAGAGTGCAGTGTTTGCCTAGTGTTCTGCACTCCCATTAGGAATGAATGGAGCAGAGGTGCACATTTTTTTTTTTCAATTTTGTTTTCTCGTATTACTTTCTGTATTTAAGAAAAATATACAAAATCTTGGAATTTTTTTTTACAGACCCGTAGACCTAATTTCAGATTTCTATTGCATATTGGGCACATGGATATTTCCAGCAATATACTGACTCAGATCCTAACTTTTATATAGAAGGTTTCTGAGCTTCCGCTCTAAAATGTTCTAATGTGGGCAAAGGTCAAAGGTTATTGTGAAGGGAGAGGGAGGCGGTGAGCTGATATATCACCATATCACTTATAGTGAATGGTGGATACCATGTCATTGGCTGTCTACAGAGGTGTTACATCTCATGGAAATCCTGTCTGTGATGATGCTGATACTATTGAAAAATCTTTTGTACAGAACAGGAAATATAGCATAAGTTATAGAGAAAATCATAGAGAATGTCATCAGAAAATTGGAATATCTATTTTTTTTTTAATTTAGACAGTGATATGGAAAATTGAAAAAAAAAAAAAAAAAATCTCAAAATTTGCATAAGTACATTTAAAATAAAACCTAATTTAAACAATAGGTCATTTTCTATCGATACGTTCCAATTAATGATATACTTTAATTTTTAGGAAACAATGATAATGAATGGGCATCCAAGTTAAATTCTTCTGATTTCCAGTTGCTGTGCCCGAATGGTGCCAGGGCAGAGGTGACTCAGTACGCGGACTGTAACTGGGCTCAGGTCCCTGCACATGCAGTTATGGTACACCCGCAGATGAATATACATGCAGTGTTTGGCCTTCTGGACAAGGCTCAGGTATGGATTGTCAGCAGAACTATATTTTGTTATTCTTGTAAATTATTTTTGTAAAATCTACGCAGGATGTTAGATGGCAACTCCCAATTTGGTGACTAGAGTGGTTATAACTTTTGATAACAGTTGGTGACACTTTCCCTGACAAAAGATAAAAGTTAAATTTGCTGTTCAAGAGGACTTTTTACTGGACATTTTAAGCTGAGCAACTTCTCCAATTGAAGCTGCTCTGATTCTGGAACAGTTTTTCATTTCTTCTCTGCCCCAACAATATGCTCTTGGGAATAAAGGTGCAAATTCACCCTTGAACCTACTGGGCATGTACTACAGAACTTTGTGGGCAGAGCCATGTTTTGATTAGCCAGCATCACAAGTGGGGAAAAAAAACAAACATTCTGTGGTATATGCCCAGTTGATTGAAGGGAAGAGTTGCTTCTTTATTTCCACAAGGCATATAATTGGAATGGAGAGGAAAAGAAGAAAAAATGTTCCAGAATCAATGGAGCAGCATCAATTAGAGAAGGTACTCAGATGAAATTTTAAAAAAATCCGGTGAAAGGTCTGGTTTAAATATTGAACATCAGAATATTTCTTAACTACTGACTTTACTACTTTGTCTGATGGTTTTATTTTTATTACAGGATTATTATGGGAGTGACAGTAGTTCTGTTTTTAAACTGTTTAACTCTTCAAAATATGATAATAAGGATCTGATCTTTAAAGACTCTACCCAAAACATTGTCCCTGTCAGAGAGAAGAAAACATATGAACAGTGGCTAGGAAGAAATTACATTGACTCTGTAGAGGGTTCCCAGTGCTCATCTTGTAAAGGTAAGGTATTTGTGTAATGTACAGTCAAGGCCAAAAGTTTTGAGACTGACACAAACTGTCTATCACAAAGTTCTCTGACTCAGTGTTTTAAGACATTTAAGTCAGATGTTTCTATTATTTCTTAAGTATAATTATAAGCATTTCACAAGTTTTTAAACTTTCATTTAACAAATTCATCAAGTTTCTGCAAAAATTCAGTATTTACAGTGGTGACCCTTATTTTTCAAGCTTCTGGGCCAAATCCTGACGAGCGGCAACCTATTCTTGTCTAATCGGTGCTTGGAGTTTATCCCAATTTCCGTGTTTTTACTTGTCTAACCCCTTTTTGGGGGTCAACAATGTAAATGTAGTCTTTTCATAAACTTGATGTATTTGTCAAAAGTGTTACAACTTACGAAATGCCTATAATTGTACATCAGTAATCATAGAAACATCTGATGGAAAGATCTAAACATTGAAGCAGCAACGATGGTAAAGTAAAAATTGTCTCAAAATGTTTGATCACGACTATATGACATACTAAAAATACACTGTTATGTTAAACCCACAATTCTGGATAGGGCTCATACACATATGCGAGAAACTCGGACAAGTCTCGCACGTCAATACCCGGCACTGCCGCCGGCAATCGGATCTGAGCGTTCAGCTCCATATATCTCTATGCAGCTGAATGCTCCTATCCGAGTGCCCGGTGGCAGTATCGGTTATTGATGTGCGAGACTTGTCCGAGTTTCTCGCATGTGATTATGAGACAAATAGAAAGCAAATGGCAACAAAGTGTTTGATATCAGAAGTCCAAATGTAAAACTTTTCAGTCCCATAGAAGCTAATGACACATTGGTCGTACATGTGCACTATGACTCCTTGTTCTTGTGACAAGTGAGGGTCCCAGTGGTTGGACTCTCTGCGACCCCACATTTATCTTCTATTTTGTGAATAGCTCATTACTGTATTTAGTGGGTAAATATTATCATGCAATGCACACAATCATTAAGACATCTGTACAGGAGTTCTGTGCACCATTGTATGGGTGCAGTAGATGCAGACATGCTCTTTATATAGGGGTTTGTCATTATGAAAGCGTACACACTGTGTGTTAATTAGTGAGTTAATAATAAAGCTATTTTGAAACTTCATCAAAATTAAATGAATACACGATAAAATGGCATCATTTCATTATTTTCTTTCTTTCTCCTACAGCTATAACTCCAGTGAACACCATCTTATTGCTAATTAGCAGCATCCTACTAATTAAGTTTTCTGCGTAACTACCAACTACTGAATCCTCAAGATGCCTTTGGAAATTGCAGAGCTGTAAACTTGGTGATTTTTTTTTTTTTTTGTACTGCTGAAGACACAAGTCTGTAAATGATGAATGTACTGCTATTCCTTCTGTACCTGTCTTGTGAACAAACCCGACCCACAATTATCAAACATGATTTTTTATAATAAGATTTTATAAGAAAAAAAGGCAATAAACTATTTATTACCATAGCATTATCATCAGGCAGGTATGTTTACATGGATAAATGCATGTATATCTTCATTAACTTCAAATGACATAAAAACAAGTGTTATTTTGTTTGCTAATGTTTCTTAAGTGACTTTTTCATGTGTGTATTACTGGGGTCATGTCGATGAGGGCTGGTTTAGTGTAGATACAAATCAATAGGAATTAATGGGACTCGGTCAACACAGAATGACTGCTCAAACCAAGTACATGCACTCAGTTCATCAAGGCGGGGCCAATCATTTAAGTGCAGCTTCTGACCGACTTTTTCATCTATCTCCATCCCTCACTGGATCTATAATGCCAGAGCTGTTAATCAAAGGAAGGGAGGGTGTAAATGGATGGAAAACAAGCAGGTTGGAAGATATACTTAAATATTTGGCTACCCCATGATGCACTGAGCGACTGTACTTGGTTTGAACAGGCATTCTGTGCTGACAGTCCCTTGAAGGAAACAGGGACAACAGACAGTGGGAATAAAATAAGTGCAAAAACTGGCTGCTTTTAATCTAATGACAGGTCCTCTTTAAATGGAGGGTTGTCAGGTTATGGTTATCGCACTACTTTGATCGATTCTCACTTGGCATATTTTACAACTAATGATTTGGTCATATTGAAGCTTATGCAAAATCATCATCTATAAAATGTGGATTTGTGTATCACTGTTTGCAATGCAATAGGTGTAATCCCACAGCATGTCTGAGACAAAACTGCATCCAAATCTGTATATAACACATTTTGGATTTTGTGGTAAACTCCATGATCAGAAAAAATGCACCGTGTTTTTATTAATCTTTAACATCATTGTCATTGTTTAGGAAAGCCTTCATATGTTGTTTGATATTTGTATGGACTCATTGTAACGCTGGCATCCCTACTTGACTTCACCTCATCCTCCCGGCAGGGATGCCGACATGGTCACCGCTTTGGCCACTCTGTTGTTCCTTCTGCTCTGTTCCCTGCCATGGCTTCCTGCTCCCAGGGCCTGCGCACATCAGGCAGGTATCCCGACAACATGCTTAGGGCATGCGTGCTCCCAGCTTCTTAAAGGGGCAGTGCGCATACTCCGGAAATGTCCCTAGCCTATAGCTGGGACAAGTACTTAAGACACCCTCCCCTAAAGGGAGGTACGTGAGCAACTTTAGTTTCTAGTTAGTGTTTGCCCCCACAAGTCTGTTGTCAGGTTCCTGAACCGTCCTATCTGAACCTGTTCCAAAGCCAGTCCTGTCTGAACCTGTTCCTAAGCTCATTATGCCAGAATCTGATCCTGAGTCCTGAACCCATCCTGTCTGAACTTGCACTTGCATCTTCTGTTAGCATTCCAGAACCTGTCTTGTCCAAACCCTGAGTCTATTCCATCTGTTCTGTCTGAATCTGTTCCTATTCTGTCTGAACTGTCTCCGATATCCATTCTTCACGTGATTCCGAATCCCGTCTTGCCAGTGAATCCAAGTCTGTGTCTGCAATCACGACCCTTAGTGTCAGCTGCTGCAGTAATGGGGACTGCCCTGGAGAGGTAACTGGTGGCTACCTGCAGTTCAAGCCTAACTACACCATCAGTAGCTCTAGTGAAAACCAAATAGCTGCTTAGCCATGCCCCTCCAGGGTAAGCCCAACTCATTGCGCAGTGGGTCCACTATGGTGACACTCATTCACTTGAAAGGTTGAATTTGGAATGCAAATCAGTCCAGAGTAGGATGTGACTATTAGAGATGAGCAAACCTTTCGTCAAACGGTGCGCCAAACTTTCCCAATTCCCACTAAGTTCAATGGGAGACTAAACCAAACGTATAGACAACACCTTAAGGGGGGCCAAAAAGCTTGACAAGCAGCTCAAATTAGGGGCAGACATCAGGAAAAGTAGCATCAATGGACCAAGAGCACAAATAGTATAATTGCACAGCATTGATGCATGGGACAGGGCTTTGACCAGCATTTCTAGCTGAAGCATTGATCGGTAGCAGGTGGATGAGTAACAGGTGTAGACCTGCTGCTCTGATAGGTCTGCCAAATTCAGGCAACACACATGAAGGAGGCCCAACTTGGAGTACAAACGTTTCCAAAAATTAGGGGCAGACACCAGGAAAAGTGGCATCAATTGGCCCACAGTAGAAATTTGATAACGGCACAGCAGCAGTCATCAATAGGCCATGCATGAGATATCAGGGTCTGGGCCAGCATTTAGCTTTTTGAATTTAAGTTTACATTAAGACGAGGTGCAACAGCTCAAACTGTTTTTTCACTCAGCCAGACTGAAGTGGCACAAATATCAGCTTGTTAGACCACAAATTTTCTAAAAATGTAAGGATAATAACACAGGTAGTTGACTGAAAGTAAGTGCAAACCTGCCAGTCTGGGAATCCTACTGCTACAGGATACACACATGAAGGAGACCCAACTTGGAGTGCAAACATTTCAAAGAAGTAGTATAATTGTGCAGCTTTTTGACAACTTCTGTTACTGGATGGGCTATTCAACTTCCTCTCTTTCACAGCCGCACAGCGGTATAATTATTTATTTTTATAGCACCATTTATTCCATTGAGCTTTACGTGTGAAAAGGGGTATATATAATGAAAACAAGTACAATTATCTTAAACAATAAAAGTCACCAACTGGTACTGGAGGAGAGAGGACCCTGCCCATGAGGGCTCACAATCTACCAGGGCTGGGTGAGGATACAATAGATGAGGGTAGAGCTGCTTGTGCAGCGGAATGGTGGAACAATGATTACTGTAGGTTGATGGCTTGTCAGAAGAGGTGGTTCTTCAGGTTCCTTTTGAAGGTTCCCCGGGTAGGTGAGAATATGATAGGTTAGGGTAGAGAGTCGCAGAGTAGAGAGTTTCTCTGGGAGAAATCTAGTATGCGATTTTGGGAAGAGGACATGGCAGGGGAGTAAGAAGGAGATGTTGTGAGGATTGGAGGTTGCATGCAGATAAGTACCAGGAGACTAGGAAGTCACAGATGTATGGAGTACACAAGTTGTTTATGGCTTTGTATGCCATCATTAGGGTTTGAACTGGAGTTTCTGGGTAATGGGGAGCCAGTGAAGGGATTTACAGAGAGGAGAGGAAAGAGTAGTGAGAGGATGGGTAGATTAGTTGGGCAGCAGAGTTTAGGATAGATTGGAGGGATGCGAGACTGTTAGAACAGAGGGCACAAAACAGGAGCTTGCAGTAGTTGAGGCAGGAGATGATGAGTGCATGGCAGTAGCATAGCTACCGGGGGGGCAGAGGGGGTGATGGCCCCGGGCCCCGCGCTCTGAGGGGACCCACCCAGAGCCACACTACTGTAACTGTATCGGCGTGAGCAGCACACCGATACAATTACATTCTGCGACAGAGCAGGGAGAATCGATCTCCCTATTCTGCCGCCCGGCCGCTATGGGCACCTGAGCAGGCAGGGGAGCCCCAGTACCAGCAGTGGGCCCCCACCTCACAGCCAGCAATGACGTTGCTGGGCTATTTTGTATGCACAGGACATGTGATGAGGTCACAGGAGGGAAGGAGTCAGGGGTCACAAGATCAGGGGCCTCTGTATGCAGGACTCTGCTGTGCTGGTTGTCATGGTGCTGGATGAGGGGAAGTTTATGTGTGGGGTCAGGAGGGGTTTACAGGGTGGATGTAGCAGGGCTGTGTGTGTATGAGGTGTACGGAGCGGAGCCGCGTGTGTATGAGGTGTACGGAGCGGAGCCGCGTGTGTATGAGGTGTACGGAGCGGAGCCGCGTGTGTATGAGGTGTACGGAGCGGAGCCGCGTGTGTATGAGGTGTACGGAGCGGAGCCGCGTGTGTATGAGGTGTACGGAGCGGAGCCGCGTGTGTACAAGGTGTACGGAGCGGAGCCGTGTGTGTACGGGGTGTGCAGAGCGGAGCCGCATGTGTATGAGGTTTACCGAGCGGAACCATGTGTGTACTGAGTGGAGCCATCTGTGTGGGGTGTACGAAGCGGAACCGTGTGTGTACGAGGTTTACAGAGCAGAACCATGTGTGTACTGAGTGGAGCCGTATGTGTGCAAGGTGTATGGAGCAGAGCCGTGTGTGTACGAAGCATACAAAGCAGAACCGTGTATGTATGAGGTGTGCGGAGCCGTGTGTGTACAAGGTGTATGTGGGGAAGTGGGGAGCATTCATACTTAACAAAGATCCAGGATCCAGCGGGACAGTCCCGATTTTGAGAGTCCCGGCTGACAGCTTACTTTCCCGCGGACACAGGAGTACATGGCGGAGCCCCGAGGAGCACTTTAAAACTTGCACGTGATGTTCCATAGGAAGTGATGTGCTGGAAGCAGAAATGAGGTAATTTCAGGAGGAGATTGTGATGGAGCCATGGAGGCACTTCAGGGAATGCTTCAGATCCATCACCATGTCCTCTGACAGCGCTGACAGCGGGATCGCCTTGGAATCAGGGATGCTGGCCATGTGAGCGGATCATGATATGTCCTGCACTGGGAGGCTCAGGTGGGCACTACAATGGCAGCCAGGCTGCTATAGTATCTTTATAGAATCTTTCTTTCTCTCTCTGTTTCTTTCTCTTTTCTTTCTCTTTTTCTGTTTCTATAGGGGATGGGAGTGCTGCCTTATACTACAGTCTGCCTATAGGGGATGGGGGGCTGCCTTATACTACAGTCTGCTGATAGGGGATGGGTGGGCTGCCTTATACTACAGTCTGCCTATAGGGGATGGGGAGGCTGCCTTATATTACAGTCTGCCTATAGGGGGGTGCTGCCTTACATTACAGTCTGCTTATGTGGGGCTGCAATATACTATTGAGTCTGCCTATGGTGGGCTGCATTATACTGTAGAGTCTGCCTATGTGGGCTGCATTATACTATATTGACGACTATCTGCATCAAGTGTCTCCTTCTCTTCTTCCACCTTATCATCACAGTCAGTACAGTCCTCATAGGTGGCATCCCAATTACCCTTGTTTTCTCCTGTGTCACAACTCTAAACCGCCTAACTGATTGTGGGGAACCACAGATGTGCGAGTCTGCAGATCTGTTTACACATTCTATTCAATGGGCATCAAAGCTCTGCTCCAAAGATTCACAAACTAAAGGGAAGGAAAGCATCTATCGATGCCCAAACAATTTTTCAGTTGGATCTGGGGCCAGACAAAGTAGGGTCCGAACAGAATCCAGACCCTCGTCACCGTACGTTAACCCCCAGCGGTGGAGGTGATCCTGATGAGAGTCAGATACCTGAGGTACACACGGACTGTACTGTGCTATCGGGGCAGGAAGAGGAGGAGGGCGATTCTCAGGGCAAAGAGTGGGAGAACAGAGGAAGACGATGAGGTTGTAGATCCCACTTGTTTTGAACCCAGATGCACGCAGCTGAGTAGATCAGCAGAGGAGGAGGAAACAAGGAGGTTATGTTGCAGCTTGCCACACAGACACCAGGTAATGCAACCACGAGAAGCACTGCATTCTCGGTCACAACTCTGGCTGTGCCAGCAAGTCATGGGTCTGCAGTTTGCATGGACGGCAAGGGTTGCCTAGCCTGGACCATTTTTGAGACCGAAAAGGATGACCAAACTCACGTTTTCTGCCAACTTTGTAAAAAAAATACTCAGTAGAGGCACTAATTGCAATAATTTGACTACTACATGCATGAACCGGCACATGCGTGATCAACATGCGTTAGTCTGGGAATCTCACTGCGCTAAGGCTGGTTTCACATTAGCGCTTTTTAAGCGCACGCACGGCCGGGGGTAGCTCCACCCCCGAGCCGGCTCTCTGCCCGGCGTGCCCGCCCCTTGCTTGTAGCGCCGCCTCCTAGCGCACAGCAGCGCCTGCGATCGGCGCACCCTATCTTTAGCATAGGGTGTGCAGATCGTGCGCAGGCCGTGCGCTAGTTGCGCTTTGACCTGCGCTGCGCACTTTTGACGGTGCGCCGTGCGCGCCAAAATCCAAAAAGTTTGATTTTGATGCGCACGGCGCACCGTCAAAAGTGCGCAGCGCAGGTCAAAGCGCAACTAGCGCACGGCCTGCGCACGATCTGCGCACCCTATACTAAAGATAGGGTGCGCCGATCGCAGGCGCCGCTATGCGATAGGAGGCGGCGCTACAAGCAAGGGGCGGGCACGCCGGGCAGAGAGCCGGCTCGGGGGCGGAGCTACCCCCGGCCGTGCGTGTGCTTAAAAAGCGCTAATGTGAAACCAGCCTAAAATGCAGCCTAGTGAGCCTTGCTAACCACTGGCTGCAATATAAACTGCATCTGCTGCTTCCTTCTCTGTCATTGTGGCAAGTATTCTCACACAAGTCTCCAGCCACAGAATCTCCACTTATTTACCCACTACAGTCGGAGTGAGTGACAGCCCATCAGCTGTTACGGAAATGGACATGCCTGCTGTTTTTGCCAGATCTCTGTCACGAAGCACATCACATCTTGCTCAATCCACCATAACATCTCCACCTGCACCTCATTCACAGTCCAGCAGTTTGTTGTGTTCACCCTACTCCACACTCTCTCAGCACAGAAGCCAGCCCTCCGTCCCTCAGTTGTGGTCACTTAAAGGGAATCTGTCACCCCTTTTTTGAGATATCATATAATGATATCATTCAATTGTGTGTCACATAAGGATTCTCTTAGTACTTTTGCTTCCCCCTGACCCCGCACCTTTCATGCATAAATTATTATTATTATGCATTTATATAGCACCATTTATTTACCTGCTCCCCCCCTCCCTGTCTTGCTCTACGCATTTCTTCTTGTGTAGAGCAAGACAGGGAGGGGGGAGCAGTTGAATAAGCCCCGCCCATCGGACCGGACCGTGGCAGGTTACATACATCTGAACCGATATAAAAAAGGTATTTATGCATGAAAGGTGCGGGGTCAAGGGGAAGCAAAAGTAGTAAGAGAATCCTTATGTGACACACAATTGAATGATATCATTATATGATATCTCAAAACAGGGGTGACAGATTCCCTTTAAAAGATAGTTTTGCCATGTGTAGGTGAAAACAAACAGCTTGAACTTCACCATCTCCTATCTGGCCACAAAGCTGCTGCTTTTCCACCTGGTGTATACAGACTCCTTCTGAAAGCTGATGCCCATCACCGTCCCCCAGTACCAGTTGCTGTCACCATTACTTATCTGAGGAAGCTGTGCCTGCCCTACATCAGCATGTCGCAGACAACATCACCCATTCCTTGAAAAAATCAGTGTCTGCAAGGCTGCATTTCACCACTGAGACCTGGATAAGCAAGCATGGCCAGGGGTGTTACATCTCGTTGACTGGGCACTGGGTGACTCTGGAGGCTGTGAGAGCTGGCGGTGAAGGGGCACAAGTATTGGAATCTCCAAGGTTGGAAAGGCGCTTGAGGATGGTGGAGTAAACCACTGCACAGCAGAGGATGGAGAACTGAACTACTAGACAACAGGGTTTGGAGAACTAAACCACTGCACACCAGAAGATGGTGAACTAAACTCAGAAAGAAGCAAAAATGTGTTTGCAAGAAGATAAATTTAATTTCTCCTGTTCTGTGTTAGTTACATGTCTCACTGGTAACTCCTCTTCATGCACAATAAGCTCTGGAGGAAGAGTTATCTCTCAGGCAAAATCTTCCCCATAGTCTGGAAGACGTCATTTACATATAAGAAAAATGTGGATTTCTCTGGAATAAGACATAAAATCGCAGTTATCGAGTCATAATTTTATTTGACTCATTTATTTAGCGCCATTACTTCCACAGCACTTTACAGACCTTATTATTGACACTGTCCCCGATGGGGCTCACAATCTAAATTCCCGATCAGTATGTCTTTGGAATGTGGGAGGAAACCGGAATACCCGGAGGAAACCCACGCAGTGCCAACCACTGAGCCACCGTTCCGCCCTATTCAGTTTCCTATGACCTGCATGCCCATATAGATGGCTTAGGAAGATTAATCCTACTGATAGATTCTCTTTAACTTATCTTTTTGCCAGACGTTGACTGATCAATATTTTATAAAATTTCCTTTTATAATATCATAAAACACTTGATTAAACCCATGTACATATTCTGTGGAGTTCATCTACTTTGAGAAGCTGTCCACTTTTTTTCATTTAGGCAGCCGATTTTCAAGTGCTTTTTCTAACTGGAGTTACACTGTTCATCAGTTATTAGGAAATAACAAATTCTTAATGCTAAAAATTCTCCATTGTAGAAACAGGGTTATAATCCAACTCTCTCCATGAACCTAAACTTTTAGAACAGTTCCCAAGGATATTTCTGCAAACTATTGTTGTATCAAAGCAGATGACTGGATAATTTGGTAGAATACTCTTGCACTTGAGCTTGGGAAGATCAGCACAACCAGACCTCTGTCCTCTCATATCATATGGCACCTAAACCCAACAAGCAATTATAACATTCCACTTGTATTTGCTAAAAACACTTAGGATGGGAATACCGCTTTAACATAACATAGATTGATATAGTATTATTCAGGGGAAACAGTAATAGAATATTGTCTTTCTCAATAACACTAGACATTCATATATGTCTAGGTTCCATGATATTTTTACATGTAGATTGCCATTATTTTTTGAATCTGTCTCCTTTGTAATCAAGTATGCTGAATGCCATATACAGTCTTTAGTCCTGCACAAAATGTACTCATATCTCCATGATTGCTGACACATCCATGCATGGTTAATCATTATATACTTCTGGTCATGGCCAGATCATTTCCATGAGGGTGATATAACCATCTTTCTTGACCTGTTTATTCAATAGAATGACATTTTTATTTTGGTAAATTACATGATAAGTCATTTTGAGCAGACTAAAGGTTTCTTTTTTTGAGACAATTAACTCCTTCATTACCGTAGAAAGGGTGATTTATTTATTTGGTGTATCAAAGTACAAGCCAAGGCCAATTCATTGTACTCTATTCCCTATGTGTTTCATACAACCATAAACCTGTCAAAAATTATCTAGCAATATTTAAATTGCCAGAACCCAAAAAAGATATTGGAAACAATATATTTATCATTTGATACATACAGGGTAAAAGCTAATTTATTAACTTTAAGTAACTAAAGGGACCTTCTTCTTTAGGGCTCATGCACACGACCGATTTTTGTGTATGAGTAATATCCATGGTTTTCATGGATAGCACTTATACCGATGATATTCTGTGGGACTGTGCACATGTCCGCTTATTTTCACAGACCAAGTGATCTGTGGAAAAAATCAGAGACAGGTCTGATTTTGTCCCGAGTGTTGGATCAAAACCGGCAATGCAAGTCTGTGGGTCCAAGAAAAACATTTGACCGCACTTGGATGACAATTTCATGGACTGACATAACGGAAAAGTCTGAGAAACACTGATGCCACTCTGATCAAACTGATGAAAGTCTGATCAGAACAATCTGACCGTTTTTCTCAAATGGAAAAAAAACAGTTGTGTTACTCTACCCTTTAGGGCTCATACTCACATGCGAAAAACTTGGACGAGTCTCGCATGTCAATACCCGGCACTTGGATCGAAGCGTTCAGCTGCATAGAAATACATGCAGCTAAACACTCTGATCCGAGTGCCTGCGGCAGTGCCGGGTATTGACGTGCGAGACTCGTCCAAGTTTTTCGCATGTGAGTATGAGCCCTAAGATAGGACCTTGCACTGGATTTTTTTTCTATTTAAAGCGAGTACATCGTCTAAATGGCACAGCTCTGTTCTAAAGTTATGTCACTCCATCAAATTTTCCTTTAACTAACTGGACGTATACCACAGATCTTCTCTATTGGCGTTGCCATATTTTCATTGGCCAGTGTGACAGGAGTAAAAGCAATCACCTACACCTACAGAGACGTTCTGTGATGTAAACCCAGTTGATTGAAAGGAAAACGTTGCGTATTTATTTTCGGTGGGGTGTGGGAGCATAACTTTGTAAAAAGGGGGTACAAAAGAAAAAAAGAAAATGTTCCATAATTAGTGAAGCAGGACAAAATGGAGGAAGTACTGTTTTTTAAATAAAAATTCTAGTGTAAGGTCCACCTTGATCCTATCATAGTTTTAAGGTATGAACAAGGTATGTATGTATAGGTGGGCACCACAACATGTAGCAGATAAATGATAGCTGGGTGCAGCACAGTGCCGAAAGTACCAAGAAAGACACAAGAAAAAGAAGCACAGAATGGAGCGCACTCACAGCTGAATATCACTATGCAAAAAGACTTTTATTGTTCATAAAATGCCAAGAAAACAAAGTGCATAGTAAAAACAGTTAAAAAACACCAATGAAAACACTGTGGGCAGGTGGATATGAGCATACATATACATGCAAAGAATACATGATATAGCAATCACATATGTTCAAATAGCATAAATTTGCAGCAATGCTCTTTTTCTCCCAATAGATAATAAAGAGCAAAAAATGTATATTAAATTTCTATATGTGATTTATTAGGTATCTCTTGTCTCTTAAGAGTTTGAAAAAAAAGACTAAGACCTAACTAATGAATAGCTTGCACTATGAATAATAAATTTGTATCAATTGTGCATGCATCCTCAAAAAGGCTTGTGCCTCATGCAGATGAACAAGTGAAAAAAGCAATGCAGTTCACATAATGGTAAAATACCCAGGGAAAGCCATGCAGATCTCAGATACCATCCCATGCATATAAGAATATAAAAAAGGACTAAGACCTAGCTAATGAATGGCTTGCACTATAAATAATGAATTTGTATCAATTGTGCATACATCTTCAAAAAAGGCTTGTGCCTCATGCAAATGAACAGGTAAAAAGAGCAATGCTAGTTCACATAATGGTAAAATACCCAGGGAAAGCCATGCAGATCTCGGATACCATCCCATGCATATGGGGAAAAAAAGAGAGAGACAGAACAGGTTAAATCACATAATAATTACCAAGGGAGACCACTCAGCCCACAGACGCCCAAATTTTAAGGTATGTGCGGTGCAGAGGAGGCAGAGCAGGGTCTCTTCTTAGACATGCCCTCTATTTTCCCATATGAAAGACATATTTTGTGTGGACTACCTCTGATATCCGTTGAAATCAGAATAGATATTCACTAGTTAGTGAATTTAAAGCCTACCCTGCAGAAGCAACCACTTTATCTGTAGTTTCCCTTGTAATATAATTGGATTTTGGATCACCAAACAGAAGCACCCATCATTTGGTCTACTTGTAGAGAATCTGAAGACAACTCTTAAAATAATGTTCACAAAATCAAGTACTGTGTTCTATGAAACCTAATGTGTGTGCAGGGTATTAAAACACATTTGGCATCTTTCTGCATTTTAACATATCTGTCATGTGTAAAAGTGTGATAACTAGTGATGGGCAAGCGCTAAAAAGCTTGGGTACTCGTTACCCAAGTCAAGCAAATCGTAATGCTTGGATGATCAACCCGAGAAATGAATATAATGGAAGTCAATGGGAAACTCAAACATTTTTTCTACAGACCCCCACCTCCCCGGAGGTCTGGAGGGGGTCTAAAAATTGCTGAAAACTATGGAAACAGAGCTAAAATGACATCGGAACAGCATGGGGAAGACTCCTGGACGCATCTCTGTTTGAATCTCAGGTCGCTGCTGGGAACAATGTTGTGAGAGTATTATGCCACTTTTATGGACTGACAATAAAACATACAAAACCGCAGTTAAAATGGATTTGACTGGAAAAAATATTAAGAAACATTATTTCCAGGATAATGACTTGTATATACATAATAAAAAAATGCTCCTCCACACCTTGGACTATGTTCACACATAGTGTTTTTGCTGCGTTTTTACATGTTTGCATTGCTTTTGACAGTGAAAAAACATTCTTCAGGAAATGTAATTTTATCATCATAATACACCTTATTAGTGATGAGCGAGCACTAAAATGTTCGTGCTTGTTGCTCGGGTCGAGCAAATTGGAATACTCGGGTACCCGGACAGAACAGCAAGCCCAATGTAAGTTTATGGGAGACCCGAGCTTTTTTACTGCGATCCCCCCGGGGGTCCTTTTAACCCTTTTACTCCCAAGGGTGGTTTGCACGTTCATGACCGGGCCAATTTTTACAATTCGGACCACTGTCCCTTTATGAGGTAATAACTCTGAAACGCTTTCATGGATCCCACTGATTCTGACATTGTTTTCTCGTGACATATTGTACTTCATGTTAGTGGTAAAATTTCATTGATAAAACTTGCATTTATTTGTGAAAAAAAACAGAAAATTGGCGAAAATTTTGAAAATTTTGCAATTTTACAACTTTGAATTTTTATGCCCTTAAATCACAGAGAGATGGCACACAAAAAAACTTAATAATAATCTTTATACAGCGCTGACATATTCCGCAGCGCTTTACAGTTTGCACACATTATCATCGCTGTCCCTGATAGGGCTCACAATCTAAATTTCCTATCAGCATGTCTTTGGAATGTGGGAGAAAACTGGAGTGCCTGGAGGAATCCCACGCAAACACAGGGAGAACATACAAACTAAATAAATGACATTTTCCACATGTTTACTTTACATCAGCACAAATTTGGAACCAAAATTTTTTTTCTGTTAGAAAGTTATAAGGGTTAAAAGTTGACCAGCGATTTCTCGTGTTTACAACACCATTTTATTTTTAGGGACCACATCACATGAAGTCACTTTGAGGGGTCTATATGATCGAAAATACCCAAAAGTGACACGATTCTAAAAACTGCACCCCTCAAGGTGCTCAAAACCACATTCAAGAAGTTTATTAACCCTTCAGGTGCTTCACAGGAATTTTTTGAATGTTTAAAAAAAAAAATGAACATTTAACTTTTTTTCACAAAAAAATTACTTCGGTACAATTTTTTTTTATTTTACCAAGGGTAACAGGAGAAAATGGACTGCAAAAGTTATTGTGCAATTTGTCCTGAGTACGATGATACCTGATATGTTTGGGGAACCACTGTTTCAGCACATGGAAGAGCTCAGAAGGGAAGGAGCTCCGTTTGACTTTTTCAATTCAAAATTGGCTGGAATTCAGATCGGACGCCATGTCACGTTTGGAGAGCCTCTTCTGTGCCTAAACAGTAAAAACCCCGCACAAGTGACCCTATTTTGGAAACTAGACCCCCCAAGGAACTTATTTAGATATGTTGTGAGAACTTTGAACGCCCAAGGGCTTCACAGAAGTTTATAACGTACAGCTGTACAATTAAAAAATAATTTTTTCCACAAAAATGATCTTTTCACCCCTAATTTTTATTTTCCCAAGGATAACAGGACCCCAACAGTTATTGTGCAATTTGTCCTGAGTACGCTGATACCCCATATGTGGGGGTAAACAACTATTTGGGCGCATGGCAGAGCTAGGAAGGGAAGCAGCGCCATTTGACTTTTTTGGCTGGAATTGGGATCTGTGAGGATACCCGAGGGTGAACCCACTGGACCACGGCAACGAAACTCCCCTGGGAGAGTGGGCCAGGTGGACCACTCCCTATACAGGGAGTGTTAGGGACAGGCCCAAGGGAAACTATTACCGCGGCAGCTGGTACCCGGGGCAGATACGGTGGATGTAACAGATGGCAGGCATGACAATCGGGTAGACTGGTGAAAACAAGAATCAGGAACTACGGCGAGAGCAAAGATACAGGCAGGCACGGCTGGAACACAGGAACTCGGGCTGGACGG
This sequence comes from Dendrobates tinctorius, assembly GCF_039654945.1. Classification (NCBI taxonomy): domain Eukaryota; kingdom Metazoa; phylum Chordata; class Amphibia; order Anura; family Dendrobatidae; genus Dendrobates; species Dendrobates tinctorius. The sequence continues at coordinate 14,510,978 of NW_027361728.1, forward strand.
AGACACAGGCTGGCAAGGCAGGAACATAGGCAGGAAGGAGACACAGGGTGGCACGGAGGATCTCGGGCTGGACAGAGACATAGGCTGGCAAGGCAGGAACACATGAAGCACAGGCAGGGCGAAGACACAGGCTGACATGGCTGAAACACCGGAGCACAGGTAAAGGGTGAAAGTGACGCAGGGCAGGAGGTAACAGAAGGCTGAAGGAAGGAGCGAGAGGACACAGGCAAGTGTGGGGCCAGAATCACTAAAGGATACAAGTGACGATTAGGCAACGCCAGGAGGAAGGGGCGGCCTGATAAGGGCAAGTGCGGCGGTGTTTCCGGGTCAGAGTCCTGCAGATCCTATAGTGAGCCGAGGGGGCCGGTCTCACAGAGTGCGGTGTGCGTGTGCGCGGTAGGGCTGGCCGTGCAAGCGTGCCTGACAGGCAGCAGACGCTGCTGCAGGAGGAGGAGAGAGGACGGGGAAGCGACGGACCCCGTGAGTATGACGGGGCACGGGCAGCGGTGGTATGCGCGGCCGCGGGGCAGGCAGCGGCGTGACAGTACCCCCCTCCTTACGCGCCCCCCTCCCCAGACTGGAAAGGAATCGTGCCAATATCCGAGTAGCCTGGATGTTCTCCCGAGGCTCCCAAGATCTTTCCTCCGGACCAAAACCCTTCTAATCCACCAGGAAATAGGATCTCCCTCATAGCCTTTTCATGGCAAGAATGTCTTTAACCTCAAAGACATCATCAGCGGAAATAGGCTGTGGGGAATGAGTAGTAGAGGCATGGAATTGGTTGTCAACCACTGGTTTCAGAAGAGAAATATGGAATGAATTAGGAATACGGAGCGAGGCAGGGAGCTTTAACTTGTAAGAGACGTCGTTAATGCGAGACAAGACCTCAAAGGGTCCAATGTACCGAGGACCCAATTTGTGCGAAGGAATCTTCAGGCGGATGAATTCGGAAGACAACCACACCTTATCGCCAGGATGATAGAGAGGTGGGTCCAAGCGCCTTTTGTCTGCGTGCCTTTTCATCCTTACACGTGCATGCTCGAGAGCAGTCTTGGTCTCCTGCCAGACCCTGGAGAACTCCCCAGACAGAAGATCGGTGGCCGGTACACACAAGGCAGGAGGAACCGGTAGAGGTACACCTGGATGTTGCCCGTAGACGATGAAGAAAGGAGACTTAGTCGAAGATTCGCTGGCGTGATTGTTATATGCAAATTCGGCCCATGGGAGTAAGTCTGACCAGTTGTTCTGGTGAACGTTGGAGAAGTGACGGAGGTAATTCACCAAAATCTGGTTAGTACGCTTTGCTTGACCATTGGTCTGAGGGCGATAGGCGGAGGAAAAAATCAAGCCTGATGTTCATAAATTTGCAGAGCGCTCTCCAAAATCGGGAGGTGAACTGGACTCCCCTGTCTGAGACAATATGTTGAGGAAAGCCATGGGCGCGAAAAATATGATGGATAAAGACCTTTGCCAATTCAGGAGCCGAGGATAAACTGGGCAGAGGGATGAAATGAGCCATCTTGGAGAATCGATCCACAACGACGAAGATGACGGTGCATCCAGAAGAGCGAGGGAGGTCAATAATAAAATCCATAGCAATGTACTGCCAAGGAGCTGAAGGGACAGGAAGCGGGTTTAATAGACCGGATGGTAGTTGCCTGAGGACTTTGTTTTTGGCACAGGATGGACACTAGGCTAAAAAACTTTGAACATCTTGTGGAAGCGTAGGCCACCAATAGTAGCGAAATACGAGAAGAAGGGTCTTTTTGAAACCAACATGGCCTGCAACTTTGGAGGCATGTCCCCAGCGCAAGACTCACCTCCTCTTGGTCTCTGGGACGAAGGTCTAACCAGGGGGTAGAGAAAACAAACTGAGGGGTGCCACCGTGATGATTCTGGAAGGGTCCAAGATGTGCGCGGTATCTTCCTCCATATCGATAGCAAGAAAGGATCTGGACAATGCATCAGCCTTGAGGTTCTTACTACCCGGATGAAAGTGCAGTTCAAAATCGAAACAGGCGAAGAATAAGGACCATCTCGCTTGCCGGGGGTTAAGCCTCTGTGCCGATCGGATGTATGCAAAATTCTTATGGTCCGTGTAGATCTTAATAGATGTGCAGCTCCCTCCAATAGGTACCGCCATTCCTCCAACGCCATTTTGATGGCCAAGAGCTCCCTGTCACCTATGGAGTAGTTCTGTTCAGGAGTGGAGAATGTCTTTGAGAAGAAGCCGCATGTGACCAGCCGTCCTGGAAGGGGATTTCTGAGAAAGTACGGCTCTGGACCCGATGGCAGAAGCATCCACTTCCAAAATAAAAGGTTTGTTCATCTCCAGGCGATGGAGAACGGGAGCTGAAGCAAAGGCTTGTTTCAGGGCAAGGAAGGATCTTTCAGCCTCTGAGGACCAGACGTGAGAATTGACCCCTTTACGAATCAGAGAGGAGATTGGAGCGGTCAAAGAAGAAAAATGAGGCATGAACTGCCGGTAATAATTTGCGAAGCCCAGAAATCGTTGAATTGCCTTGACTCCATGAGGTTGTGGCCAGTTGAGCATGGCGGATACTTTTTCTGGATCCATGCATAAGCCAGAATCGGAAATTATGTACCCCAGGAACGGAAGGGAGGTTTGTTCAAAGGAGCATTTCTCCAGCTTGGCATACAGGCGATTCTCAGGCGCGACAGAACAAGAAGGACGGGCAGACAAATCCAGGGAAAAGACAAGAATATCGTCCAGATACACTACCACACAAGAGTACAGAAGGTCTCGGAAAATATAATTCACAAATTCCTGGAATACTGCTGGGGCATTGCACAAGCCGAAGGGCATGACCAAATATTCATAGTGGCCGTCTCTGGTGTCGAAGGCGGTCTTCCACTCATCACCGGGGCGAATACGGATGAGATTGTAGGCCCCACGAAGGTCCAGCTTGGTGAAAATTTGTGCCCCGTGCAGCTGGTCGAACTGCTCCGGAATGAGAAGGAGCGGGTACCTGTTCTTGATAGCGATATCATTTAGACCCCGGTAGTCAATGCAAGGCCAAAGAGACCCGTCCTTCTTCTTGACAAAGAAGAAGCCTGCGCCTGCGGGTGAGGAAGACTTCCGAATAAAGCCTCTAGCCAAATTTTCCTGGACGTACTCCTATATGGCTTGGGACTCAAGAGGATTCAGAGGATAAATGCAGCCCCGAGGAGGAGTAGAGCCTGGGACGAGATCGATAGGGCAATCATATGGATGATGCGGGGGCAGGCTCTCTGCCTCCTTCTTGTTGAAGACATCCGCTAAGGACCAATAGGCCGAAGGCAAGTCCGCAGGTACCGCATGAGTCCTAGGAGGCTTGATTGGCAGAACGGGAATTAGACACGTAGACTGGCAGAATTGACCCCATCGAAGAATATCCCCAGATCGCCAATTGAGGACGGGTTCATGAGTCCTTAACCACGGAAGTCCTAAGAGGAGCGTATGGGATAGTGAGGGCAGTACAAAGAAGGCTATCTTCTCCCGATGCAGGGCTCCGACCTGTAACTCCGCCTCTTCGGTGACCAAGGTAACGACCTCCCGCAGGGGAGCGCCGTAGACTGAAGCTAACGGCTGAGGAGACTCCAAGGACCTTACAGGTATCCGCAATTTTTTGACCGCCTCGAGCTGGATGAAGTTCCATGCGGCTCCAGAATCTACATAGGCCACTGCAGAGACACGGGTGGAACTGAGATTCAACAGGACAGAGAGGGTCAAGGGTAGAGAGGTATCACTAACACCTAGGGAGGCCTCTCTCACCTGTCCTAGGCGGAGGCGTTTCTCAGCCTCACTGGACATGAGCGCAGAAGGTGGGAGGAACTGTCGCAGTAGAGACAGAGACCCTGGGCGAGCCTCTCTTGACGGCGCTGCTCTGCCGGCTTGAGACGATCCACCTGCATAGGTTCAGATGCCGAGGCCGCGGAGGTAGAGCCAAGTCACGAGCGGGGTGGACTGCGTGTTGCCGGAGAAACGCGGGAAAGTCTTCTCTCCCTGGCGGACTCACGAAAGCGCTCCTGGAAGCCCAAATCAATGCGAGTCACCAGGGAAATGAGATCCTCCAAGGACGTCGGTGTATCACGACCCGCCAGCTCGTCCTTGATACGAGCAGATAAACCCCGCCAAAATTCTCCCACCAGGGCCTCATTGTTTCACCCGAGCTCAGAGGACAGGGTGCGAAACTGAATGGCATACTGGCCCACAGAAAGAGTACCCTGGCAGAGATTAAAAAGAGACTTGGTGGTCGAGGCCAAGCATCGAAAACCTTGCGAAAGGTCTCAAGAAAAGCAGAGAGCTGGGAGACCACCGGATCGTCTCGCTCCCAGAGGGGGTTTACCCAGGCCAACGCCTCGCCCTCCAAGTGGGATACCACAAAGGCCACCTTGGCTCGGTCAGCTGAGGCAGCAATTCAAAATGCAACTGGCACTGATTTAAGAATCCCCGGCACAATCTGGGATCCCCGCCATACCTAAACAGGGCAGAGAGTGTGGAACAGAAGCCTGAACAGGGGCAGCGGCGACGGACTGGAGAGAGAGAAGTCGGTTATCCACCGAGGCCATATAATTTAAAATATGAGCCTGGGTGTCGCGTTGCTGGGCGAGCTCCTGCTGAAGGCTGGCCAGCTGGGATGCATTCCCGGGGTCGGAGGGCTGCAATGCAGATAGCCGAGACTCCATGGTCTTCAGGAAGGCCATGATCCGGGCCTGGTTCTCCCGTAGGAATGCTCGTTCCTTTTGGGCGGTAGCAGAGGTACCAGTGGGGTCCATGGCCTGATCGTGCTGTGAGGCTACCCGAGGGTGAACCCACTGGACCATGGCAACGAACCTCCCCTGGGCGAGTGGGCCAGATGGACCACCCCCTATACAGGTAGCGTTAGAGACAGGCCTAAGGGAAACTATAACCGCGGCAGTTGGAACCCGGGGCAGATACGGTGGACGTAACAGGTGGCAGGCAGGTCAACCGGGTAGACTGGCGAAAACACGAATCAGGAACTACGGCGAGAGCAAAGATACAGGCAGGCACGGCTGGAACACAGGAACTTGGGGTGGACGGAGACACAGGCTGGCAAGGCATTAACGTAGGCAGGAAGGAGACACAGGGTGGCACGGAGGAACTTGGGCTGGAAGGAGACACAGGCTGGCAAGGCAGGAACACAGGAAGCACAGGCAGGGCGAAGACACAGGCTGACATGGCTGAAACACAGGAGCACAGGTAAAGGGTGAAAGTGACGCAGGGCATGAGGTAACAGAAGACTGAAGGAAGGAGCGAGAGGACACAGGCAAGAGTGGGGCCAGAATCACTAAAGGATACAAGTGGGACCTGTGGGGCAGGTAGCAGCATGACAGGATCGGACGCCATTTCGCATTTGGAAAGCCCCTAATGTGCCAAAACAGTGAAAACCCCCACAAATGACACCATTTTAGAAACTAGACCCCCCAAGGAACTTATCTAGATGTGTGGTGAGAACTTTGAACCCCTAAGGGCTTCACAGAAGTTTATAACGTAGAGCCATAAAAATAAAAAAATCATATTTTTTCCAGAAAAATTATATTTTTGCCCCCAATTTTTTATTTTCCTAAGGGTAACAGGAGAAATTGGACCCCAAAAGTTGTTGTGCAATTTGTTCTGAGTAGGCTGATACCCCATATGTGTGGGTAAACCACTGTTTAGGCGCATGGCAGAGCTTGGAAGGGAAGGAGCACCGTTTGACTTTTTCAACGCAGAATTGCCTGGAATTGAGATCAGATGCCATGTTGTGTTTGGAGAGCACCTGATGTGCCTAAACAGTGGAAACCCCCAATTCTAACTCCAACCCTAACCCCAACACACCCCTAACCTTAATCTCAGCCCTAACCCTAGCCCTAACCCTAATGGAAAAAGGAAATAAATACATTTATTTTTATTTTCATATTTTTCCCTAACTAAGGGGGTGATAAAGGGGGGTTTGATTTACTAGTTGTGGTGGGTTTTTATGTTTGGCAGCTGTCACACTCTAAAAGATGCTTTTTATTGAAATAATAATTTTTGCATCACCACATTTTGAAAGCTATAATTTTTCCATATTTTGACCTACCGAGTCATGTGAGATCTTATTTTTTGCGGGACAAGTTGATGTTTTAATTGGTACCATTTTCGGGCACGTGACTTTTTTGATCGCTTTTTATTCCGATTTTTAGGACCCAGAATGAACAAGAACCAGCATTTTATGAAATTCTTTTGGGGGGTGCGTTTACACCGTTCCGCGTGTGGTAAAATTGATAAAATGGTTTTATTCTTCGGGTCAGTATGATTACAGCGATACCTCATTTATGTTGTTTTTTTATGTTTTGGCGCTTTTATGCAATGAAAACAATTTTATATAAAAAATAATTATTTTTGCATCGCTTTATTCTGCGAGCTATAACTTTTTTATTTTTTTGCTGATGATGCTGTATGGTGGCTTGTTTTTTGTGGGACAAGATTACATTTTCAGCGGTACCATGGATATTTATATCTGACTTTTTGATCGCGTATTATTGCACTTTTTGTTCAGCGGTACGATGATAAAGCATTGTTTTTTGCTTTGTTTTTTATTTTTATTTTTTAAGGGGTTCACTAAAGGGGTTAACTAATGGGACAATTTTATAGGGCGGGTCGTTACGAACGCGGCAATACTAAATATGTGTACTTTTATTGTTTTCTTTTTATTTCCAAAAAATGAATTTATTAGGGAATATATTTTTTTTTAATTTATTTAGCGATTTTTTATAAATTACTTTTACACTTTTTTTTTTAACTTTATTACATTGTCCCGGGGGGGGGGGGACATCACTGTAATGTGTCAGATCGCTGATCTGACAGTTTGGTCAGCACTCTGTCAGATCAGCGATCTGACAGGCACTGCACAGGCTTCCTCACTGCCTGCTCTCTGCAGGCACTGAGGAAGCCGCCTCCCTGCAGGCCCCCGCGGCCATCTTGGATCTGGGGGCCTGCAGGGAAAGAGGCCCCCAGAGCAGCGCAGCACTGCTTTGCTGGTCTCAGGGAAGCACGGAGGGAGCCCCCTCCGTGCCGATGCTTCCCCAACCCCCCGATACAATGCGATCATGTTTGATCGCAGTGTGTCAAGGGTTAACGTGCAGGGGGCAGTCCGTGACCGCCCCTTACACATAGTGCTTGGTGTCAGCTGTGATAATCAGCTGACACCCGGCCGCGATCAGTGGCGCCTCTCCCCGGGAGCGCCGCTGATCGCTTAGACGTACTATCCCGTCCCCTGTCATAGGGGCCCGGGTACCGTGGATGGGATAGTACGTCTAATGTCAGAAAGAGGTTAAGGTCTAAGGCTATGTGCACACGCTGTGGTTTTTGCTGCGAATCCGCTGCGGATTTGGCCGCTGCGGATCTGCGACAGTTCTGCAGACAGTGTACAGTACAATGTAAGTCTATGTGATTTACCTTCTTCTGTGCACATGATGCGGATTTTCAACTGCGGAAAAGCTGCGGTTTTGAATCCGCAGATAGAATTGACATGTCAATTCTTTCTGCGGATGGCACTGCGGTTTGCCACCTATTCCATTGTCCAGGTGTCAAACCGCAGGGGAAAACCGCAGGCCAATCCGCAGGTAAAACCGCAGGTCATTTTAGCTGCGGTTTAACCTGCGGATCCGCAGATAGAAATCCGCGGGTGAATCCGCAGCGTGTGCACATAGCCTAAAAACTTCTGAAAATGATGGGAACACTGCTCAAATGACACAGGAACATCATGGGGATCGCCCCTGGAAGCATTCCTGACTCCTAGGTCACAGCTGTAAACAATGTTGTCAGAGTTTCACGCCATTTTTACAGGCGCACCAAAAAACATACAAAAACGAAAGCAAAATGGATTTTGCTGGGAAATATGTTAAGGAACATCCTTTCCAGGTTAATGACTTGTATATAAGGCAAAATAATTAATCCAAAACCAAATTGTTCCTCCGCCACTTGGGCTATGTTCACACAAAGCGTTTTTGATGCGTTTAACATTGCTTTCAACCAATACAAATGCATTCACTGGGAAATGTCATTATAACATTTAACAATTCTAGCTGGCCATGTGGTGTGTGACACATAAGCAGACACATCTTGTTTCATTTATGAAGGAGGGACTCTTAAAGTCACAGAGCCTATTTTTATAGGGGCATCAGTGCGGCATTAATATTCTTAAAGGGCCATTATTAAACAGTGGGTCTGTTATACTGTTATTGCCTATGCAAAAGAGACCGCTGGGGCTGTTGGTGATGCAGCAGAGTTGTTACAGGCAGAGCTAGGCCCCAGGGCAGTTATAGGTGTAAAAGGTGATGATGGTGGTTGTGGTGCAAGACAGGTGATGCAATAAATAAAACCGAGGACACAGCGGTGCGCAGTTTCCACACTTTTACTCACAGTTCTCCAGTTACATTCCCCAGCCGGGGTGCTGTGTCCTCCGGGTTGGTGGTCCAGACAGCTCTCAAGTAATTTGCTGTCCACTGTGTCAGAACCCCCTTCAGATGTTCCTTCCCTGGCCATCTCACTGCGCTGGCTCCCTTCTCGCCTGCCCTACACCTTCACACACAGTGACCCGAGCCAGCAGCCTCAGATCCTGTCAGGCGACGTACTCTAGGTTTCCTTGATCCTGTATACTTTTCGGTGATTGTGTGCGGATGTGGCTGTAGTACGTGCAGATGCTGCAGCATCCTGTTAGCTAACTGAGTCCTCAGTTTCTCCACTAGTCTGGGGCTGATCCCCTACTGTGACCTGGTCTCTCCACCTGACTATGATCGGCGTGGATTCGGGCGCCACAGGTGTATTCCCCACTTCTCATGCCCCTAAGACTCCTTTTTCTTCTCACTCTTCTCTAGTCTTGGGACGAGCTCCTCACTCCTCCAATCCCCTTCACCAACTGACTTCTCCTTCCTGACTCCTCCTACAACTGTCACTCCTGTTACCAAGACAACTCTCCTACTCTATCCACTTCCTCCACCCACACTCTCTACCTAGTTCCTCCCTGGCCAAGAGAGGTGTTGTGTTGGTTGCTAGTGTGTGGATACTGGGTAGTGTCCCCTCCTTACCCGAGAGCGCAGTACCACACCTCTGGCTGAGATGCAGTACCTCTGTGGTGACTGGACCCTCAGGGGCACCACATCTGCACCATAACCTTCTCACGTTATTCTTACTTGATACAGGGTCACTTGACTTTTTATTGTTATTTTCCTATTTTTCTAACCTGTATATGTTTCTATAACCTCTTCTGTGTATTTTCACAAACTCGTTTTATTGGCTATTATGGATTACAAAGCTAGGGGTACAGCTTGGCAGACTCAGGTTGCTCAGGTGCTTGACAGTGAATCAATCGGCCAGCAAATTCCACCCTGAAAAAGGATACCCTTAAGGCAGGGCTGGTTTTAGACAAATTGGGGCCCTGGGCAAAAGTTTAAAGTGGTACCCCAAATGTTTACATATTGCATTTTCACACAGAAATATTTCTGTTGTATTTACATGTGCTGAGTTCAGGTTGCTAAACGAGCATGATCGACAATATTGAAGTCATTCGACGTTTGTTTCCCGGCCTCTTTACCCCGGCTGAGGAAGAATGATGGATACAGATAGTCCTCGATACAGTATAATGTAGGTCCCATATAGTACATATACACCGTGTGCAGAGTTATTAGGCAAGTTGTATTTAAGAGGATTCTTTTTATTATTGAATAACAACTATGTTCTCAATCAACCCAAAAGACTCTTAGATATCAAAGCTTAATATTTTTGGAAGTTGGAGTGTTTTTTTTTTAGATTTGGCTATCTTAGGAGGATATCTGTTTGTGCAGGTAACTATTACTGTGCAGATTTATTAGGCAACTTAAAAAAAAACAAATATATACCCATCTCACTTGTTTATTTTCACCAGGTAAACCAATAGAGCAACACAAAATTTAGAAATAAACATCTCTGACATTCAAAAACAAAGCAAAAAAAATCAGTGACCAATATAGCCACCTTTCTTTTCGATGACAATCAAAAGCCTTCCATCCATAGATTCTGTCAGTTGCTTGATCTGTTTATGATCAACATTGCATGCCGCAGCCACCACAGCCTCCCAGACACTGTTCGGAGAGGTGTACTGTTTTCCCTCCCTGTAGATCTCACATTTTATGAGGGACCACAGGTTCTCTATGGGGTTCAGATCAGGTGAACAAGGGGGCCATGTCATTATTTTTTCTTCTTTTAGACCTTTACTGGCCAGCCACGCTGTGGAGTATTTGGACGCATGTGATGGAGCATTGTCCTGCATGAAAATCATGTTTTTCTTGAACGATACCAACTTCTTCCTGTACCACTGCTTGAAGAAGGTGTCTTCCAGAAACTGCCAGTAGGTCTGGGAGTTGAGCTTCACTCCATCCTCAACCCGAAAAGGTCCCACAAGTACATCTTTGATGATACCAGCCCATACCAGTACCCCACCTCCACCTTGTTGGCGTCTGAGTCGGAGTGAAGCTCTCTGCCCTTTACTGATTCAGCCTCGGGCCCATCCATCTGGCCAATAAAGAGTCTCTCTCATTTCATCAGTCCATAAAATCTTAGAAAAATCAGTCTTGAGATATTTCTTGGCCCAGTCTTGACGTTTTATCTTATGTTTCTTGTTCAAAGGTGGTCGTTTTTCAGCCTTCCTTACCTTGGCCATGTCCCTGAATATGGCACACCTTGAGCTTTTTGATACTCCAGTAATGTTGCAGCTCTGAAATATGGGAAAACTGGTGGCAAATGGCATCTTGGCAGCTTCACGCTTGATTTTCCTCGATTCATGGGCAGTTATTTTGCGCCTTTTTTTAGCAATATGCTTCTTGCGACCCTGTTGGATATTTGCCATGAACCGCTTGATTGTTCGTTGATCACGCTTCAAAAGTTTGGCAATTTCAAGACTGCTGCATCCCTCTGCAAGACATCTCACAATTTTTGACTTTTCAGAGTCCGTCAAATCTCTCTTCTGACCCATTTTGCCAAAGGAAAGTAAGTTGCCTAATAATTAAGCACACCTTATATAGGGTTTTGATGTCATTAGACCACACCCCTCCTCATTACAGATATGCAAATCACCTGATTTACATAATTGGCAGTTGGCTTTCAAGCCTATACAGCTTGGAGTAGGACAACATGTATAAAAAGGATGATGTGATCAAAATACTCATTTGCCTAATAATTCTGCACCCAGTGTAGCATAATGCAACACCCCTCATAGACTATAATGCAGTCCCCTCAGAGTATAATGCAGCCCCCTTCACAGAGTAAAATGCAGCACCCCTCATAGAGTATAATGCAGCCCCCCTCAGAGTATACTGCAGCCTCCTCAGAGTATAATGTAGTCCCCTCAGAGCATAATGCAGCCCCCTCAGAGTATAATGCAACCCACTCAGAGTATGATGTAGTCCCCTCATAGAGTATAACGCAGCCCCTTCAGAGTATAATGTAGACTCCTCAGAGTATAGTGCAGTCCCCTGAGTATAGTGCAGCCCCCTGAGTATAGTGCAGCCCCCTCAGAATATAATGCAGCTACGCACACACAGTATAATGCAACCCCCAGTGTATAATGCACCCCACACTTACAGTATAATGCAGAACCCCACACACAGTATAATGCAGCCCCCTCAGAGTATAAAGTAGCCACACACAGTATAATGCAGCCCCCTACACATACAGTATAATTCTGCCCCCACAAACACAGTAGAATGCAGCCCCCCACACACAGTATAATTCAGCCCCCCATAATGCACACACAGTATAATTCAGACCCTCCACAAACACACACAAAGTATAGTGCAGCCGCCCCACACACAGTATAATGTAGCCCCTACAGAGTATAATGCAGCCCCCTCGGAGTATAATGCAGCCCCCTACACACAGTATAAATCAGCCCCCTCAGAGTATAATGCAGCCCACACAGAGTATAATGTAGCCCCAATATAGTTGAATGAGGGGGAGGGGGCGGCACCGGGCCTCTCTTACTCTCAGGCCCCATAGCAGCCACTTGCTGGGGACTCCTGGAGGAGCGGGAGCCCTAGGCAGCTAGCTGCTTGCCACTAACGCCGGCCCTGCCTTAAGGTAATCAATCTCTCTGATGATGTTTTCAATGTAGATGAATTGTCAGTTCTTTCTAAGGGTCTTACTTTTTCCCCTAGCATGCGGTTTGATCCGTTTACTGCCCTGAAGGATTTACATATTTTTGCAAGGTCTCTTCTTTTTAAAAAATGGCATCATAATGAGGATATTCAGAAACTGTATCCCATGGCGAGTGAGCATGCAGCCCTACAATCATAGGAGGAACTGGCGCTTGAACATGTGAATCCTCATTTAGGTAATCTTCCAACCTCTCTTCACCCAAAGTCTAAAAAGTTTCCTCCCATTAATCTTTGCCCAAATGTTGAGATTTTTGTCAAATTGTTATCCAATGATTTTGATAAGATTCCATCCCATATTTATCAGAATAATCTCACAAATACTAAACAGCTATGTCTTAAACATCTGAAAAAAATCAAAGACGTGGTATATAAGCTGGCAGATAAAGGAGGCAATATTGTTGTTTGGCCATCTAAATTATATGATACAGAAGCTTATCGTATGTTAAAGAACCATCTTTGCTATAAGAAATTGACCTTTAATCCTTTATCATCTTATAAGGAGGAACTATCTAAAATATTATAGAAAGCAGAAATTGATGCTATTATAACTCATGAAGTACGGGGATATCCTGCTACCCAAAAACCCATGCATTCCAACACTTTACCTGTTGCCTAAAATGCACAAGAACATTCAAGTATGTCCAGGTAGGCCCATCATTTCGGGTGTGGGGAGACTTACGGAGGGCATTGGAAGATACATCGATTCATTTCTCAAACCACTGGTCGAGACTATTCCATCATACTTGAAGGATACATCTGACTCTCTTTAAAAAATGACTCCATTCACATAGAGGATGACATAATCCTTGTGACATGTGATGTGGAGTCTTTATATTCGAATATTCGCCACCATGACGTTTGAAAGCAACATCTCATTTCCTGTCCATGACCAATTTTTCATCCAAAGAACAAAAAAGGAACAGGATCCAGTCCAGGTGAAGAAAAAAGAGAAAATTATTCCACCATAATACAACGTTTAGACCAGTGTTGGTCTTTATTAAGTATACACAATAGAAGAAGTGGCAGCCTAATATAATGTAGAGCAGTGGTTCCAAAACTCCAGTCCTCGCGGACCCCAACAGGTGATAGAAGTATCATCAAGGAATCAGGAATTCTCTCACATGTGTAAAACTATGGAAATCCTGAAAACATGACCTGTTGGGGTCCGCAAGAACTGGAGTTTCGGAACCACTGATGTAGAGGCACATGCACACCAATCACTATCAAGGTACTTCCCACTTTGAATTTCTACAAAAAACATTCATGGTCTCACATGGTCCATATATTCACCATATAAAACATAAACATCTCGTGTTAAACAAAAAATAAAATATAATATCGATAATAAGAAGACAATGTTTCCGTACTGTCAACCTCCTTGCAGTATCAGGCCAATCACAACTAAGCATCGCAGTGGTCATAGAGACCACAAACCAATCTAATCTTCTGACCCATACAAGACATACAAACAATGTCATTGACCAATGGATGTGTTCACTAGGGTTGGCGCCAAAATTGTAAAGTCCGCTAGCCAATCATATATACTCACACTACCGTGGAGCCCCGGGCTCACCTCTCTGTGCCCTCTCCTGGCCTCCTATCCATACATTCTACTGTGCCCCTAGTGTTGCCTTCCCCCTCGGTCCACGGTTCTCTCCCACCCCTCCAGACCTCTACCTCTACTTGGCCTCTCCCGATGCAGCCTCCTGTGATTCCCTTGTGTCTCAGGGACCCTGCGCCATCTCCCCATGCGCTGGCCCACCTCGGTCTGTCACCGGTACTGGGGCACCGTGCTCCTCGTCCGTGCTGCAGGCTGACCCCTCCACTTTGACCGGTGCTCTGGCTGTAGGTCATCCGGTATGAGGAGGTAGGCATTCCGCTAGGTGCCCCCACCCACCAGAGTGGCTCCAGGTCAGTGACTGGGCTTTGCGTCCGTGCACTTCTTGGGTGCAGGCCAGGATGCACTGGGCCCGGGCCACTGCAGACCCCGCCCAACTTCCGGCAAGTCTCCACCAAGCTCCACCCACATCCCCGCGTCACACCCGGTGCCCGTCCAACACCGTTCCTCCTGCAGGCACATCCGCACTTCCTGCACAGGGGGATGGGGAGACAGGGCAGAGGACACTGTTATGAATGAGTCACCATAGGAGGCAAAAACAGAAATGCTAGCTAAGTCCAGAAAATCAAAGAAGTTGGCAGCTATCGGATTGCAGACCCCTGAACCTATCAACAACAACTAGCAGTAGCCGTGGGGGGGTTCCTACGGTGCCCTAGACCCCTCGATCACAGCCGGAGAACTACATAGCCTAAAGACAGAAAGGGAAATCTAAACTGCCCCAGAGCAGACCCCAAAGCAATAGGCAGCCCCCAACATATAATGACGGTGAAGCAAGAAGAAAAAACACTAACACAGATAGAAAGATAGACTGAGCAAATGATGGGGCCCAAGCTAACTAGATAGGACAGGATAGAAAAGCTGCTGTCTGCAATCCGCCAAAAACCCTATCAAAACAAGAGCCAACAAACTGACAGGGAAAAAGGCCCTGAAGACGCTAGGCTTCAAAAAGACTATGTCAGTACTCAGGTATTTTCTGAAGACAGAGCAAAAAGACACAAAGGAATTCAGCTCACCCCAGCAGGGAATGGCAGAATCCAGAAAAGCAAGGCAAAAAAAACCCCAAAACACAAATGCAAAAAGCAAGGCAGAAAACTTAGCTTTTGAGGAGCAGGAATCAGACTGGTCTCCTAGAATCCCTCAGAGAAATTACCAGTGAGGCAGAAGGGCGTCGGCTGCCTTATATCCAGTCAGCAACTCCTGTCACCCAGTCATCCTCTACCAGCTCAGGTGTTTGGCAATCAGCCTTACTACCTTCCTTCACCAGAAGAGGGAGTTCATCAGACCTCAATGGTGAAGGGGAAAATGAACTCACAACAGGACACTGTATACAGCTGCAAAGGGCACTGATCAGTCCAACCCATCCAATGAGCGCACTCTACAGCTTCACCCAGCCTGCAACACTGTTACTACACCAAGCACCATTAATGCACTAATAGGAATCCCAATACCCTCCCTCCTTCCATACATGACCCATAATATGGCACCCCAATGTGGTATAACTATGGCCCATAACTGTTGTGAGTTCATTTTCCCCTTCATTACTGAGGCCCGAGGAACTCCCTCTTCTGGTAAAGAAGGGTAGTGAGCCTGATTATCAAACACCTGAGGCTGATGATGATGACTGGCTGAGTGGAGTTACTGACTGGATATAAGGCTGCCGACGCCCTTCTGCCCTGCGGGTGATTTCTCTGTGGGATCCTTGGAGACCAGTCTGAATTCCTGCTCCTCTAAAGCTAAGTTTGCTGCTCGGCCTTTTGCTTTGTGCTTTGACTTTGTTTTGCTTTGTTTTTCTGGATTTCTGCCATTCCCTGCTGGGGTGTGCTGAATTCCTTTAGCTCTGTCTTCTGAAAATACCTGAGTGCTGATTTAGTTTTTGAAGCCTAGCTGCTTCAGGGCCTTTTTCATATCAGCTTGTTGGCTTATGTCTTTGATAGGGTTTTGGCAGATTGCAGACAGCAGCCTTCCTGTCCTTTCCTATCTAGGTAGTTTTGGGGCCCCGTCTTTGCTCAGTCTATCTTTCTGTCTGTTTTTAGTGTTTTCATCTTGCTTCACCGTCATTATATGTTGGGGGCTGCCTATTGCTTTGGGGTCTGCTCTGGGGCAGTTTAGATTTCCCCTTTCTTTCTTTAGGCCTATTTAATTCTCCGGCTGTGATCGAGGGGTCTAGGGCATCGTAGGAACCCCCCACGGCTACTGCTAGTTGTGTTGATAGGTTCAGGGGTCTGCAATCTGATAGTTGCCAACTTCTCTGGTTTTCTGGACTTAGCTTGTATTTCTGTTTTTGCCTCCTACGGTGACTCATTCATAACAGAATCACCCGCCATACCGCAGATCCTAGGGTACTCAGTAGCAGGAAAGAATTGTAAAAAAAAAAAAAAAAAAAAAAAAAAAAAAAGAGTGTGTATATTTTTTCCTCTATATCTCTGAGGCCGTAGGGGGAATTTTTTTTTCTCTCAATGGAGATAAAGCAATTGTCTGATCGTGTGGAGCAGCTCGCTGCGGAAGTGCGGGGAATTTCCGCCTACCTTGCTCATTCACATGCTGCTGAACCAAAGATTCCTACACCTGAAGTATTTTTTGGGGATCGGTCTAAATTTTTGAATTTCAAAAATAATTGTAAATTATTTTTTGCCTTGAAGCCTAACTCATCAGGGAGCTCCGCGCAGCAGGTTAAAATTGTCATCTCTTTGCTGCGTGGCGATCCCCAGGATTGGGCGTTTTCTTTGAAACCAGATGATCCTATTCTGACTAATGTGAACGCATTTTTTCAGGCCTTGGGGTTGTTGTATGACGAACCTAATGCCATTGATCAGGCTGAAAAGACCCTGCTGGCATTGAACCAGGGTTGTGATTCTGCAGAATTGTACTGTCAAAAATTCCGAAAGTGGGCAGTACTTACTACCTGGAATGATAATGCCTTGGCTGCTCTCTTTCGGAAGGGGTTGTCAGAAGCCGTAAAAGATACTATGGTGGGATTTCCTGTTCCCTCTTGTCTTGACGATTCTATGTCATTAGCCATTCAGGTTGATCGGCGTTTGCGCGAACGCAAAGCTGCACGAGAGGTGTTGCCACCTGTTGAACAAATGTCTGAACCTATGCAATGTGATAGAGTTTTTTCCAGAGAGCAGCGTCAGGAGTTCAGAAGGCGTAATAAGTTGTGTTTTTTCTGTGGAGATGCCTCGCATATTATTTCTGTCTGTCCTAAACGAGAGAAACGCTTTGCACACACGTTTTCTGTTGGGGGTGTTCAACCCAAGTTTCTTCTGGCTATTACTCTGATCTGCTCCCTGTCCACATTTTCCGCCAAGGCTTTTGTGGATTCGGGAGCAGCCCTAAACCTAATGGACTTGGATTTTGCTAAACGTTGTGGATTTCCGATGACACCTCTGCAGACGCCTATCCCTTTGATGGGGATTGATGCTACTCCTTTGGCTAAAAATAAACCTCAGTTTTGGACCCAGGTGGTAATGCGGGTCGCCCCAGACCATCAAGAAAATTGCAGATTTTTGGTGTTGCATAATCTGCATGATACTATTGTTCTGGGGTTTCCCTGGTTACAAATTCATAATCCAGTTTTGGATTGGAAATCTGTGTCTGTGGTGAGTTGGGGTTGTCGGTGTGCCTTTAGTGAGGCTCCGGTGTTTTCCACCTCTCCTCAGTCGCATGATGTTCCTGATTATTTGGCGGACTTTTATGATGTATTTAGTGAGAATGAGTCTGCGTCTCTGCCTCCTCATAGGAGTTATGACTGTGCAATTGAACTGAGCCCGGGGTGTAAATTTCCCAAGGGTCGGCTCTTCAATTTATCTGTACCCGAGCACGAGGCTATGCGATCCTATATTAAGGAGGCGTTGGAGAAGGGTCATATTAGACCATCCTTGTCACCCTTAGGTGCCGTTATTTTTTTTGTAGCCAAAAAGGATGGATCATTAAGATCTTGTATTGATTATCGTGCCCTCAACAAAATTACTGTTAAATATCAGTATCCGTTACCCCTGATTTCTGATCTATTCTCCAGAGTTAAAGGTGCTTGCTGGTTTACCAAGCTTGACCTCAGGGGGGCGTATAATCTTACTCATATATTAAATCCCTAAAACGATACTTTATTGTTTAAAAACCACAAATGTGGTACACACCAGAAAAAATGTGACAGAAAATGAAAAAAAAAAAAAAAAAAAAAAAAAAAAAAAAAGTGTTCAAAAATAGCCCACACTAGGGTAACCCCTGTGAGTCCCTAATTGTTTACTGAGCTGTACCCTGCCTGGCTGCGGAGGTTGGCACCCTAAGGGGGGAACGTTGTGGCGCCCCCGCTCACGATGGCTATCCCTGGGGGCCCTGACAAACCCTACAGCCACTAGTGGTCCCTTCTACCCGATATAAGGGAACCCCTAGTTCTAGACAGAGATCAAGCCTGCTCTATAGAGGACCCTGTGTCCCAAGAAAAGAGGCATTTATGATTTGATGGCAGGTGGCGAAAAACGCAGATAAGTACCGCTGTTGCAGCTCTGCGTTCCCCATATATTTCTATTAGTGGGAGACTATTGATGGCATTTTTTAGCCATTTCTCAATCATTTTTGAGCTATGGCTTTCAATTGAGTAAAAGATGCCTCTCCTTATCTTGTGTATAAGATTTAGGCATGATCTGAACTGAGTTATCCCACTGGGCTGCCTTGAAGTTGTCTCTATTTTTTTGTGGGACTTTAACATGCCACCCCATGCCATGTGTGTTCTAAATTGTTTTTAACCACTTTTTTTTTTTTTTTTTTTTTTCATTTTCTGTCACATTTTTTCTGGTGTGTACCACATTTGTGGTTTTTAAACAATAAAGTATCGTTTTAGGGATTTAATATATGAGTTTGATTTGAGAACCCTTTAAGGATTATATTTCAGATTGTTGGGCGTATAATCTTATTCGCATTAAGCATGGGGATGAATGGAAGACGGCGTTTAATACTCCGGAGGGAGATTTTGAGTACCTGGTGATGCCTTTTGGGCTCACTAATGCCCCTTCTGTCTTCCAGTGCTTCATGAACGATATTTTCTGAGATTTTGTCGATAAATTTTTGATTATCTATCTGGATGATATTTTGATCTTCTCCAAGGATTGGGATTCTCATGTGGAACATATTCGGACTGTGTTCCGGATCTTGAGGGAGAATTCCCTGTATGTCAAAGGATCTAAATGCCTTTTTGGAGTACAGAGGATTTCTTTTTTGGGATTTATTTTGTCCCCGTCAACTATTGAAATGGACCCGGCCAAGGTACAGGCCATTTACGATTGGGTTCAGCCCACTTCTTTGAAGGCCCTCCAGAAGTTTTTGGGTTTTGCTAATTTTTATCGGAAATTTATAGCAAAATTTTCTAGTATTGCCAAGCCATTGACTGATTTGACTAAGAAGGGTGCTGATGTGTTAAATTGGTCTCCGGAGGCTGTTTCTTCCTTTCAGGAGCTGAAGCGAAGATTCACCTCCGCCCCGGTTTTGCGGCAACCTGATGTCTCACTTCCATTCCAGGTAGAGGTGGATGCTTCTGAGATTGGTGCAGGAGCTGTTTTATCCCAAAAGGATCCTGTAACATCTAAAATGAATCCCTGTGCTTTCTTTTCCCGAAAGTTCTCTCCATCTGAACGTAACTATGATATGGGGAATAGGGAACTGTTGGCCATGAAATGGGCATTTGAGGAGTGGAGACATTGGTTGGAGGGAGCTAAACATCAAGTCGTGGTCCTCACTGACCACAAGAATTTGATTTACCTAGAGTCGGCTAAGCGCTTGAACCCTAGACAGGCTAGGTGGGCCTTGTTTTTTACACGTTTTGATTTTGTGGTTTCTTTTCTTCCTGGAACTAAGAATGTCAAGGCAGACGCCCTCTCTTGGAGCTTCTTTGCTGATTCTCCTGTGGTGACCAAGCCTGCTACCATCTTAGGCGAAGGGGTAGTTCTTTCTGCCATCTCGCCCGTTTTGAGACGTGCTCTGGAAGAGTTCCAGGAGGACAAACCTGAGCGTTGTCCCAGTGGAAAGTTGTATGTTCCTGACCAGTGGAAGAAGAGAGTGATGTCTGAAGTTCATTGCTCTGCTTTGGCTGGTCATCCAGGTATTTTTGGTACTAGAGATCTGGTGAGTCGGTCTTTTTGGTGGCCCTCCTTGTCTCGTGATGTCAGGATTTTTGTGCAGTCCTGTGGGACGTGCTCCCGGTCTAAATTGTGTTCTCGCTCTAGTGGGTTGTTGATGCCTTTGCCTGTCCCCAAGAGGCCATGGACCCATATTTCAATGGATTTCATCTCTGATATGCCTGTCTCTCAAAGGATGACTGTTATTTGGGTGATTTGTGATAGGTTCTCTAAGATGGTTCATCTTGTACCACTCCCTAAGTTGCCGTCTTCCTCTGAGTTGGTGCCCCTGTTTTTACAACAGGTGGTTCGTTTGCACGGGATTCCTGAGAACATTGTATCTGACAGAGGAGTCCAGTTTGTGTCTAGATTTTGGAGAACTTTCTGTTCCAGGCTGGGAATTCAGTTGTCCTTCTCCTCTGCTTTTCACCCTCAGACCAATGGGCAGACAGAGAGAACAAACCAGACCTTGGAGTCATATTTGAGATGTTTTATTTCTGCTGATCAGGATGATTGGGTTTCATTTTTGCCCTTGGCCGAATTTGCTTTAAATAATAGAGCTAGTTCTGCCACTTTGATGTCACCTTTTTTTTGTAACTTTGGGTTTCATCCTCGATTTTCTTCAGGGCAGGTGGAGCCTTCTGCCTGCCCAGGTGTTGACACTGTGGTGGAGAGAATGCACCAGATCTGGGACCAAGTGGTGGATAAGTTATCTCTCTCCCAGGAAAAGGCCCAGCGGTTTTCCATCCGACATAGGACCATTGGTCCCCAGTTTAAGGTTGGTGATATGGTGTGGTTATCATCAAAAAATATTGCCATGAAGGTGGCTTCTCCTAAGTTTAAGCCTAGATTTATTGGACCTTACAAGATTGTGGAGATTATTAATCCGGTCTCTTTTCGTTTGGCTCTTCCTGTCACATTTAAAATCCATAATGTGTTCCATAAATCTTTGTTGAAGAGGTTTGTTGAACCTGTTGTTCCGGGGGTGGCACCCCCAGACCCTGTATTGGTTGAAGGTAACATGGAATATGAGGTAGAGAAAGTACTGGATTCCCGTCTGGCTAGACGGAGACTCCAGTATTTGGTTAAGTGGAAGGGTTATGGCCAGGAGGATAATTCCTGGGTCTCTGCCTCTGATATTCATGCCAAAAGATTGGTGCGTGCCTTTCATCGGGCTCACCCTGATCGCCCTGGTGGCGTAGTTGAGGGTTCGGTGACCCCTCCTCAAGGGGGAGGTACTGTTGTGAGTTCATTTTCCCCTTCATTACTGAGGCCCGAGGAACTCCCTCTTCTGGTAAAGAAGGGTAGTGAGCCTGATTATCAAACACCTGAGGCTGATGATGATGACTGGCTGAGTGGAGTTACTGACTGGATATAAGGCTGCCGACGCCCTTCTGCCCTGCGGGTGATTTCTTTGTGGGATCCTTGGAGACCAGTCTGAATTCCTGCTCCTCTAAAGCTAAGTTTGCTGCTCGGCCTTTTGCTTTGTGCTTTGACTTTGTTTTGCTTTGTTTTTGCTGGATTTCTGCCATTCCCTGCTGGGGTGTGCTGAATTCCTTTAGCTTTGTCTTCTGAAAATACCTGAGTGCTGATTTAGTTTTTGAAGCCTAGCTGCTTCAGGGCCTTTTTCATATCAGCTTGTTGGCTTATGTCTTTGATAGGGTTTTGGCAGATTGCAGACAGCAGCCTTCCTGTCCTTTCCTATCTAGGTAGTTTTGGGGCCCCGTCTTTGCTCAGTCTATCTTTCTGTCTGTGTTAGTGTTTTCATCTTGCTTCACCGTCATTATATGTTGGGGGCTGCCTATTGCTTTGGGGTCTGCTCTGGGGCAGTTTAGATTTCCCCTTTCTTTCTTTAGGCCTATTTAATTCTCCGGCTGTGATCGAGGGGTCTAGGGCATCGTAGGAACCCCCCACGGCTACTGCTAGTTGTGTTGATAGGTTCAGGGGTCTGCAATCTGATAGTTGCCAACTTCTCTGGTTTTCTGGACTTAGCTTGTATTTCTGTTTTTGCCTCCTACGGTGACTCATTCATAACACATAACCCAGTAAACGAACCCCTTGCCACAAATAAAAACACACCTATCACACCCCATAGCCGCAGCGGACGTAGGCATAGATGCCACAGGTCCTCCTCTGATGATTCCCGACATAATTTCTGCTGCCCCTCTAAAAGACGTTCCTCCCATTACCGTCGTAGACACAGTTCACATAGGAGCCGCCACGGATCTCGGTCCTCTAAATGGCATTCCCCATCCACATCCGAGTGGTCCGACGCATCGCAGAGTCCTGATAGGTGGGCGCGGGCACACGACAGATGCCAGCGGTCGCGTGCTCCATCATTGGCTGACAGCCGGGGAGACCAATCCTCAGCTCCCAGGGCCTCCGGACAATTCAAACACCAGACCGTCGCACAAACGGGCGCGGAGTTCATCCAACATCTGGAGTCACTCAGGCTCGGGCACACGACATATGCCAGCTGTCACATGCGCCATCATTGGCTGCCAGCCTGGGAGACATATCCCTATCTCCCAGGGCCTCCAGCCAATTTAAGCAACAAACCATCGCCAAAGCAGGAGACCGTGTTCCTCCAACAACTGGAGTCACCTGTCCTGCGGCAGACAGTGGTGAGTGTTGCAAAGCCAACCAAAACCACGCCGTACATAACACAGGGGAGAATGAAATAGCCTCAGCTATTAAGGCGCTAGTTAAACAGTTGACCCTCTCTGGCAGTTCTGTCGAAAACGAGGTAACTACACAGTCAGCAAACTTACACAAAGATGTTTTTTTCTGTGGAATCAACCCACTAGGTGCACACATAGATCAAGAGACGAGACAGAAAATATGGAATAATGATTATGTCGACATATGTTCATTATTATCAGCTGATCAACCGACGGTAGATAAAGAAAGGAGGAGAAGCGAACTGTTATATGATAAAATAACTGGCTACAGGCGTTTGCAGCATTAGGATGTATTATGGGCCAGAAGCATCTGGAATGCTTCTCTGAATTGTATATATATCAAGATCTGATATATAATTCATATAAATCACATGGCAGTTCCGCCTGGCGGCGGTATGACAAGGAGTTCCGCAGGCGGCTGGCCCTACAACCTAATCTAGGCTGGGGAGTTAAAGCGACAAATGTGTGGCTACGACTGATGCTGTCACAGAAGCAGCCCCCCTTTTCATCTACGACCACTAACTAGTCCGCAGCGGCAGGTCAACACTCAGTGGTCATACGAAAACCCGGGGCCTGTTGGGTATTTAACATGGGAAACTGCCATTTTCACGTGTTATATACTGTAGATATACACACGAATGCTCAGCTTGCGGGGGGGGGGTCACTCAGCTTCAAGGTGTACTTGTCAGGCAAACACAGTGCCTACATGGCAAAACCCCGGTGAGCGTAACTGTTCTGTCCAGCCATATAATTGCTGTCTAGAAAGTCATTTTGGTGTGTATTAATCCTTCATATATTTCATACTGTAAGGTAACAGCACCACCTGCTGGCCGTTTAATGCATAGATTCTACTTTACTTTGCAATGCATTGTGGGATTGTTCCTGTTACATCATAGTCTTGTTTATGACACTGTGAGGGGAACAGCAGCCATTATTCCTCCATTTGTCTTAGGAGAAACTACACTATTCGTGTTCTTCACGCTTCTTAAACAGCCTGCTCTAAGCATAGTTGGTAAGCACTATCTAGGTGTTATAATCCTGTGTTTATAACGTTTGTTGTATTAAATAGGTAATCATCAGCTATGAATTACCTCATGGTATCTATGTATTACCTCATGGTATCTATGTATTACCTCATGTTACCTATGTATTACCTCATGGTACCTATGTAATACCTCAAGGTACCTATGTATTACCTCATGTTACCTATGTATTACCTCATAGTACCTATGTATTACCTCATGTTACCTATGTATTACCTCATGGTACCTATGTATTACCTCATGTTACTGTTTATTGCAGACTATCTGTATTTTATGCTCTGTGCAGTTATATATTCTGAAATGCTCCTGTTATTGCATTCTATAGTTTCACTCTTTCCTGTCACATCTGCAATCAATAAAAGAAGGTTACAATTTTACAGCCTCTTTTTCTTAAAGAAGACAGGGGGTTTAGCTACATGTCTCATTGCACACCCTGCTAACGTGTATGAGGACAGTATAGTGAAACAACTGCTCAGAACAAGCTCAGAAGATCTGACGTTACAGAGCCCGCCATTATCCAAGCATACGGTTATTGCATACGGGTATTGCAGCAACCTCCTAACCGTCAGACTGAATAATCGGACCATACGGAGCCCGCCATTATCCACACAGAGCTGACAAAGGGATATCACAGCGGTCGCCTAACTGTTGAATCATGTCTCAAGGGCGAGCATCCTCTTTCAAGACGAGATCACGAGTTGGTTCTTCCAAGACATCATCCATCAGCAATGCTGAGATAGGCCTCGGTGCCGTGCTGTCTCAGGAAGTTAACGGGGAAGAGCATCCCGTTAGTTTCCTAAGCCGGAAGCTTACCCCAGCTGAAATCCGGTACAGTATTGTGGAGAGAGACTGCCTGGCCATCAAGTGGGCACTGGAATCGTTGCGCTACTATTTGCTGGGGAGAACATTTCGGTTGGTGACAGATCATTCCGCTCTTACGTGGATGAGTCAAGCTAAGGAGAGGAATGCCCGAGTCACCAGGTGGTTCCTGTCCCTGCAAAACTTTAAGTTTTCAGTAGAAAATCATGCAGGCAGACTACAGGGGAATTCAGATGCCCTTTCCAGAGTTCACTGTATGTCATGTGTCCACCCCTCTAGGGATGAACATAGAGGGGAGGTATGTGGTACAGTAAAGGGTGTTTTACTGGATGGAAGATATGTTTCTCCTAGCAGATTAATGTTTGGCCGGGTTTTTCCTTAAAGAAGGGACCTGCAATGATGTCAGGGTCACGTGATCAGCCCATGTGATGTCTACCTTACTGGTGGGAGGGGTTAGGCCCTATGTAATGGAGGTTGGTAAATGCCACAGTGTGAGTGTGTTTCTGGAAACTACAGGGACTTGTGTGGACGCAGCCTGCAACTTGTATATAGGATTCCCGTGCTGCGGGACTGTTGCAGCAAGACTCGGAAGAACCCCGGGAATTGCACCTGGCGGATGCTGCAGGACCTGGCAGCCACTTAGTTACGCCTGTCCCGTGCAAGGGGTGAGTCTTGGACCAGTGGTTCTCCAAGCTGGAGTATGTGTTTTATTTCCCTCATGTTTTGTTAAGCTGCTGGTTACTGAGTGACATTAAAACCACTGAAATTGGACTTTTTGCCTGTGTGTTGCCTTGATACTGCCGCCCAGCTATTGCCTACCAGAGCGAATCCTTACAGGGGATGTATCAACGAGGGTTTTGCAGCAATCTACAAAAAACAATGGTGCAAAGGCAGCTGGCTGGAGCTATGAACCACATCAAGCTAGGGGCGCGATCCAGCCTTGTTAGAGATTTTCGCAATAGCATTATCAGTGGAGCTATCTGGTAAGCAGTTGGAAAACACAAGTATTCTATTTCAAATGAAAAATCCTGGAATCCTGGAAAATATGGTATTGTGGTTCGTCACCACCAGCTGAAAGGAGATAATGCGGCATTATTAAGACCGGATGGAGTTCACCTCACGGACATTGGTCTTGACATATTTTTGTCTGGCTTACAGGATGGAGTCAAACAGGCCCTAATACTGAGGGCTGGGGGTCGGAGTCCTGTGCAGGTCATACACATGATCCTCCATGGCGGAAGATGTGGAGAAGGGCAAAGGTTCGTAACCGCTCATTGGCTTGCTCGTCTGTCAGGCGCAGACAGTGCCTTTGGTGATGAGCCTGTTATGACATGTAATTGCCTTTCTCTGCTTATGTAATTAATAAACTGTGACCGACCTGTTTCAACATATCTAGGCCTGTCTTTTCATTACTGGACTGGTGGAAGGGCAGGGGGAAGGCACTGATTGAGACATGAAGGTCTCCGCAGTCTGGCAGGCACGGTACTAAATAAGGAACATGGCTCTGACTGTGGAGTTCATATGGGTAAAGTTAGATGGAAATACTGTTCAGTGCCCAATCCCCCCCTTCCACCATTCCCTAGGTGATGCACAAATTGGGACGCCAGCTGACCAATGGGATTAAAGGGGAAGGGGCGTCCGGCCACACCTACAGGGGTTAAATTCAGGTGCTGGAGTCAGTGACTTCTTCTTTCCCCTGGCTGACCCCTGGAAGCTTTTGTCCCACCCTCCCTTATACATTCAACTCTGTTTTATATTACCATAACAAATGTATAAATATATAAATACTATAAAAAAAATTGACGATATTAAGTCACAGCGAAATATGTGGAGAAGGGCAAAGGTTCGTAATCGCTCATTGGCCTGCTCGCCCGTCGGTCGCAGACAGGGCCTTCGGTGATGAGCCCATTATGACATGTAATTGCCTTTCCCTGCTTAAGTAATTAATAAACTGTGACCAACCTGTTTCAACCCATCTAGGCCTGTCTGTGCTTTCATTGCGGGACTGGTGGAAGGCACTGATTGAGACATGAGGGTCTCCGCCGTCTTAATAAGCGATCTGGCAATGACCTGGCTTCACACATATATATGTTATTGTAAATTAATTTAAAGATCACATCTAAAGAACTAAAACCTTGCTATATCAAATATATTAGTCAGTCAATCAACAGAATTATATCACCCTGCCCGATTCATTAACGCATAGTAGCACACATCAAATCGAGGGCAAACATATACTGTACATACTGCAATATGTTATATTTCTACCTAAAATGACAATCGGGGGAGGGACAGAGGGTATGGGGAGTAATGAAACATTCAAATTTAGAAAAAACAAAATGTGGAAAAAACACTGACTATAATAAATCTTTAGGACTCCCAGTTCCCATATCCTCATGTCACCCCCCCAGCTGTCAATTCCTATATACGAAAAAAGAAAAAGAACAAGAAAATACTTGTTAGAAAAAAATTAAAGCAATACACTGGCCAGATGCCATTGAATAGTAGAGGATCAGGAGAATCAAGCTACATATATATGTAGATTATATGTGGCGCCCCTGAGGCTCAGTCGCCACAGAGGTACTGCACCTTCTCCTAAGGTGTAGTGCCCCACCATCCTGGTAAGTTGGGAGCTCCTTTCCGCACTCTAACACCTGCATCCCACACACAGGATAGTTCAGCACTGATCACATTGCGACTCATGCTTAGAGGGTAGCAGAGCACCTCTGGTGATTCCTTGCTGCGTAACACGAGATGTGCTGGGAGGTGGGTGGAGTTGAGATTCATATAAAAGAGTGGGAAAGTTTAGAATTACAGTTTAGTCTGACAGAAGGTCAGCGGAGTAGGAAGCCACTCAGTGAGGAGTGGGGGGATCCCTGGAAGAAGGGATAGAGGAAGGAGTGCCGCAGCTGCCTCAGTGACCTGAGCCAGCTGGCACGGGAAAGTAAGAAAGGTGGAGAGACGTAGGAATGCAACCTAAGCTTCCATAAGAGAGAGAAGGAACAGCGCGGAACGAAGGAGTAGGAGAACAGAGAGGAGGAGTGGGTTGGATAGGAACCCTGCCTATAGGTTCTCAGCGCAAGGCCGGGGCCCGGTCCCCGAGGTTGTATGGACACTTATGGTTCTGCAGCAGACACCGGTGGAGTAGTTGGCTGTAAATGCACTACTCCCATCAAAGACTTGGGACACAACAGCAACCGAATAGAGAGCCGGGATTCAGGAGAAGGGAGTCCCCGAAGCAGGCTACAGCTGTCTGTCATACAAGTAGAGTTGTTAGGAACATCTGACAGGAGGAACTTCAGGGAACCACGGTACTGGAGTTCTTAACACTAAAAGGCGCAATAGAGTCGTTCAGGAAAGGCACATGTTGGCGGAGTGTTGGAGAGGAGAGCCCTGACTTGCCCGGAAGGTTGATTGAGTCTCTACTTCTTCTATAGGCCATTGGACTATGTAAATGAGGAATCACTGGCATAAGGCTAGTTTCACACTTGGGTTTTTTGCGCTGCATTTTTGTGCAGTGCAAACGCATACAAAGAATGCATCATGCATTTTTATGCGTTTGCTGTTTTTTTGCGCTTGTGTCTTTAGACGCAGACGTGCGCATGTTTATGCGCACATCTGCATTCCCATAGACTGTAATGTGTTTTTTGCGCATTCTGTGTGCATTTCGTGCACATGCGTTTTTTTGAGACAGGTCGGACGGACCAAAAATGCAACAGGTAGCGTCTGGCACGCCTGGGCGCACAATACAAAAAACCGCATGCGCACGCAAAACACGTACGAACGCATGCAAATGCTAAACCATGCGCACCTATGTTAAAGATAGGTGCAAAGGACGCATGCGCATGTATGCGCAAAAACGCAGCGCAAAAAAACGCTAGTGTGAAACCAGCCTTATACATCTATTTAGACAGCAAATAATTTTGTTCTTGTTTTTTCTACATTGATATGTATCAACTGTACATTGCACTGTAGCACTTTATATGTATTGCTAATCCTTTTTGTTTATTGCTCCCTGTGGGTATTTTAACTCTCTTTCACATGCCATCCAGCATTCTAATAATTCCCTTTTTGCTGGTCAGTGCTTTACAAGGTGTTTTATATTTATTTTTCAATGTATTATCATCCATCATTCACTTATTTTCCCTAGTAAATGAGATTTTTACTATTTTTATATGTAATCATTATTTTATTTTTTAATAGCATTATCCTTATATACTGTATATATAGAAATTACTCACCTTTCTACACAAAGTTCAACCTTCCTCTTTTTGCTGCCGCTTACCAGTTGATCTTCTCTGCAGGTTATTAATCTCTTTGGTTATTTTATTATGTCATTACAAAACATTTACCCTGTTGTCTAGTGCGCATGTCCGCTTCTGCTCCATGGTTTGGTATCGCCGACGGCGTTTCTCTCGGAGCAGGGGGACCGCGTGACCGCAGGCACGCTCATGTGATCATGTAGGTGGTCCTGTGTGCTGTGCACTTTTCTCTCCCGATGATGCCCTTGGTCATGCTGATTTCTGGAGGTATCGGTGGTACATGCGCTTGTCAATGACAACATTACATACATGTGGTTTAAGACAGACTTATCATTGGTTAAACATTACTATATACAGTTGTACTCCAAAGTTTACATACCCCGGCAGAATTTTTGCTTTCTTGGCCTTTTTTCAGAGAATATGAATGATAACACCAAAACTTTTTCTCCACTCATGGTTAGTGGTTGGGTGAAGCCATTTACTGTCAAACTTCTGTGTTTTCTCTTTTTAAATCATAATGACAACCCAAAACATCCACCGCACGATTGGTGGTCTTGTATTTATATGTATATAGCTATACAGTGGCATCAATGATTTTATCTGGTGGGCCCAAGGTTTTCCAGCCCGATGCTGGCCACATGCCTTGCGCATTTTAAATCAATGCACCTAATAGAAATAGAATCCATTTAAATTGTCCTTGAAAGGACTTTCAGTGGAACGTGGCAGCCAGTGTCAGACTGGGGTGCCAAGGGCCCACCAATAACATTGACTTCGGGGGAGCCCACTTTTCACCTGCATGCAAATATTACACTACTCATTCACAGATTTACCTATACCTC
The DNA here is from genome assembly GCF_039654945.1 of Dendrobates tinctorius. NCBI lineage: Eukaryota > Metazoa > Chordata > Amphibia > Anura > Dendrobatidae > Dendrobates > Dendrobates tinctorius. The sequence goes on from NW_027361728.1 coordinate 14,540,527, forward strand.
TATACAATAATAAGCTGGGCAGTTTGGTTAATGAATGATGAGATGCTGCTTTTTTCTGTACAGAGTGAAACAAGTGAATTATGCCAAGTCCTGCCCATACAGTGGGGTTGGGAGCCCAGATCTGTACAGGGGCCCACCGGGGATTTCCCTGTTCCCCTATGGGCTAGTCCGAGCCTGGTGGCAGCACCAAGGACTGTAATGCAGTCAACCATGAATAGATAGGATCAATATAATCTTAAACGCATGCATGTTATATATTCTCTTCATACAGGTAACCAGCTCTTTCAATCTCTGCTCTGAATCAACTCCTGTGTGTCTCCACTCCATTCAATGTCAGCAAGCAGTTAATCCTGAATGCTATGTGTTTTCAACTATGCAAGCTTATATCTGGTATATAGTTATTTCAACTTACTCTGCTTGTCCCCTTATGTTGTGAGGTCAAGAAACTTTTCAAAGTGCTTTATGATCCATGTAGTGCTGGACATTTGTTTATCTGACTACAACATTTATTGGGTCCTGCTGTCTCAATTTAGTTTGATTGATTAATGAGAAGAGAGAGCAAAAAAAAAAAAAAGAGATCTAAGCCTTAGCCTCCTATATATTCAGACATAGTCTGGGGAAGGCATTTATGCAGGGGGCATTTATGCACATTGAATCGAAGTACATTTTATCAAAGTACGAGGCAGTTATAACATGGCAGTTAGACAGGGTAGGAGACAGGTAAGACATTTATATACATCTACTCCCTGTACATTTGGATTACAACAAATATATATCATAAGCATTTGTGTAATCTATATGCTGGCCGCTGCATTCACACACATCCACTGCCCTGGCATTAACTCTCTACACTCCATCCATATTGGCCCCTCACTCCTTTCCTCTCCTATGTAAAGCAATCACGCTCTTTTTACATTGCTAAATTGAACAAATCCATTCAGTCCCACCATCCAACATAAGAGACGCTCCCACAAATCACTTAACCATCTGGTCACTCTTTCTATCCTCCTTCTACTAGTCGCAGGAGACATTGCTCCCAACCTTGGTCCCCCATGTTATAAAATTCAAACCTCCCAACTGCTACACTCAGAAACCCCTCTAATCTTATTAATATTCCCTGCATGCCATCTGTCTCTCTTAATTGTGCCCTTTGGAATTCTCGCTCAGTGTGTAACAAACTCTCCTTCATTCATGACTTTTTCCTTTTTAATTCTCTTAACCTTCTGGCTCTTTCTGAAACCTGGATCCAGCAGTCAGACACTACCGCTGCTGCTGCTCTTTCATATGGTGGACTACACTTCTCTCATACCCCAAGATCAGACAATAGAGCAGGCGGAGGCGTTGGTCTGCTCCTATCACCAAAATGTACCTTTCAGGTTATCCCTCAACTACCCTCACTTGTCTTCTCTTCTTTTGAGGTCCATGCTGTCAGACTCTACACCCCCTTCTCCATGCGAGTGGTGGTGGTGTATCGTCCTCCCGGCCATTCCCATCAGTTCCTGGATCATTTTACCACTTGGCTTCCACATTTTCTCTCCTGTGACATCCCTACCCTCATCATGGGCGATTTCAACATCCCCATTGCTCTTCCCCTCTCCCCATCTGCTACTCACCTTTTATCTCTAACCTCCTCGTTTGGCCTTTCACAGCTTACTAATTCTCCAACGCATGAAGACGGAAACTCCCTCGACTTGGTCTTCTCTCGGCTTTGTGCAGTGGATGATTTTGCAAACTCCTCTCTCCCGCTCTCTGACCACAACCTTCTTTCATTCTCTATCAAGAGCTGCCAGGCCACTCAGGTCACCCCCACTGTCCATACTTATAGAAACATACAGGCCATTAACACCCAGAAACTTATGAAGAACTTGCAGTCTTCATTGGCCCCTATCTCCTCCCTCTCATGTCCTGATTCTGCATTGAAGCATTACAATGAAACACTTCAAAGTGCCCTGGATGAATTGCACCTCCTATAAATAGAAAACCACAACACAGATGGCGACAACCCTGGCACACCCTGCAAACACGTTTCCTGCAGTGGTGCTCCAGCTCCAGATGCGCCGAACGTCTGTGGAGAAAATCCAATCTACACGAAGATTTCATCCATTATAAGTTTATGTTTAGAACATACAATACTGCCCTTCACCTCTCAAAACAAACCTATTTCAACACTCTCATCAACTCATTGTCCAATAACCCTAAACGTCTCTTTGACACTTTTCATTCTCTACTCAACCGAAGAGTACAGGCCCCAACCATAGAGCTTCGAGCTGACGATCTGGCCAATTACTTCAAAGAAAAAATTGACCATATCTGACAGGAAATTATCTCCCAATCACCTCATACCATGCACTGTCCTCCCTCCCCCAGTGCATCTAGCTCACTCTCTGATTTTGAACCAGTCACAGAAGAAGAAGTAAGCAGGCTCCTTGCATCTTCTCGCCCAACCACTTGCACCAGTGACCCATTTCCATCACATCTCCTCCAGTCCCTTTCCCCTGCTGTCACCCCCCACCTAACTAAAATATTTAACCTCTCTCTCTCTTCTGGTATCTTTCCCTCCTCATTTAAGCATGCCATCATACATCCACTACTTAAAAAAACATCCCTCGACCAAAACTGTGCCGCTAACTATAGACCTGTCTCTAATCTTCCCTTCATCTCTAAACTCCTGGAACGCCTGGTCCACGCCCGTCTTATCCGCTATCTCTTTGATAACTCTCTTCTTGACCCTCTCCAATCCGGTTTCCGCTCTTTACACTCTACTGAAACTGCCCTCACTAAAGTCTCTAATGATCTACTAACAGCTAAATCAAATGGTCATTACTCCATGCTAATTTTCTTGGATCTCTCTGCAGCATTCGACACTGTGGATCACCAGCTCCTCCTCACTATTCTCCGCTCCATTGGCCTCAAGGACACCATTCTCTCCTGGTTCACCTCCTATCTCTCTGACCGCTCCGTTACTGTATCTTTTGCTGGTTCCTCCTCCTCTCATCTTCCCCTTACTGTTGGGGCTCCTCAAGGATCAGTCCTAGGCCCCCTCCTCTTCTCTTTGTATACTGCCCCTATTGGTCAAACAATCAGTAGATTTGGTTTCCAGTACCATCTCTATGCTGATGACACCCAATTATATGCTTCTTCTCCTGACATCACGCCAGCCTTTCTAGAAAACAAAAGTGATTGTCTAAACGCTGTGTCTAACATCATGTCCTCACTATATCTGAAACTGAACCTGTCAAAGACTGAACTCCTTGTGTTTCCTCCCGCTACTAATGTACCTATACCCGACATTGCCATTTCCGTGTGTGGTTCCACTATTACTCCCCAGCAACATGCCCGCTGTCTTGGGGTCATACTTGACTCCGAGCTTTCCTTTGCCCCCACATCCGATCACTGGCTCTCTCTTGTTATCTGCACCTCAAAAACATTTCTAGAATTTGACCTTTTCTTACTTTTGACTCCGCAAAAACTTTTACTGTTTCTATTATTCATTCTCGTCTCGACTATTGTAGCTCTCTTCTAATCGGTCTCCCTCTTACCAAACTCTCCTCTCTCCAATCTGTATTGAATGCTGCAGCCAGGATCATATTCCTCACCAATCGTTACACCGATGCCTCTACCTTGTGCCAGTCATTACACTGGCTACCCATCCACTCCAGAATTCAGTATAAACTTATTAGCCTCACCCACAAAGCCCTCCATGGCTCAGCACCACCCTACATCTCCTCCCTTGTTTCAGTATACCACCCTACCCGCGCCCTCCGTTCTGCTGATGACCTGAGGTTAGCATCCTCAATAATCAGAACCTCCCACTCCCGTCTCCAAGACTTTACACGTGCTGCTCCAATTCTTTGGAATGCACTTTCCAGGTCAATACGATTAGTCTCCAATCCCCACAATTTTATGCGTGCCCTGAAAACGCATTTATTCAGACTGGCCTACCACCTCAACACATTAACCTAATCTATCCCTGTGTGGCACAGCCAAAAGTTTTACCATAACCAGGTTCCGCGCATCATGTTCCCACATGCTTTATGCATCCATTATCCCTCTGTGTCTGTACTGTTACACACTTAACATTATGGCTGGTCCATACAATCAGGGCAATTGTTACCACCCACCTTTCGTGTCTACCTTTTTCCTCATAGATTGTAAGCTTGTGAGCAGGGCCCTCATTCCTCTTGGTATCTGTTATGATCTATCTGATTATTGTTATGCTGTAATGTCTATCATCTGTACATGTCCCCTCTGAAATGTAAAGTGCTGCGGAATATGTCGGCGCTACAGAAATAAAATTTATTATTATTATTATTATTAATAGTACTTTATACAGCCTAATGCCCATATCAAGGCTGTAGTGGATTCTCCACCAAGACACTCCTTAACAGATAATTCCTACAAGAGACAAGGAGTCCTAGTCCATGCAAATTAGGGTGAGTGCTGCTTTGAAAGTGTCAATACATATTATAACTATCAATACATATTTGAATATATTTAATACCATAAAAAACATAGTAAATAAAGCGACAGTGCAAAATGAAAAAAAAAATAGTAACTTGAAATGCATAAGAAGGCAATGTACAATAAATATACAAAGCAAAAACAGTAGTGAACAAAGAATATTATATAATATTGGGCACTCAAAATTGCGGCACTGACCATATGCTGATGATGTGTCCATTTCATCCTCTCATGTCATCCAATGATATTTAGAAAGGGCATCCTTCATCATAAGGCGTTCATAACAATGGACCGACCAGAAATTTAAAAAGTTTACTGCGCATGCACTGGTATACATATGGAATCGCTGACAGCTGTGCAGTCTCCCATTTAATGCTGACAAAGACATACAGCACTACAGCACCCCGGAAGAAGCCCACTCAAAACGCGCTTTGGGGCTGCTGTTACCGTGGATCCACATGGGTTTATGATGGATAAGGTGTTCCTTTACTTTGGTGCTAACTAAATAAATTGCAGATAAGAGTGATATTATTATAGAATAGGATCTATTTACATTGTTCCTGAAAGAATTTATGCTTATACATGCAGCACCAAGGACTATAACGCAATCAACCCTGCCAGCTAACTCTAAACCAATTGCAGATAAGAGCGGCATTACTAGAGAATAGAATCTATGTAATTGTCCATAAAAGTATTTTTTCTTCTATGTGGCAGCACCAAGGACTATAACACAATCAATCCTGCCTGTAATACACTATCCCTAGTCTGCCAGCTAACCCTACCCTAATTGCTGCTAAGAGCGATATTATAGAATAGAGAGTATTTGAGTTAGCCCTAAAAAGGACTGTTTGCTTAATGATGCACCACCAGGTTGTCAAATTCCTGACCTTAATCCAATGGAGATGCTGTGGCATGACCTTAAAAAGATGGTTCATGCTCAGAAGACCCGATGATGCTATGTGGCCTGCCAATCACAGTAATGCTAGTAATCAACGTGGCTATGGCATTACTGTAATTGGCAGGCAATCCCCACATATTTTGGGGCTGAAAATCAGGCACCAAAGATGCGGGGCAGGGAGTCAAGCATGGCCCCCATGTACCCGAATATAACATAAAGCAGCACTGATCACGCTCACCCATCTCTAGAGAATACCAATAGTATATACTGTGGAGCTATGTATACTTTATTTAGTATGTAGCTGTGCCTGTGTATATAATAGTTTTGGGGAGTTCACACCATACTCTATTCAGTATTTGCAAAAATCCACACTATTCTGTAACAAAATATAGTATGGAATTGTGTATATACTATACATTGTATAGTGTAGTATTACTATATACTTAATAATGCTGTATACATAACAAAAGAGACACTAGGGCTGGTGTATATAGATCACATAGGATATGCTGGGGTGTTTGTATATGCATCATATAAGGGACATGGGCTGGCGTATCATATACACATAACGTGAGATGCTGGGGCTGATAAATACGCATTGCATAGGAGATGCTGGGGCTCTTATGTACGCATCATATAGGGGACGTTGGGGCTGGTGTAGCTATATCATTCAGGAGACACTGGGGCTGGAGTATGTATACCACATTGGAGACATTGAGGCTGGTATATATACACCACAGGACACAATTGGGCTGGTTTATACACACCTCATAGGACACCATGATCCTGGTGAATATATCAGATATCAGACAATGAGTCATATGCATCACATAGGAGACCCTGAGACTGGAGTATATATGTGGCACCCCAGAAGTCCGATTGCCACAGTGGCATTGACTCCCTCACACGGGGTGATGTCATGCTTGGAAGCAAGGAGGGTTTCCCTAGCCAGATAACACCAGCATGCAACACCTTTCCTGACTCCAGACCAGATGGGGGAGCTAAAAACCTGGTTTCAGGAAAGCTTCCTTATTAGTTCTGGCCTGGAGGCAGGGTTAGTGAGTCTGAGAGAGTCTGTACAGGGGACAGGAGCTGTGAGGAGCTTGTCCCAAGAGCAGAGTGAAGAGAGGGGGAAGTGGAAGTTTAGGAAAGCCTGGGGATTGGAGGTGTGACCAAGCTCACCCCAGGGAAGAGCGGTGACACCAGACACCGGAGTCCATGGCTGCACAGGTACAACAGTCCCAGCAGCCAAATCCGGAGGGCAGGAGACTGCAGGCCTCCTAGCCCCACCACACACCTGACGGCACAGCAGCATACCAGAGCCAGAGTCACCATGAACCTATAAGAGGTTCAAGCTGCCTGCCATACAGGTAGGGACTAAAGGACAGTAAGGAACAGAAGACTGAGCATAGCTTCAGGCAGCAAGGACCTCAGAGAACATCGCAGTAAGGAGGCCTCCAACACCATCTGGTTAGGTGGAGCTCAAATTGCTTCTAGGTTGCCCGGATCTCCTTTACCATCTGTAATCAGTGCTCTGGACTGCACCACAAACCATGAGTAAAAGTATGAAGACTGCACTCTGCTGTGTCCTCAGAGTTATTTACTGCACCATCCCCTCTGCACTACAACCAACACCACTATCTTTAACATCATAAGTGCCCTGGGACTTAGCTCTACCTGTGGAGAGCTGTACCAACTCTGCTGCATCATCATCAGTCCCAGCGGTCTCTTTAAGCAGCGTCGGTTATCCCTTGGTGAATACCACAGGTGGCGTCACAAACTATATCTTATAAACTTTATTCCCCTTTTATCTTCATTTTCATTGGATGCCCAGGGCCATGGACTGGGTCACTACTGCCATGACACATCCCCTTAAGAACCGGCCAGCTACTGAGTATCCCCACAGCTCTGGTGGGCGCTCCCTATACACCCCATACAAGACCCTGAGGCTGATGTACTGTATATACAACACAAAGGAGACCATGATGCTGGTGCATATACATCAGATAGCAGACACTGGGACATATGCATCACAAAGGAGACTCTGAGGCTAGTGTATACACCAGACAGCAGAATCTGAAGCTGGGGTACATACACTAGATAGCAGATGCTGGGGCTGGTGTACAGTAGGGGAAATAAGTATTTGATCCCTTGCTGATTTTGTAAGTTTGCCCACTGACAAAGACATGAACAATCTATAATTTTAAGGGTAGGTTAATTTTAACCTTGAGAGATAGAATATTAAAAATAAAATCCAGAAAATCACATTGTATAAATTATATAAATTTATTTGCATTTTGCAGTGAGAAGTAAGTATTTGATTCCTCTGGCAAACAAGACTAAATAGTTGGTGGCAAAACCCTTGTTGGCAAGCACAGCTGTAGGACGTTTTTTGTAGTTGATGATGAGGTTTGCGCACATATCAGAAGGAATTTTGGTCCACTCCTTGTCACGATCCAGGTTGGATCTGACAGATTAAATGCACAAGGTAACCTTTTTTTTTTTCCTTTGGCTGTGTGCCAAAGGTGGTTTTTCCCCCGGTGGCCATTAGGGTCATTACACTCTGGTTATCTTAGTTTGTGCACTTAATTATGTATCAGATGTGATAGCTCTATAAGAGAGTATCAGGTGTGTTAATCACTGTTGGTGATATTGAAAGTATTCATTTGCAAGCAAGCCTGAGTGAAGGATGGAGCTAAAGGAGAGTCACAGGCAGCTCAGAGAGAGTCCTAGAGTGGATTGGTGGAGTCAGCGATGGTGTCAGCAAGGAATGCCTGCATGGCTTGATGGAATGGCAGTTGCGGTGTAGAACTGCACTCACGGTGCTGGACTTGGTTGCTGAGAGCTGGACTCAAGCATGCTGGACTTTTTGGCAGAAAAGCTGGACTCGGATGTCGGACACGGTGGAGGAAAAGATGCACGCAGGTGGTGGGCTCTGTTGCTAGGAGCGTGAACAACAGAGCAAAGCTAAGTGGTGTTTCCCCTGTTTTGTCACTTTTCCTTATGTGTGTTTAGTGCAGTGATGGGATTAGTTTCCGCGCCGACCAATTCCCTAGTGAGGGTTTAGGTGCAAGACACGCTAGGGTTAAAAGGTATCCTGAGCGTCGCCCGGTGCAGAACCGGCCTAGGGAACGTTAGGAGTGTAGAGACACTGACACAGGGGAGTGCAGGAGGTCTCCACGTCCCTACTCCCTATTGCAGGGCCTCCATTGTTATTGCTACCCAGGTTTTTCCCCTTTTCCCCTATGTCTTATTGTCTTAGTTACCGGCCTGCGGGCCACGTCACATAGGACAAATAACACGTGCCTCGTCCTGTTGTATCAGTTACCGGCCTGCTGGCCGTGTCACTCAGGGCGAGGCACGTGACATTATCACCAACCTTACTTTTTTTTCTGGTTAGCCTCAGGCCATGTTCAGACCTGTGAGTATTGGCTGCTGGGCCTCACTGAGGAGAGTGAGGAGCTGCATGGTGTGAAGCAGCTCAGCAGCAATTATCAGGGTCTGGGGCCTCCCATTTGTCTCAACCAGGAAATCAAATAGCGGCTGGCAATGAAGCCCCTAGAGTCGCTGCTGTGGAGCAGGACTTGCTTTTACAGGCAGACGTACCCAGACAGGTGGGTGGAGTTGGTCCCCATGGTGCTGTCTGGGGTTCCCCGAGGTGAAGGGGTGCATCTCTGTAGTTAGCAGACTGGTGTAATAGTCCGCGGGGTCTACGCCAAATCTTCCATACCACCGAAGTAGCCACCCCTCCTGGTCGTTCAGAGGAAGGCGACCAGGGAGTGTATTTTTCCTCCATTTCCAGGCCCCTCCCTCACCAGTGTGAGCAACGGGTGCGCTGCGGGGGAGTAGGGGCAAATCTCAACCCTCGCCATTAGCCAACCCTGGGAGGCATCAACCTCGTGGTGCAGAGGGTTGGGGGGTGGTGTACCCCTTGGTGGAGTGCGGGGGTGTGAGTGTGGTGACACAGGGGGACGCCTCTGTTGTCGATCCTAGAATGAGTTCACCTAAATATGACAAACGAATGTGTGGCAATAAACATTCAGGTCCGGACCTGTGTGTGAACGAGCATGTACAGGTGGCCACCAAAAATCATCTTGTGGAAGTGTGTTGCTGAGTCTTACCAGCTCATGCCAAACATACACATACTCATACATAACTCGTTCCTCAGGTCAACGCTTTGGAAATGAGTGGTGCCTCCAGAGCAAACTTTACCAATACCAGCGGTGTTATGATTGAGTCACCGTAGGAGGCAAAAACAGAAATGCTAGCTAAGTCCAGAAAACCAGAGAGGTTGGCAGCTATCGGATTGCAGACCCCTGATCCTATCCACAACAACTAACAGTAGCCGTGGGGGGTTCCTACGATGCCCTAGACCCCTCGATCACAGCCGGAGAATTAAATAGGCCTAAAGAAAGAAAGGGGAAATCTAAACTGCCCCGGAGCAGACCCCAAAGCAATAGACAGCCCCCAACATATAATGACGGTGTTATGATTGAGTCACTGTAGCAGGCAAAAACAGAAATGCTAGCTAAGTCCAGAAAAACAGAGAAGTTGGCAGCTATCGGATTGCAGACCCCTGAACCTATCAACACAACTAGCAGTAGCCGTGGGGGGTTCCTACGATGCCCTAGACCCCTCGATCACAGCCGGAGAATTAAATAGGCCTAAAGAAAGAAAGGGGAAATCTAAACTGCCCCGGAGCAGACCCCAAAGCAATAGGCAGCCCCCAACATATAATGACGGTGTTATGATTGAGTCACTGTAGCAGGCAAAAACAGAAATGCTAGCTAAGTCCAGAAAAACAGAGAAGTTGGCAGCTATCGGATTGCAGACCCCTGAACCTATCAACACAACTAGCAGTAGCCGTGGGGGGTTCCTACGATGCCCTAGACCCCTCGATCACAGCCGGAGAATTAAATAGGCCTAAAGAAAGAAAGGGGAAATCTAAACTGCCCCAGAGCAGACCCCAAAGCAATAGGCAGCCCCCAACATATAATGACAGTGAAGCAAGATGAAAACACTAACACAGACAGAAAGATAGACTGAGCAAAGACGGGGCCCCATCAAACTAGATAGAAAAGGACAGGAAGGTTGCTGTCTGCAATCCGTGAAAAACCCTATGAAAATAAGAGCCAACAGACTTACAGTGAAAAAGGCCCTGAAGACGCTAGGCTTCAAAAAGCTATGTCAGTACTCAGGAATATTCTGAAGACAGAGCAACAGGCAAACGGAGATTCAGCTCACCCCAGCAGGGAATGGCAGAATCCAGAAAAGCAAGGGAAACAAAAACAAAACACAAATGCAACAGGCAAAGCAAAAATCTTAGCTTTAGAGTAGCAGGAATCAGACTGGTGTCCTAGAAGTCCACAGAGAAATCACCCGCAGGGTAGAAGGGCGTTGGCAGCCTTATATCCAGTCTGTGACTCCACTCAGCCAGTCATCCTCATTAGACTCAGGTGCCTGATAATCAGGCTCATTACCTTCCATTACCAGAATAGAGAGTTCACCAGACCTCAGTGACGAAGGGGAAAATTAACTCACAACAGTACCTCCCCCTTGAGGAGGGGTCACCGAACCCTCAACCACGCCACCAGGGCGATCAGGGTGAGCCCGATGAAAGGCACACACCAATCTTTTGGCATGAATATCAGAGGCAGAGACCCAGGAATTATCCTCCTGACCATAACCCTTCCACTTAACCAAATACTGGAGTCTCCGTCTAGCCAAACGGGAATACAGTATTTTCTCTACCTCATATTCCATGTTACCTTCAACCAATACAGGGTCTGGAGGTGCCACCCCAGGAACAACTGGTTCAACAAACCTCTTCAACAAGGACTTATGGAACACATTATGGATTTTAAATGTGACAGGAAGAGCCAAACGAAAAGAGACCGGATTAATAATCTCCAAAATCTTGTAAGGTCCAATAAATCTAGGCTTAAACTTAGGAGAAGCCACCTTCATAGCAATATTTTTTGATGATAACCACACCATATCACCAATCTTAATCTGGGGACCAATGGTCCTATGTCTATTGGAAAACCGCTGGGCCTTTTCCTGGGAGAGAGATAACTTATCCACCACTTGGTCCCAGATCTGGTGCATTCTCTCCACCACAGTATCAACACCTGGGCAGGCAGAAGGCTCCACCTGCCCTGAAGAAAATCGAGGCTGAAACCCAAAGTTACAAAAAAAAGGTGACATCAAAGTGGCAGAACTAGCTCTATTATTTAAAGCAAATTCGGCCAAGGGCAAAAATGAAACCCAATCATCCTGAACAGCGGAAATAAAACATCTCAAATACGACTCCAAGGTCTGGTTTGTTCTCTCTGTCTGCCCATTGGTCTGGGGGTGAAAAGCAGAGGAGAAGGACAACTGAATTCCCAGCCTGGAACAGAAAGTTCTCCAAAATCTAGACACAAACTGGACTCCTCTGTCAGATACAATGTTCTCAGGAATCCCGTGCAAACGAACCACCTGTTGTAAAAACAGGGGCACCAACTCAGATGAAGACGGCAACTTAGGGAGTGGTACAAGATGAACCATCTTAGAGAACCTATCACAAATCACCCAAATAACAGTCATTCTTTGAGAGACCGGCATATCAGAGATGAAATCCATTGAAATATGGGTCCATGGCCTCCTGGGGACCGGCAAAGGCAACAACAACCCACTAGAGCGAGAACAAGATTTAGACCGGGAGCAAGTCCCACAGGACTGCACAAAATTCCTGACATCATGAGACAAGGTGGGCCACCAAAAAGAGCGACTCACCAGATCTCTAGTACCAAAAATACCTGGATGACCAGCCAATGCAGAGCAATGAACTTCAGACATCACTCTCTTCTTCCACTGGTCAGGAACATACAACTTTCCACTGGGACAACGCTCAGGTTTGTCCTCCTGGAACTCTTGCAGTGCAAGTCTCAAATCGGGCGAGATGGCAGAAAGAACTACCCCTTCGCCTAACATGGTAGCAGGCTTGGTCACCACAGGAGAATCAGCAAAGAAACTCCTAGAGAGGGCGTCTGCCTTGACATTCTTAGTTCCAGGAAGAAAAGAGACCACAAAATCAAAACGTGTAAAAAACAAGGCCCACCTAGCCTGTCTAGGGTTCAAGCGTTTAGCCGACTCTAGGTAAATCAAATTCTTGTGGTCAGTGAGGACCACAACTTGATGTTTAGCTCCCTCCAACCAATGTCTCCACTCCTCAAATGCCCACTTCATGGCCAACAGCTCCCGATTCCCCACATCATAGTTACGTTCAGATGGAGAGAACTTTCGGGAAAAGAAGGCACAGGGATTCATTTTAGATGTTACAGGATCCTTTTGGGACAAAACAGCTCCTGCAACAATCTCAGAAGCATCCACCTCTACCTGGAACGGGAGTGAGACATCAGGTTGCCGCAAAACCGGGGCGGAGGTAAATCTTCGCTTCAGCTCCTGAAAGGAAGCAACAGCCTCCAGAGACCAATTCAACACATCAGCACTAGAGTTGAGCGACTTTTGGTTTTTTAGGGTCGCGTTTCGTTTCGTGAAACCCGACTTTTCCAAAAGTCGGGTCGAGCAAGATCGTCCGATTATAGGGAAAAGTCGGGGTCGTCCCGAAACACGAAACCCAATGTAAGGCTGGTTTCACATTAGCGCTTTTTAAGCGCACGCACGGCCGGGGGTAGCTCCGCCCCCGAGCCGGCTCTCTGCCCGGCGTGCCCGCCCCTTGCTTGTAGCGCCGCCTCCTAGCGCACAGCGGCGCCTGCGATCGGCGCACCCTATCTTTAACATAGGGTGCGCAGATCGTGCGCAGGCCGTGCGCTAGTTGCGCTTTGACCTGCGCTGCGCACTTTTGACGGTGCGCCATGCGCGCAAAAATCCGAAAAGTTTGATTTTGGCGCGCATGGCGCACCGTCAAAAGTGCGCAGCGCAGGTCAAAGCGCAACTAGCGCACGGCCTGCGCACGATCTGCGCACCCTATGCTAAAGATAGGGTGCGCCGATCACAGGGGCCGCTGTGCGCTAGGAGGCGGCGCTACAAGCAAGGGGCGGGCACGCCGGGCAGAGAGCCGGCTTGGGGGCGGAGCTACCCCCGGCCGTGCGTGCGCTTAAAAAGCGCTAATGTGAAACCAGCCTTAGTCAATGGGGAATAAAAGTCGGCAGTGAGAGGAGGACAGGAAACACACCTACAGTGCCCATTTGAATGCCAAAAGCATCAATTCTTCTTTCTTAAGCTTGTCAACCTTAATTAACTTCATAATACAAGTTACGCACTGAAAAATGGGGGTTATTTGGCTACAAACTGTGGGGGGGGAGGGCTGGCTCCAGGTTTTCATGTGCCCTGGGCGAAAGAGCGCCCCTTTAACACATACCACAACTCATCATGCTCCGATACGGCAGAAAAATAGCGGTATAGTACAATGAAAAATACCTCACTTTTTACGTCTCATGACGAGGCCCATCTATTTCTCCATACAGAATCAATGGTCCCATATAATGTTTGAAACAGCATATGATGAGCTCCACATAATGCTACAGTATATGTTGGTCCCCATGGATGAAGCTCCACTGTCTTATGGGCCCAAATAATGCTCTAAACATAATGGGCCCCATTTCTAATGCTCTAGTGTATAATGGGCCCTGTAAATGCTGCTCCAGTGTCTGATGTCCACCTTTGGAATGTTCCAGTGTATGGTGGGCCCCATCTATCATTCTCCAGAGTATAGTGCTCCCCAAAAATTGCTGTCCCAACATTGAAAACAATCAAATAAGTCTCCTCGCTAGGGAATCCCTGTACTTGTCTGGACAGGTGCTGTAGCTTGCTTAACAGCTCGCCAGCCGTTCTCACGCCCAGTATGGATTACACGTGATTGCACAAAGGTGAGAAAGGGTACCGTATCCCCAGATAACATGTATGGATAGCGTACACATTCAAAATATATGTCTCAGGAGGCAGGCTCAGACGGTGTTAGGCCCAGTATGGATTGCACGTGATTGCACAAAGGTTAGAAAGGGTACCGTATCCCCGGATAACATGTATGGATAGCGTACACATTCAAAATATATGTCTATACAGCATGAGGCAGGCTCAGACGGTGTTAGGCCCAGTATGGATTGCACGTGATTGCACAAAGGTTAGAAAGGGTACCGTATCCCTGGATAACATGTATGGATAGCATACACATTCAAAATATATGTCTCAGGAGGCAGGCTCAGATGGTGTTAGGCCCAGTATGGATTGCACGTGATTGCACAAAGGTTAGAAAGGGTACCGTATCCCTGGATAACATGTATGGATAGCGTACACATTCAAAATATATGTCTCAGGAGGCAGACTCAGACGGTGTTAGGCCCAGTATGGATTGCACGTGATTGCACAAAGGTTAGAAAGGGTACCGTATCCCTGGATAACATGTATGGATAGCGTACACATTCAAAATATATGTCTCAGGAGGCAGGCTCAGACGGTGTTAGGCCCAGTATGGATTGCACGTGATTGCACAAAGGTTAGAAAGGGTACCGTATCCCTGGATAACATGTATGGATAGCGTACACATTCAAAATATATGTCTCAGGAGGCAGGCTCAGACGGTGTTAGGCCCAGTATGGATTGCACGTGATTGCACAAAGGTTAGAAAGGGTACCGTATCCCTGGATAACATGTATGGATAGCGTACACATTCAAAATATATGTCTCAGGAGGCAGGCTCAGATGGTGTTAGGCCCAGTATGGATTGCACGTGATTGCACAAAGGTTAGAAAGGGTACCGTATCGCTGGATAACATGTATGGATAGCGTACACATTCAAAATATATGTCTCAGGAGGCAGGCTCAGACGGTGTTAGGCCCAGTATGGATTGCACGTGATTGCACAAAGGTTAGAAAGGGTACCGTATCCCCGGATAACATGTATGGATAGCGTACACATTCAAAATATATGTCTCAGGAGGCAGGCTCAGACGGTGTTAGGCCCAGTATGGATTGCACGTGATTGCACAAAGGTTAGAAAGGGTACCGTATCCCCAGATAACATGTATGGATAGCGTACACATTCAAAATATATGTCTCAGGAGGCAGGCTCAGACGGTGTTAGGCCCAGTATGGATTGCACGTGATTGCACAAAGGTTAGAAAGGGTACCGTATCCCCAGATAACATGTATGGATAGCGTACACATACAAAATATATGTCTATACAGCATGAGGCAGGCTCAGACGGTGTTAGGCCCAGTATGGATTGCACGTGATTGCACAAAGGTTAGAAAGGGTACCGTATCCCCGGATAACATGTATGGATAGCGTACACATTCAAAATATATGTCTATACAGCATGAGGCAGGCTCAGACGGTGTTAGGCCCAGTATGGATTGCACGTGATTGCACAAAGGTTAGAAAGGGTACCGTATCCCTGGATAATATGTATGGATAGCATACACATTCAAAATATATGTCTCAGGAGGCAGGCTCAGACGGTGTTAGGCCCAGTATGGATTGCACGTGATTGCACAAAGGTTAGAAAGGGTACCGTATCCCCGGATAACATGTATGGATAGCGTACACATTCAAAATATATGTCTCAGGAGGCAGGCTCAGACGGTATTAGGCCCAGTATGGATTGCACGTGATTGCACAAAGGTTAGAAAGGGTACCGTATCCCTGGATAACATGTATGGATAGCGTACACATTCAAAATATATGTCTCAGGAGGCAGGCTCAGACGGTGTTAGGCCCAGTATGGATTGCACGTGATTGCACAAAGGTTAGAAAGGGTACCGTATCCCTGGATAACATGTATGGATAGCGTACACATTCAAAATATATGTCTATACAGCATGAGGCAGGCTCAGACGGTGTTAGGCCCAGTATGGATTGCACGTGATTGCACAAAGGTTAGAAAGGGTACCGTATCCCCGGATAACATGTATGGATAGCGTACACATTCAAAATATATGTCTATACAGCATGAGGCAGGCTCAGACGGTGTTAGGCCCAGTATGGATTGCACGTGATTGCACAAAGGTTAGAAAGGGTACCGTATCCCTGGATAACATGTATGGATAGCGTACACATTCAAAATATATGTCTATACAGCATGAGGCAGGCTCAGACGGTGTTAGGCCCAGTATGGATTGCACGTGATTGCACAAAGGTTAGAAAGGGTACCGTATCCCTGGATAACATGTATGGATAGCGTACACATTCAAAATATATGTCTATACAGCATGAGGCAGGCTCAGACGGTGTTAGGCCCAGTATGGATTGCCCGTGATTGCACAAAGGTTAGAAAGGGTACCGTATCCCTGGATAACATGTATGGATAGCGTACACATTCAAAATATATGTCTCAGGAGGCAGGCTCAGACGGTGTCAGGCACAGTATGGATTTGACTGCCCAGATTACACAGCGGAGGAGCAGGGAGAGGTAAAGATTGCAAATGCTGGGGCCCTGCCCAAGCAAGGGGGGCCCACTCGTGGGCGTCGGTTCTGGCACTGGGCCCCTCATAGTACAGCGGTGTGTCTGACGGCGGGTGTGCACCACCACCGTCAGAGACACTTGATTGCACTATGAGGGACCCTGTGCCAGTGCCCGCGCCCAAGAGTCGGCCTACCCACCTGTCCAGGGCAACGGCACTCGCACGGTGTCGTGCGCTAGGTGGTGACCCCGGCCATGGGGGGGGAGGCAGCACAGTTAGGGAATTTTAGAAAGTGGCATATGTTGATGTTGGACATTCAGCTGATGCAAAAGGCGAAATAGGTGAAGTACCAGGAAGAGGTGGACCAAAGCAAGCCATTTTTCTGTCACCCTATGTGTCATCAGGGGAAGGTGGGACAAAATCCTTGGAAACCCATGCGTGGTTCATTTTAATGAAGGTTAGATCATCCACATTTTGGGTTGACAGACGGGTCCTTTTTTCTGTCAGGATTGATCCAGCTGCACTGAAGACTCTTTCCGATAGCACACTTGCAGCTGGGCAAGCGAGCTCCTGTAAGGCATATTGTGCCAATTCAGGCCAGGTGTCCAGTTTAGCGGCCCAATAGTCAAAGGGGAATGACCTGTGTGGGAGAACATCGATATGGGAGGAAAAGTAGTTTGTTACCATAGTTGACAACTGCTGTCTCCTGTCACTTTCCATCGATGCAGTATTACCAGTTGTGTGAGCGGTATTTGAAAAATCAGTCCACAACATTGTCATGAAACCCCTGTCTCCATCGCCACTTCTGCTGTGTGCACCACGAACACCTCTGCCAAGCTGCCCCCGGCCCGTACGGCTCGTGTGAGAACCATCACCGCTGCTGTGTGCTGGGAATGCCTCAAGCAACCGATTTACCAGAGTTGCTTGTTTATTAGCCAATATTAGGTCAAGGTTCTCCTGTGGCATGATGTTTTGTAATTTGCCTTTATAGCGTGGATCCAGGATGCTGGCCAACCAGTAGTCGTCATCGTTCATCATTTTGGCAATGCGGGGGTCCCTTTTTAGGATCTGCAAGGCATAATCTGACATGTGGGCCAATGTTCCCGGTGTCAATGATGCACTGCGAGTGCTGGGTGGAGGAGCACTTTCTGGCAAATCCACATCCCTCCAGTCACGCACAAACCCTGTACCAGACCTTGCCACGCCAACATTTTCACTTGCCCCACGAGATGCATCATCCCCATCATCCTCCTCCTCCTCCTCTTCTTCCTCCACCTCGTCCAGGAGAGGTCCCTGAGCAGACAATGGCTGAATGTCATCAAGGACTCCCTCCTCCTCTTCCTCCTCATCAACATTGGCTGCAGACGCCTGCTCCTTAAGGTGCGTCAAAGTTTGCATGAGCAGACGCATAAGTGGGATGCTCATGCTTAGGATGGCGTCGTCTGCGCTTACCAGCCATGTGCATTCCTCAAAACACTGAAGGACTTTACAAAGGTCTTTCAGCTTCGACCACTGCACACCTGTCAACTCCATGTCTGCTCTCAAAGTGCCTGGCCATGTATCCTCCCACAAATGCATTATGGCCTGCCTCTGCTCGCACAGCCGCTCCACCATGTGAAGGGTGCAGTTCCACCTTGTTGCAATGTCGATAATGAGGCGGTGGTTGGGAAGGTGGAGCAATCGCTGCAGCTTCTGCATACGAACGGAGTGTACAGGCGACCGGCGGATGTGCGCGCACAGTCTTCGCACCTTCTGGAGCAGGGCTGTTAACTCCGGATAATTTTTGAGGAAGCACTGCACCACCAGGTTCAAGGTGTGAGCCAAGCAAGGTATGTGGCTGAGTTTTGAAAGGGCTATGGCTGCCACAAAATTACGGCCGTTATCACTAACTACCTTGCCTGCCTCAAGATGTACACTGCCCAGCCATGACTCAGTTTGTCGCTTCAAGTACTCGGCCAGCACCTCAGAGGTGTGTCTGTCGCTCAAACACATCATCTGCAACACAGCCTGCTGACGCTTTCCACTAGCTGCTCGATAGGGGGACACATCGTGTGCAACAGTGGCAGCTGCAGATGGAGTGCTCGTACGACTGCGCTCTGTGGACGAGCTTTCGCTTCTGGAGGAGGTGGAGGAGGAGGAGGGTCGAACGCCTACAGCCAACTGTTTCCTATACCGTGGGCTAGGCAGCACTGTCCCACCACCGCTGTCCCCTGTGGACCCTGCATCCACCACATTAACCCAGTGCGCAGTGATGGACACGTAACGGCCCTGGCCATGCCGACTGGACCATGCATCAGTTGTGAGGTGCACCTTTCCGCTCACTGACTGCTTGAGTGCATGGACAATGCGGTCTTTCACATGATGGTGGAGGGCTGGGATGGCTTTGCGAGAGAAGAAGTGGCGACTGCGTAGGTCATAGCGTGGTACTGCATAGGCCATGAGTTCGCGGAAAGCTGTGCTTTCCACCAACCGAAAGGGCATCATCTCAAACGAGATTAGTTTGGCAATGTGGGCGTTCAAACCCAGTGTACGCGGATGAGAGACTGAGTACTTTCTTGACCTACTCATAGTGTCTGGGAGGGTGAGCTGGACTTGAGAGCTGCATATGGTGGAAGTAGCGGTGGACAGGGCGGACTGAGAGAGGGTTGATGATGGTGATGGAGTTGGTGTTCTTTCTGATGGCCTAGAATCAGTCTTTCGTTGATATAACAGTGGGATTCCCTGACTGCTGTGGCCTTGCAACGACACCTCAACATTTGCTGCTGTGCTAACCGGTGGGCTTACAGTGGGGGAAACAATGTAGCGTTGCTGACTACCTTCGTTGTGATCAGTTGCACATGTGGCACTTGAGGTTTGGTGTTGTGTCCACGCTTGCAAGTGCATGCTGGTTAAATGTCTAAGCATGCAACTGGTATTCAAATTTTTCAGATTTTTCCCTCGGCTAAAGGTCTTTGCGCACTTCTTACAGATAACCTTGGCCTGATCATGAGGATTTTGTTCAAAAAAGTGCCACACTGCACTCTTCCTACTTTGGCAGACATTTTGCGGCCTAGCACGCTGTGATCTTTTGACCCTCTGGACAAGCTGTCCAGCAACTCTTTTGATGTTTGGAACCTGTCTTTGGAGTGCTCCGGGCCTGCCAGATAACAGCTGTTGCGATGTCGATGTCTGCTGTGGATGCTCCTCATCTGAGCTATTGGAAGCAGCACCCTCTTCCCCCAATGGATGCCAATCTGGGTCAACAACTGGGTCATCCATCACCTCCTCTTCTATGTCATGTGCACCTTCCTCTGTGTCACCGTGTATGGTGGTATAGTGTGCGGGAAGGGGCACCTGAGTCTCATCAGGGTCAGAATCTGGCTCTGTACACTGCGAGGACAATGTAGTGCTCTGAGTGAATGTACCAGCAGAATCATCCATCAGCGGCTGTGCATCAGTGCACTCCATGTCAGATTCATCTTGGCCTGGGTAATTCACCATTTGACTTGATAATCCAGGCATGGTATGTGAAAACAGCTCCATGGAGTAATCAGTAGTATGGCCTGCGTCATCCTTCAATCTTGGTTGGGGTGAAGGACACAAAGAAAGGTGTGGTTCATGAACATGAGCCTCCAATGACGACTCAGTGCTTTTACTTTTTACAACTGAAGAAGAGGAGGCGATAGAGCTGGAGGCTGAGTCAGCAATGTAAGACAAAACTTTTTCCTGATGCTCTGGCTTTAAAAGCGGTTTGCCAACTCCTAGAAAACTAAGCGTTCGAGGCCTTATGTAGCCAGACGATGACGCAGGCTCAACACCTCCTGCATTCGGTCCTATTTTGCTCTTGCCACTACCATCAGATCCACCACCAACACCATCATTACCAGCTGCCAACCCCCGCCCAATTCCACGGCCTCTTCCACCAGCCTTCCTCATTTTTGGTAGAAATGTAGACAAAATCCAACAAACTATATAGTATGTAAAACAAGGTGTCTATAGGACAGGGGAGATTTTGAATTTCTGCACACACTTTTGGACGCTGGACACTTTTGGATTGTGTGAGGCCCACTGATATCTGAGCGCTATGTGACAGGCTCGATGGCACAGCTGTGACCTAAGTGACTAGAGAATAAGTGAGATTTTGAATCTCTGCACACACTTTTGGACACTGGACACTTTTGGATTGTGTGAGGCCCACTGATATCTGAGCGCTATGTGACAGGCTCGATGGCACAGCTGTGACCTAAGTGACTAGAGAATAAGTGAGATTTTGAATCTCTGCACACACTTTTGGACACTGGACACTTTTGGATTGTGTGAGGCCCAATGAATATCTGTGCGCTATGTGACAAGCTCGATGGCACAGCTGTGACCTAAGTGACTAGAGGATAAGTGAGAGTTTGAATCTCTGCACACACTTTTGGACACTGGACACTTTTGGATTGTGTGAGGCCCAATGAATATCTGAGCGCTATGTGACAAGCTCGATGGCACAGCTGTGACCTAAGTGACTAGAGAATAAGTGAGATTTTGAATCTCTGCACACACTTTTGGCCACTGGACACTTTTGGATTGTGTGAGGCCCAATGAATATCTGAGCGCTATGGGACAGGCTCGATGGCACAGCTGTGACCTAAGTGACTAGAGAATAAGTGAGATTTTGAATCTCTGCACACACTTTTGGACACTGGACACTTTTGGATTGTGTGAGGCCCAATGAATATCTGAGCGCTATGTGACAAGCTCGATGGCACAGCTGTGACCTAAGTGACTAGAGGATAAGTGAGAGTTTGAATCTCTGCACACACTTTTGGACACTGGACACTTTTGGATTGTGTGAGGCCCAATGAATATCTGAGCGCTATGTGACAAGCTCGATGGCACAGCTGTGACCTAAGTGACTAGAGGATAAGTGAGAGTTTGAATCTCTGCACACACTTTTGGACACTGGACACTTTTGGATTGTGTGAGGCCCAATGAATATCTGAGTGCTATGTGACAAGCTCGATGGCACAGCTGTGACCTAAGTGACTAGAGGATAAGGGAGATTGGATTGCTTTTAAAAAAGCAGTTTGCGGAGCAGTGGGTAGACAGCAATGCCAGCCTGTCAGGAAGCCTTAAAAGGCAGCCCAACAACCAACACCACTGATACACCACTATATAGCCTCCCCTTGCACTGCACACAGTGACTGGTGTGTTGTGCAGGCCAAATTGCTATCAGCAGCAGAAGCAGTTTTTTTTTCTTCTCAGCAGGACAAAAAAAAAAAATTGGGATTGCTTTTAAAAAAGCAGTTTGAGGCCCAATGAATATCTGAGCGCTATGTGACAGGCTCGATGGCACAGCTGTGACCAAAGTGACTAGAGGATAAGGGAGATTGGATTGCTTTTAAAAAAGCAGTTTGCGGAGCAGTGGGTAAACAGCAATGCCAGCCTGTCAGGAAGCCTTAGAAGGAAGCACAACAACCAACACCACTGATACACCACTATATAGCCTCCCCTTGCACTGCACACACAGTGACTGGTTTGTTGTGCAGGCCAAATCGCTAGCAGCAGAAGCAGTTTTTTGGTCTTCTTCCCTGCCTAAAGCTCTCCCTACAGAATCAGCAGCAACCTCTCCCTATACTGAGATCGGCAGAAGTAAGATGGCGGTCGGTGTGCACGCCCTTTTATACCCCCTGTGACGCCCACCAAAGCAAGCCAATCACTTGCATGCCCTTCTGAAAGATGGTGGTGACCCGTGCCTATGTCATCACGTTGCCCACAGTGTCCGTGGATCCTGATTGGCTGAAAAAGAGCGCAAAACAAACTTTTGAAACGCGACTTTGGCACGTAAGTCGCCGACCTCGTGGCCGACCTCATCCTAGGGTCGGGTTTCGTTTCATGAAACCCGACTTTGCCAAAAGTCGGCGACTTTTGAATTTTTTCGACCCGTTTCGCTCAACTCTAATCAGCACCCTTCTTAGTCAGATCAGTCAATGGCTTGGCAATACTAGAAAATTTTGCTATAAATTTCCGATAAAAATTAGCAAAACCCAAAAACTTCTGGAGGGCCTTCAATGAAGTGGGCTGAACCCAATCATAAATGGCCTGTACCTTGGCCGGGTCCATTTCAATAGTTGACGGAGACAAAATAAATCCCAAAAATGAAATCCTCTGTACTCCAAAAAGGCATTTCAATCCTTTGACATACAGGGAATTCTCCCTCAAGATCCGGAACACAGTCCGAATATGTTCCACACGAGAATCCCAATCCTTGGAGAAGATCAAAATATCATCCAGATAGATAATCAAAAATTTATCGACAAAGTCTCGGAAAATATCGTTCATGAAGCACTGGAAGACAGAAGGGGCATTAGTGAGCCCAAAAGGCATCACCAGGTACTCAAAATATCCCTCCGGAGTATTAAACGCCATCTTCCATTCATCCCCCTGCTTAATGCGGATAAAATTATACGCCCCCCTGAGGTCAAGCTTGGTAAACCAGCAAGCACCTCTAACTCTAGAAAATAGATCCGAAATCAGGGGTAACGGATACTGATATTTAATAGTAATTTTATTGAGGGCACGATAATCAATACAAGGCCTTAAAGAACCATCCTTTTTGGCCACAAAAAAAAACCCGGCACCTAAGGGTGAAGAGGATGGTCTAATATGACCCTTCTCCAACGCCTCCTTAATATAGGACCGCATAGCCTCGTGTTCGGGTACAGATAAATTGAAGAGCCGACCCTTGGGAAATTTACACCCCGGGCTTAGTTCAATTGCACAGTCATAACTCCTATGAGGAGGCAAGGACGCAGACTCATTCTCACTAAATACATCATAAAAGTCCGCCAAATAGTCAGGAACATCATGCGACTGAGGAGAGGTGGAAAAAACCGGAGCCTCACTAAAGGCACACCGACAACCCCAACTCACCACAGACACAGATTTCCAATCCAAAACTGGATTAGGAATTTGCAACCAGGGAAACCCCAGAATAACGGCATCATGCAGACCATGCAACACCAAAAATCTGCAATTTTCTTGATGGTCTGGGGCGACCCGCATGACCACCTGGGTCCAAAACTGAGGTTTATTTTTAGCCAAAGGAGTAGCATCAATCCCCCTCAAAGGGATAGGCGTCTGCAGAGGTGTCAATGGAAATCCACAACGTTTAGCAAAATCCAAGTCCATTAGGTTTAGCGCTGCTCCCGAATCCACAAAAGCCTTGGCGGAAAATGTGGACAGGGAGCAGATCAGAGTAATTGCCAGAAGAAGCTTAGGTTGAACACCACCAACAGAAAACGTGTGTGCAAAGCGTTTCTCTCGTTTAGGACAAACAGAAATAATATGCGAGGCATCTCCACAGAAAAAACACAGCTTATTACGCCTTCTGAACTCCTGACGTTGCGCCTTAGACAAAACTCTATCACATTGCATAGGTTCAGACGTCTGTTCAACCGGTGGCAACACCTCTCGTGCAATCCTGCGTTCACGCAAACAACGACCAACCTAAATGGCTAATGACATAGAATCGTCCAGACCAGAGGGAACAGGAAATCCCACCATAGTATCTTTTACGGCTTCTGACAAACCCTTCTGAAAGAGAGCAGCCAAGGCATTATCATTCCAGGTAGTAAGGACCGCCCACTTTCGGAACTTTTGACAGTACAACTCTGCAGAATCTCGACCCTGGTTCAATGCCATCAGGGTCTTTTCAGCCTGATCAATAGCATTAGGTTCGTCATACAACAACCCCAAAGCTTGAAAGAATGCGTTCACATTAGTCAGAATAGGATCATCTGGTTTCAAAGAAAACGCCCAATCCTGGGGATCGCCACGCAGCAAAGATATGACAATTTTAACCTGGTGCGCGGAGCTCCCTGACGAGTTAGGCTTCAAGGCAAAAAATAATTTACAATTATTTTTGAAACTCAAAAATTTAGATCGATCCCCCAAAAATACATCAGGTGTAGGGATCTTTGGTTCAACAGCATGCGAATGAGCAAGGTAGGCGGAAATTCCCCGCACTTCCGCAGCGAGCTGCTCCACACGATCAGACAATTGCTTTATCTCCATTGAGAGAAAAAAAAATTCCCCCTACGGCCTCAGAGATATAGAGGAAAGAATATACACACACTTTTTTTTTTTTTAAAGCACAATTCTTTCCTGCTATTGAGTACCCTAGGATCTGCGGTATGGCGGGTGATTCTGTTATGATTGAGTCACCGTAGGAGGCAAAAACAGAAATGCTAAGTCCAGAAAACCAGAGAAGTTGGCAGCTATCAGATTGCAGACCCCTGAACCTATCAACACAACTAGCAGTAGCCGTGGGGGGTTCCTACGATGCCCTAGACCCCTCGATCACAGCCGGAGAATTAAATAGGCCTAAAGAAAGAAAGGGGAAATCTAAACTGCCCCAGAGCAGACCCCAAAGCAATAGGCTGCCCCCAACATATAATGACGGTGAAGCAAGATGAAAACACTAACACAGACAGAAAGATAGACTGAGCAAAGACGGGGCCCCATCTAACTAGATAGAAAAGGACAGGAAGGTTGCTGTCTGCAATCCGTGAAAAACCCTATGAAAATAAGAGCCAACAGACTGACAGTGAAAAAGGCCCTGAAGACGCTAGGCTTCAAAAAGCTATGTCAATACTCAGGAATATTCTGAAGACAGAGCAACAGGCAAACGGAGATTCAGCTCACCCCAGCAGGGAATGGCAGAATCCAGAAAAGCAAGGAAAACAAAAACAAAACACAAATGCAACAGGCAAAGCAAAAATCTTAGCTTTAGAGGAGCAGGAATCAGACTGGTGTCCTAGAAGTCCACAGAGAAATCACCCGCAGGGCAGAAGGGCGTCGGCAGCCTTATATCCAGTCTGTGACTCCACTCAGCCAGTCATCCTCATTAGACTCAGGTGCCTGATAATCAGGCTCATTACCTTCCATTACCAGAATAGGGAGTTCACCAGACCTCAGTGATGAAGGGGAAAATGAACTCACAACAGACGGTGAAGCAAGATGAAAACACTAACACAGACAGAAAGATAGACTGAGCAAAGACGGGGCCCAAGCTAACTAGATAGGAAAGGACAGGAAGGCTGCTGTCTGCAATCCGTGAAAAACCCTATGAAAATAAGAGCCAACAGACTGACAGTGAAAAAGGCCCTGAAGACGCTAGGCTTCAAAAAAGCTATGTCAGTACTCAGGAATATTCTGAAGACAGAGCAGCAGGCAAAAGGAGATTCAGCTCACCCCAGCAGGGAATGGCAGAATCCAGAAAAGCAAGGAAAACAAAAACAAAACACTAATGCTAACAGGCAAAGCAGAAAACTTAGCTTTAGAGGAGCAGGAATCAGACTGGTGTCCTAGAAGTCCACAGAGAAATCACCCGCAGGGCAGAAGGGCGTCGGCAGCCTTATATCCAGTCCATGACTCCACTCAGCCAGTCATCCTCATTAGGCTCAAGTGCCTGATAATCAGGCTCATTACCTTCCTTTACCAGAATAGGGAGTTCACCAGACCTCAGTGACGAAGGGGAAAATGAACTCACAACACAGCGGTGCGTTTGTCATAAACCTGAGGTGCAGGTAGTTGCAGGGGTGAACTCTTGATCTAGGTGTCTCCGCTGTAGGTGGTGCCCTGATGAGGAGTGGTCTAGAGGGTCCAGAGGCCCCTCATTAAGGGGAGGGTACTGTCACGATCCAGGTTGGATCTGACCGATTAAATGCACAAGGTAACCTTTTTTTTTCCTTTGGCTGTGTGCCAAAGGTGGTTTTTCCCCCGGTGGCCATTAGGGTCATTACACTCTGGTTATCTTAGTTTGTGCACTTAATTATGTATCAGGTGTGATAGCTCTATAAGAGAGTATCAGGTGTGTTAATCACTGTTGGTGACATTGAAAGTATTCATTTGCAAACAAGCCTGGGTGAAGGATGGAGCTAAAGGAGAGTCACAGGCAGCTCAGAGAGAGTCCTAGAGTGGATTGGTGGAGTCAGCGATGGTGTCAGCAAGGAGTGCCTGCATGGCTTGGTGGAATGGCAGTTGCGGTGTAGAACTGCACTCACGGTGCTGGACTTGGTTGTTGAGAGCTGGACTCAAGCATGCTGGACTTTTTGGCAGAAAAGCTGGACTCAGATGTCGGACACGGTGGAGGAAAAGATGCACGCAGGTGGTGTGCTCTGTTGCTAGGAGCGTAAGCAACAGAGCAAAGCTAAGTGGTGTTTCCCCTGTTTTGTCACTTTTCCTTATGTGTGTTTAGTGCAGTGGTGGGATTAGTTTCTGCACCGACCAATTCCCTAGTGAGGGTTTAAGTGCAGGGCGATCTAGGGTTAAAAGGTATCCTGAGCGTTGCCCGGTGTGGGACCGGCCTAGGGAACGTTAGGAGTGTAGAGACACTGATACAGGGGAGTGCAGGAGGTCTCCACGTCCCTACTCCCTATCGCAGGGCCACAATTGTTATTGTTACCCAGGTTTTCCCCCTTTTCCCCTATGTCTTATTGTATCAGTTACCGCCCTGCGGGCCGTGCCACATAGGACAAATAAAACGTGCCTCGTCCTGTTGTATCAGTTACCGGCCTGCTGGCCGTGTCACTCAGGGCGAGGCACATGACACTCCTCTTTGCAGATTATCTCTAAATCATTAAGATTTTGAGGCTGTCGTTTGGCAACTCGGAGCTTCAACTCCCTCCATAAGTTTTCTATGGTATTAAAGCTGTCTAGGCCACTCTATGACCTTAATGTGCTTCTTTTTGAGCCACTCATTTGTTGCCTTGGCTGTATGTTTTGGGTCTTTGACTTGTGGCCACAACTCATTTTTAATGTCCTGGCAGAGGGAAGGAGGTTGTCGCTCAGGATTTTAAGGTACATGGCTCCATCCATTCTCCCATTGATGTGGTGAAGTAGTCCTGTGCCCTAAGCCCAAAAGCACCCCCAGAGCATAAGGTTTCCACTTCCATGCTTGATAGTGGGGACGGTGTTCTTTGGGACATAGGCAGCATTTCTCTTCCTCCAAACACGGCGAGTTGAGCTTATGCCAAAGGCCTCAATTTTTGACTCATCTGACCTCAGCACCTTCTTCCAATCACTCACAGAATCATCCAGGTGTTCATTGGCAAACTTCAGATGGGACTGCACATGTGTGTAATATATATCAAGGTACTATGGAATCTGATTGCGTGGGATAAACGAATCTGAGACCAAAGTTGAGACAAACAAACTGTATAAGGCTATGTGCACACGTTGCGGAATTCCCACGGTAACTTCCACGGGAATTCCATTCCGCGGGAAAATCGCATTTTAAATTCCTGCGATTTTACCGCGGAAAAACTAGCGATTTGCAAGCGTAATTAGCTTGCAGAATGCTAGCGTTTTCCAAGCGATCTGGAGCATCACTTGGAGAACTAATTGACAGGTTGATCACATTCGTCAAACATAGTGTTTGATGAGTGTGACCAACTTTTTACTATTGAGGCTGCCTATGCAGCATCAGTAGTAAAAAGATCTAATGTTAAAAATAATTAAAAAAAAAAAAAAAATTGGGTTATATTCACCTTCTGGCATCCCGCGCAGCCTTCCTGGGCCTCAGCGATGCTCCCATTCCCAGTAATGCCTTGCGAGACCTTTGATGATGTCGCGGTCTCGCGATAGAATCATAGAATCATAGAATCATAGAATCGTAGAGTTGGAAGGGACATCCTGGGCCATCTGGTTCAACCCCCTGCTCAAAGCAGGATTCGCTAAATCATCCCAGTCAGATGTCTGTCCAGCCTCTGTTTGAAGACTTCCATTGAAGGAGAACTCACCACTTCTCGTGGCAGCCTGTTCCACTCATTGATCACTCTAACTGTCAAAAAGTTTTTTCTAATATCTAATCTGTGTCTCCTCCCATTCAGTTTCATCCCATTGCTTCTAGTCTTTCCTTGTGCAAATGAGAATAAAGTTGATCCTTCTACAATGTGACAGCCCTTTAGATATTTGTAGACAGCTATTAAGTCTCCTCTCAGTCTTCTCTTTTGCAAACTAAACATTCCCAAATCCTGCAACCTTTCCTCATAAGACAGGGTTTGCAGACCGGTCACCATTCTGGTCGCTCTTTTCTGAACTTGCTCCAGTTTGTTGATGTCTTTTTTAAAATGTGGTGCCCAAAACTGGACACAATATTCCAGATGAGGTCTGACCAAAGAGGAGTAGAGGGAAATAATGACTTCACGTGATCTAGACTGTATGCTTCTGTTAATACATCCTAGAATTGCATTTGCCTTTTTTGCTGCTGCATCACACTGTTGACTCATATTCAGTCTGTGATCTATTAGTATACCCAAGTCTTTTTCACATGTGCTGTCACTTAGCCCTATTCCTCCCATTCTATATATACTTTTTTCATTTTTATTGCCCAGATGTAGTACTTTGCATTTCTCCCTGTTAAAAACCATTCTGTTAGTTGCTGCCCACTTCTCCAGTTTATTTAAATCTTTTTGAATCATCTCTCTCTCCTCTCTAGTATTAGCTATCCCTCCTAGCTTTGTGTCATCAGCAAATTTAATCAGTTTACCCTCAATTCCTTCATCTAAATCGTTGATAAAGATGTTGAACAATACAGGGCCCAGGACAGAGCCCTGTGGTACCCCACTTGAGACATTCTTCCAAGTGGATGTGCAGCCATTTACGACCACTCTTTGGGTCCGATCACTAAGCCAGTTATGAATCCACCTAACAGTTGCCTTGTCCATTCCATACTTAGTCATTTTTTCAATAAGGATTGTATGAGAGACTTTGTCAAATGCTTTGCTGAAGTCAAGATATACTATATCTACAGCATTTCCTTGATCCACCCAATCAGTGATACCGTCATAGAAGGAAATTAAGTTAGTCTGACATGACTTATCAGTTACAAACCCATGCTGACTCTGTTTAATCACTTCATTCTTATCCAGGTATTGACATACATGTTGTTTAATTTGTTCAAAGATCTTTCCTGGTATAGAAGTCAGACTCACCGGCCTATAGTTGCCTGGGTCCACCTTCTTCCCCTTTTTGAAGATAGGAACAACATTTGCTCTTCTCCAGTCTTCTGGCACTTCTCCTGTTCTCCAAGAATTTTCAAAGATTATGGAGAGGGGTTCAAAAATTTCTTCTGCTATCTCCTTCAGTACTCTGGGGTGTAATTCATCTGGACCTGGAGACTTGAATTCATTTAGGTTAGCTAAGTGTTTCCTCACTATCTTTCTGTTTATAGATATCCTGGATTCTTCTATTCCCTTAATAGGACAGTGAATAACAGTTGATGTTGCATTTCCTTTCTGAGAGAAAACAGATGCAAAATAGGAATTTAAAAGTTCAGCCTTCTCAACATCCTGTCTTACCATTTCATCATTTTCATCCTGTAAAAATACTATAGCATCTTTGACTTTTCTTTTACTTTTGACATATCCCCAAAATCCTTTATTATTGCTTTTGACATCTCTTGCAAGCCTCAGTTCATTTTCAGCTTTAGATAATCTGATTTGTGCCCTGCAGGTTCTGCAGACAGCATTATATTCTTCTTTAGATATGCCTCCCTCTTTCCATTTTATAAACATTTTTTTCTTCCTTTTTAGCATGTGCTTAAGTTCTGTGTTCATCCATCCTGGTTTCCTTAAATGCTTCCTATTCTTCCCTCTTTTCGGAATTGTTAACAACTGTGCATTGAGAATTTCATTTTTCAAGATTTCCCATCCTTCCTGGACATTTTTGTCTTTAAGGATATCCAGCCATTGGATCCCTCCAATTCTCTTTCTGAATCCCTTAAAATCTGCCTTTCTGAAATCTAACCTTGACGTCTGAGTCTTCACAGGTCTTCCACCTCTAGTTATCCAAAATTCTAAAATAGCATGGTCGCTACCTCCTAGGGTCCCAGCCACTTTTACCTCCTCAACCATTTCCTCCCTGTTTATAAGGATTAGATCCAAGGTAGCAGTTCCCCTTGTTTTCTCCCTTACCTTTTGGAAGATAAAGTTGTCAGCAAGAGAGGATAAGAATTTCCTTGACCTGTTAGTTTTGCCTGAGAGAGATTCCCAACAAATGTCTGGATAGTTGAAATCTCCCATGACAACCATGTCATATTTTTTGGAGAACTTGGCCATCTGATGCATAAAGAGTTCATCTATATCTTCGGCTTGCACAGGCGGCCTGTAGTAAATGCCTACAATGGTGTCCTTTCCATTGTTCTGTCCTTGTATTCTTACCCAAACAGTTTCCACAGAACTCCCAGTCTCTGAAGCTTCAATCTCTGTGCAGATATACGCGTTTCGAACATACAATGCGACACCCCCTCCTGGTTTATCAAGTCTATTTCTTGCAAATAAGTTGTATCCTTCTAGTCTTGTATTCCAATCATGTGTATTGTCCCACCAAGTTTCAGTGATTCCAATGACATCATATTTCTTTTCCTGTGTTAGTAGTTCCAATTCTCCTTGTTTGTTGCCCATGCTTTGTGCATTAGTATAGAAACATTTTAGTTTGTGATTGGTTTCTCTTTCTCCAATATTTTTATTAATTAGATTCTTTCGTCTTTGTTCTTCCTTTCCACTTCTAATAGCAGAGTTCTCAATAGCATTTGTCAGGTGTATGGCTTTTTCTGGTCTTTTGCTTCCCTTCCCATGTTGTTCTATTTTAAAGCTCTGTACTGTAGCGATATCGCAAAGAATGGGGACCGCTGCAGTATCGCGAGACCGCGACGTCATCAAAGGTCTCGCAAGGCATTACTGGGAACGGGAGCGTCGCTGAGGCCCGGGAAGGCTGCGCGGGACGCCGGTAGGTGAATATAACCCGATTTTTTTTACTTTTTATTCTATTTTTTCCAGGGATATGGTACCCACAGCCTGGAGGAGAGTCTCCTCTCCTCCACCCCCTGGGTACCATCCGCAAATGTTCTGCTTACTTTTCGCATGGTGGGCACAGCCACATGCGGAAAGTAAGCAGAACAATGCATTTCTATGTGGGCGGAATCCCCGCGATTCCGCAAAATTAATGAGCATGCTGCGGATTTTTCCACGATGCGATTCCGCCACGGGAAAATCCGCAGAATTAGCACAGCATTGCAGAATCCCATAGGAATGCATGGGATGCTGGTTTTTTTGCGTTTTCGTGGCAAAAACGCGCGTTAAAAACCGCCGCGAAAAAAACGCGACATGTGAACGCAGCCTGAACAAAGCAAAAGTAAACATAAACTAACAGAGGAATTACTGAAATTACGGCGAAGTGCAAAATAGCACAAAACGGAAATGGTCAGCGGAGGGTGACCGCTAATGCAAGCAAGTTCAGAAATGATATGCAGTAAGAATGCGACCTGCACTTACACTTGGCAGTCCAGAAATAAGCAAACAGTGAAGCCGACACCTTTCATGGAAGTCCAGTAATATGATGATGGTGAACCACAAAGAGAAGGTTTTTCAGTTTACTTCCTTTAGGGCTGAAAAAGTCCTGCTAAAGTCCAGCACCGCAGCCGCACAGACACAGTCCAGGAGTTAATGTTCAGATCATAATAATATCAAAAAATCTTACGGACTACAGCAGTTCCAGAGATGTGTAACTCCAGTCTTTAGAAGTCTGGTCAGTAGGTAAGCACAGTCAGGATCAGGAAGCAGCACAGAGGACGGAAGGCAGCTGGAAATGATGAGGCACAGCACAGAGTAAACGAGCAGCAGTAGGAACTCCAGAAGCAAGTCATGAGGAAGCTCAGAAGACACCAGTAACAAAATACTCAGGCAATGAGTCTTTTCTAACCCGTCCGGACTTAAATAACTGGACTGACAGGAAGTTCAAGGACTGGGCGAAGTACCAGACTCTATGGAACATCCGGAAACCTTACAATTTGCTTCTTGAGCAGGGGGACCTTGCGGGCACTGCTGGATTTTAAACCTTTAAGGGGTAATGTGTTACCAATGGTTTTCTTGGTTACTGTGGTCCCAGCTGCCTTGAGATCATTAACAAGTTCTCTCTGTGTAGTTTTAGGCTTATCTCTCACCTTCCTCATCATCAAGGATACCCCACGAGGTGAGATTTTGCATGGTGCCCCAGATCGATGTCGATTGACAGTCATTTGGTATTTCTTCTATTTTTTTTACTATTGCACCAACAGTTGTCTCCTCCCTCACCATTTTACTTATGGTTTTCTAGCCCATTCCATCTTTGTGCAGGTCTATGATCTTGTCCCTGACATCCTTATAAAGCTCTTTGGTCTTGCCCATGTTGTAGAGGTTAGAGTCTGAGTCTGTGGACAGGAGTCTTTTATAAAGGTGACTATGTAAGACAGCTGTCTTTAATGCAAATAACGAGTTGACTAGGAGCGTCTAACTGGTCTGTATTAGCCAGAATTCTTAATGATTGGTAGAGGATCAAATACTTATTTCTCACTGCAAATAAATATCTAGAATTTATGCAGTGTGATTTTCTGGATTTTATTTTTGATATTCTATCTCTCAATGTTAAAATTAACCTACCCTTAAAATTATAGACTGTTCATGTCTTTGTCAGTGGGCAAACTTACAAAATCAGCAAGGGATCAAATACTTATTTCCCCCACTGTATACATATACTGTATATACCAATTTATGCACAAGTAACTGTTCTACTAATGCACCTCCTTACGTTTCATGCAAGAAATCACACTTATTTTTTGTGTTGGCTATTCCCTCTGGCTACTTCACTGCGTAACATTTAGCAGTCAGCAGAGGGAGCTTCTCCATTCTGGCTACAAGAAGGTTCCGCTTTTCTATTCAATCCTGTGACAAAACGCTGCCTCCTGGCCTTTCATATAGTATCGCGTAAATAATCCATTTATCACCGATGTGTTTTTGATTGCGTCAGTAAGGAACAGGGACAATCTGCGCCTCCGCTGCTCTGCTGGATTGCGTTTGCTGCTGATGCAGACTAGAATGGGGATAAACGTGAGTGGATTGTCATCCTCTAAGGCTCTGCCTGGTCTTCAGCATCACAATGTAGATGTAGTTTTTATATTACTATTCTGCACTCATTCATAGGACCATCCCTTTTCTCCACAGCCTTGTTGTTGGTAGTCCTGTTGCATGGAAGTCATGAATGGAAATGTAGAATAATGAAATGCACTTAATTCAAGGACAAAGCTTAAAGGCAGAGCACCGACGGTATGACTGAAATGGAGATAATGGTGTGTTCCCACGTCCATTAACACACTGAAGGAGGTAGGCAAATAGATTCTGAAGGAGGCACGTAACATCTATTTCTATATACAGTTGTACACATATGAACAAATCATGTATGTTTAGGGATAGATTTATGTGAATGATGATATCAGTAAATGTGTTTGATGTACATCACACACCATCGCATCAAATGCGTAGGAAGACCCAGCATAAATGTGGTTAAAACCTTCCATCTGTATCTCCTGTGGGATTTTCAGCAACCTCTAGTGGTCAAAATTAAGTATAATCTGATTTAATCTTGTTATCCTCTAACACTCCCACTAAGGCTATTTTTATTGCCTGGTACAGCGAAGATAGGTAGATATATGGGTAGAATATAGTGAAATTCTTGTAAAAATAGTTGTCACTGTAGTAACAATTATGTTATAATCCTATAAGAAGCTGCGACTTTGAGACCTGATTTATAGAAGAACATATGGCTGCTAAGATGATTAGGCTCGATAATTAACTCAAGAGAAAATTCTTTGGGGAGGTTTTACACACATTATTTTTGGGGGGGATTGCAATTTTTGAAGCATTTAGACCCAAAAACAGATACAAAAGGAATGGGAACTAAAAATAAAAAATATATACTCCTTTTGGCTTAAAAATCTACATGTAAAACTGCTGTGATGTTTTTATAAAACATGCTGGGTGTGTAGCCATCCTGAAGTTATATTTTTCCACAATAACCATTTTGATGATTACAACCGAGGTCCCATGTACCTAATTTCTTTCTAAGCTTGGAGCGGACTAGCAATTCCATCATCTCATTTGAAGGCATTGGGGAACGATAGAAATAACTGAGCTGTTTTCTTAAAGAGATGATCCACTACAATGTATAATGCGTTATTGATTTAAACCTCCTTTTAAATAACTGTTTTTGTAATTACCTTATGTTGCCATATTTACCTGTGAGCGCCGCTATCACAGTCCCAATTACGTGACCCCCGGCTGCAGCCGCTGCTGACATCCGCTGATGTCAGCTTGCTTGCGGCCAATGAAAGCAGAGGAGAGCGGGAAAGCGCGCGCTGGGTACTGGGTTGTGACGTGCAGTGAAACACCACCCACAGCCCAGTCAATCAGGAGGAGTGCGTGCCAATGGCTAAATGCCTTGGTGATACAAGGGAGTCCAGAAGTTGTCATGACAACTTAGCAGTGGCTGCAGACGGGGTTCAGGACTGAGCAAGCAATGATAGCTCCGCTCACAGGCAAATATGGCAACATTAAAAATATGCACCCCAGGGTCCCCTATTTTTATTATTTACCAAATTATTATTTACCATGGCATTCCATGATTAAGCCCTCTTAGGGTGAAACGCGTAGGAAATTGCTCCTCTCCATATGCCTCTTTATGTTGCTTTTACCTGATGGTATGAAGATTTTATATTCTTAGTAAAGCAATTATTATTTTATCTCCTGGAGACGCTGGAAAAATCCTTCTTTATGTCGTTGCAAAATGCGTACAGCACATGGATGGCATCCATATGCTGTCCTTGTTTAACATTGCAAAGGGTAGGAGAAGCTTTGTAATTAATTTATTTATCCACATGTGAAAAATACTGATTACATACTAGCCAACACCGATGACGCTCGGATCCAAATCACTGATGACACTTGTATCTT
Source organism: Dendrobates tinctorius (assembly GCF_039654945.1). Classification (NCBI taxonomy): domain Eukaryota; kingdom Metazoa; phylum Chordata; class Amphibia; order Anura; family Dendrobatidae; genus Dendrobates; species Dendrobates tinctorius. The sequence goes on from NW_027361728.1 coordinate 14,576,083, forward strand.
TTTTTGAGTGCATGAAAAATATTCACATCAGAATGAGGCCTATTTGTGACCTAGTCCACTGTTTGTATTTAGATACAGTCGCATACTTATAGGTGTCTATACCACTCAATACATAAAACAAGTGTGCCTTCCACATTTTAAATGCACATACCCTATATGTTATAAAGCAAAATCACACCCTAAACTCCAAATCATAAAATAATTAAATTAAATAAAGGTACAGAGAATAAATTGCTACTGACAGGTGGCAGAGGTGACAGATGCATTTTAAAGCTTGTTGGTAGAGATGACCAAATTGATTCAGTGCAATCTGAATTTTTGGGAACTCACTGAACCTTACGAATTTAAACAATTTGGCTTGCTCGAATTGCCAAAAATGCCCGCTGCCATTTTATACAAGTGCAGAAGATTGCATCAGACAAGGACTCATAGAAGCGCATACCAGCTCGAAACTAGTGTGACACTTCACACTTTCCTGCCTGTGTTTTTATGTGATATCAAAATAAAGGACATTTATAGGATGGTGAGTGCCATCCGACATTTCATTTCTGGGTTTTAAAAAAATAAGCGTTTCATGCTTATTAATCTGTCTGTACATACGACGCCAATACTGCAGCTTGTTGCCACTTCTGTTTTTTAAATGTGTACATTTCTTGTGTATATTTTTTGGGAAAGGAGGAATTGTAGTTTAAAAGAGTGTCAAAAGCAGTACAATTGAAAATGTATGGTAAAAGAAAAAGTAGCAATGGCAATGGATGGGGTAATGTCAAAGACAAAAAACCCTTACCAGAGCATCTAGAAATTATAATGTGGCTGCCAAAAAAAAGCACTACTGTCACCAGCAATCTGGGTTGTAGAACTTCCTAAGACAAGTGGTATTGCCTGATGCAAGTCACATTGGTCTCCTTTGCCTTCAGCAAGCATATTAGTGGGAATGATTGCGGAGGACATTATGGAATGCATGGCATATCACTCATCTCAGTCACATGGGGATGATGTTACCTCTGATAGTGACATCGTAGTTTTGAGTCAGTCTTCTCACAGTCCTTCTCTATTACTGAAAAAAATAATTTTTACATTGAGGACTTTAAGTCCCGTCATTGCCACATGTATCTTTTCTGTCCTTTAGTCCTGTCAGTTATAACACTTGAGGGGCTAAGGAAGATATTTCACAAATGGAACTTCTTCCAGTTGATATATTATATATATTTTTATACCTTTGTACTTGTATGAGTTGAGGTGGAGGAGATGGAGGATATGATTCAAATGCTTAGCTGTGTTGATGACTCAGTCAGCCGTGGTGGTAAGATAGGGGCACTGACAATGTCAGCTGAGATGGTCACACTGAGCTAAATGCCAGCTGACTTAAAGATTATGATGATTATGGGAACAGGATAATAAGAATTTGATTATGATCAGGAGGATATTGGTGGCATAAGTAATAAAAAAAAAGCAGTGCAATCTCTGGCAAAAATATATTCTTGAGGAAGATCTGATATTTCAGTGGTCAGCTTGGAAGAAAGTAATACCCCAACTGCTGTTGGTGGAGGTGGCTCAACAGCGTTTGAAATCTGTGGCAGCAAGCCCTATGTGAAGCCATCATGGGTGTTGGAATTCCTTTCTAAAAATCTTTAGCTGTATGCAGAATCTGCAACAGGAAAAAAAGTGTTGGCAGCGAATTATTCAGGATTCTCTCCAAGCATTTGACAACAGAGCTTCTTTATTCAGGAACAATATATGATAAGCTTAATAGATCAGGAATAAATCATTTGTGTGTCTCTATCTGTGCAGCATCTGCAGCAGGCTGCTTCACTCATACACAGAGACACAGGAAAAACAGGAAATACAGTCAAATGCTATCCCTGTGTGAGCCTCTGGGAGTTTTTTTTGTTTTGTTCTAACTTTATAAACAGCATACAAATCTAGCAACTAAACACTCATAGACAGGAATGAAGTTGTTGCACCAAACATATTCCAACAATAAGCCATTGACTTGAAGCTCAAATAAACTAGAAATTGTCACTTTCCATCAGCACATAAAGTGGCATCAACTGTTCATGTGGGAAAATCAAACTGACCAGTAATATGAGCAATGCAGTAGCTGTCCTGCTATCCCTTCTCCATGCACTCAACTTACAGGTAGTCAGGTCAGATTTTCAGATAGTATCTGGCGGGTTTTATCATCATGTACTGGAGCTGCAGAATTGCTGATTTCTTTTCAAGAAATGATGTGTGCACTCAGGCTTGCTGAAAGATACTCAGCCACAATTATTTCTTGCAGAAAGGGGTGCCCACTATGTGATTTTCCATACAAGAGAATGTGAGCCTCCCCTGTACTTGGCATTGAGTTTGAAAGTCCACTGACACCTGGGGCAGCTTTTATGGACCATAAAAGAATATGTCTTTCACAACTCACTCAGATCACTGGGTCAATGTTTTGAGCATCAAAGATGCACCAACACAACCAGGACAGGTGGTGAAGCCTCCTTCGTTGTGCGCTACATTTGGTTCCAACTCAAGGCAACGAAATTCGACAACTTCCTGCAACTTCTCCACATACTCCTAAGGCCGGGGTCACACTTGTGAGTGTGATGCGAGAAACTTGAGCGAGTCTTTCACATCAATACTCGGCACTGCCGCCGGCACTCGGCACCGGAGTGTGTGGCTGTATAGAAATACATGCAGCCGCACACTCCGGTCCCGAGTGCCGGCGGCAGTGCCGGGTATTGATGCGAGAGACTTGCGCGAGTTTCTCGCAACACTCTCACAAGTGTGACCCTGGCCTTAATGAACATGGCGCCTTCTCCACAGCAACAGGGCAGAATGTTGAATCCACACCCCTCCATCATTCTTTTTGTTCTTTTAAGCTTAAGCACTGCCAAAATGTTTTACAAATTATGAGCATGATCCCATGACCTTTCGCTGTGTGGTCCGTTTCCATCTCTGCGGGGCTACAGTCGTTTTCGTCTCTGTCCAAATGCTAATGATTTCTTTTGTCTTGGATTAACCCTCTTGGTTGGCGTTTTCCAATTTCCCTTTTGGCTCTATTCTATCCCATTTTAGGATGGACTTTATACGTTCATCTTTCACTTACCTCACTTGCTGGCTATACTTTCATATAGATTTGTGCTTGTAGTTCAAGCTCCTCAGCTAGGGGTTTAATTTGTTCAGTAAGCTCCAGTTGTTTATCCTGCTGCAAGTGAGTTTTCCTCTCCAGGACCTTTCCTCTCTTCTCTGCATTTGGGGGTCTGGGAGGTTTCACTTATCTTGTTTGTTTTTTGGTTCTCCTTATTTATCTCTGTCTATCCTTTTTGAACGTCTTTAGGTTTTTGACCGTGGTTTCACGCGTTTCCCTGCATGCTTTTTTCTACCTTTGTTGGATTTGTATTGCGGCCTCCGATCTGGTTCCTCAGGAGATATGAGAAACCCCTTGATGACGTTTTAGGGAGCTAGGTATGAGGGGGGTGTATTTCGTTGTGTGGCTAGGGCTTTTTCTAGTATATATAGGCACCAGTTGGGTACAGGAGCTGCTTCTCTCTTTGGTAGTTCTTCCCTCCTCTGTTATCTGTGTGAGTGTGTGAGCATGATCATAACACAATGCTCTTCTGCATCAAGCAGCAAATCTCATGCTGTATACCTCCCTGCCAACTGCAACTAGGCATTGTCACAATTGACAATGTATGGAACATTATGACTGCACTACATTTGGGTAAAGAAATTCATGCTCCTTGCATGGCACATGCCCTTAATTTGATGCAAAATTTTTAAAGAAATATATTAACGGGAAGAAGGTGAAGGTCATGGCCTGGAAAATGTCTTGACATTTGAACCACACCCTCAAGGTTTTGAAATAAACACATGGTCTGCTTGAGCACCACCTGATTGGCATTGTTGAAATACAAAAGAACAGTGTCTTTTCTCGGGGATATACCCTTAGCTCTGATTCCATGGGGTCCCATCATAATCATATTCTATACTGTGCGATTGCTACTGCTGCAACTGCCACTGCTGATTGCTACACATCCCCTTTCTGTCCATTGTGTTCTACAACTATACTGTATTGATGGTGGTATCCTGAATAGTGTTAATAAACCTAAAGCTGCTCCCCAAAAAATAATTTTTGAATGAGTTTTAAAACGCCATTCCTTCATCACATTCCAAACAGCAAACCTGTTACGGTTCCCAAAAAAGGGAACATTTTAGGACACCTTGTAAAAACCATTGCTTCTTCATTTTCCAAATAAATGTCTTGCTGAACTACAAAAAAGGGATAATTTTTGCATGGTTTGTTAAAAAGTTACTGCTTCTTCATTTACCAAACAGCAAACCTGTTGCTGATCACAAAAAGGGATATTTTTGGACTGCTTGTCAAAAAGCAATGGCTTCTTCACTCTATAAACAGCAAACATTTTGTTGTCCCTACTAAAAAGAAGAGATCATTTTTGGAAGGTTTTTTTTTTTTTTAAAATACTGCTTCTTCATTTTTCAATCACCTAAGTGTTATTTCAATTCAAAAAGGATAATTTTTGGACCACAGCCTGTAAAAAGCTAAGGTGCTTCCTGTGTATATCGCCTGTGTATATGAAAAGTGGCACGGGACAGTAGCTGTCGCCGGGGCACTCTTCTTCCACATCCTGGCACATTACATGAAAGTGGGGGTCCTGGCTGGGTGTGTGAACTTGTGCTGTGATAGCGCTACGTCCGTGCAAGCCACATGTAATTGATGTTGCTGGTTTTCCAGGACCAGATGTTTTACAGTTCATTGAGAGAAACCACCATTCAAAAATAAACTTGCTTATACTGAAGGATAACTTAGTGTGATCTATATACATCAGATATTAGGCATGCATCTTCAAATCTTTAAATTGCAAAAAAAAATTCCACAATTGCTTTTTGCTAAAACGGACCAGTCGTTATGATTTTCCAGGTCATTATGAGTTTGTAGATACCAAACCTGTATAGGTTCTGTTTTATTTAAGTGGTGAAAAAATCCAAAGATGGTTCAAAAGAAAAAAGCAGTTCCATTTTCCAAGACCCACAGCTTCTCCATTTTTTGGGTTTTGTGGCTGAGTGAGGGCTTATTTTTTGTGCGCTGAACTAGCGTTTCTATTGATACCATTTTCGGGTAGATATGATCTTCTGTTGTTACATTTTTTGCAATTTTGTGACAACCAAAAAAATGTAATTCTGGGGTTTCGATTTTTTGTCTCACTAAATTTACAGATCAATCCATTATATATTTTTATAGATCGCGTGTTTCTGGATCTGGCAATGACAAATATGTCTATTGTTTTTATTGAATGGGGCAAAAGGGGGGTGATTTGAACCTATATTTCTGTGCGGTCGCCGCACACGTCAAATCGCTGCATACGGACGCATCCGCATACAACGCATGTTTCTGCATACCCAATGTTAAAGATAGGTAGGCAGGGAAACGCAGGACACATACAGAAGTAGGCGGAGCATGGGTGGAGCTTCATGGGGAAAGAAAGGAGGAAGTAGGCTGCCATCCGCAGCCCTCCTGAACGCAAATCTGAAACCAGCCTTATTCTTCTTCTAGAATACAGAAACATAAAAATACTCTGCTGTGTACAATGCATCAGTAGAATCGGCCCATGGAGTCAGATCAAGAACACAAAATTCTCTGGCCTCTGATGTTGAGGATTGTGGGTTCAATTGCCGTGGAGACTCTCACACACAAAAAAATACATTTTTGTAATTGCTTATTAATTTTATTAGTTTTATAGGAACAAAAACTGTGACTTTTTATTCACCTCAGTATACAAGTACAAAGAAATACATTCCTGTATACAATGTACATGTATAAACTGCTTCTGGGTTCACTGCCTGCAATACAGGTCAAGATTACCAAAATCTCCAATGTTTATCAATTATGTGATGTGGCTCCTATGTAAAGCTGCCACCTGCTAGCATAGAACAGAGAGTTCTAAGTGCAGGGGAGACTTGATTTCAGGAGAAGTGAATATTTTAAATTTAATTTATGCACTTAGCAGAGAGGATGCAGCCCACTCCCGGAGGAGGAGGAGCGATGAAGATATCAGACTGAGGACTGAGCCCTCAAAGCAGGAAAGTCCTGCTGAATCTGGGACAGTTGGAGCTATGCTTTAATTCTATAGTTCAGTCCGTTTTCATTTGAAACATTTTTCCTAGGTTAGTGCAATATCTTTAGAAAACACTTTTTATCATCTAATTACATGCTGAAAGTGCTTATATCCGTACATTATCAGCAAAATTCTTGCCCAACCTTAGCTTGTTGTGGAAATCTGCCTCTAGGCAAAACAGGAATGGCTAAGCTGTCAGGAAACTTGGTAGCACTAGTTGCACCAAGCTGTTAGAGCTGCATTTATTAAACTAGATATGTTAAAATGGTAAAATAAATTATTTCATTATCACGGTGACATCACATGGGTTTTTAGCCCACATTCAACCAAATGAGGCCAGTTACTGCCTGTGATCTGACAATTGTGCTCTCTTGATAAAAGGAGTAATTCTACTTTGCTGAACAAATTCTCCCATGCAAAACCTCCGTTTGCCCTGAAAAGTGTATAACACTATGAGATTTTTTAGCACTGTATTCACACTGGACAGAGCTGCGGTGGCTGCGTACTTCCTCCGTTAAGCCCTGCCCACTGCCACACCTCTTCCATTCAACTCCGCTTACGTCGGCATGCGTCCTATGTACCTATCTTTAACATTGGGTACGCAGGCCATGCGAATGTATGCAGATGCCTCCGCATGCGTCGTTTTGACGATGCATTGAACTGCGTAGAATGTAACATGTTGCATTTTGTTGCGGTCAGTGCAGCGTCAAAATGACGCATGCAGAGGTATCCGCATATATTTGCATGGCCTGCTTACCCAATGTTAAAGATAGGTATGCAAGACGCATGCCGATGTAGGCGGAGCTGAATGGAAGAAGTGCGGCAGTGCGCGGGGTGTAATTGAGGAAGTACGCAGCCCTCCGCAGTTCTGCCCAATGCAAGTGTGAAACCAGCCAAATGTAAAGTGTCCTTAACACATATGGCTATGGATAAACATATAGTTACAAATGTTTAATAGCACTAAGCATTTACAAACTGTTTATGTTTTTTTAATACGTTTAAATGGACCAACAACTATCCCTTTTTTGGAGACAGTTGCCTATCTTGCTGCTATTTATATGTAAGGGGATGAAGAAGTGAAGGGTCACATATAAAAGTGTTTAAAGCTGAGTATCTGTGGGTGAACACCGTCACCTGGTGGTCAAGGATGAAAGAGAAAGTGAATGCAAAAGAACAGTATTATTAGGAATCTATGTTCCCAGGGAAGGGGATCGAGAAGACTACAGGTCAGGTGACAGTCTGCATTTCCCAAATATAAAGGGCTTGGTTATGCCGAGAGTTGGCGCCAGAACCTGCACCAAGCCGGTCGTGTGGCTGCCAGGTGAACTTACAGCCACCATCACCACAGAAGGATCTGAGAGTGGTCAGATGCTGAAGAAAGGGTGAGTTCTGAGGAAGATCTGTGCCTAGAGCTAGAGGAAGACTGTGACCAGCGCCAGATGAAGACCCTGACAAGCACCAGTAAAAGACCATAATTAGGGATGGGCGAATCTACTCGTTAGGACTCGTTACTCTGCGAGTAGCAGGGGACTCGCAGGAGTCGGTACTCTGCGAGTTTCCAAGCGATTACTCGCACAGTAACGAGTCCAATACAAATCAATGGCAATCCTAGTTTTTTCAGAGTTTAATACAAGCAATCCTATTTTCTTAGCGATTTTGTGTCCCCCTGCTGACACCAAATCGCTAAGACACTAGAATTGCTTGTATTAAACTCTGGAAAAAAAATCTCTCTCTCTCTCTCTCTCTCTCTTCCACAGGACTCGCTGGAAAACTCGCCTTCACAGTTTAATAACAAGCAATCCTAGTTTCTTAGCGATTTTGTGTCCAGCTGCTCACACAAAATCACTAAGAACTCTGCATCCCCATTCTCCTCCTCCCCAGCACAGGAATCGCTGCAAAACTCGCATCCCCATTCATTAACATTGGACTCGCTAGACTTGCAACGAATAGCGAGTTTCCGAGTCGGACTCGTTACAGCCTAGCGATTCCGAATATTTCAGGATTCGCCCATCCCTAACCATAATCAGTGCCAGAAGACCGTGATCAGATCCAAACCAGGCTTGAGAGATGTCCGGCTAAAGCAGATGACCATTCCTGTGGGCCGTTACTTCCAGCATAAGCATATGGTACAGGGTGGTTGCTGGATTCATGATTCAGGGAATCGAGGTGGCCAGTGTGGCGAGCACACTGTGTAGCTTGTATTTGTTTCTTCTAGATTTTCCAGATGATCTAGGACAGGGGTCCTCAAACTTTTTAAACAGGGGGCCAGATCACGGTCCCTCGGACCACTGGAGGGCCGGAATATAGTTTAAAAAAAATTAGGACCAAATTCATATGCACACTGCACATATCTTATTTAGAAATAATAACAAAATAGGAACAAATACAATATTAAAAATGAAGAAGTAGTTAAATCATCAAACTTACCGATTTTTCGGGGTTCTTCGAATATCCTACACTTCGAGTCAATTTTTTCTCTTTCTTGATATCATTGTTTCCTAGGGATTCAAAATTGCTATTAGTAAAATACCAACATATATACAGCGCTACAAAAACAATATACCAGCAATAAAATTTCCCACACAGAGACATACAGACTGCACTGCCCATCAATGCGGCCTGATCAGCGCCCATCAATGCGGCCTGATCAGTGCCCATCAATGCGGCCTGATCATTGCCCATCAATGTGGCCTGATCAGTGCCCATCAATGCGGCCTGATCAGTGCCCATCAATGCGGCCTGATCAGTGCCCATCAATGCGGCCTGATCAGTGCCCATCGATGCAGCCTGATCAGCGCCCAGCAATGCGGCCTGATCAGAGCCCATCAATGCGGCCTGATCAGTGCCCATCAATGCGGCCTGATCAGTGCCCATCAATGCGGCCTGATCAGTGCCCATCAATGCGGCCTGATCAGTGCCCATCAATATGGCCTGATCAGTGCCCATCAATGCGGCCTGATCAGTGCCCATCGATGCAGCCTCACCAGTGCCCATATTGGTGGAACTCCACTTTTACCACTGGTTCAGACTAGTGTGGTGCAAGAATCCACAATAGGCAGCATTGGTCCCTAAAAGGCAGGTAAATGTCCCCAATAAGCAGCACAGGTCCCCAATAGGTAGCACAGGTCCCCAATAGGCAGGTAAATGTCCCCAATAGGCAGCACAGGTCCCCAATAGGTATGAAAATGTGCTCAGTATGTAGCACAGTTCCCCAAAAGGCAGCACAGTTCCTCAATAGGCAGCACAGTCCCCAATAGGCAGGTACAGGTCCCCAATAGGTAGCACAGATCCCCAATAGGCAGCACAGGTCCCTAATAGGCAGGTAAATGTCCCCAATAGGTAGCACAGGTCCCCAATAGGCAGGTAAATGTCCCCAATAGGTAGCACAGGTCCCCAATAGGCAGCACAGGTTCCCAATAGGCAGCACAGTTCCCCAATAGGGGGCACAGGTCCCCAATAGGCAGCACAGGTCCCCAATAGGCAGGAAAATGTGCTCAATATGTAGAACAGGTCCCCAAAAGGCAGCACAGTTCCCCAATAGGCAGCACAAGTTGCCAATAGGCAGCACAGGTCCCCAATAGGCAGATACAGGTCCCCAATAGGCAGCACAGGTCCCCAATAGGCAGCACAGGTCCCCAATAGGTAGCACAGGTCCCTAATAGGCAGGTAAATATCCCCAAAAGGTAGCAAAGGTCCCCAAAAGGTAGCACAGGTCCCCAATAGGCAGGTAAATGTCCCCAGTAGGTAGCACAGGTCCCAAATAGGCAGGAACATGTCCCCAATATGTAGCACAGGTCCCCAAAAGGTAGCACAGGTCGCCAATAGGCAGTACAGGTCCCCAATAGGCAGATACAGGTCCCCAATAGGCAGCACAGGTCCCCAATAGGCAGCACAGGTCCCCAATAGGCAGGTACAGGTCCCCAATAGGTAGCACAGGTCCCTAATAGGCAGGTAAATGTCCACAACAGGTAGCACAGGTCCCCAAAAAGTAGCACAGTTCCCCAATAGGCAGCACAGGTCCCCAATAGGCAGGAACATGTCCCCAATACATAGCACAGGTCCCCAAAAGGTAGCACAGGTCCCCAGTAGGCAGCACAGGTCCCCAATAGGCAGCACAGGTCCCCAATAGGCAGGTACAGGTCCCCAATAGGTAGCACAGGTCCCTAATAGGCAGGTAAATGTCCCCAACAGGTAGCACAGGTCCCCAATAGGCAGCACAGTTCCCCAATAGGCAGCACAGGTCCCAAATACACTGTGTTCCAAATTATTATGCAAATTGGATTTAAGTGTCATAAAGATGTTATTTTTTGTTTTTCAAATAAACTCATAGATGGTATTGTGTATCAGGGCTCTTTGGATCACTGAAATCAATCTCAAATGCCTGTGATAATTAGTTTACCAGGTGAGCTAAATTAAAGGAAAACTACTTAAGAATGATGTTCCACATTATTAAGCAGGGCACAGGTTTCAAGGAATTTAGGAAAAAAAAAGGATCTCTTTGCTGCTGAAAAGCATCAAATAGTGCAATGCCTTGGTCAAGAGATGAAAACATTAGATATTTCCCAAAAATTTAAACGTGATCATTGTACTGTTAAGAGATTTGTGGTTGATTCTGAGCACAGACATGTTGTGCTGATAAAGGCAGAATGAGGAAGGTTTCTGCCAGGCAAGTTCATTGGATTAAGAGTGGCTGCTAAAAAGCCATTACAAACCAGCAAACAGATATTTAAAGCTGCTGGTGCCTCTGGAGTCCCTCGAACCTCAAGGTGTAGGATCCTTCAAAGGCTTGCTGTGGTGCATAAATCTACTATTCGGCCACCCCTAAACAGTGTTCACAAGCAGAAATGGTTGCAGTGGGCCCAGACATACATGAAGACTAATTTTCAAACAGTCTTGTTTACTGATGAGTGTCGAGCAACCCTGGATGGTCCAGATGGATGGAGTAGTGGATGGTTGGGGGATGGCCACTATGTCCCAACAAGGCTGCGACATCAGCAAGGAGGTGGAGGAGTCATGTTTTGAGCCGGAATCATGGGGAAACAGCTGGTAGGGCTCTTTAAGGTTCCTGAAGGTGTGAAAATGACCTCTGCAAAGTATATAGAGTTTCTGACTGACAGCTGTCTTCCATGGTATAAAAAGCAGAAACATGCCTTCAGGAGCAAAATCATCTTCATACATGACAATGCACCATCTCATGCTGCAAAGAATACCTCTGAGTCATTGACTGCTATAGGCATAAAAGGAGAAACTCATGGTGTGGCCACCATCTTCCCCTGACCTCAACCCTATAGAGAACCTTTGGAGTATCATCAAGCAAAAGATCTATGGAGGCAGTTCACATCAAAACAGCAGCTTTGGGAGGCTATTCTGACTTCATGCAAAGATATACAAGCAGAAACTCTCCAAAAACTCACAATTTCAATGGATGCAAGAATTGTGAAGGTGATATCAAAGAAGGGTTCCTATGCTAACATGTCACTTGGCCTGTTAAGCTATTTAACTCCAAAATATCCTTTTTGTTCAGTGAATGTGACCTCCTAATGCTGCAAATTCCACAAATGAGCATTTTCAGTTCTTTAAAACATATCAAATGTTTAGAAATTCTACTGTGCCTAATAATTTGGAACAGTGCAATTTGAGTTTTTATTCATTTTGGAGATTATACTGTTATTATTGGGAGGTTTCTTCAATAAAATTTGATGTATACTCTAACCGGTGATGACTTTTATTAGACTGACTGTCATTTGTACCGACTATTAAGGAAAATCAGAGAAAAATATCATTTGCATAATAATTTGGAACACAGTGTAGGCAGTACGTAGCACAGGTCCCCAAAAGGTAGCACAGGTCCCCAGTAGGTAGCACAGGTCCCAAATAGGCAGGAACATTTCCCCAATACGTAACACAGGTCCCCAAAAGGCAGCACAGGTCCCCAATAGGACCCGGAGTTAAAAAGAAAAAAAAAACAGTACTCACCTATGTCCCCTGCTGCTCTGAAGAGGCACCTGCTCATCTCCGTCTTCTTCCTGCACAGGCGGCATGATGATAATCACGTCGCCTGTGTGGTCTCTGCTGCATACTGAGGGCTGCGCAACGCCTTTCCTCGGTGCCTCGTCCCGCCCGCGATTACAGGGCCCGTTGGCCCTGTAATCAGTGCAGTTTAATGTCGGCCTGGCCAGGGGACGGATGAAAGTCCTTCGTGGGCCGCATGTGGCCCGCGGGCCGTAGTTTGAGGACCCATGATCTAGGACGACAATCATTAAAGAAGGGAGAAATGTAAGGAGATGGAAAAGCTGCCTATATTTCCCCTTGAAGACTTGTGTATCTAGGTCGCCCTCCCAGGGCTGTGGGGTACTCGGTACCAGGCCGGTGTCAGGAGGAAAGTTGTCACAGCGGCGGTGACCCGGTCCGTGGCCCTGGGTGCCCAAATCAATGGTGGTTTGTGATATAGTTTATGTGATAGTTTGTGACGCCACCTGTGGTGTTTGGCAAGCAAGATGTTAAGCCAAAGCTGCGTGCAGATCCTCTGGGGCTGATGGTGTGTTGCAGCATAGATGGTGTAGCTCCCCACAGGTGAAGCTGTAACCCCAGGGCAGTGTAATGGCAATAGATGAGAATAGGCACAGGCGGTGTGAGGAATGCTGGTACCCAGATGTAGCGGAGCTGACGGTGTTAGCGCACAAATGAATGGAAGACACCAGGGCTTGCAGTTCCAAAGCTTTACTCACAGTCCGTGGTACACACTGGTGCCTGCCTCCGTGCCATGTCCTCCGGGGCAGAGACTCAATCAACCTCCCGGGCAAGTCAGGATTCTCCTCTCCAACACTCCGCCAACATTTACCTTTCCTGAACGACTCCTCTATTGCGCCTTAAGGTGTGAAGAGCTCCAGTACCGTGGTACTCTGAAGTTCCTCCTGTCAGATGTTCCTAACAACTCTACTCGTATGGCAGCCAGCTGTAGCCTCTCTCGGGGACTCCCTTCTCCGGAGTCCTGGCTCTCTATTTAGTTGCTGTTGTGCCCCAAGTCTTAGATGGGAGAAGTGCATTTACAGCCAACTACTCCACCGGTGTCTGCTGCAGAACCATAAGCGTCCATACAACCTCGGGGACTGGGCCCCTGCCTTGCGCTGAGAACCTATAGGCAGGGTTCCTCTTCTGACCCACAACTCCTCTCTGTTCTCTCTACTCCTCATTCCTAGGGAAGCTTAGGTTGCAGTTCTACGTCTTTCTCCTTCTGTTCCTCTCCCGTGTCAGCTGGCTCAGATCACTGAGGCAGCTGCAGCACTCCTTCTTCTCTCCCTCTTCTAGGGATCTCCTTCCTCTCGGACCCGTCCTCAGACTCTCCTGACTGACTGTCCAGACTGATCTGTAATTCTAAACCTTCCCAACCTTTTATATGGATCTCAACTCAACCCACCTCCCAGCACATCCAGTGTTCCAAGCAGGGAACCACCAGGGCACTCCTAATGTCTAGGAGGAGAGAGAACCCTCACTGTGGTTGTGCTGAACTACCCTGTTGTGTGGGAAGCGAGTGTTGGAGTGTGGAAAGGAGTTCCCAACCTACCTAGGTGGTGGGGCACTACACCTTAGGAGAAGGTGCAGTACCTCTGTGGCGACTGAGCCTCAGGGGCGCCACATATCATTAAAATGTTTGTGTGTTCAATGATTTGCACTGTTAGTGATGAAGCTGTGTTCTACCCAGCAAAAGGTATTTGACAGGGATAGTTAGAGTTAATAGTCCGAAGTGTGAGTGGCCATGCTGAAGGGACAAGAGAGAGTTTCATGGTAGTGAGTCAGAAAGAGCCCAGAGTGTACAGAAAAAAAGACCTCAGGCCTAGTGAGAGGAGTGCTGCATGCACTGTGGCAAGACAGGAACTATTGGAGAACATAGTAAAAGCCAGTAAGAGAAGAGAAGCAAGCAGTAGTAAGGAATCGGGATAGAGATAGTGAAAGAAATAATATTGGGGACTGGCCTATGAAGCCTAGCAGTATGGTACAGAGCCTTCCGACAGAGAGGTAATGGAAGACAAAAGTAAAGGGAAGCAAGAGGAAGAGAATACATACATGGAGACTATGACTCATGTGAACTGGACATTGGAAGTGGTATTGAGTGGTTGCATCAATGAACCCCACTTCGTGGGGTACGCATTAGTTGGCTGGGAACTTAGAGTCACTGTGAGGGGTTGTAGCATTACACCTTAACCTGTGAGGTTCCCATAGAGGAAAAGAGTTGTGATGGGATGTAGCATTACACCTCAACACATGTGGTCCCCACAGAGAAAATTAAAGCTCCCAAGATAGTGTACTGAGCTGTGCAAAGAGTAGAGGAACTAACTGAGGAACATGTCACTTGTTGTTATGAAATGCCCTTAACTGCATTTGGAATTTTTTACCCATATTTCAGTACTTTACATGGTAAAACCATTTATGTAGTTCAAAAGTACAACTCGTCCCACAAAAAAAAGCCCTCAGACGGCCATGTTGACAAAAAAATAAAAAAGTTTGGGCTCTGGGAAAAAGGGGAGCACAAAACAGAAATGTGAGAACGGAAAATCCCAAGGTGGTGAAGGGGTTAATAGTTTAGAAAATCTTTGATTGTGCACTTATAAATGTAAAGGCATTTTTTTCCATGCATTTTTTTTTCTGAAGAAGCCTATAAAGAATAAAGCATTAAAATGAAGTCGGAGATTTCATGGAAACACATCCACTTTGCTTAGACATTTAGACCATGTTCACATGTGCTGTAAATGCTGCATATTTTCTGCAGTTTTCTTGCACGGAAATTCTGATGCATTTAACTGTCAAAGCAAAGTGGATGTGATTTCATGAAACCTCCTACTTTGTTTTAATGCATTTTTCCTTCAGAAGAAAAATGCATAAAAAAACCCGCCGTTGCGTTTATAAGTGGACAATCAAAGACTTTCTGAACCAGTAACCCCTTAACAGCTGAACTGTGGTTTTGGTGCCTTTTTTCTCTGGAGAATGCTGAGTGGAGCATTGAAAAACACATGTAAAAACTGCAGTTACTTTTTTAAAGGGCAGAATCAAAGCTTTTCTGTACTATAAAAACCACATTAAAAACGTGACCTCACATTTGCACCAGAAATGCATCAAATAAGGTGGAAGAGGCCTAAAAAAACCCAGAAATAATCAGAGAAGATTGTCATTGTGTAGTTTGGTGCAGAAAACAAAAAACACAGGACTTCTGCATCTTGTGAACACGGTCTTACAGATACAAAAAGAAAGATGTTGTATAGTGCAGCTACATAAAGATGAGAAAGTTCTGGCAGCTCCGACTGGGAATGAAGGAACAAAAAATAAATCCACAGGCCCGAACTAGTGATGAGCAGGATGCACAGATGATATCACACCAGCCTTGGCTAATCAAAAGCCAAGTCGTGGATGCCAGAAGGTAAGAGATTCAGGGTTTCCAGTCCAGTCACCAGGTAACACTGTACTGGTCTGGACCAGAGTCTCGTGAATTGATCAACTCATCTTTAGCCCCAACTGTCCCAGATACAGCGGACTGTCCCGGATTTGGTTCTAAGCCCTGCAGTCTCGAGCATCTGCTGAAGCTGAATTTCACTCACTACCACAACCCTTCTGTCAGGGTAGTAATTAACGGTAAATGGGCGTGGAATGGGGTGTGACCAACATTTGCCATGGTGCGCTACATCATTTGTTTGTCTGTATATTCTTCAAATGTTGGGAGGTATGATTAAAGTAATACTAACAGAACACAGTGATGCATCTAAATGCAATATCTATTCTACATTCTATTTATATACACTGTCCTTGTAATCTAGCAAGTAAATGACGGTTGATGAGTAATGCATAATCTTTATGTTTCAGCTTAATTGGTGTCAATCTCACTACTAAGAGAAACCTGATCATTACACTGGCCCTAACGCGGGTAACTGGTATTTCCTGCTAGACTACAAGTCAAAGATATGTGAGTCGGACCTCCCATCTCCGAGCCTTCACTCTTGGGACCTCTCTGACTCTAGGTCGTCAATCTTGAACAATGGTGGCTTTAAGCCTGCTCTGCTGCACACTTGCATTTCCTGCTACATGTCTGGATGCTATATCCTCTCCTTCACTGCCCTCCTAGGCCTTTTATGATTACTAACTGTGCAACAGCTGTCACCTGGCCTGATCTCCTCCTTGTGGGAACAAACACTCTGCTCTTGGGTTCCTACTGATACAATTCCTTTTTACTTTCACTTTCTCGTTTGTCTTTGATCAGTAGATGACGATTTTCAGCTTAAACACTATTACCGTATATTCTTTCTTTATGTTTTGCTATTTTTAAACAATAAAGACAATTTTAAAGAAAAAAAATATTTTTGCATCTCAATATTCTGAGAATTGTAACTTTTCAATTTTTCCACTTATGGAGCTAAGTGGGGCTTATTTTTTGCAAGATAAAAAGATATTGATACGGGCTTACGGAATGCACCAAATAATAAAGATGGAATAAGGTGCGTTCGCAGCCCGGGGTCCACCGTGCAGAGATTTTAAACTGCTGCTCGTTAATGGCGGAGAACTAAGTGAACACCGAGGAGATATCCGCTGACCCGATGTGCACAGGGGCGAACTCTGTTACCTCACAGAGCCGCTGAAACAAATGCCAGAGCCTTTTAACACTCACAGGGCTTGGCTGGGTGAGCACTAGCTAACGGTCACAGAACTCTGCCTCAGAGACTTGGGGCTAGTGTCCCTCTAGACCACTAGCGCTTGGCGCTGCAACTGCGGTGCCAGCAAGAGAACGGAAAATATAAATTGCACCAAGTGCTCACTGCAACGCTCAGCGGACGCCACTAACCACCCAGAGCAGGGAGGAAAGCGCTTAACTAGCACATGGCACAGCTGTAAGGAACGCTGCTGCCCGTGCAGTGGTGCCTTGTGCTGGATGGTACTATATGGCGCTAACGCTCTTGTAGCGAGCGGGATACTCTGTGGCACATAGACTATGCCACTACTGGCACGGACTCTGACTCTGTAACCCCTATACCATACACAGCCAAAGGGAGGGGATCTTAATGAGTCAGTCACAAGTCTCATGCATCCATCTTCACACACACAACTACCCATAAGAGTCTATACTAGCGCATGACCGAGCGGCCATGCGGCTCTTTTATAGCGGCGTCCCTCTGGGACCTTCCCAGTAGTGGACCAATACGAGCAGAAACGGGACCTGCGCATGTGACCTCCGACCTCCAATGAGAGGTCATCCCACGGGCATGCTAAGTACCCAAAAGACAGGACTTAGTCCCAGAAGCGTCTACTTGCTGCTGACTCAAGCAGAGCCAGAAGGAGCAAGCAGACACCTAGCATCAGCCTGGGCAAGACCTCTGGACCGATGTCTCTCCTGAGCAGGAATCTCTGTGGCTACAGAGGAATGGGAGACCGCAGAGGATATGGCTTGAGATTTCTCCCTGTGCAGTGGGGGAAACTCCATGTCTAACAGATATTTTCAGGGTAAACAGTTTTATTTACATATGACTTTTTGAGCCCATTTTGTTCGACTTTTTGTTTGGCTGTTCTAAAAAGACAGTTTTTTTGTCATTTTTTTCTCACGGTGTTCACTGTAGGGGTTAAATGGTGTGACAGTTTAATATATCAAGTTATTCTGGATGTGGCTACACTAAATATGTGCACTTTTTTAATTTACTTCTGTTTTTAAATAAACGTGGGTATTTATTGTTATAATCGTGTTTCACACTTTTCTGTCATTCTATATTTTGTGCTTTTCTTATATTTCTAACAATTTTTTTGAAGATTTTTTTTTTTACTTAGTCCGTCTACAGCAGTGGTTCTTTTTAGCAACAGGGACCGGCTTCAAGAAAGACCATTTTTCCATGGCCCAGCAGTGAGAAGTGGGGCAAGGGCGGGGTTTTGGTCATATGAGGCGGGGTATATATATTATGATGGCCCAACTTGTAACCCCCATATATAGTACGATGGCCCCACAAAGTAATGATAAAACGACAAAGACGGGTCACTGTCGAAACCTCGCCACCTGAGGATCAGTAAGGTATCCACTTTTTTCACATTTAATTTGGAGTGCTGCCTATTTTTCTTGATTTTTATATATATATATATATATATATATATATATATATGCAGTGTATATATATATATAATATATATATATAGCAAAAAAATACTTACCTCTTTCTCTCCTCATTCCCTACTGCTCCAGTTGAGCTGCAGCTGCTGCATTACTAGGGCCACAGGCAGGAGAACAGAGTGCATGCTCTCTGCCCACAGACTGCGCTGACATATGACAGTATCAACGCCTTTCCGGCTGCAGCCATGTGTGTGTCGCACTGTTCAGATGATGAACACTGTGTGCGTATGCACACACCACCCCAGTGATAATGAACCATCAGGGCAAGCACCAGTAAAATTAAAGGGGTCGACAGGCACTGCGGACCATAAAAAAAAACCCCAACGGCCCAGTTATTGTCCACGGACCAGTGATTGGGGACTCCGGGTCTACAGGACTTTTACTTTTATTTATTTGATCACTGGTCTATTGTATTGCCATGCATTAGACATGTTATTTTGACAATGGCAGAATACCAGTTAGACACTGCCAATAGCAAGTCACTGTACTTGGCAGGCAAGAGGTCATTGCTTGATCCCCGCTCGCCATTACTGACTTTGTCTTACCATGAAGCCCCCTGCCTCTCACAACCTTCTAAATGCCGTGATCACTATTGACCATGGCATTTAGAGAGTTAAACAGTCAGTGGTATTGGCACGGGCGTTGAATAAACCACTACTCTTTCAATCAACTTCTGGATTGATGTCTCCATACTAGCAGCATATCAGCAACGCAGAATCACTCTACAGAAATCCTCCTGACATCAACATTTTCTACAGGAAAATAGATGCAAAAATGTATTGTTTTATACAATGTTCCAGGCATTTTTAACTCCTTCATCCCTGGGTGATTTTCCACTTTTAATTTTTTCCTCCCCTTCCTCCAAGAGCCATAACTTTTTCATTTTGTCATCAATATGGCCATATGAGGGCTTGTTTTTTGCGAGACAAGTTGTACTTTTGAATGACACCATTGATTTTACCAAATAGTGTACTGGAAAACTGGAAAAAAAATTCCAAATGCAGTGAAATAGCAAATAAAGTTCCACAATTGCTTTTTGTTTTTTTTATTTACCATGTTCATTATATGGTTAAGCTGATATGTCACTCATTATGATTCTCCAGGCCAGGACAAATACGCAGATGCCAAACATGTATAGGTTCTTTTTTACTTAAGTGGTGAAAAAAAATTCTGAAATTTGTATGAAAAAAAGTTTTTCATTATCGCCATTATCTGAGATATCTGAATGGCGTTGCCATTCATCGGGATCTGGGACTGGGTGATGGCTCGATCTGGTGTATTCATTGATACCATTTTGGGGAAGATACAATGTTTTGATCAACTCATTGCATTTTATTACAGCGTTGCGGAAACCACAAACCTTTGTTATTCTGGAGCTTTGATTTTTTTCTCGTTACGCCATTTACTGTTTGGATTATTTTACTTTAGATTTTGATAGCTCAGAAAATTCTGCGTGGAGGACCGGGCAGTGCCATTGCTGAGCACATAGTCTACACAAATGCAGCAACAAGAGGAAGAAGTGGTCGGGATATCTGGATCGAGAGGCTGTGAAGCCGTCACAGCTGTGACCCTTAACTCACGTGGAGAGAGCGGAGGATCATACCAGTCAGATGCATCCCGGGTGATGAGTCCAACATCCACCTTAGCCCCTGCCCCACAACCCATCAAATACCAAAGAGAGCCTCGGGTCCCCACCACTGAGGAAGCTAGGTGGATTTCGGGGCTTAGGGAAGAGAAGAAGCGGCGGGAGTGTCGCATTACGCAAGAGCCGCAGCGTACTGGAGGTGTAGCCATCGGCGGCCGGATGACATGTGGCCTGATAAAATACGTCAACTCCTCTAAAGGATACGGGTTCATCCAAGAGGCCGGGACCGGTGAGAATGCCGGGTCCATTTGGCATGAAGGTCCCCTAGTGGCCTTTATAAAAGCGGAGGGCCCAGGGGACCATACGCTGTCATGGTCACCATGATTTCCAGTATGGAAGAGCGGCAGGCAAGAGAGGCCCGACAAATCGTGCTGCCGCCTATTACGGTCGTAGCTCAAGTGACAACCCCGATACCTGAGGGCCTCAGAACCCCGAGAGGGGCGACGCCTCTGAACAAAGCTGTAGGAGCAGCCGGGACACAGGATTGGGAGGCCCCAAGGTCGCCGGGCCAACTGTCTGCTGGAGGGAGAAGTAGGAGAAACAGTGGAGAGTCCTCCTCCAGCAGATCTTCGGGCAACACAATTATTTACGTGCAGGGTCATGGTGTGGCTCATTATGCCAGCCACAAGGACAATGCTGAGTGAAGGCGGCCCCTTTAAATTTTTGATGTTGTGCTAGTTGTGCGGAAAAGAAAAAAAATGGAACTGTTCTGCATCCCTGGGGACAGGAGCCCCTGAGTAACCAGGAACAGATGTTGACCAGAGTGGTTGAAGTTTTATTAAAAGGAGTTATATTGTTCCCCCCCCCCCCCAAGTTCTTTTGCGCACGTTTGCACATTCCCCTGCTGGATTACGGGACTGAGACCCTAATGGGGTCGATCATCCTTTGTGATAAAAACAAACTGTGTGCGGCTGCTCTATGGAATGTGCTCTAGTAACCACAAATTGCCTTTGATTTTAATTTGTATTTTCACCCCAGGGGTTTAAGAGCAGCACACTTGTTTTTAAAGGGCTGTACTCTGAAAAAAGGAGAGAGGGGAAAACCTGAACAGGAACATTTGAGGAGTGAACCAGATCAGGACTACATGAACTGTGAGTGCTCCTGGACTGTTGGAGCTGTGGTGAGTTGGCCACTGGGCAAACTATCATGCAATCTGCAATCTTATTAGTCATGGGGAGGAAAATGTGTGCATATGGCTGTCAAGACTGTTTGTTGTATAATTTATGGGTCCTATGCTGCAAGCTAAGATAAGGGTTCAAGAAATAAGGCACCTAAAAAGGAAAACCAAACCGGCTCTTGAAATGACTGATCATAAAGAGTTAGTATGCAAATTGCCTCTTCAGAGAGAAAGAGGACTTGAACTCTATAGCGCCGCCTGTTGGTAGTAGCAATCCTACAAGTCACAATCAACCCTTTAACGAGTCTTGCAATATGACTTAGGATAAAAGCCAAATCAGAATCTCAATTTGCCGGTGCTGACATGTCACTCTCCACAAGAAGAAACCTTACACCTTAGAACTCATTAAGAGTTATAGACTCTGTCGGTAATACATTGACACTGGTAGTATGGGCTACTACTCTACTACACACTTATTATTTGATGCTTATTTATGACTCCTTAAGTCTCGTGTTAATGGTATTTTATGTGAAAATCTCTGACATCCTTCAGCTGATGTTGATATTTATGTACAATAATGTTATGAAGATGATCAAACCTACAATATATAATGATAAACTGATGATTATGCTATGTTGAGTAGCCAATTAAGGCAATTTTAAATGTGGATAAAAATGCAATTGTTGTTGGTAATTTCAGAATTCCAAATAAACTGCGACTTGTCTCCATGATTTATAAGAGGTGATTATATTGCTATGGATAGCTTGATCTTTTGTCAGTTGAATTGGCTAACTCAAAAGATGGCAACATATTCCAAGCTTTCGAGACTACTCAGGTCTCTTCATCAGGCTGGACTAATACAACATCTGAAGAATCACATATTTATACACAAAACAGTACAGAAATAACGCAATAGTTAAGACAAGTGATGTGAAGCAGAATTGTCTATATGGGAGAGGGACAACAAGATCTATCTACAGCAGACTGGAACAGCTATGGGAAGTAAAATGGCTCCACAGTATGCAAATCTTTTCATGGCTAAGCTTGAAAGTGACTTTTTGTCCTCATGTCCCATCAGCTCTCTGGCCTACTACCGCTACATTGATGATATTTTAATCATTTGGACAGAGTCTGAGGAAAAGCTAACAGCTTTCACACTCCTTATCTATGAACTGATCCAATATTCATGTTCATCCCTTTCCCATAATGACAATTCTGCTTCACATCACTTGTCTTATCTATTGCGTTGTTTCTGTGCTGATTTGTGTATAAGTACAGTATGTGACTCTTCTGATGTTGTATTAGTCCAGCCTGATGAAGAGACCTGAGTAGTCTCGAAAGCTTGCAATGTGTTACCATCTTTACAGTTAGCCATTAAAAGGTATCAACCACTGAGGACTCTCGATTCTAAATATTCTTCTATCTACTGGCTAACACGGTACAAAGATATATATCTTTCCTGTATCAGCTGAATTGAGCATTGAGACAATATTTCATTAGATTGTGTCACAGAATCTGCTGACATTATGCTAAGGTCTTTGCTGAAAAAATACATAATCAGCTAAGTCTAAGATACAGCAGTGAATTAGTACGGAACTGGTTCTGTGGGATTTTTGTAGTGTGCCATGGGCAGTATACAAATTCTTTGAAAGGCTTCAAAATTGTGAATAATGACACTGTATACATGCAATAGTTTATACGAGGTTTATTTAATATCAGAAGAAATCAAAAGGACAGTATACATTTAATAATTTCTAATTGCTAAAACAGTAGATAAGGTGGGTGGTCCAGTGGTTCCCCCTCGCCCCGACGCGTGTTTCGCCCTTAGCTACCTCCAAGGGGCATGTCATAGAGGGGTGGGAAGGTCTCTCTAAAGATATTAAGGGCCAATGAAAGTGCCGGGATTAGGCAACCCCCGCCTGTGATAACTACCTGCCGTGGATACTGAAGTGCATGCGGCCATCCTCAGCCTCCATTTGAAATGGGCTCTTCCAGGAATGCGCTTGCTGGACCAAATGCTGCAATGCACGCAAGCACAAAATGATGCACTTCCAGAAGTGCGTGGAGACATGACGACAAACTCATGTGCACTGTCTGGAAGGTAGAAGATGTGAATGAAAAGATACAGTCACCTGCATGAACCCGAGTGTAACCATTGCAGTGCCACATAGGAACCAGAAAAAAAAGTGAAAGGATATATACACCTAGTGAACTTCACTTTACAAGTGTGTAAATGTAAATATGATAATCGTGGTCACAGTGCCACTTTGAGATACATTGAGTAAATAGAATAAAAATAAAGTGACAGTGCACAATGATTTGCAATGTCTTATTAAAGGAGGTGGAAAAGTGCAAGGAGAATAAAGTGATGGGTGTATAAATCTCTATATATAAAAATGAAAGTGTGTGTGTGTATCACCAACAAATCACGAAGCATCTTTCATTTCACCAGAGCTGTTCAAAAGAAGCTGAGCTGTGATTGGTTGCTATGACCAACAGTTTTCCCACTTGACAACACCTCAGCAGACACTGACATCGTGGGAGAAATCTCGCATCCCTGGGAACATGAGCTCCCAGCCATTGTCTGCCCCCCTGAAAAGAGCACATGACAGAAATGAATCCCCCCTCCCATGCCCATATACACATCACACATACTCTATCACATAGGCACATCTTCCCTCTTAAAGGGATCATTGGTATGGAAGTCAGAGCAAATCCATCCAGCGCTTTGGTTTTGACCTCAGGCCTCTCTTAAAGGGATCCCTGGTATGGAAGTTAGGACAGTTCCACTCCGTTCTGTGGTTCTGACCCCAGGGTCTCTTAAAGGGATCATTGGTATGGAATTTAGGGCAAATCCACTCTGCGCTTTGGTACTGACCCCAGGCCCTTCTTAAAGGGATCTCCTGTATGGAAGTCAGGGCAATTGCCTTCAAATGCTCTGGTACTGACCCCAGGCTCTCTTAAAGGGATCACCTGTATGGAAGTTAGGGCAAATCCCTCGTGCTCTGATTCTGACTCCAGGGTTCTATTAAAGGGATCATTGGTATGCAAGTCAGGGCAAATCCACTCAGCGCTCTCGTTCTGATCCCAGGCTCTCTTAAAGGGATCCCCGATATGGAAGTTAGGGCAAATCCACTCAGCGCTCTGATTCTGACCCAAGTCCCCTCTTAAAGGAATCCTCGGTACGGAAGTGAGGGAAAATCCACTCTGAGCTTTGGTACTGACCCCAGGCCTCTCTTAAAGGAATCTCCGGTATGGAAGTTAGGGTAAATCCCTCAGTGCTCTGATTCTCTCCCCAGGCTTCTATTAAAGGGATCATTGGTATGGAAGTCAGGGCAAATCCTCTCAGTGCTCTGGTTCTGATGCCAGGCCTCTCTTAAAGGGATCCCCAGTATGGAAATTAGGACTGTTCCACTTAGCTCTATGGTTCTGACTCCAGGCTGACAGGATGATGTGGGATATCAGTGGCAGTTGTCCGGTGGCTGTGGCTGATAGGATGATGTGAGATATTAGGAGTAGTAGTCCAGTGGCTCTGGCTGACGGGATGATGTGGGATATTATGGGTAGTAGTCCAGTAGCTCTGGCTGACGGGATGATGTGGAATATTAGTCGTAGTTGTCCGGTGGCTCTGGCTGATGGGATGATGTGGGATATTAGAAGTAGTAGTCCAGTGGCTCTGGCTGACGGGATGATGTGGGATATTAGGGGTAGTTGTCTGGTAGCTCTGGCTGACGGGATGATGTGGGATATTATAGTGAATGTGGCTATACTGAGTGGGCGGGGCTCTACAATCAGCTATATATATATATATATATATATATATATATAGATATAATCATCATCATTTGTTATAACTAACCGTAGTTAGTTACTATGCCCGGGCAGCACCGGGCTCTTCAGCTAGTACAATATATAATTAAAAATAAATAATCTAATAAAACATAACAGATCCTGAAATACCTATACAAAAGATGCTGCGTTGATAAAATTCAGGACATGATAAGAAAATGGTGCATTGTGTGTGGGTTATAAAAAAAAAAACAAGTTAAAAGGATCCTGAATAACTAAAATACAGCCCATAATCACCCAAGCTGAAAAATTACTTCTAATTTAAGTTAAAGATGTGTAATCCAATGTGCCAGC
Source organism: Dendrobates tinctorius (assembly GCF_039654945.1). Lineage (NCBI taxonomy): Eukaryota > Metazoa > Chordata > Amphibia > Anura > Dendrobatidae > Dendrobates > Dendrobates tinctorius. The sequence goes on from NW_027361728.1 coordinate 14,601,243, forward strand.
TGGCTAAAGGGAACAGATAAAATAAAAAAGAATTCATGCAAATGATAGTCCATATTAAATCTATAAGATAGTCCAATTCCATGAATAATGATGTGATGTATAAGATGATTCATTTATTGGCCCAATTGGTTATATAGGGTAGTTGGTGATGAATCTTTAGGGACTGAAATCAACCCGGCAGTTTTTCTTTTTGGCTAAACACATTGGAAGTCACAGGCGTGAAAACAGACATGCAGGAGGACAGGAGACCAATGGCATGGCCAAAAAGAAGACCCCAAAGGATAAACCGCAAGGTAAGTTATCTAAATAAATACAAAAAGACATTTGACGTACAATGAAATGCTTTAAAAATACAACCAATCAAACAGAATTAAGAAAACCCCACCCCTTACCCTAAAAAGGATGCCTCTAATGCATATATCTTACAGGAAAGCTGAAAATCCCAAACTCTCATTAAGACGCCCAGGACTCATGGTTCCGAGACGATAAATCCATCTGCTCTCTACTTGTAATAGACTCCTGGTTCGGTCACCTCCACGTGACCCCAAGACCACTTGGTCAATAGCTTTGACCATTAGACCCCTGGCATTACACCCGTGAAGGAGTTTGAAATGTTTAGGTAGAAGCTTAAGAGAGCAGTCATCATGACTAGTTCTAGCCTTTTCAATTTCCCTGCTATGTTCACATGTTCTTACCTTTAGCTCCCTCGTGGTCATGCCAATGTAAACTTTCCCACATGGACACTGAGCATGGTAGATAACTCCATGAGAAGTGCAGGTCAGATGTTTGCGTATGTCGTAGCGGCAAGACCCGTCATGGTTGGAAAAAGTTGTTGACTTGACATGTTTAAGGCAACCTTTGCAAAGGCCACAGGGAAAGAAATCTGGTGATCCAGACTGTGAAGCATGACCAGTACAGGTCTTTGCAGGTTCATAATGACTGTGGACCAAGATATCCTTCAAATTGGCTGATCTTTTGGCTACAAAAGACGGTTGGGTAGGTAAAATCCGCCGTAAGATGGGGTCAGTCAACAGAACCTCCCAATGTTTATCGATGATGCCTTTCAAACTATTCCATTGATTATTGTAGGTAGTGATATAACGTACCTGATTAGACTTGTCTTGTTTTCTAGATGTAGAGGGGCCATAAAGGAGTTGATTGAGCATAGTTTTTTCCGCTCTGAGGTAACTTCTTTTAATTGTTTGTTTTCTGTAACCTCTCTCAATGAATGTCCATGTAAGACCGGTGGCCTGTAATTCAAAATTTTCCTCAGTAGAAAAAATTCTTTTTGCATGGCCAATAGGAATGGCCAATAGGAATCTTCTGGTTAGTAGACACAGGATGAGAAGAGTCGGCAGCCAAAAAGGAATTGGTAGAAGTGGGCTTTCTGAAGTTGTCCGTATTTACACGGCCATTAGGACCCAAAAATTGATGTCCAAAAAAATCGATTTCCCTGCCAAATTTAAAGGTCAATCTGATAATACGATCATTTCTATTCAGTTGTCGCATCAAATTATTCAATCCCTCTAAGTCACCATCCCATAAGAAAAGGATGTCATCAATGTACCTCATTCAGTTATGAACGGAGATATTTTCCTGGATGAGGTCCCCATGAAAGACATCCCTCCTCCCATGTACCCAACAACAAGTTGGCGTAAGATGTGGCACAGGAGGCACCCATTGCGGAGCCTTGTAATTGGAGATAAGTCTGGTTGTTAAATGTAAAAGCATTGTGTGTCAAAAAAAATTGCAAAAGAAACAGGATTAAGTCCTCTAAAGGACCGTCCTAAGTACTAGTATTAAGGAAAAATGTACAGCCTCCAATCCATCTTTATGGCAGATGGAAGTGTAAAGAGACTCCACATCCACCGTGACAACGACCATTCTATCAAGTTACAACTGATCCAGTCGTTGGAGTTCCAACGTGGTATCCCTGATATAGGACAGTAAGTTGAAGACCAAAGGTTTTAAAAAATAATCCACAATATCCGAAATCAATTCACAGGGTCTGCTATTACCTGAGACAATCGGGCGACCGGGGGGATCAATAGGGTATTTGTGTACAGGAAAATGGTCTGATCATACCGCATCTCCTGGGGAGCAAGCAAGAAAGTATATAGACATTACAGCAGGGGGGACTGCAGCTGCTTCTTTCTGTGAGGCAAAATATTTTCCTGCCTGTTTAAAAACTTGTTTTACCTCACAGAAAGAATCAGCTGTAATCCCCGTCCTCAGAGGGTAAACTGATTAAATTTGCTGATGACACAAAGCTAGGAGGGATAGCTAATACTAGAGAAGAGAGAGAAAAGATTCAAAAAGATATAAATAAACTGGAGCAGTGGGCAGCAACTAACAGAATGGTTTTTAACCGGTGAAAAATGCAAAGTACAACATCTGGGCAATAAAAATGAAAAAAGCATATACAGAATGGGAGGAATAGGGCTAAGCAAAAGCACATGTGAAAAAGATTTGGGTAAACTAATAGATCACATACTGAATATGAGTCAACAGTGTGATGCAGCAGCAAAAAAGGCAAATGCAATTCTAGGATGTATTAGCAGAAGGATTCAGTCTAGATCACGTGAAGTCATTATTGCCCTCTACTCCTCTTTCGTGAGACCTCATCTGGAATATTGTGTCCAGTTTTGGGCACCACATTTTAAAAAAGACATCAACAAACTGGAGCAAGTTCAGAAAAGAGCGACCAGAATGGTGACCGGTCTGCAAACCCTGTCTTATGAGGAAAGGTTGCAGGATTTGGGAATGTTTAGCATGCAAAAGAGAAGACTGAGAGGAGACTTAACTGTCTACAAATATCTCAAGGGCTGTCACATTGTAGAAGGATCATCTTTATTCTCATTTGCACAAGAAAAGACTAGAAGCAATGGGATGAAACTGAATGGAAGGAGACACAGATTAAATATCAGAAAAAACTTTTTGACAGAGTGATGAATGAGTGGAACAGGCTTCCACGAGAAGTGGTGAGTTCTCCTGCAATAGAAGTCTTCAAACAGAGGCTGGACAGATATCTGTCTGGGATGATTTAGTGAATCCTGCTTTGAGCAGGGGGTTGGACCAGATGGCCCAGGAGGTCCCTTCCAACTCTACGATTCTATGATTCTAACCAGAAGCTGTGTTATATTAGACCATGTTCCTGCGTTGTAGGACACATTCATTACAAGGGAGTACAATTATAAGATTATCTAGTGAAAGGCACATCCAATTTTGGAACTTATTTTTATTCCAAGATGTATTAATTAATGTGTACTTTTGTTCATGTAACAGCCCCTTTAAACCACCCAACATTAATTTTTACAAATAATGTACTGGAAAACAGGGAAAAAATGTCCATGTGCAGTGAACTCATGAAAATAATAGCAATTCTAACACTGATGCTGAATTTTCTATGTGCAGTAAAAATGACCTGGCAATATGATTTTACAGGTCAGTGCAAATACGACAATGTCAAATGGTGCTTTCTGCCCATATTATCTTACACCTTTAATGTTTTAATTTTTATGTGATGGAGCTGTGTAAAAGCTTACTGTTTATGTCGCAAGCTGATTATTTTGTTGATACCATTTTGAGGCAGATAAGAAAGGAAATGATGAAAACATTTTATTTCATTTTTTGTCGGAGTTCTCGAGAATCTAAAAAACACAATCGTGAGGTTTTCAATTTTTTGTCTTTATTTTTTTTTTCTATGAGTTAAAGGGAACCTATCACCTGATCATGCTGTCCAAATCACCGCTGAGTGTAATATTGGTAGAGCTTAAAAGGAACCTGTCAGCAGGATTGTGCACAGTAACCTACACACAGTGTCAGCTTAGCGCCATTATAATATGATTAATATGATACCTTGGTTGATGAAATCCATCTTGTGGTTGTTTTTTAATCATTATTTGCAGCTTTCAGTTAATGAGATTCTCATGCTCCGGAGCGGCCTGTCGGGGTCTTCATGTGATGCTCTGCTTAGATATTCATCTGTATGGCTTATGACAGGTCACTGATTTGTCAGTGACCTGCCCCCTATTTTACATACTGCATATAATATTGTGTGTAAAAAAATTGACATTTATCACGCAGGCGCCAGCGGCAGCATCTCCACTGTAGCATGATACAATGGCTAATATGCATATATTAATTTATGATTTAGTCACATATTATTGTGGGGAGAAAGAAAAATACCTTCACCAAAAAAGCTCCTATGCAGTAGCATCTATCATGTTCCAATAGATGCTACTGCACCGGCGCCACTGTCGGTGCTATTTTGCTAGAGAAAAAAAAATGGCTACATCAAAATGGCTGTGGCACAGTACCATCTATTGCGTTTCGATAAATGCTGCTGTGCAAAAATCGGATGCCAGTGCCATTTTGCTGGAGAGAATAAAAATTTGGATGCATCAAAATGGCGCCACCACAGGCCCGCCCCGAAGCACCAGAATCTCATTATCTAAATACTGCAAATAATAAACAACAACCAGAAGACGGATTTCATCATCCAAGGTATCATTTTAATCAGTATAGCAGTGCCAACCTGACAGTGTCTGTAGTTTACTGAGCAAAATCCTGCTGACAGGTTCGCCTTTACAACTAACTTAAAAAAAATCTAAATTGGAAGATGTTCAGGTCAGCAGCATTAAACCTGTAGGGATGCTTATCATTACAGTGCCTTGATAAAAAATATTCATACCCAATGACTTTCCACAAACATCCACAAACGTAAATGTATTTTTTGGGAATTGTAGCAAGTATTTGTGAAGTGTAAAGAAAATTATTCATGGCTTTTACAAATCAGAAAATTGTTATTTGTATTCATTCAGTCCCCTCCCCCCTAGCCAGTGCTTTGTAGAACTCCTTTTTGCTGCACTTACTGCAGCAAGTCTTTTGGGGTATGTCTCTACCACAGATCACACCTAGATGCTTACATTTTTGCCCATTCTTCTTTACAAACTAGCACTAGCTCAGTGAGATTGGATGGAGGTGTTTGTGAACAGCAATTTTCAAGTCTTGCCACGGATTCTCAATGAGATTTAGGTCTGGACTTTGACTGAGCCATTCACACACATGAATATGCTGTAATCTAAACCATTCCATTATAGCTCTGGCAACATGTTTAGGGTTGTTGTCCTGCTGGAATGTGAATCTACCCCCCAGTCTCAAGTCTTTTGCAGCCTCTTAGGGTATGTGCACACGCTGCGGATTCCGCTGCGGACCCGCAGCAGTTTTAGCTGCGGTGTACAGTACCATTCAAATGAATGGTAAAAAAAACAGCTGTGTAGACGTTGCGGAAAAATCCGCGCAGATTTGCTGCGGTTTTGAAACCACAGAAAGAATTGACATGTCAATTCTTTCTGCGGAATCCGCAGCGGGTTCCTATCTCCACCATTGTGGAGATGGTGAATCCGCAGGACCAAACAGCAGGCAAAACCGCAGATAATCAGCAGGTCTTTTGACCTGCGGTTTATCTGCGGTTTTTGCAAAATCCGTGCGGATTAATCCGCAGCGGATTCCGTAGCGTCTGCACACACCCTTACAGGTTTTTCTCCAGGATTGCACTGTACTTAGCTCCATCTTCCCTTCAACTCTGACCAGCTTCCTTTCCCTGCTAAAGAAAAGCAATTCCATAGTATGATACTGCCACCACCATGTTTGACGGTGGGGATGGTGTTTTCAGCATGATATGCAGTGTTAGCTTTCCACATCACATAATATTTTGCATTTAGCTCAAAAAAGTGATACTTTGGTCTCCTCTGACCACAACACCTTCTTCCACATGCTAGCTGTGTCCCCTTCATGGCTTTTTGCAAACTTCAAATGGGGCCTCTCGTGGTTTGTTTTCAAGTATGGCTTTCTTTTGCCATGCTTCTGTAAAGTCCATATTTGTGGAGTATATGACTAACAGTTTTCCTTTGAACACAGAGGTGTATCTAGGTTTTCTGGCACCCAGGGCAAGAATTCAGTTTGGCACTCCCCACACCCCAAGTACATATGCTATTTGCACACTTAGTCATGTACCGACAAGCTGCTCTTCCTAATACTCTCAATGTTCAGTGAAAAACTGTAAGAAGCAGGAAGAGGAGCTCATTGTCACAGGACTATAAGACTGTTGCGACCCAGGGATAAAACCCACACACATCACCTCTGCCTCCCAATAACCATAATAAATCAAACTCAGAAACCAAATGATGGGTGAAGGTCGGTCACAGCTTTATTAAATGCTTTGTTAAACAACCATTTTGAAGGCACATAACTTCTCTTAACACGCGCTCGCTGCCAAATGCCCTGCTCCGTATTTGCAGGCAAGTCAGCCAGCAAGCCGTAACTCCGTGCCATTCCTTCTTTCACCGCTGTGACTTGTAACTACAATAAACATTAATAATAGACATAACAGGGAGGGAGGATGGGACAAGCACTTCCAGGATGTGCTCGAGGAGGAAAGAGGGAGGGCAGCCTCGGACCCACTGATATATACCCCACAGGAAGGGGCTGTGCTGGGTATACTAATAGATCACAGACTGAATATGAGTCAACAGTGTGATGCAGCAGCAAAAAAGGCAAATGCAATTCCAGGATGTATTAACAGAAGGATTCAGTCTAGATCACGTGAAGTCATTATTGCCCTCTACTCCTCCTTGGTCAGACCTCATCTGGAGTACTGTGTCCAGTTTTGGGCGCCACATTTTAAAAAAGACATCAACAAACTGGAGCAAGTTCAGAAAAGAGCGACCAGAATGGTGACCGGTCTGCAAACCCTGTCTTATGAGGAAAGGTTGCAGGATTTGGGAATGTTTAGCCTGCAAAAGAGAAGACTGAGAGGAGACTTAATAACTGTCTACAAATATCTCAAGGGCTGTCACATTGTAGAAGGATCATCTTTATTCTCATTTGCACAAGGAAAGACTAGAAGCAATGGGATGAAACTGAATGGAAGGAGACACAGATTAGATATCAGAAAAAACTTTTTGACAGAGTGATCAATGAGTGGAACAGGCTGCCACGAGAAGTGGTGAGTTCTCCTGCAATAGAAGTCTTGAAACAGAGGCTGGACAGATATCTGTCTGGGATGATTTAGCAAATCCTGCTTTGAGCAGGGGGTTGGACCAGATGGCCCAGGAGGTCCCTTCCAACTCTACGATTCTATGATTCTATTCAGAAGCTGCGGTATATTAGACCATGTTCCTGCGTTGTAGGACACATCCATTACAAGGGAGTACAATTATAAGATTATCTAGTGAAAGGCACATCCAGTTTTGGAACTTATTTTTATTCCAATATGTATTAATTAATGTGTACTTTTGTTCATGTAACAGCCCCTTTAAACCACCCAACATTAATTTTTACAAATAATGTACTGGAAAACAGGGAAAAAATGTCCACGTGCAGTGAACTCATGAAAATAATAGCAATTCTAACACTGATGCTGAATTTTGTTTCTATGTGCAGTAAAAATGACCTGGCAATATGATTTTACAGGTCAGTGCAAATACGACAATGTCAAATAGTGCTTTCTGCCCATATTATCTTACACCTTTAATGTTTTAATTTTTATGTGATGGAGCTGTGTAAAAGCTTACTGTTTATGTCGCAAGCTGATTATTTTGTTGATACCATTTTGAGGCAGATAAAATGTTTTCATCATTTCCTTTCTTATTTCATTTTTTGTCGGAGTTCTCGAGAATCTAAAAAACACAATCGTGAGGTTTTCAATTTTTTGTCTTCATTTTTTTTTTCTATAAGTTAAAGGGAACCTATCACCTGATCATGCTGTCCAAATCACCGCTGAGTGTAATATTGGTAGAGCTTAAAAGGAACCTGTCAGCAGGATTGTGCACAGTAACCTACACACAGTGTCAGCTTAGCGCCATTATAATATGATTAATATGATACCTTGGTTGATGAAATCCATCTTGTGGTTGTTTTTTAATCATTATTTGCAGCTTTCAGTTAATGAGATTCTCATGCTCCGGAGCAGCCTGTCGGGGTCTTCATGTGATGCTCTGCTTAGATATTCATCTGTATGGCTTATGACAGGTCACTGATTTGTCAGTGACCTGCCCCCTATTTTACATACTGCATATAATATTGTGTGTAAAAAAATTGACATTTATCACGCAGGCGCCAGCGGCAGCATCTCCACTGTAGCATGATACAATGGCTAATATGCATATATTAATTTATGATTTAGTCACATATTATTGTGGGGAGAAAGAAAAATACCTTCACCAAAAAAGCTCCTATGCAGTAGCATCTATCATGTGCTACCCCTTCCTGCTCCCATTGGTCCCATAATTTTAACCCCCGCCCCACCAAAACGTAGGTGGGCAACTCCAGTCACTATGAGGGAAGGGGAGGGGAAGAGAGGCACAACAGTCAGTGGCACTCTCCTTATTCAGTACAGTGCCCACCAGACTGTTGCGACCCAGGGATAAAACCCACACACATCACCTCTGCCCCCCCAATAACCATAATAAATCAAACTCAGAAACCAAATGATGGGTGAAGGTCGGTCACAGCTTTATTAAATGCTTTGTTAAACAACCATTTTGAAGGCACATGACTTCTCTTAACACGCGCTCGCCGCCAAATGCCCTGCTCCGTATTCGCAGGCAAGTCAGCCAGCAAGCCGTAACTCCGTGCCATTCCTTCTTTCACCGCCACGGAGGATCCTGTTTTTTAAACAGGACTCTGACCCCCACCCATCAATAACAAAGCCTGCTCCACACCATCTTGCAATCCGGATAAGAATATATCGAGCCCGATATCGTTTAAATGCACCCCGTCAGGCCTTAACAGGGCGCTGTTATCCCCTTCCAACTGTCGGAGCCGAACTACCACACCAAACCTATCACGCACAAACTTAGAGATGCGGGCATTAATCGACCTCCTTGACCGTTCAATCGCCATCCCATCACGAACCCCTTGCCACACCGTCCTCGGGACAATCTCGGACCACACCAAAACTAGTTCTTGGAAGAAACTATGGAACCGTTCCATATCAGCCCGCATCATCGTCAACAACTCTGCCACTTTGTAGGAGCAAAGATCATTTCCCCCCGCATGCAGGACCAAAATAGCAGGCCCCCGAGCTCCTCTTGCCACCGAAATAACCTCAGGCCACACTTGCGGCCATTGCAGGCCCCTAACGCCTCTCCACATGAAATCCACATCCCGAAATCCAAGGTGACGTCCACCTGGGCAACACTCAGCACGTTGCGCAGCCCAGAAAATATAAGAATGTCCCAGCAACCAGACAGTCGGTCTGACAGAACCTGCAGAAAAAAGAAAAATGTTAATATAACAAATCCGGACAAATATATCGAGCAAAGCATGCCGAACGCCACCTTTTGAACTTCCGAATCCGGAAGACCCTCCTTAGCTGCCTCCGTAGCAGCCCCAATGCAAAAAGAATGAGTACCATACTCACCAGCTGGAACTCCTAAACCCTTCAAACATTTATTAAACACAGTCTGAAATTGGTACCTGGTTAACGGTGAAAAATTGAAATGCGTGAAGAAAAAATTACCCCCTTGTCTCATCACCACATATGCCTTAAGCAAAGCGACCGAACACATCGATGATTTGGCAGTATGTAGCAAAACCCAAGAACCCCGACCCAACGGATCAGTCTTTGATTTACGGATTCTCACACGAACTGACCCTTCCAAAAAAAAACACATCCTCGAAACGCAAACCACACCCCACGTCGAGCTTTGAACGCGGAACCAATTCCCCCACCTTTGGGCCCCGAAAAATGCTAAACCAAGAGCAGCAGATAAAAGAGCTGTTTCAAAAGTGGATCTGCACACCTCATGAGCCGTAGTTATGATCCGGCTAAGCAGGGCTAGCGACATTGGTCGCCGACACTTATTACTAGGTTGAACCCTCCTCAAACCTTTTATAGCCTGCTGAACGATGAAAGATTTTGTAACGTCAGGCCATCCTAAGAGCTGAAAATGAAAAGCAACCCCCGACAATCGCTGCTGCGCCGATGCTCCCGATAAACCCTTGTTGGTCAACTGGCACAAGTACTCAACCGTAACTTGCAATCTGGAATTCTCGCACGCCTGGACCGGCCTATGACCCACCAACTGGCACCATTCCGTCCATGCCTTACCATACGCACGCCAAGTCAATTGAGACACCGAGGAGCAGACAAGGGACATCAACTGTTCCCGACCACATCCCACAGGACCGACGGGCAATTCAAATCCTCCGGAAGGACATTGGGGCCATGAACCGTGGAAACCTGAAAAGCAGAGAAATCAGAAAGGTTAGAAGAAAAACCATCCTGCCCCTGCACCAATTGAACCCGAAGCCAAATGTTGAACCTCAAACATAGTAGGGCAAGTCTACGCAGAAGGCCCAAAACCGGCAAAGACCTGGATGACATGTGATTGATACAGCGAAACACCCCCGGGTTAACAGACCTCAACTGAATTTCCTGATTGCACAGTAACTCACCCCACAACTCAAACAAAACCACGATAGGAAAAATCTCACATAGTGTCCTGTCCTGACAAAGGCCCGACTTAGACCACAACTCCGGCCAAACCTCCCAGCAACGCCGATTGCCAAATCCAGCCGCAAAACCCGCCATTCTGTCTCCTTCTGCAAACAAATTCAATTCCTGAGCCGTCTGGCACGGTAACATGAAACAAGTGTAACCATTAAACGATTGCAAAAAAGAAAGCCACACCTCCAAACCCGCCTTCATGGCCCTTGTGACCCGTACCCTGTGGTGCGGGCTAGAGGCTCCTTTCGTAGCCAGCGACAGCCGTCGCGAGAAAACCCTGCCCACCGGCATGACTCTGCATGCAAAAACCAACAAACCTAGCAATGATTGCATCTACAACAGGGTGACTTTCCTAACAGACATAAAACCCTCGATCAAGGAAACCAATTTTTGAATCTTTTCCACGGGTAAGCGAAAAACCATCGCTACCGTGTCAATTTCGATGCCAAGAAACGACAGAATTTTATCCGGGCCAATCGTCTTCTCCGGAGACAGAGGCACATCAAATTTCTTCGCGATTGCTGTGAACGTGGAAAGCAACCTGTTACACACATCCGAGTCATTTGGGCATGCAAAAAGGAAATCATCCAAATAGTGAGTAACTGACCTGTCTCCTGCTTCCCATCTAACCACCCACTCCAGAAAGGAACTAAAAAGCTCAAAATAATAGCACGAAATAGAACACCCCATGGGAAGACACATGTCAAAATAAAACTCTCCTGCAACTTGACAACCCAACAAATTAAAACAATCCGGATGCACCGGCAACAGGCGAAAAGTCGAATCGATATCCGATTTCGCCAACCATGCTCCTTCCCCCGCGCTCCTGATCAAAGCCACAGCCCTGTCGAAAGATGCATACGATACTGACGCATCATCGAGGGAGATTCCATCATTCACCGAAAAACCCTTTGGGTGCGACAAATGGTGAATTAAACGAAAAGAGCCCGGTTCCTTCTTCAGGACCACTCCCAGAGGAGATACTCTAAAATCCTGAAAAGGCGGCGACAAAAACGGACCCGCCATCCTACCCAGATCTACCTCCTTCTGCACTTTTGATAACAAAACCTCAGGATGTTCTCGAGCAGACTTCAAATTTTCCGAAAAACCGGGGGACCTATGCAATCTAAACGGGATGAAAAAACCTTCCGAAAACCCAAAACGCAACTGACCGGCAGCCTCCTTATTGGGATACTGGTCTAACCACAGCTCCATCGCAACTACATTCACTGGTGTCCATCCTCTCGGTTTGCTGCGGCTAAACTGGCAACTTTCCCGCAGGGTGGGAACACCTAGCCGCCGGGTGGGAATCTCCACATGAGGAACACTCATGACGGAATTTGCAGAGACCGTAAAATCGTCAGTGTCCCTCATTAAACAGCCAACAGGTACCGGGTCTCCGCACGACCACTGAACTGGAACCTGTTGAACCCTGTCCAGCGGCCGCTGTTGGAAAGGGGTGTTGTTTCTGCGTCATCATAAGACGCAACCATACCTCAGTCGCCTTAACCCCCCAACCAATCTCCGGGTGGAGAGCTAACCGTCTCCTAAATTCCTCATCATACCTCCACCACGCTGACCCACCATAAGCCTTGTATGAGTTGTAAATCATATCCTGATAAATGAACAACTATGAGCATCTACCCGGGTGCTTCTGACCCATAATACAACCCAATACGGCAAAAGCTTGCAGCCAATTATTTATAGTTTTTGCCACTTTCGGGTGCACTCTATCCGAAAACCTCTCCACCGACCTCCTTTCCTTGTCCACAGTGTGTTGATCCACCGCAATCAGCGACCAAATATCCACATATTCATTGCTCCAAATCTTCTTTTTAGTATCATTGTCTATGTGCGAACCCAGCGCACTGACCCCACAGAACAAGGTATCTTTGTACACCCCGGCAAGCGGTGAATCAACCTTATCACCCTCCTTAATTGCCCGATCAACGCTCTCAACACAGATATCACCGTTGCATTATCCACACTTGGAGAACCCAGCAGGGAACACTCACCCGGATTCACCGTTGGAGGAGAGACTCCCATAGATGGAGGAACTCCGGCTCCCGGATAACTCGCCTGGATGCTGATGTGATGACTTGTAGCCTCAGGAGGTGCGCTCAACGCAGCCAGGCTGGAAGTCCTTGACGGAACCCTCGACTCTTGGCGCGCAGGAGGAGGATTGAGGGCATGTTCGGGACTCACAGACGTGCTTGTCGCCTCAGACGCTGAAGACGGAGAGCCACGTCTCGAGGACCGGGTGCGGCGGCGACCCCGAGAGGACGCACTGCGGCCTGAATGCCGTGATTTCCTTTGCCTCCGCGAAGCATGCCGCCCATGGTGACGCGACTGCGGGGAAGATGAGTAGAGGGAAGAGGAGGAAGATCTCTGGCGTCTATGCCTGTCCCGCCTCCCCTCCGGGGGGGTATGTGCCCACTGCCCCTGCCAAGGGAGCCTCTCTGTTACCACCGGCAATGGCAGGAGCCGGAGCCGTGCTCTGAACCAAATCCCCCTGTATGCTTCCCACATGTGGGGCAGGGCCGGGCCCAGTACCGCCCAACGGAACCTTTCCCGGGGGGGGTGAATGTGGCAGGACACCCCCTATGGCCGATGCCTGTACCTCTATGGCCAACCTCCCCTCCCCCCTCCCCTTTGCACCAAGGGCTGACCACAACCTTGCTCCTCTGCAGAAGCAGAGGACGTAGCACTATGCCTCCCTCCCATCCTACACCCCTGTGCACCTGCAAAATTCTTCCCCTTCTGCTGCACCCCCAACCCACTCCCCACTACCGCCGCTACCGTGGGCACCTGAACCCAACCCCCGGCCAGCGACAGGCAGTGCAGCGGCTCCTCAGTACTCCTGCGCGCTCTTCTACCACGTGCAGACGCCGCTGCCTGCTCCGTGACGCAGGGCTGGAAATCGGGGGCGGGGACTTCCGCCTCGCCGCGCGCCGCCGAGACACAGCGTCCGACTCCGGCAAGGCGTCTCTCAGCCACAACGGAGGGCGGAAGCGCCATGCGGACCGCCTACCTCCCTGCAGCCCCACCGCCTCCGGCTGCTCAGAGTGAACCACCGCGGCGGCTGCCAATCCAGCCCGCGGGGAAACGGTGACCGGGCCAGGCACCCCTACAGAGGTAGGAGCCTGAGAAGCTCCCAGGTGATCTCCTATCCCCGCCAAAGCGCTGTGCAGCCACGACTCCCCCTCCTGCATAACTCGCAAACGCAGAGCCTCAATAAGAGGATCTGCCATAATACCAGACAGTGCTTCCAGACAAGCACTTCCAGGATGTGTTCGAGGAGGAAAGAGGGAGGGCGGCCTCGGACCCACTGATATATACCCCACAGGAAGGGGCTGTGCTACCCCTTCCTGCTCCCATTGGTCCCATAATTTTAACCACCGCCCCACCAAAACGTAGGTGGGCAACTCCAGTCACTATGAGGGAAGGGGAGGGGAAGAGAGGCACAACAGTCAGTGGCACTCTCCTTATTCAGTACAGTGCCCACCAGTATGAAAGTCGCATATGAGTGATGTGTCCATGTTATTGAATAATGGAACCTGCAGAGCTGAATCCTGACATTGCAGGCTTCTGAATTCACACAACAAATGCACTGCACACTTTTAGGATTCTCCCTTGCCGGTGACAAGAGTGGACGGTCATGTCAGCACAAGCATGCGTTTTGCTTCTGGGCACATTCCAACTAGACATGCCCGACCTCGCTCCGTTCATTTTCATTGAGTGAGGCCACACATGGCTAGTCAGCACATGACCACATGTATGTAAATTGCTGGCACGAGAGAATCCTGACAGCGTGCAGTGAACACTGTGAGAATTCAGAAGTCTGCAGTCACATAGAATGACTGCAGACTCATCACAAACCTAGACAACCCCTTTAACCCCTTCACTACCAAGGGTGGTTTGCGCGTTAACTCCCGGGCCAATTTTTACAATTCTGACCACTGTCCCTTTATGAGGTAATAACTCTGAAACGCTTCCATGGATCCCGGTAAAATTTAATTCAAATAACTTGTGTTTATTTGTGAAAAAAATGGAAATTTGGCGAAAATTTTGAAAATTTCGCAATTTTCCAACTTTGAATTTTTATGCCCTTAAATCACAGAGATACAGCACACAAAAAACTTGATAAGTAACATTTCCCACATGTTTACTTTACATCAGCACAATTTTGGAACCAAAATTTTTTTTTGTTAGGAAGTTATAAGGGTTAAAAATTGACCAGTGATTTCTCATTTTTGCAACACCATTTTATTTTTACGGACCACATCACATTTGAAGCCACTTTGCGGGGTCTATATGATAGAAAATACCCAAAAGTGACACCATTCTAAAAACTGCACCCCTTAAGGTGCTCAAAACCATAATCAAGAAGTTTATTAACCCTTTTGGTGCGTCACAGGAATTTTTTGAATATTTAAAAAAAAATGAACATTTAACTTTCTTTCTCAAAAAAATACTTCAGGTTCAATTTTTTTTATTTTACCAAGGGTAACAGGAGAAATTGGACTGCAAAAGTTATTGTGCAATTTGTCCTGAGTACGCTGATACCTGATATGTGGGGGGGAACCACTGTTTCGGCGCATGGCAGAGCTCAGAATGGAAGGAGCACCGTTTGACTTTTTCAATGCAAAATTGGCTGGAATTCAGATCGGATGCCATGACGCTAATGTACCTAAACAGTGGAAACCCCCCACAAGTGACCCCATTTTGGAAACTAGACCCCCCAAGGAACTTATCTAGATATGTGGTGAGAACTTTGAACCCACAATGGCTTCACAGAAGTTTATAACGTACAGTGGTACAATTAAAAAAACATATTTTTTCCACAAAAATGATCTTTTCACCCCAAATTTTTATTTTCCCAAGGGTAACAGGACCCTAAATGTTATTGTGCAATTTGTCCTGAGTATGCTGATACCCCACATGTGGGGGTAAACTACTATTTGGGCGCATGGCAGAGCTCGGAAGGGAAGCAGCACCATTTGACGTTTTTGGCTGGAATTGAGATCGGACACCATGTCGCGATTGGAAAACCCCTGATGTACCAAAACAATGGAAACCCCCCACAAATGACACCATTTTGGAAACTAGACCCCCCAAGGAACTTATCTAGATGTGTGGTGAGAACTTTGAACCCCCAAGGGGTTCACAGAAGTTTATAACATACAGCCGTACAATTAAAAAATCATATTTTTTCCACAAAAATGATCTTTTCACCCTCAATTCTTATTTTTCCAAGGGTAACAGGACCCTAAAAGTTATTGTGCAATTTGTCCTGAGTACGCTGATACCCCACATGTGGGGTTAAACCACTATTTGGGCGCATGGCAGAGCTCGGAAGGGAAGCAGTGCCATTTGATGTTTTTGGCTGGAACTGAGATCGGACACCATGTCGCGTTTGGAAAGCCCCTGATGTACCAAAACAGTGGAAACCCCCCACAAATGACACCATTTTGGAAACTAGACCCCCCACGGAACTTATCTAGATGTGTGGTGAGAACTTTGAACCCCCCCAGTGCTTCACAGAAGTTTATAATGCCTGGGCGTGAAAATAAAAAAATCATATTTTTTCCACAAACATGATCTTTTAGTCACTAATTTTTTTATTTTCCCAATGGTACCAGGAGAAATTGGACCCCAAAAGTTGTTGTCCTATTTGTCCTGAGTACGCTGATACATCATATGTGGAAGAAAACTACTGTATGGGCACACGGCGGGGCTCGGAAGGGAAGTAGTGACGTTTTGGAATGCAGACTTTGATGGAATGGTCTGCGGGTGTCATGTTGCTTTTGGAGAGCCCCTGATGTACCTACACAGTGGAAACCCCCGACAAGTGACCCCATTTTGGAAACTAGATCCCCTAAGGAACTTATCTAGATGTGTGGTGAGCACTTTGAACCCCCAAGTGATTCTCAGAAGTTTATAATGCCAGGGCATGAAAATAAAAAAATCGTATTTTTTTCCACAAACATGATCAATTAGTCCCCAATTTTTTTATTTTCCCAAGGGTACCAGGAGAAATTGAACCCCAAAAGTTGTTGTCCAATTTGTCCTGAGTACGCTGATATCTCATATGTGGGAGAAAACTACTGTATGGGCCCACATCGGGGATCGGAAGGGAAGTAGTGACGTTTTGGAATGCAGACTTTGATGGAATGGTCTGCGGGTGTCATGTGCGTTTGGAGAGCCCCTGATGTACCTAAACGATTGAAACTCCCACAAGTGACCCCATTTTGGAACCAGACCCCTCCACGGAACTTATCTAGATGTGTGGTGAGCACTTTGAACCCCCAAGTGATTCACAGAAGTTTATAACGCCCGGGCATGAAAATAAAAAAATCATTTTTTTCCACAAAAATGATATTTTTGCCCCCAATTTTTTATTTTCCTAAGGGTAACAGGAGAAATTGGACCCCAAAAGTTGTTTTGCAATTTGTCCTGAGTAGGCTGATTCCCTATATGTGGGGGTAAAACACTGTTTGGGCGCATGGCAGAGCTTGGAAGGGAAGGAGCACCATTTGACTTTTTCAACGCAGAATTGGCCGGAATTGAGATCCGACGCCGTGTTGCATTTGGAGAGAACCTGATGTGCCCAAACAGTGGAAACCCCCAATTCTAACTCCAACCCTAACCCCAACACACCCCTAACCCTAATCTCAGCCCTAACCCTAGCCCTATCCCTAGCCCTAACCCTAACCCTAGCGGGAAAATGGAAATAAATACATTTTCTTTTAATTTTATTATTTTTCGCTAACTAAGGGGGTGATAATGGGGGGTTTGATTTACTATGGCAGTTTTTATGTTTGGCAGCTGTCACACGCTAAAAGACGCTTTTTATTGTAAAAATGGTTTTTGCATCACCACATATTGAGAGCTATAATTTTTCCGTATTTTGACCCACCGAGTCATGTGAGGTCTTATTTTTTGTGGGACGAGTTGATGTTTTTATTGGTATCATTTTTGGGCACGTGACATTTTTTGATCACTTTTTATTCCGATTTTTGGGACGCAGAATGAACAAAAACCAGCGTTTCATGAATTTCTTTTGGGGGGTGCGTTTACACCGTTCCGCATGCAGTAAAATTGTTAAGGCGGTTTTATTCTTCGGGTCAGTATGGTTACAGCGATAACTCATTTATGTCTTTTTTTATGTTTTGGCGCTTTTATGCAATGAAAACTATTTTATATAAAAAATAATTATTTTTGCATCGCTTTATTCTGCGAGCTATAACTTTTTTAATTTTTCACTGATGACACTTTATGGCGGCTCATTTTTTGTGTGACAAGATGATGTTTTCAGCGGTACCATGGATATTTATATGTGTCTTTTTGATCACGCGTTATTGCACTTTTTGTTCGGCGGTATGATAATAAATCATTATTTTTTGCTTCGTTTTTTTTTTAATTTTTAAGGGGTTCGCTAAAGGGGTTAACTAATGGGACAGTTTTATAGGGCAGGTTGTTATGGACGCGGCGATACCAAATATGTGTACTTTTATTGTTTTTTTTTATTTCCAAACAATGAATTTATTTGGGAATATTTTTTTTTTTTCTAATTTATTTAGTGATTTTTTAAAAAATTATTTTTAATTTTTTTTTTTTTTAACTTTATTAGGTTGTCCCAGGGGGGAATCACTGTCCTCTGACAGACTGCTGATCTGTCACATCACAGATCACTGTGACAGATAAGCAATCTGTCACAGGCATAGACGCAGACTTTCTCATGCCTGCGCTTTGCAGGCACTGAGGAAGTCAGCTCCCTACAGGCCCCCGAAGGTCCCCATCGCCATCTTGGATCCGGGGACCTGTAGGGAAAGAGACCCCCGCAGCAGCGCTGCACATAGCACACATTGTGCCGGGTGTCAGCTGTGATAATCAGCTGACACCCGGCCGCGATCAGCGGCGCTCACCACGTGGGCGCCGCTGATCGCTATGACGTAATATTCCGTCCATGGGACTTCGGGCCCAGGTCACATGGACGGAATATTACATCCAATGTAGGAAAGGGGTTAATGCTCCTAACATAAATAAAAACATGAGAATTAGTCATTATCACAAATAACATTCACATCCAGATACCTTATAGATGACGTCATCTCTGGAGTTGTTCTCCTTCTTGTCTTCATCTTGTCCAGACCCCATGATGAGTTTTCTCATCCACAGCTGTATCTGCAGACTTCCATCTTCTCCTGTCTTCTGCAGCAAATCTCCACATGATGCCCATTAAAATAGCAGGGTCATTATAATGCTTCTGAATAAAAATATCTGCCCTACGCTTAGCCCCTGAATAAATAATTGCCCCTCACTATATTGTCTGCACAAAATATGACCCCCACACTGTCCCTCTTATGTTACATGCTTTTCACACTGACCTCTCCTTGGTATACTGTCACCTCCTGGCTGTATACTTACACTGTCTCCCCATGCTACCCCCCACTACTCAGTCTCTATTCTGTACCCACCCACTTTTCTCCCCCCACACTGTCTCCTCACGCTATTCCTCTCTCTCCTCATACTGTCTCCTCTCACATCCCCTCTGTTCACCATACTGTCTCCTCATATATTTACTCCCGCACTCTATACTGCCTACTCACGTATACTCCTAACTCCCCATACTGTGTCTGCACACATCCCATCACCCTCACTCCCCATACGGTGTCCACATACATTCCCCCCGTTCGCTCCTCATACTGACTGCACCCATGCCCCCACTCAAGATACTGTGTCTGCACCTATCCTCCATACTGTTTCATCATACATGACCCTTATTCCCCATACTGTTTTCTCATCCATGCCCCCATTCCCCCGTACTGTTTCCTCAAATATGCCCCCATTTTATTTCCTCATACATACTCTGCATGTCCCCCTTTGCTCCTGATTTTATTTGTTCTTAAATCCCCCCACACATTAAATCCTCCATCCCCACTCCAAATCTCCCCACACATTAAATCTTCCCATCTCCAATCCAAATCTCCCCACACACACTAAATCCTCCATCCCCACTCCAAATCTCCCCACACACATTAAATCCCCCATCCCCACTCCAAATCTCCCCACACACATTAAATCCCCCATCCCCACTCCAAATCTCCCCACACACATTATATCCCCCATCCACACTCCAAATCTCCCCCACACATTATATCCCCATCCCCACCCAAATCTCCCCCCACACATTAAATCCCACCATCCCCACTCCAAATCTCTCCCCACACATTAAATCCCACCATCCCCACGCCAAATCTCCCCACACACATTAAATCCCCCATCGACACTCCAAATCTCCCCACACACATTAAATACCCCCATCCCCACACCAAATCTCCCACACACATTAAATACCCCCATCCCCCTTTAAATCTCCCCATCTCCAAGCTAAATCTCTTACCACCACTGTGCGCCTCTGCAGGGCAGGCGAGTGACATCAGCAACGTGATCACATTGGTGGTCAGAGCCTCACTTGTTCTCATGACTGTTAGATGCGAGTACAATTGATCCCTGGGAGCATGGCGTACTGCAGCTTCTCTGTGCCGGCTGTCAGCTTGACAGCCGGTACATAGAACAGCCGACTTCCAGTCCGGGGGTGGCAGAATGCAGCCGCCGGGGATACACTGCGGATTGCCACATTAGGCGGCCCGACTGCGCCTCCCTGCCAGCTGCCCCCCCAGATACGCCTCTGTGTGAACAAATAGTTACACCTAAGCTGTGGATCTATGCAGCTACTCCACAGTGACCATGGGCCTCTTGGCTGCTTTTCTACTCAGTTTAGATGTTTAGAGTTTAGGCTACTTTTTTTTAGAGGTAATCCTTCACCTCTCCTTTGTCATCTGAAGTTGGGAAGATCATGCATTCATGGTAAACTTGGTTAGTGATGATTATGGTTTAATCAGGAGGTCTGAGAGGCAGTAGATGCATGTTGTAGAAATCACAGTAGGTTGTGGAGATGATTTCAGCGTAATGTGAACAGTCTTTATATAAAAGTTCGTAATTCTTACATCAACATTGCGTTAATTAGCAGGTCTGAGAAGGAGATGCAAGTTGTAGAAACTAGAATTTGCAGAGGTGATTGCAAAAAGAGGAACTAGATACAAACAGAGAAAAAGTATATGCAAACAGCAAGGGATCATCATAAAATAAACAAATGTTATTAAAGTACAACACAGAAATCATGGGACTGGAGTGTGCGGCTGCATGTCTTTCTATGCAGCCGTTCACTCCGGTCCGAGTGCCGGCGGCAGTGCCTGGTATTGATGCGAGAGACTCGCACGAGTTTCTCGCATCACACTCGCAAGTGTGACCCCGGCCTAAGGAGTAAAATACTCTTAGACCTACAAGCCGTTATTGCATAACTATGTTTAACACAGTCCCATAAAGAATATAAGAAGTTGTATCCCTAGTCACAAATCAGACTGTAAAAAGGTTATACAGAAAATAGTGCATACACCTGCTGTTATCACAATTGCTACATCACATATAATAATGGATAAAGGCCCCGTTACACATAACGATGTCCCAACGATCCCACCAACGATCCGACATGATGGGATCGCTGGAACATCGTTAGGCTGATCGCTGGTGAGCTGTCACAAGACAGCCCCAGCGATCAGGACCAGCGACGCTGGACGCTGGTTTCTAATGTAAACATCGGGTATCCAGGAGCCGCGCGACTCTTGGATACCCGCTGTTAACCTTGGAAACCGGCGTACACGCTGGTTTCCAAGATAAACATCGGGAATCTAAGAGCCACGCGACTCCTGGATACCCGATGTTTACCTTGGAAACCAGCGTCCAGCATCGCTGATCGCTGGTCTCTCGCTGCCACACGCGATGTGTGCTGGGCTGCGGGAGACCAGCGATCGAAAAACGGCCCAGGCCGATGCTACACGATCAAAGATAACCGGCAGGGGGGCCGGTCGCTGATCCCCGTCACACACAGCGGTCTCGCTGGCGAGATCGCTGTGGCGTCAGAAAATCAGCGATCTTGCTAGCGAGATCGCTGTGTGTGACAGGGCCTTAAGGGCCTGTCACACTAAGCGATATCGCTAGCAATATCGCTATAATTTCACTGGTTTTTGTGACGTTATAGCGATATTGCTAGCGATATCGCTATGTCTGATACTTACCTCCGACCGCTCCCCGGCTGGTTATCACTGATCGCGCGAGAACGGCCTGGACTGTTTCTCGTCGTCATCTTCCTGCTGGGGCTTCCTGCTGTGATGACGAGCGACGCATGGAGGTGGGCGGGAGGACGTCAGGATCGCCTCGTCTGACAGGTAAGTAGCGACCCCCGACCCCTGCGATGTCGCTGGTGAGATCTGCCTGTGTGGCACCTCACTAGCGACCACTTAGCGATGTACCAGCGATCCTGACCGGTCATATCGCTGGTCGGGATCGCTGGTACATCGCTAAGTGTGACAGTACCTTTAAGGCCAGAGCACATTTGAAGGCTCCCTTGACAGTAGCCATAAGAGATAAGAAATACAATGGGGCCAGATGAGGTGATAAAGTATATGTGATGTAGCAATTTTGTTATGCACTGTTTTCTGAATAGCCTGTTTATACTCTGATTTGTGACCAGGGATACAACTTTTTATATTCTTTATGGGACTGTGTTAAACATAGTTATACAATAACGGCTTGTAGGTTTAAGAGTATTTTACTCCTTATTGTGGATCACTCTCTCTTTTGTGCAAAATCCAATTTTGGATATTTTAAGTGTTTTTAAATGATTTCTGTGTTGTCCTCCAATAAAATTTGTTTATTTTATGGTGATCCCTTGCTGTTTGCATATACTTTTCTCTGTTTGTGGCTTACTCATTAATATGTGCAACTAGCTGAAGAGCTCGGCGTTGCCCAGGCGTAGTAACTAACTGTGGTTTGTTATAACAAATTATATTGATTATCCTCCTTCCCATAGTCCAGTGCCCATATACCCATCATACATATCCTCCTTCCCATAGTCCATAGTCATAGTAACCTTAAAAGGACTTGGATGACGATGTCAGTGAGGTACACTGAGCAACCTGTGAAACCTAATGGTTTTCCCTGCTGGCCATAGTGGCAGGGAACTGAGCCCAATAATGGAGTCAAGACAGGAGCATAGCACTGTTGAGCATTTCTAGCAGTGGCTGTGGTACACGGGTGTAAGGAGGAAGACCAGGCTGTGGGTACCTGTGCAATACCGGGCCTGGAACTGCAGAGGCTGCATCCAGTATTGCAGGGGGGAAGGAAATGGGAGCTGGACAGGACCCATTCGCCTACTGTATTATCACCCATCCCTTGAAGATTGTGAGCCCTCGCGGGCAGGGTCCTCTCTCCTCCTGTACCAGTTATGACTTGTATTGTTTAAGATTATTGTACTTGTTTTTATGTACACCCCCCTCACATGTAAAGCGCCATGGAATAAATGGCGCTATAACAATAAATAATAATAATAATAATAATAATTACCTGGCGAGAAGGGGCATGGTAAGCAGGGGGATGAGAGGGCGTGTAACGCGGGAGAAGCCAGAGAGTTCCCGCTGGAGGAAAGAGAAGGCAGGGGCTAGCTGCACTCTGTGAAGTGAGGTGAAGCGTGGAACAGAGACCGGAAGGGGTTCAGTGAGGGCTCCCGGTTACCAGTGAGCACGCAGAGTGGCGGGCCCCGAGGGAAGCAGCGTTGTTCGGGTGTACTGAGGAACAAGCACCAGGAGAAATACCGTGGAATGTGTATCCAGCTATCGGCAGGTGCTCAGTGGAGCACACACCGAGCAGAGACTTGTGCAGAGCTCCACACTTCGGCTCTGCAGTTTATTGGACTAGGGGCTCAACGGGCAAAACCGGTGACTGTTCGTTGTTGCCAGAAGCAGGACCGTGTGTTGGGCGGTGAAGCCTGAAGATGCTGTGTTGGACCCTGCCAGCATTCCATCATCCATCGGACCGCAAGCGACTAAAGGACAGCAGAGTCACAATAAGTTAAATTTGATAGCAAGACTGTTGCGTTATATCACAATTACACTGTTTCCATCTGCTTTCCCCCTTCCTGTTATCTCCCTGCAAGGAGTTTATTGCTGTAAATTAAACCACACTCTTATTAACCCTTAGTCTGCATCTCTACGTTACTAAATCCGTTTACCTGCTTACACGGGCCGGGGTTACTTGGTACCGGGCCAGTCAGTTCTTAAAGGGGATGTCACGGCAGCAGTGACCCGGTCCGTAGCCCTGGGCGTGCAATGAAAATAAAGAAGATAATGATTTTAGGGAATAAAGATGGGGATGCTTTGTGACACCACCCGTTGTGTTCAGCAAGGAAGGTGATAGCCAACGCTGCAAAAGAGACCGCTGGAGCTGTTGGTGATGCAGCAGAGTTGTTACAGCTCTCCACGGGTAGAGCTAAGCCCCAGGGCAGTTATAGGTGTTAAAGGTGATGATGGTGGTTGTGGCGCAAGGCAGGTGAAGCTGTAAATAAGTCAGAGGACACAGTGGAGTGCAGCTTTCACACTTTTACTCACAGTGCTGTGTCCTCCAGGTCAGTGGTCCAGCCAGTTCTCAGGTAACTTGGGGTACACCGTGTCAGAACCCCTTCAGATGTTCCTTCCCTGGCCATCTCACTGTGCTGGCTTCCTCCTCTCCTGCCCTGCTCCTTCACACACAGTGTCCCAAGCCAGCAACCCCGGATCCTGTCGGGCGATGTGCTCTAAGTCCCCTTGATCCTATCCGACTGCCCTTTCAGCGAATGTGTATGGATGTGGCTGCAGCACATGCAGATACTGCAACCTCCGGTTAGCTAGCTGAGTCCTTAGTTTCTCCACTAGTCTGGGGCCGGTCCCCTACTGTGACCTGGTCCCTCCACCTGACTACGGTCGGCGTGGATATGGGCCCCATGGGTGGAATCCTAACTACCTGTGCCCCTATGACCCCTTCTTTCTCTCTTCCGCTGAAGCTTATCTTTCTGTTCTTCTGTCCTTCTACTCTCTTCTGGTCTAGGGATGAACTCCTCTCTGCTCAAGTCCCCAGCTCCAACTGTCTACACTTTCTCATTGTCCTTCCTTCAGCTCTCCCCCTGCTACTTTCTCCACCCACACCCTCTGCCTAGCTCCTCGCGGGCCCTGAGAGGTATAGTGTTGGATGCAAGTGTCTGGGTTCTGGGTAGTTCCTCCTCCTTACCTGAGAGTGGAGTACCACACCTCTGGATGAGGTGCAGTACCTCTGTGGCGACTGAACCATCAGGGGTGCCACAAACCCCACCTGTTAAACACAGCACGTCCTCAGGCTGGAACAGAGCAAAAATTTGTTACATCACGCAAAAAATTTTGGTAATGCATTACTGTTAGGGGTGGCGGAATGCACTAAATAATAAAGATGGTAATAAGGTGCTTTCACAGCCCGGGGTCCACCGTGCAGGGGTGGTAACCTGCTGCTCAGCAATGGCGGATGCTATATGGCGGTATACTATAAGAACACACGTGGGTTATTGTCACCCGGTGTGTACAGGGGCGGACTCTGTTGCTTCACAGAGTCGCACTACCGCTGAGCATAACACCGGAGCCTGTTTGTGCTCACAGAGCTCGGCTAAAAGAGCGCACAGTGTACGGCCACAGAACGCTACTCCAAGGACACGGGGTTAGAGTCCCTCTAGGCCCACTGAGCACGCAGCGTCGCTGCCACGAGCGCTGCTAAAGACGCTGACAGTGGTGTGTGGAGCACGTGCACTGAGGCGTGCTGGATCACTAGTGAGGACCAATGTCTGACTCAAACCCTGACCTACCTACACCTAAGCCTGGCGCTAGCAGGCTAGGCTGCACAACACATGCGTACCAAGGGTAGGGGTTTCATAATGAGTCAATCACCAGATACATTCATACGTGCATACATCTCTCACACCTCATAGTCTGTAAATACAGTCTATCCTAGCGCATGGGCGAGCGGCCATGTGAAACTTTTATAGCCACGGGCATCCGGGACCTTCCTGGCTTCTCGGATGGGCCAATCCGAACACGAGCAGGACTTGAGCACGTGACCCTCGATCTCCAATGGGAGATCACTCCACAGGCATGCTCAGTGGCCCGACATGAGGACTTAGTCACTGGAGAATCTCACTGCTGAGCAGCATGCATTGTCATAGCTGTGCCAGAGGCGGCAGCAGCAAGCAAACCCACGGAGTTGGCCTGGGCAGAGCGCCGGGACCGACGAATCTGCTGAGCAGGCTCCACTGCGACTGAAGAAGAATGGGAGACCGCTGGGTGCTGGATTCCTGCTGTGCAGTGGCAGGAACCTGATGCCTAACATTACCCCCCCTCCTAGGGCCCCCTCCCCTCTGAGCCTCGCTACGCTCAAACGCCGCAATGAGGAGCAGAGAGTGGATGTTCTCCACTAGCTCCCAGGTCCGAGCCCCTGGACCATGACCCTTCCAATCCACCAAATAAAACATTTTGCCCCGCATCACCTTGCATCCCACGATGGCATTGACCTCAAACTCTTCCGAAGACAAGTCTGATGTCCCGGCAGATGACTCGGAGAACCGGGACAAGTGAACAGGCTTAAGGAGGGACACGTGGAATGTATCAGAGATAGCCAAGTGTGGTGGAAGGGCCAGACGGTAGACCACAGAGCTGATCTGCTTGAGGACCTTGAAGGGGCCAATGTAGCACGGTGCGAACTTAGCGGACTCTACCCGCAGCCTGATGTTTCGGGCGGAGAGCCACACCAAGTCGCCAGGAGCAAAAGTCGGAGCAGGGCGCCGGTGTGCGTTAGCGGAGGTCCTCATTCTCTCCTTGGAAGCCCGGATAGCATCCTGGGTGCGATCCCAAATGTCGCGTGCCTCCACCACCCAGTCTGCCACCCTGGAATCGGTGGATGACACGGGCATGGACACAGGGACGCGCGGATGCTGACCATAATTTAGGAGGAATGGGGACTGGTGGAGTCGGCCACAGCATTGTTCAAAGCGAACTCTGCCTACGGCAGCATGGATGCCCAGTCGTCCTGCCTGGCCGAGACAAAATGTCGAAGATATGTGATCAGGGTCTGGTTGGCTCTCTCTACCAACCCGTTCGTCTTGGGATGATAGGCCAAGGAGAGATTCAGCTCAATGCTGAGCAGGGAACAAAGCTCTCCAAAACCGGGACGCAAACTGAGGACCCCGGTCACTGACAATCTTGTCCGGCATGCCATGCAGGTGGAAAACGTGCTTAATGAACAACACTGCCAGGCCCCGCGCAGAAGGTAACCAGGAGAGAGGTACGAAGTGCACCATCTTAGAGAAATGGTCGGTGACAACCCAAATGACCGTGCTGCCACTGGACTTGGGTAGCCCCACCACAAAGTCCATACCAACCATCTCCCAGTGCCTGTCCGCTACTGGCAGAGGAAAAAGAAGCCCAGCGGGCCGCTGCCGAAAGGACCTATTCTGGGCGCAAGAGACGCACGCCTGAATATAGTCCCTGACATCATGGGCCATATGCGGCCACTAGTATGTCCTCGCCAAAAGCTCAGAGGTCCGTTTTGTCCCGAAATGTCCACCCACCCTGGACGAATGAGCCCAAGAGAGGACCTCCGGTCGCAGACGGGCAGGGACAAATGTCTTGCCAGGAGGTACTGACTCAAGGGCAACCGGAGCCACAGTCCTCAGGCTCTCGGATGGGACGATCAGCCGAGGCTCCTCCTCCTCTTCCTCCGATGACACAGCGGGAGAGAGCATTGGCCCGAACGTTCTTCTCCCCGGAGAGAAAATGGAGGGTGAAGTGGAACCGGGAAAAGAACAAAGACCATCTGGCCTGGCTAGAGTTTAGCCGCTGGGTTATTTGCAAATACACCAAGTTTTTGTGGTCGGTGAACACCTGGAAAGGGTGGCGAGCCCCCTCCAGGAGGTGTATCCACTCTGAGAAGGCCAACTTCATCGCTAGCAACTCCCTGTGCCCGATGGCATAATTTCTCTCCGCCGGTGTGAAGATCTTGGAGAAAAAGAAGCATGAGTGCTTCCGACCTTGCGTGTTCTTTTGAAACAGGACCGCTCCAGCACCGACGGAAGAGGCATCCACTTCCAGAATGAAGGGCTTATCTACATCGGGGCGATGTAGAATGGGAGCGCTAGCGAAATGGGACTTAATGGAGGTTAAGGCCTTGGAGACCGGTTCCGACCACAAGTTGGGATTTGCACCCTTCTTGGTGAGGGCTACCAAGGGTGCTACCAAAGTCGAGAAGTGGGGGATGAATTGGCGATAGTAATTTATGAACCCCATAAAGCGCTGCACCGCTTTGAGATAATGAGGTTCCTCCCAATCCATCACCGCCTGTAGCTTGGCAGGATCCATGGCCAATCCCCAGGCAGAGATGATATAGCCCAGGAAAGGCAAGGACTCCTGCTCAAACACACACTTCTCCAACTTGGCATAGAGGGAGTTTACCCGCAGGCGATCGAAAACTTTGCAAACATCTCTCCGGTGGGAGTCAATATCTGGAGAGTAGATGAGAATATCATCCAGATAGACTACAACCGAGGTGGTAAGCATATCCCGGAAGATATCGTTCAGAAAGTCTTGGAAGACGGCCGGGGCATTACAGAGGCCGAAGGGCATCACCAGGTATTCATACTGCCCATCCCTGGTGTTAAATGCCGTCTTCCATTCGTCCCCATCACGGATGCGAATCAGGTTATAAGCCCCCCGCAGATCAAGTTTGGAAAACACCCTCGCTCCCCGTAGCCTATCAAACAGCTCTGATATCAGGGGCAGAGGATACTTACGGTGATGGCGTTAAGACCCCTGTAATCAATGCAAGGATGTAGTTCCCCACTCTTCTTCTGGACGAAGAAGAATCCCGCCCCCGCTGGTGACACTGACTTCCTAATGAATCCTCTTGCCAGATTCTCCCTGATGTATTGAGACATGGCCTCTGTCTCCGGGAGAGAAAGGGGATAGACTCAACCCCAGGGAGGCTCAGCACCAGGCAAGAGGTCAATAGGACAGTCATAGGGGCGATGCGGTGGAAGGGTCTCTGCCGCCTTTTTGGAGAACACGTCCGCATACTGTCCATAGTGTTTGGGGAGCGAGGAGAGATCAGCGGGAACCTCGGTGGAGGCAGCCTGAATGCACTCCCTCAGACATCTACCCTCACATGATTTACTCCACCCAATAATCCTCCCTGAGGACCACTCTATATAGGGGAGTGGTACCGCAGCCAGGGACCCCTAGAAGTACCTGGTCAATACCCTCGGGCATGACGAGGATGGATATCGTCTCCTGATGAGATGGAGCCACTGAGAGTAACAAGGGGACGGTCTGGTGGGTTATCTGTGAGGGTAGAGTGGCGCCGTTCACCACTTTGACGGTGACTGGTGTAGACATCATAACCAGGGGTATAGCGTGCCATTGAGCGAAGGCTGACGACATAAAATTGCCCTCTGCCCCGGAATCCACGCAAACCTCCACCGCCAGAGTGGAAGAACCAAACTCAAGTGTCCCCTTAAAGGACAGCTTGGAGGAAAACGTCGCTGATTCTAGTGTGCCGCCTCCTACGGCCACTAGGCGCGAGCGTTCTCCCAGCTGCTGTGGGCACCGGTTGGCAAGGTGACCGGACTGCCGGCAAACATGACAGCTCACAGGAGCTTGAGCGGACAGGGGCCTAGATCCCTCACGGGAAGCCCCCTGACACTCGGACGCCCGATCGGAAGATTCCAGAGGTTTAGCAAAACTAGGTGCCAACCTAAACCTCTGCCTACACTGGTCCCGCTCCAACCTTCGCTCGGCGAAGCGAAGATCTATACGGGTGGAGACAGTGATAAGCTCCTCCAGTGTAGCGGGAATCTCCCTGGTGGCCAGAACGTCCTTCACATAGCCAGCCAAACCTCTCCAGAATGCCGGAATGAGGACCTTATCTGGCCACTCTAACTCTGAGGCCAGCGTCTGGAACTGGATAGCAAAGTGGCTGACCATGGACGAGCCCTGTGACAATGCCAGCAGCCGGAGCGCGGTGTCATGGGTGACTCGTGGTCCCAGGAAGACCTGCTTCAGAGTGTCCAAGAACCGCGAGACACTCTGCACCACATGATCACCACGCTCCCACAGCGGTGTGGCCCACTCCAAAGCCCTGCCCGACAAGAGGGAAATAATAAATCCCACTTTAGCCCGCTCAGAGGGTAATTGTGCGGCCAGAAGCTCCAGCTGTATAGAGCACTGGCTTACGAAACCCCTACAAGCAGCACTATCACCCGAGAACTTCTCGGGCAGCGGGAGGCGGGACAAAGTCGGGGCAGGGATGGCTGTGGTCACACGGGAGACAGCTTCTGTGGCTGCCTGAACAGCGACCGCAGTAACATCCGCAGCTGAGGCTGAACGCTTGAGAGCCACCAACCTGCCCTGCAGCTGCCGGATGTACTGCAGCTGTCGCTGTTCATCCACCATTACTAGCCAGACCCTGGTGCTAGGATAATGCTAGGGCAGGCGGAGCACACCAAATAATAAAGATGGTAATAAGGTGCGTTTGCAGCCCGGGGTCCACCATGCAGGGGTGGTAACCTGCTGCTCAGTAATGGCAGATGCTATATGGCGGTATACTATAAGAACACACGCGGGTTATCGGCACCTGGTGTGTACAGGGGCGGACTCTGTTGCTTCACAGAGCCGCACTACCGCTGAACATAAACGCCGGAGCCTGTTTGTGCTCACAGAGCTCAGCTAAAAGAGCGCACAGTGTACGGCCACAGAACGCTACCCCAAGGACACGGGGTTAGAGTCCCTCTAGGCCCACTGAGCGCACGACGTCGCTGCCACGAGCGCCGCTAAAGATGCTGGCAGTGGTGTGTGGAGTATATGCACTGAGGCGTGCTGGATCACTGGTGAGGACCAATGTCTGACTCAAACCCTGACCTACCTACACCTAAGCCTGGGATTTAGCAGGCTAGGCTGCACAACAGATGCGTACCAAGGGTAGGGATTTCATAATGAGTCAATCACCAGATACATTCATACGTGCATACATCTCTCACACCTCATAGTCTGTAAATACAGTCTATCCTAGCGCATGGGCGAGCGGCCATGCAAACCTTTTATAGCCACGGGCATCCGGAACCTTCCTGGCTTCTCGGATGGGCCAATCCGAACACGAGCAGGACTTGAGCACATGACCCTCGATCTCCAATGGGAGATCACTCCACGGGCATGCTCAATGGTCCGACATGAGGACTTAGTCTCTGGAGAATCTCGCTGCTGAGCAGCATGCATTGTCATAGCTGTGCCAGAGGCGGCAGCAGCAAGCAAACCCACGGAGTTGGCCTGGGCAGAGCGCCGGGACTGACGAATCTGCTGAGCAGGCTCCACTGCGACTGAAGAAGAATGGGAGACCGCTGGGTGCAAGGTTCTGGATTCCTGCTGTGGAGTGGCAGGAACCTGACACCTAACAATTACAACAGGGTAACGGTTAAACAGGAATTCTTCTTCCCTTTATGGGAGGCACTTTCACTTGAACATTACATATAACTAGAGTTGAGCGAAACGGGTCGAAAAATTTCAAAAGTCGCCGACTTTTGGTAATGTCGGGTTTCATGAAACGAAACCCGACTCTAGGGTGAGGTCGGCCACGAGCTCGGCGACTTTAGCGCCAAAGTCGCATTTCAAAAGTTTGTTTTCCGCCCTTTTTCAGCCAATCAGGATCCACGGACACTGTGGGCAACGTGATGACATAGGCAGGGGTCACCACCATCTTTGAGAAGGGCATGCAAGTGATTAGCTTGCTTTGGGGGGCGTCACAGGGGGTATAAAAGGGCGTGCACGCCGACTGCCATGTTACTTATGCTGATCTCAGAATAGGGAGAGCTGCTGCTGCTGCTGATTCTGTAGGGAGAGCGTTAGGCAGGGAAGGAGACACCAAAAACTGCTTCTGCTGCTAGCGATTTTGCCTGTGCAACACACCAGTCACTGTGTGTGCAGTGCAAGAGGAGGCTATATTTTGCTGGATCAGCTGTGTTGGTTGTTAGGCTGCCTTATAAGGCTTCCTGATAGCTGCATTGCTGTTTTCCCACTGCTTTTTTAAAAGCAATCCAAATTTTTTTTTTGTCCTGGTGAGGTACTGAGCGTGCATTTTTTCACACCATACAGCGGTGTACGCTCCTCACACAGTACCGTGTAATGGCTGTTATCACAGCCACAGTGAAGCTATCTGTGTATGACTCTGTAAGAATAAGTCGAGGACATGTTCCGTTCTTACAGACCTCCACCTTCTAGTTTTGTCTGTTTTTCAAACAGTTAAGTATATTTGATGTTTGATCACATTCAAAACTATAGAGAGACAGCGTGTGTCAGTCCGTATACTTAAAAAACACGGAGCTTGACAATTTTACGGACACCAGACAGCGGTGTACGTGCACGCTCCTCTCTCAGTACCGTGTAACGGCTGTTATCACGGCCACAGTGAAGCTATCTGTGTGTGACTCTGTAAGAATAAGTCGAGGACATGTTCCGTTCTTACAGACCTACACTCTAGGGAGATTCCTATTCTGCCCAATTCTATATACACCTTGTAGCTTGTCATACACTAGCCAATTTCTGCCTGTGACATAGCGGTGTGATATTCACTGGGCCTCACACAATCCAACAGTGTCCACAAGTGTGTTCAGAAATTCTACATCTCCCCTGTCCTATAGTGACATTTTTCACACCTGCGACATTGAGACTGTGACATAGCGGTGTGATATTCACTGGGCCTCACACAATCCAACAGTGTCCACAAGTGTGTTCAGAAATTCTACATCTCCCCTGTCCTATAGTGACATTTTTCACACCTGCGACATTGAGCCTGTGACATAGCGGTGTGATATTCAGTGGGCCTCACACAATCCAACAGTGTCCACAAGTGTGTTCAGAAATTCTACATCTCCCCTGTCCTATAGTGCATTTTTCACACCTGCAACATTGAGCCTGTGACATAGCTGTGTGATATTCACTGGGCCTCACACAATCCAACAGTGTCCACAAGAGTGTTCAGAAATTCTACATCTCCCCTGTCCTATAGTGACATTTTTCACACCTGCGACATTGAGACTGTGACATAGCGGTGTGATATTCACTGGGCCTCACACAATCCAACAGTGTCCACAAGTGTGTTCAGAAATTCTACATCTCCCCTGTCCTATAGTGACATTTTTCACACCTGCGACATTGAGCCTGTGACATAGCGGTGTGATATTCACTGGGCCTCACACAATCCAACAGTGTCCACAAGTGTGTTCAGAAATTCTACATCTCCCCTGTCCTATAGTGACATTTTTCACACCTGCGACATTGAGACTGTGACATAGCGGTGTGATATTCACTGGGCCTCACACAATCCAACAGTGTCCACAAGTGTGTTCAGAAATTCTACATCTCCCCTGTCCTATAGTGACATTTTTCACACCTGCAACATTGAGCCTGTGATATAGCGGTGTGATATTCACTGGACCTCACACAATCCAACAGTGTCCACAAGTGTGTTCAGAAATTCTACATCTCCCCTGTCCTATAGTGACATTTTTCACACCTGCGACATTGAGACTGTGACATAGCGGTGTGATATTCACTGGGCCTCACACAATCCAACAGTGTCCACAAGTGTGTTCAGAAATTCTACATCTCCCCTGTCCTATAGTGACATTTTTCACACCTGCGACATTGAGACTGTGACATAGCGGTGTGATATTCACTGGGTCTCACACAATCCAACAGTGTCCACAAGAGTGTTCAGAAATTCTACATCTCCCCTGTCCTATAGTGACATTTTTCACACCTATGACATTGAGCCTGTGACATAGCGGTGTGATATTCACTGGGCTTTACACAATCCAACAGTGTCCACAAGTGTGTTCAGAAATTCTACATCTCCCCTGTCCTATAGTGACATTTTTTACACCTGCGACATTGAGCCTGTGACATAGCGGTGTGATATTCACTGGGCCTCACACAATCCAACAATGTCCACAAGTGTGTTCAGAAATTCTACATCTCCCCTGTCCTATATACACCTTGTACCTTGTTTTACATTACTATATAGTTTGTGGGATTTTGTGTACATTTTTACCAAAAATGAGGAAGGCTGGTGGAAGAGGCCATGGAATTGGGCGGGGGTTGCCAGCTGGTAATGATGGTGTTGGTGGTGGATCTGATGGTAGTGGCAAAAGCAAAATAGGACCGAATGCAGGAGGTGTTGAGCCTGCGTCATCGTCTGGCTACACAAGGCCTCGAAGGCTTAGTTTTCTAGGAGTTGGCAAACCGCTTTTAAAGCCAGAGCATCAGGAAAAAGTTTTGGCTTACATTGCTGACTCATCCTCCAGCTCTATCGCCTCCTCTTCTGAAGTTGTAAAAAATAAAAGCACTGAGTCATCATTGGAGGCTCATGTTCATGAACCACACCTTTCCTTGTGTCCTTCACCCCAACCAAGATTGAAGGATGACGCAGGCCATACAACTGATTACTCCATGGAGCTGTTTTCACATACCATGCCTGGGTTATCAAGTGAAATGGTGAATTACCCAGGCCAAGATGAATCTGACATGGAGTGCAATGATGCACAGCCACTGATAGATGATTCTGCTGGTACATTCACTCAGAGCACTACATTGTCCTCGCAGTGTAATGAGCCAGATTCTGACATTCTGACCCTGATGAGACTCAGGTGCCCCTTCCCGCATACTATACCACCATACACGGTGACACAGAGGAAGGTGCACATGACATTGAAGAGAAGGTGATGGATGACCCAGTTGTTGACCCAGATTGGCATCCATTGGGGGAAGAGGGTGCTGCTTCCAATAGCTCAGATGAGGAGGAGGAGCATCCACAGCAGACATCGACATCGCAACAGCTGTTATCTGGCAGGCCCGGAGCACTCCAAAGACAGGTTCCAAAAATCAAAAGAGTTGTTGGACAGCTTGTCCAGACGGTCAAAATAGCACAGCGTGCTAGGCCGCAAAATGTCTTCCAAAGTAGGAAGAGTGCAGTGTGGCACTTTTTTGAACAAAATCCTCATGATCAGGCCAAGGTTATCTGTAAGAAGTGCGCAAAGACCTTTAGCCGAGGGAAAAATCTGAAAAATTTGAATATCAGTTGCATGCTTAGACATTTAACCAGCATGCACTTGCAAGCGTGGACACAACACCAAACCTCAAGTACCACATGTGCAACTGATCACAAAGAAGGTAGTCAGCAACGCTACATTGTTTCCCCAACTGTAAGCCCACCGGTTAGCACAGCAGCAAATGTTGAGGTGTCATTGCAAGGCCAAAGCAGTCAGGGAATCCCACTGTTATATCAATGAAAGACTGAATCTAGGCCATCAGAAAGAACACCAACTCCATCACCATCATCAACCCACCATATGCAGCTCTCAAGTCCAGCTCACCCTCCCAGAGACTATGAGTAGGTCAAGAAAGTACTCAGTCTCTCATCCGCGTACACTGGGTTTGAACGCCCACATTGCCAAACTAATCTCATTAGAGATGATGCCCTATCGGTTGGTGGAAAGGCCTATGCAGTACCACGCTATGACCTACCCAGTCGCCACTTCTCTCGCAAAGCCATCCCAGCCCTCCACCATCATGTGAAAGACTGCATTGTCCATGCACTCAAGCAGTCAGTGAGTGGAAAGGTGCACCTCACAACAGATACATGGTCCAGTCGGCATGGCCAGGGCCGTTACGTGTCCATCACTGCGCACTGGGTTAATGTGGTGGATGCAGGGTCCACAGGGGACAGCGGTGGTGGGACAGTGCTGCCTAGCCCACGGTATAGGAAACAGTTGGCTGTAGGTGTTCGACCCTCCTCCTCCAGAAGCGAAAGCTCGTCCACAGAGCGCAGTCGTACGAGCACTCCATCTGCAGCTGCCACTGTTGCACACGAGGTGTCCCCCTATCGAGCAGCTAGTGGAAAGCGTCAGCAGGCTGTGTTGCAGATGATGTGTTTGGGCGACAAACACACCGCGGAGGTGCTGGCCGAGTACTTTCAGCGACAAACTGAGTCATGGCTGGGCAGTATACATCTTGAGGCAGGCAAGGTAGTTAGTGATAACGGCTGTAATTTTGTGGCAGCCATAGCCCTTTCAAAACTCAGCCACATACCTTGCTTGGCTCACACCTTGAACCTGGTGGTGCAGTGCTTCCTCAACAATTATCCGGAGTTAACAGCCCTGCTCCAGAAGGTGCGAAGACTGTGCGCGCACATCCGCCGGTCGCCTGTACACTCCATTCGTATGCAGAAGCTGCAGCGATTGCTCCACCTTCCCAACCACCGCCTCATTATCGACATTGCAACAAGGTGGAACTCCACCCTGCACATGGTTGAGCGGCTGTGCGAACAGAGGCAGGCCATAATGCATTTGTGGGAGGATACACGGCCAGGCACTTTGAGAGCAGACATGGAGTTGACAGGTGTGCAGTGGTCGAAGCTATAAAGGCAAATTACAAAACATTATGCCACACGAGAACCTTGACCTAATATTGGCTAATAAACAAGCAACTCTGGTAAACCGGTTGGTTGAGGCATTCCCAGCACACAGCAGCGGTGATGGTTCCCACATGAGCCGTACGGGCCGGGGGCAGCTTGGCAGAGGTGTTCGTGGTGCACACAGCAGAAGTGGTGTTGGAGACAGGGGTTTCATGACAATGTTGTGGACTGATTTTTCAAGTACCGCACACACAACTGGTAATACTGCATCGATGGAAAGTGACGGGAGACAGCAGTTGTCAACTATGGTTACAAACTACTTTTCCTCCCATATCGATGTTCTCCCGCACAGGTCATTCCCCTTTTACTATTGGGCCGCTAAACTGGACACCTGGCCTGAATTGGCACAATATGCCTTACAGGAGCTCGCTTGCCCAGCTGCAAGTGTGCTATCGGAAAGAGTCTTCAGTGCAGCTGGATCAATCCTGACAGAAAAAAGGACCCGTCTGTCAACCCAAAATGTGGATGCTCTAACCTTCATTAAAATGAACCATGCATGGGTTTCCAAGGATTTTGTTCCACCATCCCTTGATGACTCATAGGTTGCCAGAAAAATGGCTTGCTTTGGTCCTCCTCCTATTCCACGAACTTGACCTATTTCACCTTTTGCAGCAGCTGAATGTCCCACATAAACATATGCCACTTTGTAAACCGCCCTAACTGGGCTGCCCCCACCCCATGGCCCTGGTCACCACCTAGCGCACGAAACCGTGAGAGTGCCGTTGCCCTGGACAGGTGGGTAGGCCGACTCTTGGGCGCGGGCACTGGCACAGGGTCCCTCATAGTGCAATCAAGTGCCTCTGACGGTGGTGGTGCACACCCGCCGTCAGACACACCGCCGTACTATGAGGGGCCCAGTGCCAGTACCGACGCCCACGTGTGTGCCCCCCTTGCTTGGGCAGGGCCGCAGCATTTGCAATGTTTACCTCTCCCTGCTCCTCCGCTGTGTAGTCTGGGCTGTCAAATCCTTCACTGGGAGTGCCACTACAAATTGATTGAACTGAAAGATGATGGTTAAGATGTAGCTATGCCCTGTCCTGCTGGCCGGGCTCTAGCTCCAGATGATCAATGGCTTCCATTTCTTATGGACGTCGACTCACAATGACATGCAGTGGTGGTTTATCATCAGCTTTCACAGTTTTCCTACTCACAAACGTGTGACATTCCGGCGCACATTTTAAAATGTGCCCTCTCATGCCAATCAAATAGAATCGCCTACGGCCTGTGGCTTCTGTCTTTTGCACTCCAAAGTTACGTGACAGATCATGATAGCCAGTGAGCACCATGTTTAGAACGCTCCCTGTGATAAAAATTTAATTGAGATGAGTAACAGTGATGGAATCAATGGAAGTGCGATACAGCAAGACTTTATTCACAAAAAAATGTTTTCACTGTCTCAACACACAAATTAATTGAGGGTCAGCATCGCCTATGAGAATTGTGATGGAAGTTTTTCCCGTGAATAGTAATTCCTAGATTTCTGCAATCACTAGCCTTTATGTCAGTAATTGTATGCATCTCATTTCCTATTGCGGAGAGGCTGGACTGTATTACTGAGACAGAAATATATCTGAAGATTTAAAAATAACACCAAAAGTATATAGTTGTCTACGCCTCAAATGCATTTCCTTTTTTCCACTTTTTAGATTGCTGTGTAATCCATACTGAGAACACGGAGATTTTACATGTTTAAACTATGCTATATATACCTGCTATCCAGTGATAAAGTACCCTTTCTCAACTTTGTACAATCTGGTCAAATCTATACTGGGCCTGAAAACATCTGAGTCTGCCTCCTGATCTATAGACATATATTTTTAATGTGTAAACTAGGCTACATATATACGTGTAATCCGGTGAAACTGTACCCTTTATCAACTTTCTACAATGTTGTTGAAT
Organism: Dendrobates tinctorius; assembly: GCF_039654945.1. Classification (NCBI taxonomy): domain Eukaryota; kingdom Metazoa; phylum Chordata; class Amphibia; order Anura; family Dendrobatidae; genus Dendrobates; species Dendrobates tinctorius. The sequence continues at coordinate 14,639,125 of NW_027361728.1, forward strand.
CCATACTGGGCCTGAGAACGGCTGCCGAGCTGTTAAGCAAGCTACAGCACCTGTGGTTTGGACACGTAATTTTTTCAGGAATGACGGCTAGGCCCAACTCCGGAATTGCGGTTGACCTGAACTTACTGGGAAATCATCGTTCGTTCGCGGGGAATAATCTGAATCCCAGATCCCCATCACTAACGGAGTTCAGCAGGTTATCTGCACCTGTAAGCGACAAAAGCTGGTCCTTTCAGTGTAGCGTGCATGCAGTCCTGGACATGTACGGGAATGCTAGACTTGTTATTGCTCGATCTCATGTGCCAGAGCCTCGCTTATCCCTCTAGTAAGCTTGACACGTACTGCGGGGGCATGCCGGAGTCTCGGTTGTTAATGGAATAAAGCTGAGAAATCGCTAGCACAACTACAAACACACATACCACACCACACACAGAATCGACAAAGCTTTCAAAGTGTGCATCTTTTCTTTAGGTGGCATGGTTGTGGTTTCCCGGGTGGAGTCCAATTAAGCCACAGGCTCCACTCCTGGTGGTGCCCTTTTGGACATTCCTTTAAGGTTCAGCTTTGCAATCATACTGCCCCCGGAAACCAAAAACTTTGCCTTCATGGACGCTGTTTGGAGGTTTGTGGGAATAAAGCCGCCCGATCAGCAGTCGGCATATGGGTCACCCTCCCAGGGCTGTGGGGTACTCGGTACCGGGCCGGTGTCAGTGGGATGTGTCACAGCAGAGGTGACCCGGACGGTGGCCCTGGGCGCCCATGTAAATGGCGTGGTATAATGGTAAAGAGTTTATATAGATAGTTTGACGCCACCTGTGGTGTTCGGCAGCATAGATGTTAGGCCGACGCTGCATGCAGATCCTCTGGGACTGATGGTGTTGTGCAGCAAAGATGGTGAAGCTCCCCACAGGTGGAGCTGGAGTCCCAGGGAAGTGTAGATGTAGTGATGGGGGAAAGGCACAGGCGGTGTAGGTGCTGGTACCCAGATGTAGCAGTGCTGGAATAACTGTAGGACACCAGAGCATGCAGTTCCAAAGCTTTACTCACAGTCTGCAGGTTTCACAGATGCCTGCCTCCGTGCTGTGTCCTCCGGGTCAGGACCTCAGCCAACCTCTGGGACCAAAATGGAAAGCTCCCTTCCAACACTCCGCCAAGATGTACCTTCCTGAATGTCTCCTTTCTAGCGCTTGTGGGGGAAGCACTCACAGGACCGTGGTTCACTGAAGTGCCTCCTGTCTAACAGATGTTCCTCAGACTTTACTTGTATGGCAGACAGCTGTAGCCTTTTCCTTCTGGCTCCCACACGTCGATGCTGGGGCCTCCGAGCCTTAGTTGGGTACAGAGCATTTATAGCTGCTACTTCCCCCGGTTTCTGCTGCAGGAACGTCAGTGTCCCTACAAACTCGGAGACCGGAATCGGGACCATGCGCTCCAGCTAGGAGTGAGCCTTAATTCTGCTCATCCTCCAGCTCCCCTTCTCACGTCCACACACTTCTCCTTCCCTGCACAGAGTGCCCTAACTTACCTCCTCCCGACCACAGAGAGCAGCGCCTCAGCAGTCAGGTTCAGAGGTCTCCCTGCTAGCCTGGATTGGGAAATGTGTTGTGTGTTGGTTTCACTGCTAGAGAGATCCTTCGTTGCTCCCTAGCTTGACAACACACTCCCTAGGAGGAAGGTAATGCCACATTGGCGACTGTACTCTTGGGGATGCCACAAGTGCACTGAGGCCCAGCCACTGCTGGATGATGCTGCTGGTACATTGACCCAGACCACTACATTCCCCTCGCACTCTACACTGCAAGAATCTGACCCAGAGGAAACTCAGGTTCCCCTTCCCACATACTATACCACCTTACACGGTGACAAAGAGGAAGGTGCAGATGAAAGTGCAGGTTCCTTGAGCAGGTGGGGATGGCATACTCATGGGCGATGGCACTGGCACAGGGCACCGCATAGTACGCAAAAGTGTCTCTGCCGGTGGGAGGGCCTAAACAGCCAAGTGCAGTGAGATGGAAGATGGGGACAACAAGGAGTTCAGAGTAGTGCTGGGATTCCCTAGCAAGGAGACTTATGTAATTGTTTTCAATGTTGGGACAGCAATTTTTGGGGAGCACTATACTCTGGTGAATGATATATGGGGCCCACCATACACTGGAGCATTCCAAAGGTGGACATCAGACACTGGAGCAGCATTTACAGGGCCCATTATACACTAGAGCAGTAGAAATGGGGCCCATTATATATGGAGCATTATTTGGGCCCATAAGACAGTGGAGCTTCATCCATTGGGACCAACATATACTATAGCATTATGTGGAGCTCATCATATACGGTTTGAAACATTATATGGGATCAATGATTCCATATGGAGAAATATATGGGCCTCATTACTCTGTATAGCGCACTAAGCGCTGGCCATAATACTGTGTGGAGTTATATACTGTCCGTTTTTGGAGGTATTGGAGAATTTAAAATGGATATCAGTCATGAGATATAAGAAGTGAAGTATTTTTCATTGTACTATACTGCTATTTCTCTGCCGTATCGGAGCATCATGAGTTGTGGTATGTGTTAAAGGGGCGCTCTTTGGCCCTGGGCCCACGAAAACCTGGAGCCAGCCCTACCCCCCCACAACTGTAGCCAAATAACCCCCATTTTTCAGTGCGTAACTAGTATTATGAAGTAAATTAAGGTTGACAAGCTTAAGTAATAAGAATTGATGCTTTTGGCATTCAAATGGGCACTGTAGGTGTGTTTCCTGTCCTCCTCTCACTGCCGACTTTAATTCCCCATTGACTTACATTGGGTTTCGTGTTTCGGTCGGACCCCCGACTTTTCCCTATAGTCGGCCGATTTTGCTCGACCCGACTTTTGGAAAAGTCGGGTTTCATGAAACGAAACTCGACCCTAAAAAACCAAAAGTCGCTCAACTCTACATATAACTATTATATAAATATAACTGTGATAAAATTAATAACGATCTAGAAATATGAAAAATAGCTTTACCATTGATAGAACTATCTGACACATGAAATATAACGTTAATATCAATAAAACTTTTCATATCAAGTGCAACAGAGTTCAGTGTAATCCAGAACCATGGTATTCTTCTTTTCCTAAGTGCAATATGGGGGAACCCGTCTCAAACCCCCAACATAGGCATTGGGCGTGGCTACAAGGCATAGCTGGTCACCTCGTTGGCCCACTTTTTGGCCACGCCAGACGGTTTTTGTTCTTTGGGCTTTAAAGTGCAAATGTAGAGTACTCACACTCTACACGGACTGAGGTAAAACCAATACGGAGCACATATAGTGCTAACTATTTACAGAGAAGTTATGGTCACTCATTGTCCATGACCACAGTGTTTTTAAACTTTTATGAAGGAACTTAACCAGGTTAACTATTAACTATTACATTTTTTTTTACTATTTTCCGTCATGTTCTATCTCCTCTTACTTCTTCTGCTTCCAGGACAGTGCCTGGGGTCTGCAACTCGCTGGTCAGGAAAGTTCGTGCTCCAGTGCTACATCGGGTAGCACAAGTTGCTCATCTCCCTCCACCTGGGTCTGGGAGGCTTGGGTGCACATTTGAGGCTTTCTGGGGTTGCAGTGCACCTAAAAGGGTCTCCTCGGTCACCGGGGCAGGGGCTATCACTGTACCTGCAGCTGTCGCTTCTCCGGTGCCGGACTCCTCCTCCGCTGGGGTCGGGACTGCGGGTTGCAAGGCCGTCTGCCGCTGGCATCTTCTCTCCCGCAAGGCCTCTTTCCTCTTAGATAGTGCGGTGATTTGTGAGCGCAGGAGCTGGCGGCTCAGCTCCTCCACCTCCGAGCCAAAGAACTCTGGGTCCTTTACTGGCAGCTGGTCCGGGCTTCCATCCCGTTGGCTGGGGGAGTCCTCTGCTTCCACCCCATGCTCCGGGTATCCCCCGCTCGCCATCTTGGGTTCCAGGTTGTTCTCTGTCATGCCCATGTGTTGTTCCCGCTCTCTCCTCCATGGGCAGTTCTTCTTTTTCCTTTTACCGCCATCCCAGATCAGGAGGTGGATCTCACTGGCCGACTGACATGTTCTTAGTGCACAAAAGTATCTACAGTGGGCAGGCATGGTGTTCGTGCCAATCAATAACTCAGCCCACGATGGGAAGCTACAGCACTCCCATTTACATAAACTTGGGGCGTCTTCCACGGTCTTTTTACACAGTCTTAAGGCACGAGACATGGTTTATCGGGTTGGTAGATCCTGTTCATGATGCCAAGTTTGCAGTGCCCCCTACCTCTGGGGTTATTCAGTATCGGGTCGGTCAATTCTTAAAAGAGATGTCACGGCAGCAGTGACCCAGTCCGTAGCCCTGGGCATGCAATGAAAATAAAGAAGATAATGATTTAAGGGAATAAAGATGGGGATGATTCGTGATGCCACCCGTGGTGTTCGGCAAGAAAGGTGATAGCCTATGCTGCAAAAGAGACCACTGGAGCGGTTGTTACAGCTCTCCACGGGTAGAGCTAAGCACCAGGGCAGTTATAGGTGTTAGAGATGATGATGGTGGCTGTGGTGCAAAATCAGGTGACGCTGTAAATACGTCAGAGGACACAGTGGAGTGCAGTCTTCACACTTTTACTCACAGTTCTTCCAGTTACAATTCCCAACCGGGGTGCCAGAACCCCCTTCAGAATTTCCTTCCCTGGCTGTCTCACTGCGTTGGCTTCCTCCTCTTCTGCCCTGCGCCTTCACACACAGTGTCCCAAGCCAGCAGCCCCGGATCCTGACGGGCGATGTGCTCTAGGTCCCCTTGATCCTATCCGGCTGCCTTTTCAGCGAATGTGTATGGATGTGGCTGCAGCACATGCAGATACTGCAACCTCCGGTTAGCTAGCTGAGTCCTTAGTTTCTCCACTAGTCTGGGGCCGGTCCCCTACTGCGACCTGGTCCATTTACATGACTATGGTTGGCATGGATATGGGCCCTACGGGTGGATTCCTCACTACCCGTGCCCCTAGGACCCCTTCTTACTCTCTTCCACTGAAGCTTATCTTTCTGTTCTTCTGTCTTTCCTTTCTCTCCTTCTACTGTCTTCTGGTCTAGGGACAAGCTCCTCACTGCTTAAGTCTCCAGCTCCAACTATCTACACTTTCTCACTGTCCTTCCTTCAGCTCTCCCCCTGCTGCTTTCTCCACTCACACGCTATGCCTAGGTCCTCACGGGCCCTGAGAGGTATAGTGTTGGATGCAAGTGTCTGGGTTCTGGGTAGTACCCCTGTGGCACCCCTGAGGGTTCAGTCACCACAGATGTACTGCACCTCCTCCTGAGGTGTGGTACCCCACCATTCAGGTAAGGTGGAGATACCTGACCACGCTCCAACACCTGAATCCCACACAACATATTAGTGTAGCAAAGCACCCTTTGGTGGCTCCCTGCTTGGAATACGAAGCGTGCTGTGAGGCGGGTGGAGTTTAGTCTGCACTAAAAGAGCGGGAAGGGTTTAGGATTTAGTCAGTCTGACAGAGTCAGAGGAGGAGAGAAGATCCCCTGAGTGGGATGGATGAAGGAAGTGCTGCAGCCGACCTCAGTGACCTGGGTCCGCTGGCACAGGAAAGGAACTTTGATAGAAAGCCTGACTCTCCATAAGAAGGAAAGGATTAGTACGGAATGTGAGGAGAAGAAGAGAACTAAGGATTAGAGTTAGAGGAGAACCCTTCCCAAGTTCTAAGCACAAGGCCGGGGTCTGGTCCCCGAGTTTGTATGGATACTAATGGTGCTGCAGCAGACACCGGAGGAATAGAAGTTGTCACCACTTTATTCCCACACCAGACTTGGGGGCACAAAAGCAACGTAAGAGAGCCGGGACTAGGTAGTAAGGAATCCCCGAAGCAGGCTACAGCTGTCTGCCGTACAAGTAGAGTTCATAGGAATATCTGACAGGAGGAACGCCAGTGTAACTCAGTACTGTGAGTACTTCACTAAAGGCACTAAGAGGGAGATGTTCAGAAAAGGCACATAAGTTGGCGGAGTGTTGGAAAGGAGTACTTCATCTTGTCTGGAAGTTGGCTGAGCTCCTGACCCGGAGGACATGGCATGGATGAGGGCTCTGGTGCCACAACAGACTGTGAGTAAAGCTTTGGAACTACATGCCCTGCTGTCCTCCACTTATTGCTGCGTCAACCTGTCCCGCACTGCGACATCCCCTGTGCCCGACACTACACCATCTAAGTGTCACTTCACCTACTCTGCCCTGGGACTAAAGCCCTGCCTGTGGAGGGCTATAACATCATTGCTGCACCACACAATCTGTGCCAGAGGATCTGTCTGCAGCGTCGGCTTAACACCTTCATTGCCGAAAACCACAGGTGGCGTCACGACTCATTCATTCTAATCATCATAAGCACACTGAACATTCCCCCTTTCACAATGGGTGCCCAGGGCCACGGGCCGGGTCCCAGCTGCCGTGACATCTCCCATTGAAGCTCATCGGGCCCGGTACCGAGTACCCCATGGCCCTGGGAGGGCGACCCAACTTGGCATCACGAACAGGATGTCGAAGCCCGATGCCACCGGGTTCTGTGTGCCTAAGATTTATTGGACTTAAACATTGCTGAAAATGTGCAGAATAACCAAATTCATAGACTGTAAAATGGACTCTAAAAATGGCCGCCGGCACGGAGAAGGGCATGACAATATGGGTGGTCCTAAGAAAAGACCACGAACTGTCCTGGGCCTCCCCTGCCTGAACTTCTATGCAACTGCAACATGGCCCACCCCCCGAGGGGTTCGTATACTGGCCTGGTATGGAGGAGTAGGAAGAAGACACCGCCTTCAGAAGGAAGAGCGAGGGCCGGTGGCGGGAAAAGAGTCTAGACAGGAAGAAGAAGGAAGAGAAAACGCCATGATGGAAGAAGGAGGGAGGCCCGAAAAGCGCAAGGAGGTTGAGCTGAACCTCCCCGGCGCATTGGCTGAAGGCTCCGATCCGGCTTCCACAATGGACCGCCAGCAGCTGGAGGCCGAGATAGCCCAGCTGACACACCGTCTATGGCTGAGGCAGGAGGCGCTCTGGATAATGAACTGGCAGCACGCCCAGGAGGGGCCTACACCATCGGTACCTCCATGTCCGGTACCCTCACCATTGGTACCCACTATCGCTGCTGTCACGCCGGTACCTTCACCCACAGTACCTGCCACCGATGCACAAGACTTCTCGCCGGCAGCACCTGTGAAGCCTGCGGCTGCTGCTGTGCCATTGGCAGTGCCTGTCTCCACCTGCACGCTGCCATCACCGCAGAGTGCAGCCTGTCGGGAGGAGCTCTCGGAGGACCTGGGAGCCGGAGCGGAGGAAGCTGAGCCCCAACCTGGACCTGACGCGGCTGCGCCGGTCCCACCGGAGACCCCTGCGGACCCAGAGCCGCCATCTGCTCCACCGCCGCCTCCGACAGCAAAATGGACTATTCCGGTGGATGTTCCTGTTGTTGATTGCCGTTCTAACCCTGCACCGAAGCCGGAGCAACGCCAGAAGGCCCCAGGTACGTCCACTGTCCCTACACCTGTGAAGGCCTCGGGGTGTGTAGCTGCTGCAGCGTCCGGACAGGTCGTGCTGGACCTTGTCTGGGACCGGGACTCTGAGCCCTGGGGGGAAACACCTGAACCCCTAGCGGTAGTGCCCTTGTCTACAGTGGGTAAAAGCAGATCCCGGGAGGAGGAAGAAGAGACAGAGTCCTTTTGTCAGCAGACCCTCCTCCAGCTGGCAGCCAAGCAGAGAGAGCGGGAACAGCGGAGGCTGGCTGTGCAGGGCCCTGATCTGGACCGGAAGGAAAAGGTCCGTGCCGGTCACTACGGTCCCCGGGACTCAGCCGGATGGGGACAGGTCCTCAATGTGAATAATGAGCGGGGGTTTGGTTTTATCACGGACCCCAAGCAGATTAGTGACCTATTCTTTAGTAGGAGGGATGTGGAGTCACACCTCCGGAAGGGACATCCTGCAAGAGACTTGCAACCGGGGGAATACGTTACTTTTACCCGGCATGAGGGGTTGCGTGGCTGGTACACCATAAACATACGCCAAATCCCCGAAGATTTAATTGTGGCCTATAAGAAAGAGAAGGCCTATGTCCCACCGGCAGGAATACCTCCCACTGTAGTGATCCCACCTGCCAAGGTCAGACAGGCTATATCAACCCCTGTCAGCCACCCTATGGTACAGGTAGTTGCACCTGCTGTACCTCAAGCAGCAATCCACCCAGCTGCCAACAACTCGTCCTATGTGAACCCACAAGCAGGAAGAGGATGCTCACAATTTCTTCCCTGGAAGCAGCCCAAGTCATCAGCTTCCAGTACCCCAGGAGGGGACCACCAACATTAAAGAGCATACCAAAAACTAACTCTGTTACCCAGGGGGTATTTGCACTATTGTGCCTGTTTTTCTATTTTTTGTTATCATGCTGTTTCCCTGTTGATTCCAGTTTTGTTGCCCAGTTTTATTGGCAGCGTTTTTCTTACTGAACTGTGGAGATCATGGACACTGAATGATCCAGAACTTTAATGTACATAGTTGCATCTCTTTATGTGCCCTCTCTTGGATTTACATAGCCCTTTTGGAAATAAGGACTACCTCACTTGGAGCATGGCTCCCATCAAAAGGACACTGCCAGAGATCCCGGCTGGGAGCGGTGTCCAGCACTTACAAGAATTATTGAAGTTTTGATGTAAAGTATTTTATATTGTGCCTTATGAAAGTCTTAATAGTTAGACAACAGCTTTTATATAGAATCTAGTTAATAGCAATGACTATTAGGAATGTTTTAATAAAGAGATGAAGGATTTGAATAAGGATAAAGATTTGAAAAATGCAGGTGACGAACCAGGCATCAGCGGTTGTCACTTAAGGTTAATAATAGAAAGTAGAAAATGTGAAAGAGGAGATGATGAAGAAATATGTTAATGATAATACTTGAAATAGCACTTTGAATTTGGAACTGTAGTAAGATATAGATAGTTAGTTAAAATGTTTGTAACGTTCAAGACTCCGTGCCTCCCACATTGGGAAGTTTAGATATGAACTGTTTATTTAGCATCACAAAATTTTGTATGTTCCTGTATTTGTCCATCTTTGCTTCTTTTACAGCCCGCGGATGTGCTGTGTTTAACGGGGGGGTATGTGGCGCCCCTGAGGATTCAGTCGCCACAGAGGTACTGCACCTGCTCCTGAGGTGTGGCACCCCACCATTCAGGTAAGGTAGAGACACCTGACCACGCTCCAACACCTTCATCCCACACAACATAGCACTGTAGCAAAGCACCCTTTGGTGGCTCCCTGCTTGGAACACGAAGCGTGATGGGAGGCGGGTGGAGTTTAGCCTACACTAAAAGAGCGGGAAGGGTTTAGGATTTAGTCTGACAGAGCCAGAGGAGGAGAGAAGATCCCCTGAGTGGGATGGATGAAGGAAGTGCTGCAGCCGACCTCAGTGACCTGGGTCCGCTGGCACAGGAAAGGAACTTTGATGGAAAGCCTGACTCTCCATAAGAAGGAAAGGATTAGTATGGAACGTGAGGAGAAGAAGAGAACTAAGGATTAGGGTTAGAGGAGAACCCTTCCCAAGTTCTAAGCGCAAGGCCGGGGTCCGGTCCCCGAGTTTGTATGGATACTAATGGTCCTGCAGCAGACACCGGAGGAATAGAAGTTGTCACCACTTTATTCCCACACCAGACTTGGGGGCACAACAGCAACATAAGAGAGCCTGGACTAGGTAGTAAGGAGTCCCCGAAGCAGGCTACAGCTGTCTGCCATACAAGTAGAGTTCATAGGAACATCTGACAGGAGGAACTCCAGTGTAACTCAGTTCTGTGAGTACTTCACTAAAGGCACTAAGAGGGAGATGTTCAGAAAAGGCACATAAGTTGGCGGAGTGTTGGAAAGGAGTACTTCATCTTGCCTGGAAGTTGGCTGAGTTCCTGACCTGGAGGACACGGCACGGATGCGGGCTCTGGTGCCACAACAGACTGTGAGTAAAGCTTTGGAACTACATGCCCTGGTGTCCTCCACTTATTGCTGCGTCAACCTGCCCCGCACTGCTACATCCCCTGCGTCCGACACTACACCATCTAAGTGTCACTTCACCTACTCTGCCCTGGGACTAAAGCCCTGCCTGTGGAGGGCTATAACATCATTGCTGCACCACACCGTCTGTCCCAGAGGATCTGTCTGCAGCGTCGGCTTAACACCTTCATTGCCGAACACCATAGGTGGCGTCACGACTCATTCATTCTAATCATCATAAGCACACTGAACATTCCCCCTTTTACAATGGGCACCCAGGGCCACGGGCCGGGTCCCAGCTGCCGTGACATCTCTCATTGAAGCTCATTGGGCCCGGTACAAAGTACCCCACGGCCCTGGGTGGGCGACCCATCCGGGTGGGCGACCCATCCGGGTGGGCGACCCACCCCCGCGTTACCTGAGAGTGGAGTACCACACCTCTGGATGAGGTGCAGTATCTCTGTGGCAACTGAAGCCCCAGGGGCATCACAAATACACTACAGGACATTTTATCCATTTTTTACTCAGTTCTTTTCTCAGCTCGTCCAGATTAGTCACAGGTACAACACAGGATCCTTCACACATCATAACCTTTCCTTTCCCTGTGTTGTCCTTAACGCCTCCAGGAATATTGCAGGGTCGTACCGTCTCCTCCAGTACCGCAGCACTCTGTTCAGCCTAATCCGCTTCAGGCGTTCCCTGTCCGATTCGCCCTGGACATCTGGGATCGATCTAGCTGTCACCATGTTGATGCTGCCCTGTATTCCTCCACCTCTTTTGTGACCATTAGCTTCTAGGCCCTGGACGAGCTGGGATCTTCTGCTTTAATGTTGCGGGGCACAACTGCCCTGGCCAGGCTCCCAGACCCTTTTCCCTGAGCCCAGGAAGCTCTCTCTCACTTAACCCAGTTGGCCCCTCCTAGTTAACTAAACCCTATTGGTCTATCTTACTCTGTTATGTTCTTTCCTATTGTGCCCCCTCTAGTGGGCTAATCTAAATCCTACAACTAGCTAGATCCTATACTTTTTCCTACATCTTATACAATACACTGCTCAGCATATTAATATTATACATACACAATAATATGGCAGCATTACAAAACATATGATAGAATACATATACAATGTGTGTGTATATACTATATATATATATATATATATATATATATATATATACACACAATGCATTATTCATAACAGAGACATAGAAGCAGGTGCAAGGCAGGCAGGGTATAAACTGTCCTCTGTACCCCCTTATAAATACAGTAAGTACATTTTCTCCTTTCCTTCAAAAGTGGCTGTTAGTAAAAAATAGGAGCAGAAATGAAAGAAGGAATTCTCCAGCGCAGAAGGAAAGGTAAAACGTCACATTTATTCTATACTTGTTAAAAGAAAGACATGTTGGTTACACCAATGAATATTCCAGGGAGTACAATACCAACGCGTTTTGACTAGATAGTCTTTCTGTTAACTAGTACAGAATAAATGTGAAGTTTTATCTTTCCTTCAACGATGGAGAATTCCTTCTATCATTTCTGCTTCAAGAAACACCCAGGGCCAGGGTGGCTCCAAGTGTGGACTTCATTCCTTAACAGGTGCCAGGAATACAGTGAGCTATTTCCCCCTCTACCTTTGTCAAAAATAGGTTTACATTTACAGTGGATATAAAACATCTACACACACCTTTTAAAATGCCATGTTTTTGCCATGTAAAAAATCATACCAAAAACAATGATTTCAGAACTTTTTCCACCTTTAATGCCACCCATAATCTGTACAAATCCATTGAGAAACAAACTGAAACAAACTGGAAAATGAAAAAATAAAACCGAAAGATTGTGATTGAACAAGTGTGAGCACCCTCTTATATTTGGGGCTGTGGTTGTGTCCAGAATTACTCAATCACGTTTAAACTCATGACAAATAGTAGTCAGTACACAGCTGCCAAAATGTAAAGCGATTCTGATTAACCCCATATAAGTTTAGCTGTTCTAAGATTTTCCTGGCATTTTCTTAGTTATATTTTACAGCAAAATCAGCAATCTATAAACAGTTTACAACACAGCAAAGGGATCTCATTGTTGTACAGATTATTTGTGGCACTGAAGAAGGAAAAAGTTCTGAAATCATTCTTCTTGGTATAATTTTTTACATGGCAAATCCTGGCATTTTAACAGGGGTGTGTAGACTTTTTAGATTTGTCTATGTGTACAATCTATAGTATGTACCGATGCACCAAGTTTTTTTCATGTTCTTTACGAAAAATTAAGCACAGGTAGTGCTCATATACTTTCTTATTTAACCATTTTGTATGTTTTGTTTTCATTTTAGTGCAACAGAAATGGATTTGAAACAGAAACAAAAAACCTTAGGTATGCAAGAACAAGGTACAATAAAGCGCTAAAGTGAATATACAGTAATGTTACTATGAAATGATTATCTCACTGACAGCACATATGCTATATTTACAAACTTCAGTAGTGACAAAGAAGATAACTGCAGTTTTGACGCATTTTAACAAGGATTTCATGATTTGCTTTTCTTCACCGTGAATATCAATGTGGTTAATATACTGCATATGACCTCATTACAATTCAACAATGACCTAAAGGATATGCTGCAGTTTTATTGTCTGAAGAGTAAAGCCCCCATTACACATAACGATGTCCCAGCGATCCCACCAACGATCCGACATGATGGGATCGCTGGGACATTGATAGGCTGATCACTGGTGAGCTGTCACAAGACAGCCCCTCCAGCGATCAGGATCAGCGACGCTGGACGCTGGTTTCTAATGTAAGCATCGGGTATCCAGGAGCAGCGCGATTCCTGGATACCTGCTGTTTACCTTGGAAACCAGCGTACACGCTGGTTTCTAATGTAAACATCGGGTATCTAAGAGCCGCACGACTCCTGGATACCGGATGTTTACCTTGGAAACCAGCGTGTACTCCGGTTTCCAAGGTAAACAGCGGGTATACAGGAGTCGCGCTGCTCCTGGATACCCGATGTTTACATTAGTAACCGGCGTCCAGCGTCGCTGATCGCTGGTCTCTCGCTGCCACACGCAGCAATGCGTGCTGGGCAGCGGGAGACCAGCGACCGAAAAATGGCCCAGGACGATGCTACACGATCAGCGATAACCAGCAGGGGGGCCGGTCGCTGATCCCCGTCACACACAGTGATCTCGCTGGCGAGATCGCTGATGCTTCACAAAATCAGCGATCCAGCTAGCGAGATCGCTGTGTGGGCCGGGGCCTTAAGTCATAAGATGCATTCGTCCCAGCTGTAGGCAAGCCAAAGGTAGCCAACATTGTAAGAATTTCTCAAAAGTATACAAATGTATTTGTACATGACTTTGTTAACTGCGCTGACTGGTCATCTAAACAATTTACCATAAATGGCTAACAAAGGCTTTGGACACCTTTGGTGGTAGATTAATGTGTTTTGCTAATGTAAGGGGAGGATAGGACTGTAGTCATGGCAAGAGACACTGAAGCATCTGTGTCCCGACCTTCCCTCACAGAAAACTGTATTACACTTCTCAGCGTACCTGCGTCTCCAGTTTCTAGTCCCCCTGGGTGCTTCACAGGCGGCAATGGCCCCTCTTCCGGGTGACCCCAGAAATGGAGACACAGTCCAGGATAACTGGCACATTCTCTTTACTTAGAACTTCACACCTTATATCCACAGTTGGCACATCATGGAATTCACATTCAACTGCACTTGTTTCCTCATCCTTCCCTATTTCGCTGACGCTTCAGTGCGGCACTGGACCATACCGTCCTAGACTGCTCCCCAGATTCTCCCTGGCCCAACCTCGCCATGATGACAATTCCTTCTGCCTGTTTCGCCCCAGACTCAAAATCATCAGCCACCAGGTTTGGTTGCCTCTGGAAAAGCATCCGGCCCGGCTGTACCATTCTCTTCGATGCTCCAACTTCCTTCAGCTCCTCACTCCAACCGACTCCCTCCCTAAAGGCATCTGCCCAGGCTATGAGTCGCCACATCTTCTTTATCCTGTACTGGCCCACTGCAATGATGCCTAGTGGCTGTGGATAAAATGGGCTGCAGCTACTTAACGTTGCGTGGCTGCCGAGCCATCCTGGGCCTATAGCACATGTGGACACTTTAGGCACCCTGGCCTCATCTAACTAACTTCCCCTCTGCTCTAATCTTATCTCTCGGCTGCCCCTCCTACACTTAACCCTATACTACCCACTAACTAATCTATATACTAGAGTGCCCCCCTCTAGTGTCCAACCAGGAGTACTACACTTTCCCTATACTGTACATGAAAACATAGTAAACATTATTACACTATAGACCCATAGTACATTCGTAGAAGTCGGATTTTCCATAGGTAAAGCCAAGATGAGTAAATATGCCATAGCAGTGCTGTTATATTTGGTATGAATACTCCATGATTTCGAATGCTAAGACTGAGAAAATGCATCAGCTTGGAAAAGCGCAGTTTAAAGCAAAATAAAAGAGATGCAGAGGAGGAAATTTCTGAGCATCAAAACTTTGAGAATGAATTTATAGTGAAATCAAATTCTAAGACAAGTCACCTGGGAACAATTCTTCGTAGCATTTAATGTATCTGAGTATTTAAAGGGCAAGTAAATGTAACATTCTTAACCATTTATATGGTCATGTAGGTAATTAGAAAAAAAAGTATTGATACCTTTCTATTTGCTGTTCAATGAGTTGTTTCATAGAAATCCACAAGCTTACAAATAAGCAAATGAGCGTTAGGTGCTTCATCCCACTCAAAGCACCTAAAGTTTGCCTGCCCAAGTTATTTACCGTACATCCTTAGTGCCTGCCTCCGGTTTTTTGATTGATAGCTGGCTATCTCGCTGATGACAGACGCCTAGCAGGAAATCTTGCCCCAGGTCTTTTTCTGGGAATACAGTGTCAATGAGTGGCACAAGTGCATTAACATACTGAAATCAGCGCCTTCAGGAGAGGACCATACAGTGCAAGCGCGAACTCCACAGTAATTTGAGCAGGCACAAGAGTTTCTGCCAGCAAGACTGCCAGTTATCAATCAAAAGAGAGAGGTAAGCACTTTCGATGTAAATGACTGGGAAAGGCAAACTTCCATTAAGTGCTTTGGGCAGGATGAAGCACCTAACATTTCGTCTGCATATTCATAAAATCATCATTTTTTGTGTAATAATGTAATGGACAGTAAATAGAAATGTATCAATGCATTTAGCTTTCATTGATCTACATGAGCATACAGTTGTGCTCAAAAGTTTACATACCCCGGCAGAATTTTTGCTTTCGTGGCCTTTTTTCAGATAACATGAATGATAATCCCAAAACTTTTTCTCCACTAATGGTTAGTGGTTGGGTGAAGCCATTTATTGTCAAACTACTGTGTTTTATCTTTTTAAATCATAATGATAACTCAAAACATCCAAATGACCCTGATCAAAAGTTCACATACCCCACTGTACAAACAGTTAGAGAGGTTAGACTTGCTGATTATTTTACGGCTACCCGCTTAAATTCTAAATTATGTACTATGCTGATAGCAGGTCAAGTAGGACTAGATTATTTATTGCCAAAAAAGCATATATGAGTTACTCTCACTTAAAGTCATTCAATACTAATTTATTAATACTCTAATGGACACTTTGTAATGGATCTCGCTAAACAGAAATCATGCCATTACTATTGCAATTTGTTGTCTAAATGCTTTTAGTTACATAGTTAGCCACTTATTTTACAAGTCTCATCGTTAAAGCTAAAAATAGAATAATGTTAGTACATCTGGTGGAAATTGTGGCATGCAAATATTTCCATTTTAACGCTTTGAATATCTTATTTAATCCAATGCAATTGCTCCTGACACATGGAAACAGTCATATTTTTAGCTTGGATGCATTCACTCACATATCTGCATTAACAAACTATTATAGGAAGGAAAACATGATGATGTCTGCTACAGAAGAATCAGAACTGTGTCTGTGGCACCCCTGAGGCTCAGTCGCCACAGAGGTACTGCACCTTCTTCTAAGGTGTAGTGCCCCACCGTCCAGGTAAGGTGGGAACTCCTTTCCACGCTCCAACACTCACACCCCACACACCAGGGTAGTTCTGCACAACCACATTGCGGCTCAGTGCTTAGATAGTAGCAAAGCACCTTTGGTGGTTCCCTGCTTGGAACTCTGGACGTGCTGGGAGGTGGGTGGAGTTAGGATAGATAAAAGACTGGGAAGGTTTAAAATTAGAGGTCAGTCCCTCAGGGGGAGTGCATCAGGGAAGTCTGAGAAGGAAGCCACTCGGAGAGGAATGGGGATCCCTGGAAGAAGGGATGGAGGAAGGAGTGCTGCAGCTGCCTCAGTGACCTGAGCCAGCTGGCACGGGAAAGGAAGGAAGGAAGAAGGACACTGATCTGTAACCTAAGCATCCATAAGAAAGAGAGAATAATACGGAACGAAGGAGAATAGAACAGAGAGGATGTGGGTTGGAAGGAAGCACCCTGCCTATAGGTTCTAAGCGCAAGGCCGGGGCCCGGACCCCGAGGTTGTATGGACACTTATGGTTCTGCAGCAGACACCGGTGGAGTAGTTGGCTGTAAATGCACTACTCCCATCTAAGACTTGGGGCACAACAGCATTTGGATAGAGAGCCGGGACTCAGGAGAAGGGAGTCCCCAAAGCAGGCTACAGCTGTCTGCCGTACAAGTAGAGTTCTTGGGAACATCTGATGAGAGGAACTCCAGTGTAACTCAGTACTAGGAGATCGTCACACTTTAAGGCGCTATAGAGGAGACGTTCAGAAAGGTACATGTTGGCGGAGTGTTGGAGGGGAGCCTACCATCTTGCCTGGAGGTTGACTGAGTCTCTGACCCGGAGGACACGGCCCGGAGGCAGGCACCTGTGTGCACTACAGACTGTGAGTAAAGCTTTGGAACTACAAGCCCCGGTGTCCTCCATTCATTATCGCGCTTACACCCTCAGTACCACTACATCTGGGTACCAGCTCCTACACTGCCTGCGCCTCTCCTCATCCATCACAGCTACACTGCCCTGGGGCTACAGCTCCACCTGTGGGGAGCTTCACCATCTTGGCTGCCACACACCACCAGCCCCAGAGAATCTGCATGCAGCGTCGGCTTAACACCTCACTTGCCGAACACCACAGGTGGCGTCACAAACTATTCATTCAAACTAACCACAATACAAATTCCCCCATTACTTGGGCACCCAGGGCCACGGACTGGGTCACTGCTGCTGTGACACATCCCGCTGGCACCGGCCCGGTACCCACAGCCCTGGGAGGGCGACCCAACTCCTCCTGAACATTTGTGGCAAAGTGTCCCCATTTATTCATCAGTGATGACCCTCATTTGTAAACCAAAGTGAAAATGAATGGGGAAAAATCAGAGAGATCCTCAGGCGATTCTTCTTACTCATGATATAAATAACAACGTTCCTTCATAAGACATGCTTGTCAATAGGGATGATAATATCATTTGAAATTAACATTTACCAGCTTCTCTAAAAATTTTCAAAAAATTTTAATTAACACTGCTCCAAAGCCTCCAACTGCTCTGAAAGGGTGTGTATGACACCCTGAGACCTCATAGGACTGTCCCCAACAGTTTTCAAGAACCTTAACATAAACACAGCCTTGGTAACGTCAAAGTGTTTGACCAACCTTATCAAGTATGGCTATGGCAAACCAGGCACAGGTGGTAACAGCCAGCGTAATAAAATAGTTACAATTTATCTGTATTTTTTGTGATCAGGCAGACAGTTCTGTTGCTTCCTGTAAATTGAGGAGAACAACTCAAATTTCTGATGCAGGGGCCTACTGGTAGAATTCACCCGGTTGGGCTTATGGGGCAGTCACAGAGAGATTTTGTGGCACCCCAGGAGTCCAGTTGCCACAGTGGCATTGCCTGCCTCGCGGGGGGGGGTGATGTCATGCCTGAAAGCAAGGAGGAATTCACTGGCCAGATACAACAGCATACAACACTTTCCTACTCCAGACCAGAAGGGGGAGCTCTAAACCCAGTTTCAGGGGAGCTTTCCAGCAAGTTCTGGGCTGGGGTGGAGTTAGTTTAGTCAGTCTGAGGGAGAAAGAGAGGAGAGTGGACGTGAAATGAAGAACCTGAGGAGTGGGGGTGGAATTAAGCTCACCTCAGGGTCATGTGCTAAAGACCGGACACTGGAGTCCGTGGCTGTGTGGGTGCTGAAACCCCGACAGCTAAATCCGGAGGGCAGGGGACTGCAGGTCCCCTGGCCCCACCATAACACCTGAAGGCACAGAAGCAACAGACCAGAGTCGGAGCCACAGTGAAGTAGTGACACCTGCAACAGGCTCAAGCTGCCTGCTATACAGGCAAGAACCAAAGGAACAGAAAAGAGCCAAGGACTGAGCACAGCTTTATGCAGCAAGGATCTTAGCATACAGCACAATAGGGAGGCCTACTCTGAACCCACCTGGCTATATGGATCCCAAACTGCTTCCAGGCTGAACGGATCTACAATACCAGCTGTAATCAGTGCCCTGGACTATATCACAAACTGTGAGAAAAAGAGTGAAGACTGCACTTTGCAGTGTCCTCCCCTTTATTTGCTGCGACACCTGCTCTGTACTACAATCATCATCATCTCTATATATCACACTATAGAGCCCTGGGACTAGCTCCACCTGTGGGGAGCTGTACCAACTCTGCTGCACTACCATCTGCCCCAGTGGTCTCCCCTGCAGTGGCAGCTAACACCTTTGTTGCCGAATACTACAGATGGCGGCACGAGCTACAAACTATAATTTATAAACTTTAATCTCCCTTTCCATCATTTTTATTGGTCCCCCAGGGCCACGGACCGGGTCACTGCTGGTGTGATGCACCCCCTAAGGACCGGCCCAGTACCGAGTGCCCCCACGGCCCTGGCAGGGCACTCCAATTTTCTTTCAGTTTGTATTTCTGCGTGAAGAATTAAAAAAATGTATAATTGAACTGCAGCGGCACTATAACAAATGTGATCAATTACAGCCTCCTATCTCACTCACTATCAGTTGAATGTCTTTATTATTCACTTTCCTTCTCATGTTATACACTAATCCTCCTCACTGCTGTGCCACAACACACACTAATTGTAGAATTTGTTCACTAGTTTATGGCTGTCTCTCCCTATCTCTATGGCTAAGCAATGCAATATGGCGTTCTTTCACTATCCAGATTCACTGCTAAATGACTGCTTCATTTCCTGCTTCAATTTTTATACAGACTATGAGAGTTTTTCTGACTGGATGTGCTGTACCATGTGTCATAGCTGCACCTGAGGTCATGTGAGCCTTCTTAGGGTGATATAGTATTCTGCATTGTGTAAAATGCTTGTTGGCAAATTCAAAAAAATTGACACATGTTGAATTGACATGAAATTGATTTGTTCATCTACACTTGCAATAAATCCTTAAATTGAATTTATTTTTTTAACTCAAAATGTCACATTACGTGAGACCACCATTAAGAATTATTTGTATCCTGCATTAGATATTAATTAAACTGGACCTATTTCTGTGGGCCCCTATGGGAAGGTAAATTGTATTTTAATGTTTACAATAAAAATTATTGAAATGGCAACAACCTATTCTCTAGCATAATAACAACACTGGCTTATACAGGTAACAGTCTAATAAAATGCTAAGTAGCTATGTCATGAACTATGTACAATAATGTGTAACACCTTATTATGGCAATATAAAACAGGTATAAAGTAATCCAGTAACAAAAATAGTCCACACATAGCAAGTCAGTTACTTTACTGCTGAAGGCATATTTATTGAGAACGTTAGCATTGATTGATTTTTCTTGATGGTTTAACTTTATTTTGCTTCAGCAATGAAAGAGAAAATGCTGTGGGGAGCCTTGAGTGCTCTTCGTGTCATGTGGTGCCTTGCTCCGCAGAATGGCTACCTGCATCCTGATGAATTCTTCCAGTCTCCTGAAGTAATGGCAGGTATGTAATGCCTACAAACTGCATGATTGCTTTCAAGCTCTCTTTTTCACTTATGACTAAAGGACACCATACACATTAGACTAATGTTGTCCGAACCTGCCGATATTGATGGGTTCAAACCACAGTCGGACTGGCCATCTGGCAATTCTGGCAAATGCCAGAAGGGCCTGTCTGGTCATGGGCTGCCTTGTCTGCTATGTTGTTAGCAGAATTGGTGTTCTCAAGACACTCATACTGTTAAGAGTTATGAAGGAGCACAAAGTCGCTGACTCCGATAGTTACCCCAGCAAGTCACAGGTATCATTAGAAATATTTGTCTTTTAGTACATCTTGCTTTCCTCCATCCAGGGTAATATAACTAATGTATCCAATCTGGTGCTTGTGGACGGAGTCTGGGCCTGTGTCCTATCAAATACCAGGGCTGAAGATCATCCCCTGTCTGTAACTAGTTTGGACAAAAGTCTAAAGCCCCCGTCTCACATAGCGAGATCGCTAGTGAGATCGCTGTTGTGTCACCGATTTTGTGATGCAATAGCGATCTCGCCTGCGATCTCGCTATGTGTGACACATAGCGGTGATCGGGCCCCTGCTGCGATGTTGTCGCTGATCGTGCTCGAATGTCCTGGGCCATTTTTTGATCACTGGTGTCCCGCTGGCCAGCATGCATCGCTGTGTTTGACAGAGACAGCGACGAACTACCTCACTACTACAGGTCTGAGAGACAGGATCCCAAAGACCGTTGTATCATTCTGTATCATTGCTGCGTCGCTGTTGAGATCTGACTGTTTGACATCTAACCAGCGACCTTCCAAGTGTGACGGTACCATAATGTTTATGGAGGTGCTGGCCAAACGATGGTTGTCTAAGACTGCGGATTGCATTGTTCTCCTGTAGATAAGTTGCCACTAATTTCTTGTGTCAGCCGGAGTCTTTCTCAAAGAAAACACAGGAGTGCTTGGCCAAACAAGCCCTCCTGTGTGCGGAAGAATTGGCTGACAGCTATCTTTATGGCCAACATTAGAAGCTTGCAACAGAAGCTGATCAATGTTCTCCCAGCACTGCCTAGATCTTACATCTGGCTTATAGATATTTCTGCTAATCTAAATAATCATGATTTGATTGATCTGTAGAGATGAGAACATTGATTGTAATAGAATTGAATTTACTATGAATTTCTGCAAAGCTATAGATTCTAAGAAATCAGAATTTTTTGAGATTTCATTCTTGAGATTCCAATCAGCTGCCATTATGCTGGATTCTGATGGTTGGAGGAGGTTAAAAAGTCAATAAAATATTATACTTGTAGAGGGTTGTAGCCAGCCGACTGATGGTTGAGACAAATGTTGAATAGGCATGTCCGATTTTAGACTGCAAATCACATTTTTCTCCCAAAGATAAGCCACTGCTGATGTGTCAGCCGGCGACTTTCTCATAGAGAACACAAAAGTGTTTGGCCGAATGACCCCTCCTTTGTATGGGAGAGTTGAGTGACAGCCATAATTTTGGCCAGCTTTAGAAGCATGTAACAGAAGCTGATTATCGGTGTTTGCCCAGCAGGTTTGACTTCAGGGCTGCCACCAGAAATTTCAGGGCCCCATACTAGCAACATTTTCAGGCCCCCTGGGGACTCCGCGCAGACTCCAC
The DNA here is from genome assembly GCF_039654945.1 of Dendrobates tinctorius. Classification (NCBI taxonomy): domain Eukaryota; kingdom Metazoa; phylum Chordata; class Amphibia; order Anura; family Dendrobatidae; genus Dendrobates; species Dendrobates tinctorius. Next base: position 14,660,775 of record NW_027361728.1, read on the forward strand.
CCCAGCACCACCTTCACCCCTTGAACTTTCCACAGTTCTACAGCCCACTCGTGGAAAGATTCCATTTCTCCACCACATCCTCACCAATCACAAATTAACAGTTCCCATCGAACACCATATCATATACATAGCCATTAATTTTTGTTTCAGCCAAAAGATTTTTTAAGCCACAACCATGACAAGGTAGACTCTTTTGGCTGGGAATGTGTCACATACAAGGGACAAATATTGTCACACCATGACCAGACCACAAATTACCATCACATTGTGACTGAATTATACCATGTACAAGGGAGAAATACTGTCACACTATGACCAGATGACATATTATCACCACGTAGTGACAGAATAATGCTACATACAAGGAGCAAATACCACCACACCGTTTACCAGACCACATAATACCACCACATAGTAATTAAATAATACCACACAAGGAACAAATACCGCCACATCATGACCAGACAGCATATTACAAGCACACAGGTGCCCTGTACATAGTATGCATTGAATAGTGTAAGTGTACAGGTAATACAGTGATCACCGGTGACATTATACATAGGAGCTCTGTATATAGTGTATAGTGTACAGGTAATATAGGGATCACCAGTGACATTATACACAGAAGCCCTGTATATAGTGAATATTGCACAATTAATACAGGAATTACCAGTGATATTACACATAAGAGCTTTGTAAATGGTGTATAGGGTACAAGCAGTGCAAGGATCACCAGTGACATTGTACATGGGATAGTAAAACAACAACCTATGTGAGATAAACTCACTATAATGAAACAACATTGATTCAGGATATTCTCAGAGAAATATAATAAACCTGCTTAAAATATGTGAATCAACCAATGAGAATCAAAAAGATAAAATATCAAATTTTATTATTATTATTATAAAACATGAAAGATAGTGGGAAAAGAAAAGTAAAATCACAAACCACAGTACAGGAAAAATCATTTGTGGGAATGATTAAAAATAATAATAATCTCATATAAATATACTATATAGTGCAAAAACCTAATAGACAAGTATGTCTAGAACTAAAGTGCATAAAGAGCATAGAAAAGAGGGATATAATAAATAAATATATACCAGTAGTCAGTAACCCGTGGCTCCTGTAACTCCAACGTAAGTTTCGCCCAGTGGCTTTTTTAAGGAGTCTCAAGTATCAAGAGTTCTGTATATAGTGTCAGTGTACAGAAAATAAAGTGATCACCCATAATATTATACACAGGAGCTCTGTATATAGTATACAATGTATAGTGTAAGTGTACAGGTAATACACTGACTCACCAGTGACGTCTCTAGTTGAAGTCCTTCATCTTTGCTTTTCTTCTTCAGCCAGCATAGACTGCCATCAATTCTTCCAGCCAGGAGTCGTCTCTTCATAAAATAACACATAGTTATCTACAGTAGATTACCGCTTTCAGAACACATTCCCCACTTTTCCCCACCTTCTACACTATGCAGCTAAATACAGACATGCATCCACCATTAATATATTAGTTATTATGCAACCCACCATTCCAAATATAAATTGTAATCCATCACAGTTCCCCCACTAACTACAAATAGCCACTTTTCATACCCAATAAATATATAAATTAATTAGAACCTGTACTCTTTCTCCCAATACATTACCAGTCACACTCCTGTATCCCCAATGCACCCCACTCTGTACCTTCTGCTCCCCTGATTCATTATACTTACATGCCCCCTTCACCCCAATTCATTATGCAATGTCCTCTCTCTCCCATCCTCAATTAATCCTCTCATTTGGTCTCCCTATTCTTAATACAGCATCATTTCCTCTCCCCAACACTCAGTTCATCATTTACATTCCCCCACTCCCAATTCATCATCATTTGTTGTCCCCCATCCCGCAGTTTCAATACATCATCCTTTACTCTCCCACCCTCAGTTCATTATCATTTGCTGTCCCACATCCCCAGTCTCAATTCAACCTTATTTGCTGCCCCCACCCTCAGTTCATTATCATTTACTGTACTCCATCCTCAATTCATCACTATTTGCTATACCCAGCCCCACCCTCAAGTCATCATTAGCTCTCCTCACACCTCACTTTCAAATTATCATTTGGTATCTGCCGTCCCCACCCTCAATTCATCATCATTTGCTTCCTCAAGCCCATTTAATTCATTTTTATAAAAAAAAAATTACATACTTACCTCTCATACAATCCCCTGCAGCTCCACTTCAGGTGTCCCAGTGAGTGGCGTGCATAAATGCCGCTCGTACACGATGACATCATTGTGGTCGCGCCGTCACCAGCGCATCACAGAAGAGATGGCGGGACTCCCTTGGAGCTGCATGGATGTTCCGTGAAGCTTCAGCTAGGCTCCCTGGGATGAGATGTGTGCCTCCTATGGTGGTTCACCGGTACATAGTGCTTCGTTATACCTGGGGCCCAGTGAGCAGAAGCGCTAGAGGGGGGCCCCTTTTTACTTTTGATCACCAGGTCCCATACAACAGTAAGGGCAGTAAAGCCCTGATGGCAGCCCTGTTTGGATTACACAAATAAATTTTTCTGCTAATGTAAATAAAAATTATTGATTTGATTGATCTGTAAATATGAGTGAATTGATTCACATTCTAAGAATTAATTTTGCTATGAATTTCCCAAAAACTTCAGATTATAAGACATTTGACTTTTTTGAGATTTAATTCTTGAGAATTCACTCAGCCACCATTTTCTTGGATTCTGATTGGAAGGGGTTTAAAAGTCATTAAAATATTATACTTTTTGCAGAAGGTTGAAGGAAGCCCTGTAGATTAATACATTTTTCAATCTACAAATTATTTAAATCATTACCAAAGCAATAAAGTGTGAAATCTGGTAGAGATGGGTGAACCCGTACAGTAAAGTTCAGCGTCCAAACTGAACATCTACTGTTCAGGCACAGACCCCGAACATGAACTTCACCAGAAAGTCTATGTTACTGTTCAGGTTTGGCAAGACTGACAGCTGCGGGCTGCAACCCTCAGCTGTTAGCTTTAGCAAGGTTGGTTAACAAGAATAGAGGGGTCTCCATGCTGTTTTTTAAAAAAATTATTTATATAAATAATTTAAAAAAACAGCATGAGGTTCCCCTACATTTTTGACAACCAGCCTTGCTAAAGCAGACAGCTGGGGCTGGTATCCTCAAGCTGGTAAGGGGCCATGGATATTGTCCCCAGCCTAAAAATAGCAGCCCACAACCTCCCAGAAAAGGCACATCTATTAGATGCGCCAATTCTGGTGCTTTGAGCGGCTCTTCCCACTTGCCCTGTGGCAGTGGCCAGTAGGATTCGTATTTGTGGGGTTGATGTCACCTTTGTATTGTCCAGTGATATCAAGCCCACGGCATAGTAAAGGAGAGACATCTATAAGACGCCTATCCATTGCTAATACTATAGTAATATTGTAAATAAACACACAACAAGACTAAAATCTTATATTTGAAATAAAAAACACACTTTTCCTTTTTATTTAAAAATAACAAGCATAGTTATACTCACCTAACAGCCATTCCATTAAAGCCCTTGTCTCCTGTAATAACACAAAATGATGGGACTGTCCAGGCTGAGAACCACTGAGGAATGACTTTTTCTCACTGTTCTAGCGGTGATCTCACTGGAGGTCCCCGCTAGCACAGTGAGAAAAAGTCAGTCCTCAGTGGTTCTCAGCCTGGACATTCCTATATAACTATAGGATTATTAATGAATAGACATCTTTCAATTAAAGGACTTTATTCTGGCTCTGTGTTTATTTACAATATAACTATAAGATTAGTAATGGATAGGTGCATTATAGATGCCTTTAAATTACTAAGTTGTGGGCTTGATGTCACCGGACAATACAAAGGTGACATCAACCCCACAAATATGAACCCCACTTGCCACCGCCACAGGGCAAGTGGGAAGAGCCAGGCAAAGTGCCAGAGGTGGCACATCTAATAGATGTGCCTTTTCTGAGTATATGTGGGCTGCTATTTTTAGACTGGGGGGGGGCTATATCCATGGCCCCTTACCTGGCTTAGAATACCAGCCCCCAGTTGTCTGCTTTAGCAAGGCTGGTTATCAAAAATGGGGAGGACCCTACGCCATTTATTAAAATGATTTATTTACATAATTTAAAAAAATAGCGTGGGGATCCCTCTATTCTTTATAACCAACCTTCCTAACGCTGATAGCTGAGGGTTGCAGCCCACCCGCAGCTGTCAGTTTTGCCTGGCAGGTTATCAAAAAATATAGGGGAACCTACGTCATTTTTTAAAGAAATTATTTATTGAGAGCACAGGCGCCAGCTGATAAAAACTCCCATCAGCCTCCGCCTGCTCTCACTGTTATTAGCGAAAGTAGGTATAGGCTCATGAGAGAAGTAGTCCCATCAGCCGACACCAGTGACTGGAGGTAAACTTTTTATTACCAATGACAGCTGCTGGGCTCACACTCTCATTTGATTTTACTGCCGATTAGAGGCAGTGTTTGCCGCGCTGTCATACACATGATAGTGTAGCAAACATTGAATGTTCAGGCCCCCCATTCAAATGAATGGGGTCCGGGTTTGGGTTTGGGTCGGAGTACTATTATGGCAGCCGAACTCAAACTTTTTTTTAACAGTTTGGTCGAACCACTGGACTCGAACTTCTAGGGGTATGCCCATCTCTAAACTCTGGTTAAAGAAATGTTTGATATATCTTAATAAAAACTTCACTGTAAATTTTGGGCCAGTACACATAATACAATCCAATCATAAGTTGAATCTTGCTATGATTGCATCTTGCATGTGGCCAACCTTAAGAGTCCAATTTTATAGACTTACTAAATGTATATATGTTTTCTAGGTGACATATTGGATCTGGAAATCTATCGTCCTTGGGAATTTCAATCAGTCTCCCCCTGTAGGACAGTGCTTGTTCCCCTTCTAACATCTGGCACAGCCTTCTGGATTATGAACGTATTTCATATATTTGGGACAGAGATGGCTTCGAATTACAGTTACTTTCTTCTGGTTCTTCCTCGTCTCATCATAACAATCCTTTCCTTCCTATTGGACTATACAGTATATCGGGTAGCATTTTCCTGGGGCTCCAACCCATGGAAGGCATTGGTGCTCCTGGCAATGTCTCCAGTTACACTAGTATTCTACACTAGAACAATCAGCAATGCTGTTGAGGGTGTGCTGTTTGCTATTCTCCTGCTACTTATATCACCTCTTGAAAGAAGCCCTGTATTGAATTCTGGTAAAACAAAATCTTATCATTTTATTGGCCTGGTCTTGACAGTTGGCTTTTTTAACAGACCCACTTTTCTTTGTTTCGCTTTTGTGCCAATATTATACTGGGCTGACAAAAGCGACAGTCACAAGACCTATTTTTCCCCGACATCTATTATTCTTGCTGTATTGAAGACCATGCCAAGTGTCATCCTCTGCACAGTCTTATTTATAGCTGCAGACACCATATACTACACTGGACATTGGCCGCTTTCTATGAATGGCAAAGAAGGTTTCATTGAGCAGCTAGTGAAAAACACAATTCTAACACCTATTAATTTCCTGCAATACAACATGAACCCTGAAAATCTTGCTGAGCATGGGATTCACCCCCGAGTAACTCACATGGCAGTAAATGGTTTTATGCTTTTTGGACTGCTTCATCTGTCCGCTGTGTGCACTGGTGTGACCATATTAAAAAACAAGATATGGAGTAACTCTGATAAAAGTCCCAATGAAAAGCCTTCTCCTCAGCCAACCAGCTTACTGTTAATATTTTACTTTGCACCGCTAATGTGTCTCTCATTTTTTAGCCACCAGGAACCTCGCTTCCTAATCCCCCTGTTAGTACCATTGGTATTATTAGTTTCCAATTATAATAGCACAATGAAAACAAAATGTGTTATCATCTTGTTTAATATCACTGGAGCCTTTTTCTTTGGCTGTTTCCATCAAGCTGGAATAATTCCCGGCTTGTTCTGCATCCAACAAATTGTGCAGTCTAATTCCGCCTCTGGCAACATGTCATACCGCTACTCTGTCCTCTTCACACACACATACATGCCCCCTCTGTACTTGCTGAACCTAAAGAAAGGACAAACAGCGGTGAATATTATTGACGTTGCTGGCTGCACAGAAGATATCATGTGCCAAACATTTAGAGACTTACAAGTAGAACTTTCAGTCAGAAATGCACAAGAGCTGGGGAAGACAGTGCACCATTTGATAGCCGTATTCCCTGGCACTATTAAACCAGTTGTGGAGAGTTGCGGTCTAGCTTTTAAAGATGAAGCCTTGTTCACACCACATCTCACTATGGAGGATCCACTCAAAATGTCTCATTTGTTCACAGGCAGTTTAAAAAGTCACTTATCTCTGCACGTAGTTGAGGTCGATGTGGGGACAACAAGGGGGTAGCATTGAGCAGGGTTTTGCACTTGCCCCCAAGATTAAAAACAATGATTTTATAGAAACTGTCCAATCCTACTCTAGAATGATTTCAAATGAAATCTCTTTTCTGGCAGTGGTTGGTATTTGGTAATCAAATCATCACAGTATTCTATTAAAGGGATTTTTCAGGTTTAGGACACAGATAATTTTAATAATAATAATAATTTTATTTCTATAGTGCCAAAATATTCTGCAGCACTTTACATTATAGAGGGGACTTGTACAGACAATAGACATTACAGCATAGCATAGCAATAAACACATAGATCAAAACAGATACCAAGAGGAATGAAGGCCCTGCTCACAAGCTTACAATCTATAAGGGAAAAGGGGAGACACGAAAGGTGGATGGTAACAATTGCTTTTATTTTATGGTTTGGACCTTACTTAGTGTAAGAATTCGGTGTTCCTGTTGCTGCATGAACCAGTTAACAGTCTAAATATGTAACAGTACAGACACAGAGGGCTATTAAATGCAAAAAGCATGTGAGAACATGATGCGAGGAACCTGGTTATGGTAAAAAATTTAGAAATGAGCCACACAGGGATATTTAAGTTAATGCGCTGAGGTGGTAGGCCAGTCTGAACAAATGAGTTTTTAAGGCACGCTTAAAACTGTGGGGTTTGGGGATTAATCGTACAAGCCTGGGTAGTGCATTCCAAAGAATTGTCGCGGCTCGTGAAAAGTCTGGGAGACAGGAGTGGGAGGTTCTGATTAATGAGGATGTTAACCTCAGGTCATTAGCAGAACGGAGGGCACGGGTAGGGTGGTAGGCTGTCCCTGGGATAGATCATCAATATCAGAATTGTAGTGGTCTGACACCCGGCACACCCACCGACCAGGTGCTTGCTTTTATGAGGCAGTTGGATGTAGAGAGTGAACACAGCTGGCACAGCACAGTTCTGACCAATGAGTAGCGAATGTTCTCGAATACTCCAGCTGATCTGGTCCTTTGACATGAGGGCAGCTACTACATAGTGAACTAAGCAGTTATGCTCTGATTCTGCACACTGTGTACATCTAGTCACCAACAGAGCTGCAAACCAATAGAGTTAATAATTGGTGCGGGTGTCGGACCCACGACCATCTGATATTGCTGACCTATCCTAAAGACTATCCTAGGATGTTATCCTAAAGACTCATAAGTATAAGTTATCAATATCATGACCAGTATTGCGTGGTGGCGGAAGCACTGCCAAGCCACAAATACTGTTGTGGCTTAGATATGTGGTACTGAATAGCCAGGCAGAATGGGTGTTCGTTGACCAACCGGCCAGTACCTGCTAAAACTCCCTGCAAATTTCTAAGAGTTACCAGTAGAGTTGAGCGAAACGGGTCGAAAAAATTTCAAAAGTCGCCGACTTTTGGCAAAGTCGGGTTTCATGAAACGAAACCCGACCCTAGGATGAGGTCGGCCACGAGGTCGGCGACTTACGCGCCAAAGTCGCGTTTCAAAAGTTTGTTTTGCGCTCTTTTTCAGCCAATCAGGATCCACGGACACTGTGGGCAACGTGATGACATAGGCAGGGGTCACCACCATCTTTCAGAAGGGCATGCAAGTGATTGGCTTGCTTTGGTGGGCGTCACAGGGGGTATAAAAGGGCGTGCACGCCGACCGCCATCTTACTTCTGCCGATCTCAGTATAGGGAGAAGTTGCTGCTGATTCTGTAGGGAGAGCGTTAGGCAGGGAAGAAGACAAAAAAACTGCTTCTGCTGCTAGCGATTTGGCCTGCACAACACACCAGTCACTGTGTGTGCAGTGCAAGGGGAGGCTATATAGTGGTGTATCAGTGGTGTTGGTTGTTGGGCTGCCTTCTAAGGCTTCCTGACATTCCTGCATTGCTGTTTACCCACTGCTCCGCAAACTGCTTTTTTAAAAGCAATCCCAATTTTTTTTTTTTGTCCTGCTGAGAAGAAAAAAAAACTGCTTCTGCTGCTAGCAATTTGGCCTGCACAACACACCAGTCACTGTGTGTGCAGTGCAAGGGGAGGCTATATTGTGGTGTATCAGTGGTGTTGGTTGTTGGGCTGCCTTTTAAGGCTTCCTGACAGGCTGGCATTGCTGTTTACCCACTGCTCTGCAAACTGCTTTTTTAAAAGCAATCCAATCTCCCTTATCCTCTAGTCACTTTTGTCACAGCTGTGCCATCGAGCCTGTCACATAGTGCTCAGATATTCATTGGGCCTCACACAATCCAAAAGTGTCCAGTGTCCAAAAGTGTGTGCAGAGATTCAAAATCTCCCTTATCGTCTAGTCACTTTTGTCACAGCTGTGCCATCGAGCCTGTCACATAGCGCTCAGATATTCATTGGGCCTCACACAATCCAAAAGTGTCCAGTGTCCAAAAGTGTGTGCAGAGATTCAAAATCTCCCTTATCCTCTAGTCACTTTTGTCACAGCTGTGCCATCGAGCCTGTCACATAGCGCTCAGATATTCATTGGGCCTCACACAATCCAAAAGTGTCCAGTGTCCAAAAGTGTGTGCAGAGATTCAAAATCTCCCTTATCCTCTAGTCACTTTTGTCACAGCTGTGCCATCGAGCCTGTCACATAGCGCTCAGATATTCATTGGGCCTCACACAATCCAAAAGTGTCCAGTGTCCAAAAGTGTGTGCAGAGATTCAAAATCTCCCTTATCCTCTAGTCACTTTTGTCACAGCTGTGCCATCGAGCCTGTCACATAGCGCTCAGATATTCATTGGGCCTCACACAATCCAAAAGTGTCCAGTGTCCACAAGTGTGTGCAGAAATTCAAAATCTCCCCTGTCCTATAGACACCTTGTACCTTGTTTTACATTACTATATAGTTTGTTGGATTTTGTCTACATTTCTACCAAAAATGAGGAAGGCTGGTGGAAGAGGCCGTGGAATTGGGCGGGGGTTGGCAGCTGGTAATGATGGTGTTGGTGGTGGATCTGATGGTAGTGGCAAGAGCAAAATAGGACCGAATGCAGGAGGTGTTGAGCCTGCGTCATCGTCTGGCTACATAAGGCCTCGAACGCTTAGTTTTCTAGGAGTTGGCAAACCGCTTTTAAAGCCAGAGCATCAGGAAAAAGTTTTGTCTTACATTGCTGACTCAGCCTCCAGCTCTATCGCCTCCTCTTCTTCAGTTGTAAAAAGTAAAAGCACTGAGTTGTCATTGGAGGCTCATGTTCATGAACCACACCTTTCCTTGTGTCCTTCACCCCAACCAAGATTGAAGGATGACGCAGGCCATACTACTGATTACTCCATGGAGCTGTTTTCACATACCATGCCTGGATTATCAAGTCAAATGGTGAATTACCCAGGCCAAGATGAATCTGACATGGAGTGCACTGATGCACAGCCGCTGATGGATGATTCTGCTGGTACATTCACTCAGAGCACTACATTGTCCTCGCAGTGTACAGAGCCAGATTCTGACCCTGATGAGACTCAGGTGCCCCTTCCCGCACACTATACCACCATACACGGTGACACAGAGGAAGGTGCACATGACATAGAAGAGGAGGTGATGGATGACCCAGTTGTTGACCCAGATTGGCATCCATTGGGGGAAGAGGGTGCTGCTTCCAATAGCTCAGATGAGGAGCATCCACAGCAGACATCGACATCGCAACAGCTGTTATCTGGCAGGCCCGGAGCACTCCAAAGACAGGTTCCAAACATCAAAAGAGTTGCTGGACAGCTTGTCCAGAGGGTCAAAAGATCACAGCGTGCTAGGCCGCAAAATGTCTGCCAAAGTAGGAAGAGTGCAGTGTGGCACTTTTTTGAACAAAATCCTCATGATCAGGCCAAGGTTATCTGTAAGAAGTGCGCAAAGACCTTTAGCCGAGGGAAAAATCTGAAAAATTTGAATACCAGTTGCATGCTTAGACATTTAACCAGCATGCACTTGCAAGCGTGGACACAACACCAAACCTCAAGTGCCACATGTGCAACTGATCACAACGAAGGTAGTCAGCAACGCTACATTGTTTCCCCCACTGTAAGCCCACCGGTTAGCACAGCAGCAAATGTTGAGGTGTCGTTGCAAGGCCACAGCAGTCAGGGAATCCCACTGTTATATCAACGAAAGACTGATTCTAGGCCATCAGAAAGAACACCAACTCCATCACCATCATCAACCCTCTCTCAGTCCACCGCTACTTCCACCATATGCAGCTCTCAAGTCCAGCTCACCCTCCCAGACACTATGAGTAGGTCAAGAAAGTACTCAGTCTCTCATCCGCGTACACTGGGTTTGAACGCCCACATTGCCAAACTAATCTCGTTTGAGATGATGCCCTTCCGGTTGGTGGAAAGCACAGCTTTCCGCAAACTCATGGCCTATGCAGTACCACGCTATGACCTACCCAGTTGCCACTTCTTCTCTCGCAAAGCCATCCCAGCCCTCCACCATCATGTGAAAGACTGCATTGTCCATGCACTCAAGCAGTCAGTGAGTGGAAAGGTGCACCTCACAACTGATGCATGGTCCAGTCGGCATGGCCAGGGCCGTTACGTGTCCATCACTGCGCACTGGGTTAATGTGGTGGATGCAGGGTCCACAGGGGACAGCGGTGGTGGGACAGTGCTGCCTAGCCCACGGTATAGGAAACAGTTGGCTGTAGGCGTTCGACCCTCCTCCTCCTCCTCCTCCTCCAGAAGCGAAAGCTCGTCCACAGAGCGCAGTCGTACGAGCACTCCATCTGCAGCTGCCACTGTTGCACACGATGTGTCCCCCTATCGAGCAGCTAGTGGAAAGCGTCAGCAGGCTGTGTTGCAGATGATGTGTTTGGGCAACAGACACACCGCCGAGGTGCTGGCCGAGTACTTGAAGCGACAAACTGAGTCATGGCTGGGCAGTGTACATCTTGAGGCAGGCAAGGTAGTTAGTGATAACGGCCGTAATTTTGTGGCAGCCATAGCCCTTTCAAAACTCAGCCATATACCTTGCTTGGCTCACACCTTGAACCTGGTGGTGCAGTGCTTCCTCAAAAATTATCCAGAGTTAACAGCCCTGCTCCAGAAGGTGCGAAGACTGTGCGCGCACATCCGCCGGTCGCCTGTATAATCCGTTCGTATGCAGAAGCTGCAGCGATTGCTCCACCTTCCCAACCACCGCCTCATTATCGACATTGCAACAAGGTGGAACTCCACCCTGCACATGGTGGAGCGGCTGTGCGAGCAGAGGCAGGCCATAATGCATTTGTGGGAGGATACACGGCCAGGCACTTTGAGAGCAGACATGGAGTTGACAGGTGTGCAGTGGTCGAAGCTGAAAGACCTCTGTAAAGTCCTTCAGTGTTTTGAGGAATGCACACAGCTGGTAAGCGCAGACGACGCCATCCTAAGCATGAGCATCCCACTTATGCGTCTGCTCATGCAAACTTTGACGCACCTTAAGGAGCAGGCGTCTGCAGCCAATGTTGATGAGGAGGAAGAGGAGGAGGGAATCCTTGATGACATTCAGCCATTGTCTGCTCAGGGACCTCTCCTGGACGAGGTGGAGGAAGAAGAGGAGGAGGAGGAGGATGATGGGGATGATTACTTAGGGGAGGAGGATGCATCTCGTGGGGCAAGTGAAAATGTTGGCGTGGCAAGGTCTGGTACAGGGTTTGTGCGTGACTGGAGGGATGTGGATTTGCCAGAAAGTGCTCCTCCAACCAGCACTCGCAGTGCATCATTGACACCGGGAACATTGGCCCACATGTCAGATTATGCCTTGCAGATCCTAAAAAGGGACCCACGCATTGCCAAAATGATGAACGATGACGACTACTGGTTGGCCAGCATCCTGGATCCACGCTATAAAGGCAAATTACAAAACATCATGCCACAGGAGAACCTTGACCTAATATTGGCTAATAAACAAGCAACTCTGGTAAATCGGTTGCTTGAGGCATTCCCAGCACACAGCAGCGGTGATGGTTCTCACACGAGCCGTACGGGCCGGGGGCAGCTTGGCAGAGGTGTTCGTGGTGCACACAGCAGAAGTGGCGTTGGAGACAGGGGTTTCATGACAATGTTGTGGACTGATTTTTCAAGTACCGCTCACACAACTGGTAATACTGCATCGATGGAAAGTGACAGGAGACAGCAGTTGTCAACTATGGTTACAAACTACTTTTCCTCCCATATCGATGTTCTCCCACACAGGTCATTCCCCTTTGACTATTGGGCCGCTAAACTGGACACCTGGCCTGAATTGGCACAATATGCCTTACAGGAGCTCGCTTGCCCAGCTGCAAGTGTGCTATCGGAAAGAGTCTTCAGTGCAGCTGGATCAATCCTGACAGAAAAAAGGACCCGTCTGTCAACCCAAAATGTGGATGATCTAACCTTCATTAAAATGAACCACGCATGGGTTTCCAAGGATTTTGTCCCACCTTCCTCTGATGACACATAGGGTGACAGAAAAATGTCTTGCTTTGGTCCACCTCTTCCTGGGACTTGACCTATTTCACCTTTTGCATCAGCTGAATGTCCAACATCAACATATGCCACTTTCTAAAACTCCCTAACTGTGCTGCCTCCCCCCCCATGGCCGGGGTCACCACCTAGCGCACGACACCGTGCGAGTGCCGTTGCCCTGGACAGGTGGGTAGGCCGACTCTTGGGCGCGGGCACTGGTACAGGGTCCTTCATAGTGCAATCAAGTGTCTCTGACGGTGGTGGTGCACACCCGCCGTCAGACACACCGCCGTACTATGAGGGGCCCAGTGCCAGTACTGACGCCCACGAGTGGGCCCCCTTGCTTGGGCAGGGCCCCAGCATTTGCAATGTTTACCTCTCCCTGCTCCTCCGCTGTGTAGTCTGGGCCGTCAAATCCATACTGTGCCTGACACCGTCTGAGCCTGCCTCCTGAGACATATATTTTGAATGTGTACGCTATCCATACATGTTATCCGGGGAAACGGTACCCTTTCTAACCTTTGTGCAATCACGTGCAATCCATACTGGGCCTAACACCGTCTGAGCCTGCCTCCTGAGACATATATTTTGAATGTGTACGCTATCCATACATGTTATCCGGGGATACGGTACCCTTTCTAACCTTTGTGCAATCACGTGCAATTCATACTGGGCCTAACACCGTCTGAGCCTGCCTCCTGAGACATATATTTTGAATGTGTACGCTATCCATACATATTATCCGGGGATACGGTACCCTTTCTAACCTTTGTGCAATCACGTGCAATCCATACTGGGCCTAACACCATCTGAGCCTGCCTCCTGAGACATATATTTTGAATGTGTACGCTATCCATACATGTTATCCGGGGATACGGTACCCTTTCTAACCTTTGTGCAATCACGTGCAATCCATACTGGGCCTAACACCGTCTGAGCCTGCCTCCTGAGACATATATTTTGAATGTGTACGCTATCCATACATGTTATCCGGGGATACGGTACCCTTTCTAACCTTTGTGCAATCACGTGCAATCCATACTGGGCCTAACACCGTCTGAGCCTGCCTCCTGAGACATATTTTGAATGCGTACGCTATCCATACGTGTTATCCGGGGATACGGTACCCTTTCTAACCTTTGTGCAATCACGTGCAATCCATACTGGGCCTAACACCGTCTGAGCCTGCCTCCTGAGACATATATTTTGAATGTGTACGCTATCCATACATGTTATCCGGGGATACGGTACCCTTTCTAACCTTTGTGCAATCACGTGCAATCCATACTGGGCCTAACACCGTCTGAGCCTGCCTCCTGAGACATATATTTTGAATGTGTACGCTATCCATACATGTTATCCGGGGATACGGTACCCTTTCTAACCTTTGTGCAATCACGTGCAATCCATACTGGGCCTAACACCGTCTGAGCCTGCCTCCTGAGACATATATTTTGAATGTGTACGCTATCCATACATGTTATCCGGGGATACGGTACCCTTTCTAACCTTTGTGCAATCACGTGCAATCCATACTGGGCCTAACACCGTCTGAGCCTGCCTCCTGAGACATATATTTTGAATGTGTACGCTATCCATACATGTTATCTGGGGATACGGTACCCTTTCTCACCTTTGTGCAATCACGTGTAATCCATACTGGGCGTGAGAACGGCTGGCGAGCCGTTAAGCAAGCTACAGCACCTGTGGTTTGCACACGTAAGTTTTTCATTTTTTCAGGAATGACGGTTAGGCCTAATTCCGGAACTGCAGTTGACCTGCACTTACTGGGAAATCATTGTTCGCGGGTAATAATTGTAATCAGTGATCCCCATCACTAACATTGTTCAGCGGGTTATCTGCACCTGTAAGCGACAAACGCTGGCCTTTTCAGTGTAGCGCACATGCAGCCACGGACATGTAAGGGCATGACACACCAGTTATTGGCCAATCTCATGTGCCAGAGCGTCACGTGTCCCTCTAGTAAGCCGGACTCGGACCGCGGGGCATGACAGAGTCTCATTCGTTAACGGAATTAAGCTTGCAATGTGTGCATCTGTTCTGTAGCTGGCATGGTTGAGGTTTCCCAGGTGGAGTCGAATTTAACCGTAGGCTCCACTCCTGGTGGTGCCCTTCTGGACATTCCTTTAAGGTTCAGCTTTGCAACCATACTGCCCACGTAAAACAAACACTTTGCCTTCATGAACGCTGTTTGGAGGGTCATGACTCGTGGGAATAACGCCGCCCAATCAGTTAACCTGCTAGAGAGATCCTTCGTTGCTCCCAAGCATGACATCACACTCCCTAGGAAGAAGGTAATGCCACTGTGGCGACCGTACTCCTGGGGGCGACACAAGTGCACTGATGCCCAGCCACTGCTCGATGAATCTGCTGGTACATTGACCCAGACAACTACATTCCCCTCGCACGCTACACGACCTGAATCTGACCCTGATGAAACTCAGGTTACCCTTCCCATATACAGTTCCATCTTACACGGTGACAAAGAGGAAGCTGCAGATGAAAGTGCAGGTTCGGCCCACCCGCCATCAGACACACCACCGTACTATCAGGGGCCCTGTGCCAGTGCCGTCGCCAACGAGTGGGCCCCCCCCCTGCTTGCTCAGGATCACAGCACTTGCAAAGTTGAAATACTGTGCAGTGAGATGGAAGATGGGGACGACGAGGAATCCAGACAAGTACAGGGATTCCCTAGCGAGGAGACTTATTTGATTGTTTTCAATGTTGGGACAGCAATTTTTGGGGAGCACTATACTCTGGAGAATGATAGATGGGGCCCACCATACACTGGAACATTCCAAAGGTGGACATCAGACACTGGAGCAGCATTTACAGGGCCCATTATACACTAGAGCATTAGAAATGGGGCCCATTATGTTTGGAGCATTATTTGGGCCCATAAGACAGTGGAGCTTCATCCATGGGGACCAACATATACTGTAGCATTATGTGGAGCTCATCATATACTGTTTCAAACATTATATGGGACCAATGATTCTGTATGGAGAAATAGATGGGCCTCGTCATGAGATGTAAAAAGTGAGGTATTTTTCATTGTACTATACCGCTATTTCTCTGCCGTATCGGAGCATGATGAGTTGTGGTATGTGTTAAAGGGGCGCTCTTTCGCCCAGGGCACATGAAAACCTGCAGCCAGCCCTCCCCCCCCACAACTTTAGCCAAATAACCCCCATTTTTCAGTGCGTAACTTGTATTATGAAGTTAATTAAGGTTGACAAGCTTAAGTAAGAAGAATTGATGCTTTTGGCATTCAAATGGGCACTGTAGGTGTGTTTCCTGTCCTCCTCTCACTGCCGACTTTTATTCCCCATTGACTTACATTGGGTTTCGTGTTTCGGGACGACCCCGACTTTTCCCTATAATCGGACGATCTTGCTCGACCCGACTTTTGGAAAAGTCGGGTTTCACGAAACGAAACGCGACCCTAAAAAACCAAAAGTCGCTCATCTCTAGTTACCAGTAATTGCTAGGTTTTCTTCTGGTTCACTGGTGCTATTCTTGATGCTTTTATCCTCTATCTGACTAACTTGGGTCCCTGATCACATTTGTCTTATTATCCCGCCTAATTTGGACGCCAGAGAGCCTGACTTTGCCAACTCTGATCACCTGGTATCTGACTCATATTGTTTCCTTGACTTCGATTTTGTGTACCGATTTTGTCTCTACTCATGCTGACCCAGCTTTCGTTGATAATTCCTACTTCAGGATCGCTACTCTGGCCAGCGGCTACTCCTCAGATAAAACCCAGATGACCTAGTAAGTCCAGATCCCTGTATAGGGGTAAGGCCAGGATTCCTCTCAGAAATGTTAGATGAAGTGGCCAGTGCTAAGTACGTCTGAGGTTGTCTTTTTGAGCGGATGGCCTATGAGAAACCAAACACTGGTATAGCATTTACAATTGTAAAGTTTATATATAGATATTAACCACAAACTATGTATAAAGGTGCTCAGCCATAATAATGATAACCTGCAAGTACAGGTGCATCTCACAAAATTAGAATATCATCAAACAGTTAATTTATTTCAGTTCTTCAATACAAAAAGTGAAACTTGTATATTATATAGAGTCATTACAAACAGAGTGATCTATTTCAAGTG
This sequence comes from Dendrobates tinctorius, assembly GCF_039654945.1. Lineage (NCBI taxonomy): Eukaryota > Metazoa > Chordata > Amphibia > Anura > Dendrobatidae > Dendrobates > Dendrobates tinctorius. Next base: position 14,677,758 of record NW_027361728.1, read on the forward strand.
TTTATTTCTGTTAATGTTGATGATTATGGCTTACAGCCTATGAAAGCCCAAAAGTCATTATCTCAGTAAATTAGAATACTTTATAATACCAGCTTGAAAAATGATTTTACAATCCGAAACGTTGATATATATATATACAGATCATGTCACTATTATACAACATATAGATCAAGAGTGTCGCATAAACAAAAAATAAAATCCAAAATATTTTACTTCAGGATATAAAACATAACAAACATGACAAATATAAAAGGGTTCGCCTCAAACCAAATAACACATAGACGGGGAGTAAGGCCAGTAAGTCTAACCTCTATTGTTGGTAACATTTTTGAAGGGTTTCTGAGGGATATTATTCTGGATTATCTCAATGTGAATAACTCTTTAACTCCATATCAGCATGGGTTTGTGAGGAATCTCTCCTGTCAAACCAATCTAATCAGTTTTAATGAAGAGGTAAGCTGTAAACTGGACCAACGTGAGTCATTGGACCTGGTATATCTTGATTTTTTGTTGGCAGCGGATTATTCAGGATACTGTCCAAGCGTGTGACAACAGAGCTTCTTTATTCAGGAACAATCCGGAACAATATGCTTAATAGGTTAGGAATAAATTATTTGTGTGTCTATATCTGTGCAGTATCTACAGCAGGCTGCTTCTCTCATACATAGACACAGGAAAACAGGAAACACATTCACATGCTCGCCCTATGTGAGCCTCTGGGAGTTTATTTTTGTTCTAACTTTATGAACAGCATACAAATCTAGCAATTAAACTCTCATAGACAGGAATGGAGTTGTTGCACCAAACAGATTCCAATACCCCCACTCAGCAACTACTTATCCTGTTAGTCCCATTGTGGTTCTGGAGTCCACAAACTAGGCTCTTGCTAATGGCTTTGTCATACCATCAGCTATCATCTTGCCAGACTCGCAATACACAAACTCGAGTACACCACGTTCCACTAAGTCACATAACTGTTGAAGTATTACTGTATTACATCAAAGTGCTGAGTCCTTGCAGTAATCTACTAATCTTCTCACTGTTGGCAAGTTTAATGCATTCTTGGTTGTCCTTATAGATAATTGTTGGTTGATCTAGTGGCTTGCCGCCATTTTCCAAAAGTTGTTTCAACCAAATTAATTCTTGACTTGCATAAGCAGCAGACATATATTCTGCTTCTGTAGAAGATAATGTGACTGACACTTGCTTTCTGCTGGACCAAGAAATTTAATTTTCTTCTAACTTGAACAAGTAACCACTTGTTGATTTCCGATCACTGGAATCTCCAGCCCAACTGCATCCACATAACCTCGGAGAGTAAGATCTCCTGATGCAGATATCTTAAGTTTTAGCCTTTGAGTTTCTTTAAGATATTGAAGAATTCTCTTAATTGCATTCTAGTCTCTTTGGCGTGGCTTGCTTACATGTCGGCAGAGAATTATGACAGTTGCTTGATATCCGGTTGAGTTGTGGTTGTTATGTACAGAAGCGGCCCAACTGCTTGTCTGTAACTCTCATTGCTGGGTAGCAGATCTTCTTCTCCTTCCAACTTTAACTAGGACGGATCCATTGGTGTTGATGCACCTTGGGCTTCTGACATTCAAACTGGTTTAGTATTGCGTAAATTTTATAACTTTGGTTGAGAAGAAACTCCCATCTTCCTCTCTCTGGATTTGGATTCCCAAATAATATGTCACATTTCCAAGGTCCTTAGTCTTAAAGTGCTGGTTGAGAATTTCACCTGGCTTTACAATTTCTTTTTCATTTTGATGAGACATGATCACATTGTCTACATATAGGAGAACATACATCCACTCTTTAGCTACATTTTTCATATACAAACATGGATCAGCTTGAGATCTTGTAAATACTTCATTCATCAAAACTTTGTTCATTTTCGAGTTCCATGCTCTTGCCGACTGCTTAAGTCCATAGAGAGATTTTTGCATTTTACAAACAAGGTGCTCTTCACCCTTTTTAATATATTCCTCAGGTTGGCTCATGTGCAACTCTTCTTCAATGTCACATGTAGGAAGGCTGTTTTGATGTCAAAATGTCTCACTGTCATCTCTTGAACTGTAGCTACTGACATTAAAGTTCTGAATGTGGTTTCCTTTGCAAATGGTGAAAATGTAGCATCATAATCTTCACTATACTTTTGCGAGTACCCTCTTGTGACCAATCTTGCCTTAAAGGGAACCTGTCACCCCCCAGGGCCAATTAAAGTAAATAGGTCGGAAAGAGGCAGAGGGAGATGGGGACAGGTGCACCATACACACTGCGGGGCGGGATCTGGGGCCTCCGCTACACGCAGGTGCGATATCCTTACATCATCACCTGATGTAAGTTCCCGGGCAGCGCGCACGGTGCAGGCCTGAGATATGTTTGCAGAGCACAGGCACCAGTCACGTAACGAGGAACAGAGGAGGCGGCACAAAGAGGCAAGACGGGGATGATGGACGTCAGTGAGGCGGTTGAGACAGGGAGAAAACATACCCATGACGCAATAGAGGTATGGCGGACAATTTATAAAAGTCTTTATTTCAGCATTCCTAGGGATAAAAAACATAAGAGACACCTTCAAGGAATGCAGCCTTAGTGCTGCTGAAGGTGGCTCTTTAACTTTAATAGGCCCTGGGGGGGTGACAGGTTCCCTTTAAACCGGTGAACTTTACCTTCTGAGTCATATTTGTTTTTGAACATCCTCTTACAACGGATTGCTCTTTTTCCTTATGGTAGCTCAGTAAGCTCACATGTCTGGAGTTGGTGAAGGAACTCCATCTCTTCATTAGCGGCATTTAACCACTTCTGTGGCTCTGGTTCAGGAAGTGTTCTGACAATATAGGAAAAACGTCTAGCTGGGATACTTTTGTTTGGCCTTTCTGATCTCCTGACTGGAGGATGACTTGGCTATTCTGTTTCTTCCTTGGTGGCTTCAGAACTTATCTACACTTCAGTGTTTTCATTTTTGGTGTCTGGGTTTGGTGATTGAGATTCTTGTTCATGCTTTTTAGGTTGAATAACTGGTGTAACTTCATGGAATTTGAGCGATAGAGTTTTGATCAATCACTACATCTCTGCTGATTGTTACTGTGTTGGTCTCTGGGTACAGGATTCTGCATCCCTTTTGAGTTTCGCTATAGCCGACCAGGACTCCTTGCTTTGCATGTGATTTCCACTTGGAATGTTTTTCTTTGTGAACATACACAATCGTTTTGCTTTCAAAAATCCTGAGGTGCTTCAGGTTAGGCTTCTTGTAGTTCTATAGCTTATATGGAGTTTTATTTGTGGCTTTACCTGGCACTCTGTTTTGAAGATAGCAAGCTGTCATGATGGCTTCTCCCCAATACCTTGTAAGTAGATTGGCATCAAATAACATACTTCTTCCACTTTCACAGCGAGTACGGTTCTTTCTCTCTGCAATGCCATTTTGTTCTGGGTTGTATGGAATGGTAGTCTGGATCACGATTCCATCCTTTTTCAAAATGGTTTGCACCTTACCACTCCGTTCCATTATCTGCATGCAGGGCTTTTGGCATTGTTCAAATTTGTTAAACACTACAGCAAGATATTCTTCAAGTATCTGTGGAACTTCATCCTTACTGTGAAGCAGGAAGGCGACTGTATATCTGGAGTAGTCATCAATAAATGTGAGAAAATATTTCTTCTTGCTAGGAGTTTGAACACTCATTGGACCGCATACATCTGTATGTATCAGATCCAGTGGCTGTGCCGATCTAGTGGTGCTTATTTTAGAAAAGGATTTTCTGGACATTTTCCCTTTAAGACAGCTAGTGTGCTTCATTATTTGACTACACTGGTTGATTTCAATACCATTTGCAAGTTGAGCTAGCTTCCTTACTGGTTCTGGGTCTCTGTGGACAAGACGCCTGTGCCGTACATGGATACAGTTCTTATGCAGATCTTGTCTAGCACTGTACACTCTTTCTTTGCATTTTAGCTGATAAAGTTCATCTTGGATTTTTCCTTCTGCAAGAGTGTGACCCTTCTTTGAGATGATGCAGCGGTTATCTTTAAAAGTAACTACATTCCCCTTTTGTGTGTGCTTCTTTACTGACAGAAGATTGTTTTTAAGGCTGGAAACATAGGAACATCTTTTGTTGGGATCTTTCTGCTTTGTACTGCGGAAACTGGACAGTGGAGGTAGCCGTCTCCTACTCCTTCTGAAGTCATATAGTGACCATTAGCTAAGATGATCTTTTCTGACTTTTCTTTCATTAAGGTCAGTAACGAAATCCTTGTTATTTGTCATATGGCTGCTTGCACCAGAATCTATGCACCATATATGCTTTGCAGATGGGCCTGTACTGGCAATAAATGCAGCTTCAACACCTGCAGAATCTTCCGTTACAGCTGTTTTAACCCTGTGATGACTGTTCTTTTTAAGCTGACTCATTCTTGCTTTCACAAATTCTGCAGTCTGCTTTAAGGTGGCCAGGCTTTCTACAGAGAAAACATTCACTAGTTTCTTTTAGATTGCTCTTATATTTAGGGAAATCCTTTGTATTTAATGCTGTTTCTGCTCTGGATTCATTACTGCTGCTTAAATACTGTGTTTTTCTCTTGAATTTATCCACAAGTTTGCCTTTAATGAACTATAGTGTGAGCTCATCATCTGGCCGTGCATCTAGTGCAGTCACAAGTGTGTCATAACTTTCTGGAAGACCTCTTAATAGAAGTGCAGCAACATGAAAATCTTTAATTTCTTCTCCAATACCCCTGAGACGCTCCACAATCTCTAGGGTGTTTCTTATATAGTCCTGCATATTCTGTCCTTTACTTAACTTAGACTGATACAGCTTTCTCATGAGATAAAGCTTATTGCTGAGATTTGATCTTTTATGCACTTTCTGTAACTCATCCCACATCTCCTTTGAGGTTGCACACTTGCATATATGCACAATCTGATTATCATCTACACTGAGGGAGATCGTGCTTTGGTCTTTCTAATCCTTTTCTAGCCAATCATCTGGTAATGGATCTCCACCTTGAATTTCCAGGACTGGTAGTTCTGGTTAGTGAGGCTTGGCACTGAGAACTTGACAGGATTGAAAACAGCAAAAAAACAAAAAACAGCAAAATATATCCCATAAAATTATATTAAATTTATTAAACAAAATATTAAAGTGATATGCGCTGTATAATTTAATCAGTTACTATATCCCTCTGCTATTTTCAGTACATAAATAGTCCTGTGATTGGTATACCTCTTCTTTTTTCTGAGATTTGGGAACAAAAAATTGCATTAACACTTGCACTTTATATTTAAATAAAATTTCTTTTTTTACCAATTCTTTATCTTCCCCTATCCACTACATGTCACTGGGGCCAATGCACTTTACATCTGTGCTTATAATCGTCTATTGACTTTGTCAATTTATGTAATGTCTGTTTTTCAATTTTTTTATGTAATATTTTGTTTAATGAATTTGATATAATTTTATAGGAAATATTTTGCTCATTTTTTGCTGTTTTCATGTATGATGGGAGCATCCCGTGCTGAAATAGTGCCCCTCACCACTTGGTATAGGGATTGATTTTCTTATAAAAAATGCGTTCTGTTTCAAGGATTCTGATTATATGAACTTGACAGGATTGCTGCTAGTGGACATCTTCTCTGTTGCTATGTGCTGCTTTTGCTCTGCGCTTCTGTTGCTTTGTTACTCTGAGGTTCTGTGTCACTCTGGCGCATAACCTGTTGGCAATGGATTATTCAGAATACTCTCCAAGCGTGTGACAACAGAGCTTCTTTATTCAGGAACAATCAGGAACAATATGCTTAATAGATCAGGAATAAATCATTTGTGTGTCTCAATGTGTGCAGCATCTACAGCAGTCTGTTTCTCTCATACACAGACACAGAAAAACAGGAAATATAGTCACATGCTCTCCCTGTGTGAGCTTCTGGGAGTTTTTTTTTAGTTCTAACTTTATGAACAGCATACAAATCTAGCAATTAAACACTCACAGGCAGGAATGGAGTGGTTGCACCAAACATATTCCAACATTTCCCCAAAGAATTTGATACCATGTCACACAAGAGGTTGGTACACAAAATGACAATGCTCCGGGAAAATGTGTATAAGTAACTGGCTTAGTGATAGAAAGCAGATGGTGGTTATAAATGGTATTTTCTCTAACTGGTTCGCTGTGACCAGTGGGGTACCGCAGGGGTCAGTGTTGGGACCTATGCTCTTCAACATATTTAGTAATGATCTTTTAGAAGATTTACACAGTAAACTATCGATATTTGCAGATGATACAAAACTATGTAAAGCAGTCAAGGTGGTCCTAAAGGTGGCAGATGTGATTTAACAATGATAAATGTAAGGTTATACACAAGGGAAGAAGGAATCAATATCACCATTACACACTGAATGGAAGACCAATGGGAAAATCTGACATGGAGAAGGACTTGGGGATCCTAGTTAATGATAAACTTATCTGAAGCAGCCAGTGCCAGGCAGCGGCTACCAAGGCAAACAGGATCTTGGGGTGCATTAAAAGAGGTCTGGATACACATGATGAGCAAATTATACTGCCTCTGTACAAATCCCTGGTTAGACCGCACATGGAGTACTGTGTACAGTTTTGGGCTCCAGTGCTCAGGAAGGATATAATGAAACTAGAGCGAGTAAAAAGAAGGGCAACAAAATTAATAAAGTGGATGGGGGAACTACAGTACCCAGAGAGATTAGCAAAATTAGGATTATTTAGTCTAGAAAAAAGACGACTGAGGGAAGATCTAATAACCATGTATAAGTGTATAAGGGGACAATACAAATATCTCTCCGAGGATCTGTTTATACCAAGATTTATTCACCAACATAGAAGAGGATTCTTTACTGTTAGGGCAGTGAGAATCTGAACTCCCTTGCAAGAGGAGGTGGTGATGGCGAACTCAGTTGAGTGGTTCAAGAGAGGTCTGGATGTTTTCCTGGAGCGTAACAATATTGTATCTTACAGTTATTAGATTCTTTAGAAGGACGTAGATCCGGCCTTGCTAACTATGTTACTATATTACTATTTTACTATGACTCCAGCAGCAGTCCACTCTTGTGAATCTCCCCCAAATTGTTGAATGGTCTTTTCTTAATCCTTTCAAGGCTGCGTTTATCCCGGTTGCTTATGCATCTTTTTCTACCAGCTGAAAAAAACAACTGAAGATGGTGACAAAAAACCCTGATGGGGGCTGTGAAAATAAATGAATTGAAGTAAAAAAAATTTTTTAAATTAAAATAGCCTTTATTAAAATATTTCTTTGGCTCAACAACATAGACATATAATAAAATTAGTGTAAGAGGCAATTAGACCACATAATATATAAAGAGTATGTATGGCTTATAAAGAGGATAGTATATCCAATTAATATCAACTCAAATAATGGTTATCTCAAAACCACCAAACCTGACACAAATCAGAATGAAACCCTTAAAGACAATCCATATCTATAGCATCAAAGAGCTATAGAAAGTGCAAAAATAGTGCAAAAGTATTGGCACAAAAAAATGAATAAACCTGAGCAGTGATAAAACAATGCAGTGCAAAAATATTTATATATATATATATATACATACACACACACACAGTTAGGTCCATATATATTTGGACAGAGACAACATTTTTCCAATTTTGGTTCTAGACATTACCACAATGAATTTTAAACAAAACAATTCAGATGCAGTTGAAGTTCAGACTATCAGCTTTCATTTGAGGGTATCCACATTAAAATTGGATGAAGGGTTTAGGAGTTTCAGCTCCTTTACATGTGCCACCCTGTTTTTAAATGGACCAAAAGTAATTGGACAATTGACTCCAAGGCTATTTCATGGACAGGTGTGGGCAATCACTTCGCTATGTCATTCTCAAGCAGATAAAAGACCTGGAGTTCATTTGAGGTGTGGTGCTTGCATTTGGAAGGTTTTGCTGTGAAGGAAACATGCGGTCAAAGGAGCTCTCCATGCAGGTGAAACAAGCCATCCTTAAGCTGCAAAAACATCTAAAAAAGCCAGCAGAGTTCTGGAAGAACATTCTTTGGACAGATGAAACCAAGATCAACCTCTACCAGAATGATGGAAAGAGAAAAGTATGGCGAAGGCGTGGTACAGCTCATGATCCAAAGCATACCACATCATCTGTAAAACACGGCGGATGCATTGTGATGGCTTGGGCATGCATGGCTGCCAGTGGCACTGGGTCACTAGTGTTTAATGATGATGTGACACAGGACAGAAGCAGCCGAATAAATTCTGAGGTATTCAGAGCCATACTGTGTGCTCAGATCCAGCCAAATGCAGCCAAATTGATTGGTCGTCGTTTCATACTACAGATGGACAATGACCCAAAACATAAAGCCAAAGCAAAACAGGAGTTTATTAAAGCAAAGAAGTGGAATATTCTTGAATGGCCAAGTCAGTCACCTGATCTCAACCCAATTGAGCATGCATTTCACTTGTTAAAGACTAAACTTCAGACAGAAAGGTCCACAAACAAACAGCAACTGAAAACCACCGCAGTGAAAGCCTGGCAGAGCATCAAAAAGGAGAAAACACAGCATCAGGTGATGTCCATGAGTTCAAGACTTCAGGCAGTCATTGCCAACAAAGGGTTTTAAGATAAGATAAGATAAGATAATCCTTTAATCGTTCCACCATGGGGAAATTCAGAGCATTACAGCAGCAAGGCAGGAACAAGTACAGATACAGATGCATAAAGGCATTACATTGACAGTAGGTAGGTACATATACGAAAAAAAAGATATAACAGGACTATCACAACTTTGGATCTATCAGTTCACTGTTTGGGTCGTTCTCCGTTTTGGACAGTGCTGGTTATACAGCCTAACTGCAGCAGGAAGGAAGGACTTTCGATAGCGCTCCCTCTCACATTTAGGATGAAGTAGCCGGTCACTGACAGTACTGCACATCTTTGTCACGTCTCATGCATGGGATGGGAAAATGTCAGAGACACCGCACTGAACTTGCTCACTGAGCCAGTGCGCGTGCCCTGAGTAAAGCGAAAGCGTGCTCAAAGCTACCTGTGGAGCGGGCAGCAACCGAATAGATGCGTACTTCAGAGCAGCAGGGCCTGGATCATGTGACTTGCTAGAGGCATGGCCTAAACTCCACAGAGCTAGGAGCTGCAAGACAATTCCTAGCAGAGTAACTGCGAGACAAAGTTACCAAGGGGCATAGACAGGGAGAATAGTCAGGACGTAGCCAATGAGTCACACACAGAGATAGCTGCAAGGTACCAGAGGGGCGAGCAGAGAGTTGTCAGGTCACAGGCAATGAGTCATACACAGATAATAACGCAGTACAAAATCAACAGGCAAACTCACAACGGAAACAGAATCGGGTCAGAACCATATAAACAAGCTATAGCAACAAACAAGCACACGGGGGTCAGCACACTAGGCCAAAGGCAAAAGTATAACTGGCAGGGATTGAAGCTACCCAGAGGTTTATGAAGCTCTCCCAGAACCAGAAAGAGGCCACAATCATTAACCCCAAGTGTGCAGGTCAAAACCTGCACAGAGCTCCAGACATTAACCCCCGGTGTGCAGCTCAAAAACCTGCACTGGGATCATGACAGTACCCCCCTCTCAACGGGGGGGCCTCTGGACCCCCAGGCTTCCCCGGGTACTTGGCATGGAACGCCTGAACCAGGCGATCTGCATGTACCGAAGGAGCAGGGACCCATGAGCGCTCTTCTGGTCCATATCCCTTCCAGTGGACCAGGTACTGCAAAGAGCGGCGCACCCGCCGAGAGTCCACAATATGTCCGACCTCATACTCCAATTGACCCTCCACCAGCACTGGAGGAACAACAGTCTCAGAGTTCTCTTTGACAGATCCTGCTGGTTTTAACAGAGACTTATGGAACACATTAGATATTTTTAAGGAGGCGGGGAGACGCAACCTATATGCCACAGGGTTGACTATCTCCATAATCTCGTACGGACCAATGAACTTTGGTCCCAACTTAACTGATGGTACCTTTAAGTTGATGTATGTTACGCGTGGAGAGCCAAACCTTCTCTCCCACCTGAAACATGTCTCCCGAGGCTCTCTTTTTGTCCGCAAAATATTTGTATCTCCCCTGGGCCCGAGAGATATTACGCCAGACTTCAGCCCAGAGGTTTTTTAACCATTGAACGGACCCCTCTGCTCCTGGACAACCGGAATCCACCCGAGAAAACTCCCCAAAATGCGGATTAAAGCCGTAGTTAATCAGGAATGGGGACATGTTGGTGGACTGACTCACCCGGTTGTTAAAAGCGAATTCAGCCAACGGTAACGCATCACACCAATCCTCCTGTCTGGCGGAGGTCAGACACCTGAGAATTTGTTCCAGGGATTGATTGGTGCGTTCCGTCTGACCATTGCTCTCCGGGTGATATGCTGACGAGAAGGAGAGTGAGATGCCCAATTTCATACAGAACGCCCTCCAAAATTTGGCCACAAACTGCACACCTCTGTCAGACACAACATTCAGGGGTACCCCATGCAATCGGACCACATGCTGCACAAACAACCTTGACAATGTTTCTGCTGAGGGTAATGCTGCCAAGGGAATGAAATGGGCCTGTTTAGAAAACCTGTCCACCACCACCCAGATCACGGTATTGCCCCTGGAAGGTGGAAGACCGGTAATAAAATCCATGGAAAGATGAGTCCATGGCCTATCAGGAACCGGTAAAGGTATGAGTTCCCCAGCTGGTCGGTTATGAGAGCTTTTGGAACGGGCACACATGCCACAAGCAGAAACAAATTCTTTGACATCGGACCTTAATGAAGGCCACCAAAAACCCCTGGTTACTGCCTCTCTAGTGGCTGTGATACCTGGATGAGCACTCAGCCTAGAATCATGAAACTCCTGCAGAAGTCTAGGCGCAATGAATCAGGAACAAACAATTTATCGCTTGGCCTGGTTGCCGGAGCTAGGGCCTGAGCCCTTAGGATTTCTTGTTCCAACTCAGTTGAGACCCCCGCCACTACCACCCCTGGGGGAAGAATGGAGGATGGCGGCTCAGGGGGAGACACTGGATCAAAACTTCTGGACAGGGCATCCGCTTTAACATTTTTGGATCCCGGTCGAAAAGTAATTGATAACTGAAATCGTGAAAAAAAAAGTGACCAACGGGCCTGTCTAGGAGTAAGCCTCTTAGCAGATTCAAGGTATGCCATATTTTTGTGATCCGTGACAACCGTGATAGGGTGAGCTGCCCCTTCCAAAAAGTGCCTCCATTCCTCAAATGCCAGCTTGACCGCAAGAAGTTCTCTATTGCCTACATCATAGTTTTTCTCAGCTGAAGAGAACTTCTTGGAGAAGAAGGCACAGGGTTTGAGATTGGTAAGGGTGGCCGGACCCTGGGACAGCACAGCCCCCACCCCCACTTCAGAAGCATCCACCTCCACAATGAATGGTTTGGACGGGTCAGGTTGCACCAACACCGGGGCAGACATAAAACATTTCTTAATCGCTGAGAAGGATTCCTTAGCAAGTACAGACCAATTTTTTACATCAGCTCCCTTCTGGGTAAGATCCGTGAGTGGTTTAACCACTTGTGAGAAACCTTTAATGAATCTCCGGTAATAGTTCGCAAATCCTAAGAAGCGCTGGAGCCCCTTGAGATCTCGAGGCTGAACCCAGTTAGTGATCGCCAGCACCTTCTTAGGATCCATACGAAACCCCTCACAGGACACAATCAACCCCAAAAAAGACAGCTCCTGTACAAAAAACGAACATTTTTCCAATTTGGCGAACAATTGGTTCTCCCTGAGTCTCTGGAGAACTGTCTTTAGATGTTGCAAGTGAGATTGACTGTCCGGGGAATACACCAAAATATCATCCAAATAAATAATAACAAAACGGCCTATCAGATCAGAAAACACAACATTGATGAAATTTTGGAAAATAGCGGGTGCATTAGTTAACCCAAATGGCATTACCAGGTTCTCGAAGAGTCCTTCTGATGTGAGGAATGCCGTTTTCCACTCGTCCCCTTCCCGAACCCTTATCAGATTGTAGGCCCCCCGCAGATCCAACTTGGAGAACCATTGGGCCCCAGCTAACTGATTACATAAGTCTGGGATGAGGGGAGGCGGGTAAGAGTTCCTAACCATTATCTTGTTCAGTTCCCGAAAGTCGAGGCACCGCCGCAAACCACCATCTTTTTTCTTCACAAAGAAGAACCCTGCTGCCACAGGTGACACAGAAGGCCTGATATGCCCTTTGCGGAGACTCTCAGCTATGTACTCCTTCATGGCTTGGCGCTCAGGCCCAGACAAATTGAACAATCGAGCCTTAGGTAACTTGGCTCCGGGTACTAAATCAATGGCACAATCATAGGGTCTATGTGGTGGCAGCGCCTCAGCCTCACTTTCGGAAAAAACGTCTTCGAAATCTTTCAGGTACTCCGGAATACCTTCCAGATCGACAGACGACACAGACACAGATTTAACAGCATTAACAAGATGTCCCCGGTTACCACATTTACTATTGCATCCCCATTGAGTGATTTCCCCTGTAACCCAATCAATGGTAGGATTATGGCATTGAAGCCAAGGCATCCCCAGTACCAGTCCTGCAGGCAAGTTATCTACCACCAGACAACTTAGTTTCTCCACATGAGTGGAACCCACTTTTAGGGAAAAAAGTTCAGACCTGCAACAGATACCGTTTTGTGTAAGAGGAGATGAGTCAATTGCCACAAGTTTAACAGGATCGTGAAGCCTGACTGTCCCTATCTTATAAAGAGTCATAACCTTGGTATCAATCAGGTTCACAGCCGAACCGCAGTCAATAAAAGCAGTAGTCTGAACAGGACCATAACCAAGTTCCAGTTCCACCTGCAGCACCATTTTAGCACATGAGGAAAATTGTACCTGAAGGTCTGGGTAGCCTCCTCGATTACTACCCAGACCTAGTCGTTTCCCGCCATCTTGGAGGATGACGGACAGGAGGGGCAGTCCTTCTTCCAATGTCCAGATTTCCCACAATAGAAGCACAACTGCTTTTCCCGGCGGCGTCTTCTTTCCTTTCCCTCACAGGTGACAGCGTTCACCTCCATAGCTATAGGAAGAGTCTGGGTCTCATCTCCACTGAAGAATAATGGTGTTTCCCATTGCATAATGCCTCTAGCCCGCAGCCTGCGATCCATGCGAACCGCATGGACCATGGCATCCTCCAGGGAGTCAGGCGGAGGATGAAGTGCCAAAGCATCCTTCAGACGTTCACACAGGCCTCTGTGGAACAGCCCCCGCAGGGCGGCGTCACTCCAGGAAATCTCCGCTGCCCAACATCTGAATTCAGTACAGAACCATTCGGCCGAGTGTTCCCCCTGACAGACACTCATCACTTTGTCCTCAGCCAACCGCACTCTATCAGGCTCATCATAAATAAGCCCTAAGGCTTCAAAAAATGCATCCACAGACATTCTCTCAGGGGCAGAAGAGGAAAGCGAGAATGCCCAGGCTTGTGGGGACCCCCTAAGCAGGGACATCACCACCCCCACCCTCTGTTTCTCATCCCCAGAGGAACGGGGTCTTAAAGAAAAAAAAAAGCTTACAGCCTTCCTTAAATGCCCTGAAATCATCCTTGTTACCAGAAAACATATCTGGTAATTTAACTGGGGATTCAGGTGGGACTAAAATGACATCTCTATTCCCCACCTGCTGGAAGCCAGCGGAAAGTACCCCCTGAACTGAGTCCTCAACCCGCCGTTGGGACTGGGCCAGAGCTTGGTGTTCTAAACTAAGCCTCTGCAATGACAGTCAAGCTTTTCACCTGCTCAGATAAAGCACACATTGGGTCCATGCTGCAGCAGTGAGGAGAGGAAAAAAAAAATTGTAGGCCAGTTATAATGTCAGAGACACCGCACTGAACTTGCTCACTGAGCCAGTGCGCGTGTCCTGAGTAAAGCGAAAGCGTGCTCAAAGCTACCTGTGGAGCGGGCAGCAACCGAATAGATGCGTACTTCAGAGCAGCAGGGCCTGGATCACGTGACTGCTAGAGGCGTGGCCTAAACTCCACAGAGCTAGGAGCTGCAAGACAATTCCTAGCAGAGTAACTGTGAGACAAAGTTACCAAGGGGCATAGACAGGGAGAATAGTCAGGACGTAGCCAATGAGTCACACACAGAGATAGCTGCAAGGTACCAGAGGGGCGAGCAGAGAGTTGTCAGGTCACAGGCAATGAGTCATACACAGATAATAACGCAGTACAAAATCAACAGGCAAACTCACAACGGAAACAGAATCGGGTCAGAACCATATAAACAAGCTATAGCAACAAACAAGCACACGGGGGTCAGCACACTAGGCCAAAGGCAAAAGTATAACTGGCAGGGATTGAAGCTACCCAGAGGTTTATGAAGCTCTCCCAGAACCAGAAAGAGGCCACAATCATTAACTCCAAGTGTGCAGGTCAAAACCTGCACAGAGCTCCAGACATTAACCCCCGGTGTGCAGCTCAAAAACCTGCACTGGGATCATGACAGTACCCCCCTCTCAACGGGGGGGCCTCTGGACCCCCAGGCTTCCCCGGGTACTTGGCATGGAACGCCTGAACCAGGCGATCTGCATGTACCGAAGGAGCAGGGACCCATGAGCGCTCTTCTGGTCCATATCCCTTCCAGTGGACCAGGTACTGCAAAGAGCGGCGCACCCGCCGAGAGTGCACAATATGTCCGACCTCATACTCCAATTGACCCTCCACCAGCACTGGAGGAACAACAGTCTCAGAGTTCTCTTTGACAGATCCTGCTGGTTTTAACAGAGACTTATGGAACACATTAGATATTTTTAAGGAGGCGGGGAGACGCAACCTATATGCCACAGGGTTGACTATCTCCATAATCTCGTACGGACCAATGAACTTTGGTCCCAACTTAACTGATGGTACCTTTAAGTTGATGTATGTTACGCGTGGAGAGCCAAACCTTCTCTCCCACCTGAAACATGTCTCCCGAGGCTCTCTTTTTGTCCGCAAAATATTTGTATCTCCCCTGGGCCCGAGAGATATTACGCCGGACTTCAGCCCAGAGGTTTTTTAACCATTGAACGGACCCCTCTGCTCCTGGACAACCGGAATCCACCCGAGAAAACTCCCCAAAATGCGGATTAAAGCCGTAGTTAATCAGGAATGGGGACATGTTGGTGGACTGACTCACCCGGTTGTTAAAAGCGAATTCAGCCAACGGTAATGCATCACACCAATCCTCCTGTCTGGCGGAGGTCAGACACCTGAGAATTTGTTCCAGGGATTGATTGGTGCGTTCCGTCTGACCATTGCTCTCCGGGTGATATGCTGACGAGAAGGAGAGTGAGATGCCCAATTTCATACAGAACGCCCTCCAAAATTTGGCCACAAACTGCACACCTCTGTCAGACACAACATTCAGGGGTACCCCATGCAATCGGACCACATGCTGCACAAACAACCTTGACAATGTTTCTGCTGAGGGTAATGCTGCCAAGGGAATGAAATGGGCCTGTTTAGAAAACCTGTCCACCACCACCCAGATCACGGTATTGCCCCTGGAAGGTGGAAGACCGGTAATAAAATCCATGGAAAGATGAGTCCATGGCCTATCAGGAACCGGTAAAGGTATGAGTTCCCCAGCTGGTCGGTTATGAGAGCTTTTGGAACGGGCACACATGCCACAAGCAGAAACAAATTCTTTGACATCGGACCTTAATGAAGGCCACCAAAAACCCCTGGTTACTGCCTCTCTAGTGGCTGTGATACCTGGATGAGCACTCAGCCTAGAATCATGAAACTCCTGCAGAAGTCTAGGCGCAATGAATCAGGAACAAACAATTTATCGCTTGGCCTGGTTGCCGGAGCTAGGGCCTGAGCCCTTAGGATTTCTTGTTCCAACTCAGTTGAGACCCCCGCCACTACCACCCCTGGGGGAAGAATGGAGGATGGCGGCTCAGGGGGAGACACTGGATCAAAACTTCTGGACAGGGCATCCGCTTTAACATTTTTGGATCCCGGTCGAAAAGTAATTGATAACTGAAATCGTGAAAAAAAAAGTGACCAACGGGCCTGTCTAGGAGTAAGCCTCTTAGCAGATTCAAGGTATGCCATATTTTTGTGATCCGTGACAACCGTGATAGGGTGAGCCGCCCCTTCCAAAAAGTGCCTCCATTCCTCAAATGCCAGCTTGACCGCAAGAAGTTCTCTATTGCCTACATCATAGTTTTTCTCAGCTGAAGAGAACTTCTTGGAGAAGAAGGCACAGGGTTTGAGATTGGTAAGGGTGGCCGGACCCTGGGACAGCACAGCCCCCACCCCCACTTCAGAAGCATCCACCTCCACAATGAATGGTTTGGAAGGGTCAGGTTGCACCAACACCGGGGCAGACATAAAACATTTCTTAATCACTGAGAAGGATTCCTTAGCAAGTACAGACCAATTTTTTACATCAGCTCCCTTCTGGGTAAGATCCGTGAGTGGTTTAACCACTTGTGAGAAACCTTTAATGAATCTCCGGTAATAGTTCGCAAATCCTAAGAAGCGCTGGAGCCCCTTGAGATCTCGAGGCTGAACCCAGTTAGTGATCGCCAGCACCTTCTTAGGATCCATACGAAACCCCTCACAGGACACAATCAACCCCAAAAAAGACAGCTCCTGTACAAAAAACGAACATTTTTCCAATTTGGCGAACAATTGGTTCTCCCTGAGTCTCTGGAGAACTGTCTTTAGATGTTGCAAGTGAGATTGACTGTCTGGGGAATACACCAAAATATCATCCAAATAAATAATAACAAAACGGCCTATCAGATCAGAAAACACAACATTGATGAAATTTTGGAAAATAGCGGGTGCATTAGTTAACCCAAATGGCATTACCAGGTTCTCGAAGAGTCCTTCTGATGTGAGGAATGCCGTTTTCCACTCGTCCCCTTCCCGAACCCTTATCAGATTGTAGGCCCCCCGCAGATCCAACTTGGAGAACCATTGGGCCCCAGCTAACTGATTACATAAGTCTGGGATGAGGGGAGGCGGGTAAGAGTTCCTAACCATTATCTTGTTCAGTTCCCGAAAGTCGAGGCACCGCCGCAAACCACCATCTTTTTTCTTCACAAAGAAGAACCCTGCTGCCACAGGTGACACAGAAGGCCTGATATGCCCTTTGCGGAGACTCTCAGCTATGTACTCCTTCATGGCTTGGCGCTCAGGCCCAGACAAATTGAACAATCGAGCCTTAGGTAACTTGGCTCCGGGTACTAAATCAATGGCACAATCATAGGGTCTATGTGGTGGCAGCGCCTCAGCCTCACTTTCGGAAAAAACGTCTTCGAAATCTTTCAGGTACTCCGGAATACCTTCCAGATCGACAGACGACACAGACACAGATTTAACAGCATTAACAAGATGTCCCCGGTTACCACATTTACTATTGCATCCCCATTGAGTGATTTCCCCTGTAACCCAATCAATGGTAGGATTATGGCATTGAAGCCAAGGCATCCCCAGTACCAGTCCTGCAGGCAAGTTATCTACCACCAGACAACTTAGTTTCTCCACATGAGTGGAACCCACTTTTAGGGAAAATAGTTCAGACCTGCAACAGATACCGTTTTGTGTAAGAGGAGATGAGTCAATTGCCACAAGTTTAACAGGATCGTGAAGCCTGACTGTCCCTATCTTATAAAGAGTCATAACCTTGGTATCAATCAGGTTCACAGCCGAACCGCAGTCAATAAAAGCAGTAGTCTGAACAGGACCATAACCAAGTTCCAGTTCCACCTGCAGCACCATTTTAGCACATGAGGAAAATTGTACCTGAAGGTCTGGGTAGCCTCCTCGATTACTACCCAGACCTAGTCGTTTCCCGCCATCTTGGAGGATGACGGACAGGAGGGGCAGTCCTTCTTCCAATGTCCAGATTTCCCACAATAGAAGCACAACTGCTTTTCCCGGCGGCGTCTTCTTTCCTTTCCCTCACAGGTGACAGCGTTCACCTCCATAGCTATAGGAAGAGTCTGGGTCTCATCTCCACTGAAGAATAATGGTGTTTCCTATTGCATAATGCCTCTAGCCCGCAGCCTGCGATCCATGCGAACCGCATGGACCATGGCATCCTCCAGGGAGTCAGTCGGAGGATGAAGTGCCAAAGCATCCTTCAGACGTTCACACAGGCCTCTGTGGAACAGCCCCCGCAGGGCGGCGTCACTCCAGGAAATCTCCGCTGCCCAACATCTGAATTCAGTACAGAACCATTCGGCCGAGTGTTCCCCCTGACAGACACTCATCACTTTGTCCTCAGCCAACCGCACTCTATCAGGCTCATCATAAATAAGCCCTAAGGCTTCAAAAAATGCATCCACAGACATTCTCTCAGGGGCAGAAGAGGAAAGCGAGAATGCCCAGGCTTGTGGGGACCCCCTAAGCAGGGACATCACCACCCCCACCCTCTGTTTCTCATCCCCAGAGGAACGGGGTCTCAAAGAAAAAAAAAGCTTACAGCCTTCCTTAAATGCCCTGAAATCATCCTTGTTACCAGAAAACATATCTGGTAATTTAACTGGGGATTCAGGTGGGACTAAAATGACATCTCTATTCCCCACCTGCTGGAAGCCAGCGGAAAGTACCCCCTGAACTGAGTCCTCAACCTGCCGTTGGGACTGGGCCAGAGCTTGGTGTTCTAAACTAAGCCTCTGCAATGACTGAGTCAAGCTTTTCACCTGCTCAGATAAAGCACACATTGGGTCCATGCTGCAGCAGTGAGGAGAGGAAAAAAAAAATTGTAGGCCAGTTATAATGTCAGAGACACCGCACTGAACTTGCTCACTGAGCCAGTGCGCGTGCCCTGAGTAAAGCGAAAGCGTGCTCAAAGCTACCTGTGGAGCGGGCAGCAACCGAATAGATGCGTACTTCAGAGCAGCAGGGCCTGGATCACGTGACTGCTAGAGGCGTGGCCTAAACTCCACAGAGCTAGGAGTTGCAAGACAATTCCTAGCAGAGTAACTGCGAGACAAAGTTACCAAGGGGCATAGACAGGGAGAATAGTCAGGACGTAGCCAATGAGTCACACACAGAGATAGCTGCAAGGTACCAGAGGGGCGAGCAGAGAGTAGTCAGGTCACATGCAATGAGTCATACACAGATAGCTGCAAGGTACAAGAGGGGCGAGCAGAGAGTTGTCAGGTCACAGGCAATGAGTCATACACAGATAATAACGCAGTACAAAATCAACAGGCAAACTCACAACGGGAAACAGAATCGGGTCAGAACCATATAAACAAGCTATAGCAACAAACAAGCACACGGGGGTCAGCACACTAGGCCAAAGGCAAAAGTATAACTGGCAGGGATTGAAGCTACCCAGAGGTTTATGAAGCTCTCCCAGAACCAGAAAGAGGCCACAATCATTAACCCCAAGTGTGCAGGTCAAAACCTGCACAGAGCTCCAGACATTAACCCCCGGTGTGCAGCTCAAAAACCTGCACTGGGATCATGACAGAATCATTTTGCACCATGTAGCTCACCTTGGCCAGTATCCTCCTGTCGCCTACTTCCTGAACTGGATGAAGGGGGCATCCCAGGACAGAGCTGGCCCTTCTAATCAGTTTGTCCAGCCTATTCCTGTCCCTGGTTGATATGCCACTACCCCAGCACGCCACACCAAAGAAGATGACTGATGCCACAACAGAGTTGAAAAAGGATGCAAGGAGTGCCCCCCTAACTTGGAAGGCTCTCAGCTTTCTGAGCAGATAAAGCCTACTGTGGCCCTTCCTGTACACTGCATCCAAGTGATGGGCCCAGTCAAGCTTATTACTGAGGATCACACCAAGGTACTTATAGGTGTCGACTATCTCAATGTCATTTCCCTGAATGTTCACCACTACTGGTGGATTTTTTCCCTTGCGAAAGTCCACCACCAATTCCTTGGTCTTCCCAGAAATAATCCTAAGGTGGTTCCTCTGACACCACTCCACAAAAGCTTGGTTAGTATCTCTGTACTCTCTTTCATCTCCTCCTGTGATGAGGCCTACCATTGCAGAGTCATCAGAATACTTCTGCAAGTAGCAGCTAGATGAGTTGCACTTAAAATCCAGTGTACAGTGTGAAGAGAAAAGGGTCAAGAACTGTACCTTGAGGTGCCCCTGTATTGCAGATCACCGTGTCTGACACACTGTCACGAACCTTTACAAACTGAGGTCGGTTCGTGAGGTAGTTAAGGATCCAGGTGGAGAGTTGGAGGTCCACGCCAACAAGGCCCAGCTTATCTCTCAGTAGACCTGGCTGTATGGTATTAAAAGCACTAGAGAAATCGAAGAACATTATTCTCACAGTGTTCCCAGGTTTCTCCAGGTGAGAGAGAGTCCTATCTAGAAGATGGATAATGGCATCATCCACACCAATGCCCGGCCTGTAGGCAAACTGGAGAGGGTCCATATCCGAGCTCACTAGAGGACGGAGACGTGTGAGAACCAATCTCTCTAGTACCTTCATCAGGTGTGATGTCAATACTACAGGTCTATAGTCATTAAGGTCTTTTGGATAACGTTTCTTCGGAACCGGTACCACACACGATAATTTCCACAGTTGTGGTACTATACCTATTCTCAGGCTCATATTGAACAGATATGTAATGATCTCACTCAGCTGGTGCCCGCAGGTTTTGATTAGCCTTGCACTGATGCCGTCAGGACCTGCAGCCTTCAAAACTTTGATCTTATCCAGTTCTTTTGCAACCTGGGCACTTGTGAAGAACAGACCCTGGCTCAGTTGACAAGTTGCAGCAGGGGGTGAGGTTATTGTAGCAGAGAGGTGTGAATGGTATGCAGGGGCAGGAGCAGCCAGTGTGTGATTAAATCTGTTAAAGAATAGATTAAGTTCATTAATCTCTTTATCTACAACCATCCTGGAGACAGTCTGTCTATGCCCAGATATAGACTTTAGACCCTCCCAGACTTCATGAATCCTTTTCTGTGACAATTTCAGTTCAATCTTTCTCTTATAATTAGCCTTTCCCTGCCTGATTAGATTCTTCAGATCTTTCTGCATATCTCTCAGCCTGCCCTTGTCACCTGATCTGAAGGCCAACTTCTTCTCTTTGAGAAGAGCCTTTATTCTGGGGCTGATCCATGGTTTATTGTTAGAGAAGCACCTCACTACTTTTGTGGGTACCGTGTTGTCTACACAGAAATTAATGTAGTCCGTTATACAGTGTGTGAGACCATCCATGTCATCACCATAGGAATCTTGCAGCACATCCCAAGTGGTTGTTTCAAAGCAGTCTCTCAGAGCATCATCACTCTCCTCAGTCCATATCCTCACTGTGCGAGTGACAGCAGGTTCTCTCTGTACAAGTGGCTTGTACACGGGTTGGAGGTGCACTAGGTTGTGATCCGATCTTCCAAGGGGCGGTAGGGCTGATGAGGCATACAGTATGCCCCTCTCACATTTTCAACCAAATACTAGAAATGAACATTTTATTTACAATTATTTAATCTGTCCAATTACTTTTGGTCCCTTTAAAAACAGGGTGGCCCATGTTAAGGAGCTGAAACTCCTAAACCCTTTATCCAATTTTAATGTGGTTACCCTCAAATTAAAGCTGAAACTCTGAACTTCAACTGCATCTGAATTGTTTTGTTTAAAATTCATTGTGGTAATGTCTAGAACCAAAATTAGAAAAATGTTGTCTCTGTCCAAATATATATGGACCTAACTGTATATATATTGTGAGGTAGCGCTGTCATTCACATAGGGGATTCTCGCTTAGCCGCCACAAAACCAGATCCGGCACGGATTTTCCATAAAACCAGTATAGTCCATGCGGTTTATTATGCAGCATAAACCAAAGCAAGCAACATAAAGTTCATATCAGCATAGCGTCCTAGACAGAGCTTCTCTCTGTCCTCCCTGTGGTCACACAGGTTGGAATACACAGGCTCTTCAGCCTCATAGTTATCTCACCCACTTCAGGGTTTCTTCATGGATGTTTCTCCACGCTGCAGACATCCACTCTCTCCTCTGGGACTTTCAGACACTGGCAGCCATTACACACAGCCACTCCACAGGCTGTTAGCCAGGAGACACTTCTTCCAGCGGGACCTTCCACACTGGACCAACCAGGTCCCTGCATTCCCCCCATGTGACCTACCCTGGCCACCTTATATGGTCCATAGCCACACCTACCAGGTCACATGGCTATGACCTCATCACAGGTCCTTCACACACTCATACACACTCTACCATAGTGTTCTAAACACACCGCCTGGGTGGGTTTGTAGGTAACTAGGCTTACCCGTCTCCCAAGTTACCTGGAGACTTCTCCCTGACACATTGAACCAGCACCTCAGCAGTATCACTGCTGCTCAATACACACCTAAGTCTCCATCTCAAGGCCACCCACCTTGATATACATAACGGTCCTTCTGTATTCTGCCACTCATCCTCTCTCTTGGGACATCCACACAGTGCACCCTAGCAGACACAGTGGTCATTACACCTCATACCTCCCCCCTCTGTTGAAACCTGTGGAGTTGAACACACAGCATCACCCCAGGATCTCGAGACCGGGCACTCACTACACCTTGCCCCCCAGGTCAAGAGAACTGTCTCCATCTGTCATACGGCCTCATCTCTGCGTTAGGCCTCACCCACCCCCGGCGGTCAGCATATTGGTCTTGATCCCTGGCCCTCCAGTCACAATCTGTCTGCGTCATCAGACACTGTTGAGTCACCACCCTTCTACAGTGCGCTTCGTCACCTGACCTTTCTCCCACTGACCAGCTCTCCCGGTTGGTACGGTCATCAGTCTTAATCGGGCCTACTGTCTGGCCTGAGTATGACCCATTCAGCGTCTCACCGGAACTAATGTCTCTCAGCCTCGCACGGCCCGTCGAACTGCCACTTGCTGAAATCTTCGGCCACCTGCCATGTCACTACTTGGAGAAACCCTTCGGGTCCTTACATCTTGGATTGAAGGCAACCGCCACCTGGTGTTCCGCACCTCTTTATTGATTCGCCGATGGTCCCGCCTCAACTGCTCAATCTCTTGCAGGTACCCCACTCAATACTCTACGAGCATCCGAAAGTCTCTCAGGCTCTCCACGGAGCCAACCACCATGATGGGAATCCTATCCACTTCACTGGATACTTGGTGTTCATTATCTGGAGGGATCCTCACCCTCACCACACCGGAGATATTAACAAGGTCTTGCATTACCTTCCCGGATCTTCCAATGATTCTCCCAATCAGAGCTTTGGGTACCAGAACCACATCTTTCCGCAAACCTAGCCGATCCATAGCCTCCTTCTCTAACTCTAGGCATCGAGCAGCCTTCATATTACTCCGCCTGACCAGCTGTTTGGCGTGGAGACATTGTAAAAGCATCTCTTTCAGGACAGCTACCCGGTTTGCTGTATCTTCCCTGGCTGATATTACCACCAACTGCCGAGTTTCAGGTGCCCAGTGCACCTTACACGCCTTGACCGCCTCTTTGAAAGCCTCATGCACACCTTCCTCCGCACAGGCTTCATGCATGTCTTCTGGTACCTCAATCACAGCCTTGAAGGTCGTGGTCTTGCTCTCTTCCTGGACCGAAGGCTCTGGCTTTCCCACGGACACTTCCTTCACTACAGTTGACCCGACTGGGTGACTGTTGTCTTCAGTTCTTAGCTCACCAACTTCACAAGATTTTATCTCTTCATGACCCTTCGTCAAGATGGATACTGGCAGTTCCGTCTTGTTATCACTCGCGCTCACCCGTGGTAAATCTTCGTCCAACTTCCTCTCCTGCCGAAGATCTCTTACAGTTTCTTTGAGTTCTTCCAACTCTTCCCTAATGGTCTTGTTCACACTTTGCCAGGTGGACAGGTGACCTCTGAGCTCCAAGACTTCTTTCAAGAGCTCCTCTAGTCTGTGCTCCCTGTCTCTCTCAAAGCCACAGTCACCCCCAGAGTCTGAGTCACCCCGACCTGCCGAGCAATCCCTCCAGCTACCCATTAACTGTGTGAACACTCCAGCCGTTTTATCTACCAGGTCAACGTCAGTTTTGTCACGCGATGTCAGGTCCGTCCGTTGGGCCGACATACCCCTTTTCCCGGTCACTTCTACCTCTGACCTCTCCATGTCAGGAGCCGTCACCGTCTTAGTATTGGTTAGCCCACCAGTAGGAACGTCTCCGCCCTCCTGGCATGTCATCAAACCTGACAAAGTCCCGGCCCCACTCCAAGGCATACACTAAGTCTGATGGTATACTGCCACCTTGGCACTCACTGCCTCCGAGCCCCTCCAACATTACTCTGTCTACCGCATAGTTCACCGTGACCCCATGTTTACAGTGAACCTGGACCATTTTCTCGGTCAGACAGAAAGTGAGAGGAGTCACCTGACTCCAACCGTTCCAAGATTCCTTCCTGGTGTAGCATCACTGTACACACTTGTGGCCAGTCATCACCCGGAAAGAATATCCCACATTCTGGAAACAACATACACGAACACTGCGGTTTCCCAGACATCCCCACTGAGCCAACCAGTGCTGCCATTTCTTCACACTCGGCCCCTTTCTGGACCACCACCCCAATTTGGTTCACCACCTCCCTCTGGGACTCCACCCCCTTTTGGGCTACCACCCCAATTTGGGTCACCGCCCACTTCCGAGACTTCCCCATGTCCGTTATACCGGTCTTCTCAGACCACAGTTGACACCACACAGTTTATGTCTCTTACGATACCACACAAGTACTTGTTGGCACCACCACAGCTCCTGCTGTCACCGAACACCGACACCACCGGCTGCTGTTCACACACAGCTTCCGGTGTCCTCTTCGTAACCCCGCCGAGTTACAGGAAGCCGCTTGTCCCCTTCGTAACCCCGCCGAGTTACAGCAAGCCGCTTGTCCCCTTCGTAACCCCGCCAAGTTACAGCAAGCCGCTTGTCACCTTCTTGACTCCCACTGAGCCACCGCAGGCTGAGCTGAGAAAAGAAAAAAAACACACCACACAAAACTCACCTGTCCTGTCTGTGTGCTATTCAGGACGTTCCTGTCTCCACCTGAGACCGTCCAACACACAGGGCGCACCGGGTGCGATTCAGGGAGCGACCCTCCTCTCAGGGTCTCCCCACACACCGGCTTCACCAGGTCCAGGGGCTTGGCTGGTGCTCTTCAGGACATCTGTCTCCGCCTGAGACTGCCCAACACTCGTGCCTCACCAGGTCCAAGGTCACACCACGTGCTCCCGGGATCTGACTCTTCTCCCGGCACTGACCCTCCAGGACTTTCCTCACTGGACCCTCCAGGTACACCATCTTACTCACTGACCCAGGTCAGTACCACACGAACACCAGTCCATTACCTGTGTCGGCCACACAGGTCCTCGGGTACCTCTTCTCCACAGAGGCACCCTAGCAATCACCAGTTTCTTTCTCCTGGGGAAGCGGCCGCACTGGGCTCACCGATCCGGACCGTGCCTTACTCACTAGGCCCCCCCACGGTTCCAGAACCACAGTCGAACAGTGGCTTCCCCAATTGCAGGCCATCACAGGCTCTGCTCACACACGTGGCCAGTCAGCATACTACACGGCTTTCTCGACCGTCAGCCCTCCTGGCTCAGCGCTGGCCTTAGCCACTGAATTTTGCAGTCCTCTTCCGTTGCTCCCAGCAACAAGGTTACAATATTGCCCTTTGCAATCTCCACCAATTGTGAGGTAGCGCTATCATTCACATAGGGGATTCTCGCTTAGCGGCCGCAAAACCACATCCGGCACGGGTTTTCCATAAAACCAGTATAGTCCATGCGGTTTATTATGCAGCATAAACCAAAGCAAGCAACATAAAGTTCATCTCAGCATAGCATCCTTGACAGAGCTTCTCTCTGTCCTCCCTGTGGTCACACAGGTTGGCATACACAGGCTCTTCATCCTCATAGTTATCTCACCCACGTCAGGGTTTCCTCATGGCTGTTTCTCCACACTGCAGACATCCACTCTCTCCTCTGGGACTCTCAGACGCTGGCAGCCATTACACACAGCCACTCCACAGGCTGTTAGCCAGGAGACACTTCTTCCAGGGGGCCTTCCACACTGGACCAACCAGGTCCCTGCATTCCCCCCATGTGACCTACCCTGGCCACCTTATATGGTCCATAGCCACGCCCACTGGGTCACATGGCTATGACCTCATCACAGGTCCTTCACACTCTCATACACACTCTACCATAGTGTTCTAAACACACCCCCTGGGTGGGTTTCTAGGTAACTAGGCTTGCCCGTCTCCCAAGATACCTGGAGACTTCTCCCTGACACATTGAACCAGAACCTCAGCAGTATCATTGCTGCTCAATACAAACCTAAGTCTCCATCTCAAGGCCACCCACCTTGAGATACATAACGGTCCTTTGTGCAAAATATGCAAAGGTACTAAACAAGTCATAAAATATACAAAAAAGAAGTGTATATATGAAGCATATATAAAGCAATAATAATGTGCAAATTAGCAAAGTGTGCAATAATGCAAAGTGCAAAAAAGGTATGTAAAATTGAATGTGAAGCAGTCAGGCTAAGTGTATAATGGAGCAGACCACAGTGATAAATATCACATATGCGCCGATATGTTGCAGCGTGGGTCAGCCTAATTGAGCCATAAAAGGCAAATAGCGTAAGAATAGGGCTAAATACCTGCGGGTGCCAGGAAGGTGGGAGATGCGGCATGCCTAAAGAACGCACCCCAAAGTATCTGGTATCGATATGATAAACAGCGGCATTAGAGGTGGCAATGTCAGCAAAAAACTTGCCCAACTTGAGACCCAGTGGATCTAGACACTTCGCACTGTGTCTCATTGGGTCTCAATGAGAGTCTTTCCTTTATACCATTCTTATAATGTAGCGTGGGTCAGCCTAATTGAGCCATAAAAGGCAAATAGCGTAAGAATAGGGCTGAATACCTGTGGGTGCCAGGAAGGTGGGAGATGTGGTATGCCTAAAGAACGCGCCCCGACGTGCGTTTCGGAAGTCTCCTTCGTCAGGGAGTTCATCATAATGGCACAGCAAGAGGGGTTATATAAAGGCCGGTGAGCCCGGGGCATGAAGCGATGCGGCGCATGCGCGGTCGGCGTGACCCGGAAGTGATGCGGCAAGTGGCGTCATGCGAGCAAACACCGCCCTAAGGTGGCGTGTTGCTACACAGAGAGACGCCGCTGCCACGCGACAAGGCGGCACGTCAGACCGCGAATGCGCACTGCTCAATGCTCGGGACATAGACACCAGATGGAGGAATACTAATAAGAGAGCTGTTGATAACAGCAAGGGGATATACGTAAAGGGATATCAGGTGGTGCATGTAATGCAGAGCAATGAGTTGAAATAAGAAAAGCATACACTATATTGGTAAATAGGTGTATATATGGAGTCTATGTAACAACAAATATTAAACAATTTATAATGCAAATAAATTGTACAGAATACATATAGATAACCCACAAAGTGGAATGAGAATAATAATATGAATACACAATATATAATAAATATTGGAGAAAGGCACAAATTTCTTGTTAGCAGAACAAAGATCTTCTTATTTTGCGCCATCAAAATTTTTTTTTTCTCTCATATAGATGCATGTATATTCAGGGGAATCCACATATATAACGACATTCCACAAAAGCTGAAATTAATAAAAAGATAAAAATATTAAAATATTAAAAAACACTAAAAAAACAAACATTATAAGAATGGTATAAAAGAAAGACTCTCATTGATACCCAATGAGACACAGTGCGAAGTGTCCAGATCCACTGGGTCTCAAGTTGGGCAAGTTTTTTGCTGACATTGCCACCTCTAATGTCGCTGTTTATCATATCGATACCAGATACTTTTGCACTATTTTTGCACTTTTTATAACTCTTTGCTGCTATAGATATGGATTGTCTTTATGGGTTTCATTCTGATTTGTGTCAGGTTTGGTGGTTTTGAGATAACTATTATTTGAATTGATATTAATTGGATATACTATCCTCTTTATAAGCCATACATACAGTACTGTTTATACAGTGCCTTGTGAAAGTATTCGGCCCCCTGGAACTTTTCAACCTTTTTCCACATATCATGCTTCAAACATAAAGTTACCAAATGTAAACTTTTGGTGAAGAATCAACAACAAGTGGAACACAATTGTGAAGTTGAATGAAATTTATTGGTTATTTTAAATTTTTGTGGAAATGCAAAAACTGAAAAGTGGGGCGTGCAATATTATTCGGCCCCTTTATTTTCAGTGCAGAAAACTCCCTCCTGAAGTTTATTGTGGATCTCTGAATGATTCAATGTTCTCCTAAATGACTAATGATGATAAATATAATCCACCTGTGTGTAATCAAGCCTCCGTATAAATGCACCTGCTCTGTGATAGTCTCAGGGTTCTGTTTGAAGCACAGAGAGCATCATGAAGACCAAGGAACACAACAGGCAGGTCCGTGATACTGTTGTGGAGAAGTTTAATGCCGGATTTGGATACAAAATGATTTCCAAAACTTTAAACATCCAAGCAGCACTGTGCAACCGATCATATTGAAATGGAAGGCGTATCATACCACTGCAAATCTACCAAGACCCGGACGTCCCTTTAAACTTTCATCTCAAACGAGGAGAAGACTGACCAGAGATGCAGCCAAGAGGCCCATGATCACTTTGGATGAACTGCAGAGATCTACAGCTGAGGTGGGACAGTCTGTCCATAGGACAACAATCAGTCGCACATTGCACAAATCTGGCCTT
This sequence comes from Dendrobates tinctorius, assembly GCF_039654945.1. NCBI lineage: Eukaryota > Metazoa > Chordata > Amphibia > Anura > Dendrobatidae > Dendrobates > Dendrobates tinctorius. The sequence continues at coordinate 14,706,518 of NW_027361728.1, forward strand.
TATGGAAGAGTGGCATGAAGAAAGCCATTACTCAGATATCATAGAATCATAGAATCATAGAATCGTAGAGTTGGAAGGGACCTCCTGGGCCATCTGGTCCAACCCCCTGCTCAAAGTAGGATTTGCTAAATCATCCCAGTCAGATGTCTGTCCAGCCTCTGTTTGAAGACTTCCATTGAAGGAGAACTCACCACTTCTCGTGGCAGCTTGTTCCACTCATTGATCACTCTAACTGTCAAAAAGTTTTTTCTAATACCTAATCTGTGTCTCCTCCCATTCAGTTTCATCCCATTGCTTCTAGTCTTTCCTTGTGCAACTGAGAATAAAGATGATCCTTCTACAATGTGACAGCCCTTTAGATATTTGTAGACAGCTATTAAGTCTCCTCTCAGTCTTCTCTTTTGCAAGCTAAACTATCCCATATCCTGCAACCTTTCCTCATAAGACAGGGTTTGCAGACCGGTCACCATTCTGGTTGCTCTTTTCTGAACTTGCTCCAGTTTCTTGATGTCTTTTTTAAAATGTGGCGCCCAAAACTGGACACAGTATTCCAGATGAGGTCTGACCAAAGAGGAGTAGAGGGAAATAATGACTTCACGTGATCTAGACTGTATGCTTCTGTTAATACATCCTAGAATTGCATTTGCCTTTTTTGCTGCTGCATCACACTGTTGACTCATATTCAGTCTGTGATCTATTAGTATACCCAAGTCTTTTTCACATGTGCTGTTGCTTAGCCCTATTCCTCCCATTCTGTATATGCTTTTTTCATTTTTATTGCCCAGATGTAGTACTTTGCATTTTTCCCTGTTAAAAACCATTCTGTTAGTTGCTGCCCACTTCTCCAGTTTATATCGTTTTGAATCCTCTCTCTCTCTTCTCTAGTATTAGCTATCCCTCCTAGCTTTGTGTCATCAGCAAATTTAATCAGTTTACCCTCAATTCCTTCATCTAAATCGTTGATAAAGATGTTGAACAATACAGGGCCCAGGACAGAGCCCTGTGGTACCCCACTTGAGACATTCTTCCAACTGGATGTGCAGCCATTTACGACCACTCTTTGGGTCCGATCAATAAGCCAGTTATGAATCCACCTAACAGTTGCCTTGTCCATTCCATACTTAGTCATTTTTTCAATAAGGATTGTATGAGATACTTTGTCAAATGCTTTGCTGAAGTCAAGATATACTATATCTACAGCATTTCCTTGATCCACCCAATCAGTGATTCCGTCATAGAAGGAAATTAAGTTAGTCTGACATGACTTATTAGTTACAAACCCATGCTGACTCTGTTTAATCACTTCCTTCTTATCCAGGTACTGACATACATGTTGTTTAATAATTTGTTCAAAGATCTTTCCTGGTATAGCAGTCAGACTCACCGGCCTTTAGTTGCATGGGTCCACCTTCTTCCCCTTTTTGAAGATAGGAACATTTGCTCTTTTCCAGTCTTCTGGGACTTCTCCTGTTCTCCAAGAATTTTCAAAGATTATGGAGAGGGGTTCAAAAATTTCTTCTGCTATCTCCTTCTGTACTCTGGGGTGTAATTCATCTGGACCTGGAGACTTGAATTCATTTAAGTTAGCTAAGTGTTTCCTCACTATCTTTCTGTTTATAGATATCCTGGATTCTTCTATTCCCTTAATAGGACAGTGAAGAACAGTTGATGTTACATTTCCTTTCTGAGAGAAAACAGATGCAAAATAGGAATTTAAAAGTTCGGCCTTCTCAACATCCTGTCTTACCATTTCATCATTTTCATCCTGTAAAAATCCTATAGCATCTTTGACTTTTCTTTTACTTTTGACATATCCCCATGTAAACAAGTATGTAACATGACTAACCTGGTTAAAAAATGTAGAATACAGGTAAGTATTGTCACGATCAGGGGGTGTGACCTTTGGCCGCTCACAGCTATCACAGGCACAGGGCGGCTTATCTTAGTTATACCACCGCTGGCACCATGTGATAAAAACAGCACGCTAGTCTTGCCCTAAAAATTTACCACCGGGGGGGCTTATTTTGGTTATCCCACCGCTGCCACAATAGGTTATAAGCTGCCGGGATTTTATGTACCGTATATACTTGAATATAAGCCGAGATTTTCAGCCCATTTTTTTTGGCTGAAAGTCCCCCACTCGGCTTATATTCGAGTCATATACACCAGGGGGTCGGAGGGGGAGGGGGGGGCGTTGGTGTCAAGGTCATACTTACCCGTCCTGGCGCTGTCTCTTCAGTCCCCAGCTTCTCCGCGCTCTCCCTTCCTTCCTTCAGCGGTCACATGGTACCGCTCATTAAATTCATGAATATGCGCATAGTCATGAGTTTTAATGAGCGGTACCACGTGACCGCTGAAGGCAGGAAGGGAGAGCGTGGAGAAGCTGTGGACTGAAGAGACAGCGCCAGGACGGGTAAGTATAGCGATACTCACCTGTCCTGCATCCATGGCTGCTTGCTGCTGTCTGGCACGTCATCTGTCAGTGACGTTCAGACTGCAGAGGGCACGGTGACATGGTTAGTGCACGCTGCGCCCCCTGCAGTCTGAACGTCACTGACCGATGACGTGCCAGACAGCAGCAAGCAGCCATGGATGCAGGACAGGTGAGTATCTCAGGTGCCAGCAGTGACACCGGCACCTGACACCCAGCAATGGAGAGGTGAGTATGTCATTTTTTTTATTTTTAAATGCAGCAGCATAATCTATGGAGCATCTTATGGGGGCAGCATATGGGGGAATAATCTATGGAGCATTTTATGGGGGCAGCATATGGGGGAATAATCTATGGAGCATCTTATGGGGGCAGCATATGGGGGAATAATCTATGGAGCATCTTATGGGGGCAGCATATGGGGGAATAATCTATGGAGCATCTTATGTGACAGCATATGGGGGAATAATCTATGTAGCATCTTATGGGGGCAGCAAATTGGGGAATAATCTATGGAGCATCTTATGGGGGCAGCATATGGGGGCATAATCTATGGAACATCTTATGGGGCCATAACCTTTATGGAGCATCATATTGGACATATTATTCTATGGAGCATCTTATGGGTGCATTATTAACCTTTGTGCAGCATTATATGGGGTGTATTTTGTATGGAGCATCTTATGGGGTCATCATGAACTGTATGGAGCATTATATGGGGCTCCTGATTCAATATGGATATTCAAAAACATTTAACCTACTGATGTCTCAATTAATTTTACTTTTATTGGTATCTATTTTTATTTTTTAAATTCACCAGTAGCTGCTGCATTTTCCACCCTAGGCTTATACTCAAGTCAATAAGTTTTCCCAGGTTTTTGTGGCAAAATTAGGGGGGTCGGCTTATACTCGAGTATATACGGTATATCCCACTTTTCAGCTCCACTTTGGAACTCACAGCTCTCCGGCACCCCTTTACCCTCAGGTCAGTCCGGGAACTACACCTAGGATAATTAGTCGCCGGACGGGCTACTTGTTGTGCACTGGCTATTAGGCCGCTGCAGTGAGGGAATTATAACTTGTCCTGGCCACCACTGCCAGCTAGCCCGCCTGCCCTTTCCATCACTGCCTGCTAGCCCACCTGCCCAGAGCACACTTCGCTGCCACCAGCTTACGATTTCTCTTATCAATATTTAAAATTAATAGAGTGGTTCGAAGCCAACCCAAATCAGTAGCGTAATTAGCTTATAGGCACGTGAATTTGTCACAGAGCAAGGAGACAGGCCTAATAAATTTTATAGTTTATTCCCAAAAGATGGGCAGTGTTTACAGAAGATAAAAAGGTTTTATGATATGAGACAATAACAGTATGTACAATCCAACTACAAATAAAAGAGATTTAAAAAACAGAGATAAACTTACATATTGCTTAGATAATTTCAGGCAGAACATGCCAGGAGGAGGAGCCAAACGTCACCATTCATTTTGAGATCTTATTGCCACAGCATCCCAGGCTAGAATGAGGTAGGAGTAGGGGAAAACACCTTATACCTTTGAACTTGTGACATCACTAAAGGGCTGGCTTGTGACAGTCCTCCCCTTTCTCAAAGTACAGATTTGGGTTCTGAAAACTTATAACCATCATATCTGGGCTTGAGAACCATCATTCATCTTAGGCTGGAGTCACACTGCCGAATTTCTCATGCGATAATCGCATCGCACTTCACGGACTGGCCGGCACCTCTCCTGACCTGAGCATGACAGCGTGATGGATTACTATGCAGCTGTCAAGCTCAGGTCAGGAGAGCAGACAGCCAGTGCGAGTTTTACGATGCAATTCTCGGACAAAAAATACGCCAGTGTGTCTCTGCCCTTATATTGAAATTAGCTTTGTAATGACATCAAACACTAGCTGTCTATTCCGCTCTGCTCAGGAGAAATCCATTTCTCTGGTTCTGTTGGTGCTAGAATTTAGCAAGAACCACTGTAATGAAGCCCGATCGGCGCACGTCCCAATGTGTCATTTTCATATTTCTATTATAATCTGGCGGCGTTCTATGACCAAGTGATTAGATTCTCATTATTGTCTTTGCGAGTAGCTTCACATGGTGGAAAAGAGACAAAGGAAATTCTTTCTGCTAATTAAGACATTTCCGAGGAAGGAGGGGTGGACAGGAAAGAGTGAGTGGATCACATACTGGAGTCTCACATTACTGTCAGGCAGAGGGAGAATACAAAGCTGCAATGTGTGACAGGCACACAGGGACAAGAACAGTGGGGTCACTTATCTCTGGGAAGCTATGCACCTTTTTTTTAGAAAGTGTAGAGAATGGAAGATTCCAGAATGTTCCGGAGAAATCATACATGATATTTTACATTATTGTTACAAGTATACTATCATGATATAGCATGGGTGAAATAGTGCAGTCTCTATATAGGAAGCAGTATTTGAGAAACACCAGTCAGCAGATTGTACTAATGAGGTAAGTAATCAAAGTACATGTATCAAAGTACTGGCAGTTATAACATGGCAGTTAGACAGGGCAGGAGACAGGTAAGACAAAAAATAAATCTATTCCCTGTACATTTGGAGGACAACAAATATATACCATATGCATTTGTGTAATTTATATCCTGGCCGCTGCATTCACACACATCCACCACCCTGGCATTAACTCTCTACACTCCATCCATATCGGCCCCTCACTCCTTTCCTCTCCTATGTATAGCACTCACGCTCTTTTCACATTGTTAAATTGCACAGATCCAGTCAGTCCCACCATTCAACATAAGAGACGCTCTCACAAATCACTTAACCATCTGCTCACTCTTTCTATCCCCCTCCTAGTCGCAGGAGACATTGCTCCCAACCCTGGTCCCCCATGTTATAGAAAGTCAAACCCCCAACTGCTACACTCAGAAACCCCTCTAATCTTATTAATATTCCCTGCATGCCATCTGTCTCTCTTAATTGTGCACTTTGGAATTCTCGCTCAGTGTGTAACAAACTCTCCTTCACTCATGACTTTTTCCTTTCTAATTCTCTTAACCTCCTGGCTCTTACTGAAACCTGGATCCAGCAGTCAGACACTACCGCTGCTGCTGCTCTTTCATACGGGGGACTACACTTCTCTCATACCCCAAGATCAGACAATAGAGCAGATGGAGGCATTGGTCTGCTCCTATCACCAAAATGTACCTTTCAGGTTATCCCTCAACTACCCTCACTAGTCTTCCCTTCTTTTGAGGTCCATGCCGTCAGACTCTACACCCCCTTCTCCATGCGAGTGGCGGTGGTGTATCGTCCTCTCGGCCCCTCCCATCAGTTCTTGGATCATTTTGCCACTTGGCTTCCACATTTTCTCTCCTGTGACATCCCTACCCTCATCATGTGAGATTTCAATATCCCCATTGCTCTTCCCCTCTCCCCATCTGCTACTCACCTTTTATCTCTAACATCCTCGTTTGGCCTTTCGCAGCTTACTAATTCTCCAATGCATGAAGACGGAAACTCCCTCGATTTGGTCTTCTCTCAGCTTTTTGCAGTGGATGATTTTGCAAACTCCCCTCTCCCGCTCTCTGACCACAATCTTCTTTCATTCTCTATCAAGAACTGCCAGGCTGCTCAGGTCACCCCCACAGTCCATACTTATAGAAACATACAGGCCATTAACACCCAGAAACTTATGAAGAACTTGCAGTCTTCATTGGCCCCAACTCCTCCCTCTCATGTCCTGATTCTGCACTGAAGCATTACAATGAAACACTTCAAAGTGCCCTTGATGAATATGCACCCCCTATAAATAGAACACCACAACACAGATGGCGACAACCCTGGCACATCCTGCAAACACATTTCCTGCATAGGTGCTCCAGGTGCGCTGAACGTCTGTGGAGAAAATCCAATCTACACGAAGATTTCATCCATTATAAGTTTATGCTTAGAACATACAACACTGCCCTTCACCTCTCCAAACAAAACTATTTCAACACCCTCATCACCTCACTGTCCAATAACCCGAAACGTCTCTTTGATACTTTTCATTCTCTACTCAACCCAAGAGTACAGGCCCCAACCATGGAGCTCCGAGCTGATGATCTGGCCAATTACTTCAAAGAAAAAATTGACCAGATTCGACAGGAAATTATCTCCCAATCACCTCATACCATGTACTGTCCTCCCTCCTCCACTGCATATAGCTCACTCTCTGATTTTGAACCAGTCACAGAAGAAGAAGTAAGCAGGCTTCTTTCATCTTCTCGCCCAACCTCTTGCACCAGTGACCCATTTCCGTCACATCTGCGCCAGTCCCTTTCCCCTGCTGTCACCCCTCACCTAACTAAAATATTTAACCTCTATCTCTCTTTTGGTATCTTTCCCTCCTCATTTAAGCATGCCATCATACATCCACTACTTAAAAAACCATCCCTCGACCAAAACTGTGCCACTAACTATAGACCTGTCTCTAATCTTCTCTTCATCTCTAAACTCCTGGAACGCCTGGTCCACTCCCATCTTATCCACTATCTCTTTGATAACTCTCTTCTCGACCCTCTCCAATCCGGTTTCCGCTCTTTACACTCTACTGAAACTGCCCTCACTAAAGTCTCTAATGATCTACTAACAGCTAAGTTAAATGGCCATTACACCATGCTAATTCTCTTGGATCTCTCAGCAGCATTCGACCCTGTGGATCATCAGCTCCTCCTCACTATGCTCCGTTCCTTTGGCCTCAAGGACACCATTCTCTCCTGGCTCTCCTCCAATCTCACTGACTGCTCCTTTACTGTATCTTTTGCCGGTTCCTCCTCCTCTCACCTTCCCCTTACTGTTGGGGTTCCTCAAGGATCGGTTCTAGGCCCCCTCCTCTTCTCCTTGTACACTGCCCCTATTGGTCAAACAATCAGTAGATTTGGTTTCCAGTACCATCTCTATGCTGATGACACCCAATTATACGCTTCTTCTCCTGACATCACGCCAGCCTTTCTAGAAAACACCGGTGATTGTCTAAACGCGGTGTCTAACATCATGTCCTCACTATATCTGAAACTGAACCTGTCAAAGACTGAACGCCTTGTGTTTCCTCCCTCTACTAATGTACCTATACCCGACATTGCCATTTCTGTGTGTGGTTCCACTATTACTCCCCAGCAACATGCCCGCTGTCTTGGGGTCATACTTGATTCCAAGCTTTCCTTTGCCCCCCACATTCGATCACTGGCTCGCTCTTGTCATCTGCACCTCAAAAACATTTCTAGAATTCGACCTTTTCTTACTTTTGACTCTGCAAAAACTCTTACTGTTTCTCTTATTCATTCTCGTCTCGACTATTGTAACTCTCTTCTAATCGGTCTCCCTCTTACCAAACTCTCCCCTCTCCAATCTGTCTTGAATGCTGCAGCCAGGATCATATTCCTCACCAATCATTACACCGATGCCTCTACCTTGTGCCAGTCATTACACTGGCTACCCATCCACTCCAGAATTCAGTATAAACTTATTACCCTCACCCACAAAGCCCTCCATGGCTCAGCAGCACCCTACATCTCCTCCCTTGTTTCAGTATACCACCCTACCCGCGCCCTCCGTTCTGCTGATGACCTGAGGTTAGCATCCTCAATAATCAGAACCTCCCACTCCCGTCTCCAAGACTTTACACGTGCTGCGCCAATTCTTTGGAATGCACTTCCCAGGTCAATACGATTAGTCCCCAACCCCCACAACTTTAAGTGTGCCCTGAAAACGCATCTATTCAGACTGGCCTATCGCCTCAACACATTAGCCTAATCTATCCCTGTGTGGCACAGCCAAAAGTTTTACCTTAACCAGGTTCCCCGCATCATTTTCCCACATGCTTTATGCATCCATTAACCCTCTGTGTCTGTACTGTTACACACTTAACATTATGGCTGGTCCATACAATCAGGGCAACTGTTACCACCCACCTTTCGTGTCTACCTCTTTCCTGATAGGCTGTAAGCTTGCGAGCAGGGCCCTCATTCCTCTTGGTATTTGTTATAATCTATGTGATTATTGTTATGCTGTAATGTCTATTGTCTGTACAAATCCCCTCTGAAATGTAAAGTGCTGTGGAATATGTCGGCGCTATAGAAATAAAATGTATTATTATTATTATTATTAAGTAGCCACCATGGCCATATGCAAACAGACACAAGTATAAAAGGTTATAACTATACACAGAAGCAGCAAGGGTCCCAGGGAGGTGCGCACCCGCCCCAATGCATGTTTTGACCCTGCGTTCGTTAATGACCCCTGACGAAACACCCTAGTTTTTTTACAGCACTTTTTTTGATATGTGTGTCACCCCTTTCCCCCTTACATCTACTATGTAATTGTATACAGTTGTGGCCAAAAGTATTGACACCCCTGCAATTTTGTCAGATAATACTCAGTTTCTTTCTGAAAATGATTGCAAACACAAATTCTATGGTATTATTATCTTCATTTAATTTGTCTTAAATGAAAAAACACAAAAGAGAATGAAGCAAAAAGCAAAACATTGATCATTTCACACAAATCTCCAAAAATGGGCCAGACAAAAGTATTGGCACCCTCAGCCTAATACTTGGTTGCACAACCTTTAGCCAAAATAACTGCGACCAACCGCTTCCGGTAACCATCAATGAGTTTCTTACAATGCTCTGCTGGAATTTTAGACCATTCTTCTTTGGCAAACTGCTCCAGGTCCCTGATATTAGACGGGTGCCTTCTCCAAACTGCCATTTTTAGATCTCTCCACAGGTGTTCTATGGGATTCAGGTCTGTACTCATTGCTGGCCACCTTAGAAGTCTCCAGTGCTTTCTCTCAAACCATTTTCTAGTGCTTTTTGAAGTGTGTTTTGGGTCATTGTCCTGCTGGAAGACCCATGACCTCTGAGGGAGACCCAACTTTCTCACACTGGGCCCTACATTATGCTGCAAAATTTGTTGGTAGTCTTCAGACTTCATAATGCCATGCACACGGTCAAGCAGTCCAGTGCCAGAGGCAGCAAAGCAACCTCAAAACATCAGGGAACCTCCGCCATGTTTGACTGTAGGGACCGTGCTTTTTTCTTTGAATGCCTCTTTTTTTCACCTGTAAACTCTATGTTGATGCCTTTGCCCAAAAAGCTCTACTTTTGTCTCATCTGACCAGAGAACATTCTTCCAAAACGTTTTAGGCTTTTTCAGGTAAGTTTTGGCAAACTCCAGCCTGGCTTTTTTATGTCTCGGCGTAAGAAGTGGGGTCTTCCTGGGTCTCCTACCATACAGTCCCTTTTCATTCAGACGCCGACGGATAGTACGGGTTGACACTGTTGTACCCTCAGACTGCAGGGCAGCTTGAACTTGTTTGGAGGTTAGTCGAGGTTCTTTATCCAACATCCGCACAATCTTGCGTTGAAATCTAGGGAGGTTAGCCACAGTGCCATGGGCTTTAAACTTCTTGATGACACTGCGCACGGTAGACACAGGAACATTCAGGTCTTTGGAGATGGACTTGTAGCCTTGAGATTGCTCATGCTTCCTCACAATTTGGTTTCTCAAGTCCTCAGACAGTTCTTTGGTCTTCTTTCTTTTCTCCATGCTCAATGTGGTACACACAAGGACACAGGACAGAGGTTGAGTCTACTTTAATCCATGTCAACTGGCTGCAAGTGTGATTTAGTTATTGCCAACACCTGTTAGGTGCCACAGGTAAGTTACAGGTGCTGTTAATTACACAAATTAGAGAAGCATCACATGATTTTTCGAACAGTGCCAATACTTTTGTCCACCCTCTTTTTTATGTTTGGTGTGGAATTATATCCAATTTGGCTTTAGGACAATTCTTTTTGTGTTTTTTCTTTTAAGACAAATTAAATGAAGATAATAATACCAAAGAATTTGTGTTTGCAATCATTTTCAGGAAGAAACTGAGTATTATCTGACAAAATTGCAGGGGTGTTAATACTTTTGGCCACAACTGTATCTAATAAATTTGAGTATTTGTTTACATCCTTGGACAACAATATCGTCTTTTCTCTTTCTCTTTGCCTCCATGTTATATGACGATAGGTCCTTGTTAGTCCTTGCCACATTTGCATGGCCCTGGTCTTTTTTATAAGGTCATTATTAATATTACTTATTTATTAGCCATGTGTTTGAGTTGTATGAGCTATATTTATGCAAAATTGCAGAGAAAAGATTTGGGAGCTCCTTTTGAAATGAGGCCATACACATTAAATTATTTTGGTGGTACCGGTATATTTGTTGGGGAGTTAAAATAATTATTGGCCAAATGGCTATTGCAAGTGTATTTCGACCTTAAAGTTAATTCGCATGCTGCAGATTTTGTTACAGAAATTTTTAAGCATGTAAAAAAGTGTGGTCGGTCAAAGTTTTGTGCATCTTTGAAAAGAAGGACACTGCTGAACAGGGGCCAGACAGAGTCCAGAGTACCTCCGCTACATCATTACAATGAACAGAAGCATTGGGGATTTCATTTGAATCACGTCATTTGTGGATTTAGATAGAAACCTCAAAGTAAGTGCTCAGCGTGGAGCGATGGATAAATGTGATTCAACATATTATCTAAAATGTTCCCAATAAAAGCTCAATTCAATCCATACAAAAGCAAGTCCTCACTCAGGTCCATCACCTGTCAATGGAATTATAAGGGGCTTTCATGTTACTGGTTGCATAAAGGCTCTGGAAAAGCGCTATGGCTCCTCACAGATCACTGCACCCTTAGATTAATTCGTTGAAAGGTATAGTTCGTAATTGGGGTTATTTATGGGAGGTTCTGCTGTTATTGCACCTCAGGGGCTCTAGCAGTGGGTCATGCACCCCCAAACCATAACAGTAAAATTTGCATTATAATATGGTGCTCCCTCACTACTTAGATTTGCACTGTGCTTCAGAAGTAGTTCCCAATTACATGTAGGGTATCGGCACTATAAAGATAAATTGCACAAAAAACTATGAGGTCCATTTTTTCCTATTAGACTTTAAAAAAAATAAAAATTTGGGGCTTAAACAACATTTTAGTGATAAAAATGAGATTATTCTTTCTTCACCACCCAATGATATAAGACACTGTGAGGCACATGTGGTGTCAACATACTCATTTCACCACTAGATCAATTCATTGGGAGATGTAGTCTTTAAAATGGGGTCACTTATGGGGTGGTTCCACTGTTCTAGCCCCTTAAGGGCTCTGCCAATGTGACATGGCACTATCAAACCATTCCAGCAAAATCTGAACCTCAATATGGTACTTCTTCCATTCTAAGCTTTGCACTGTGCCTCAAAACTAGTTTTTGACCACATATGGGGTATCGGTATACTCAGGAGAATTTGCTTAAGGACTTGTACCATTCATTTTCTCCTATAAGGCTATGTGCACACGTTGAGTAAATGGATGCAGACATTGGGATCGCTGGTACATCGCTAAGTGTGACAGTACCTTTACTCTTTTGGTCTCCTCAGTGGGCCGGCCATCACTGCCGATGTCATGCTGATTGACAGCGGGCTCCCCGGAGTTTAACAGCTGGCTAGTTGTTGCTCAGAGAGGTCACGGACCAATTCTGCAGCAAACTCTGTGGCTTCTGGTGACATCACATCAAGTGAGCAGCTTCTACTTGTTTGTCCTGCTCTGTTGACGGGGTGCTTTGATGATGTCATGCTGTTTGACAGCTTGCTTCCCGCTACTTAATTGCAGGGAGCCAGCTGTGAATCAGTATGATATCAGCAGTGATGCCCCGTCGACAGAGCAGGCCAGAAGAGTAAAGGTACTGTCACACTAAGCGATATCGCTAGCAATATCGCTATAACTTGTGACGTTATAGCGATATTGCTAGCGATATCGCTGTGTGTGATACTTACCTATGACCCGCTCCCCGCTGGTTATCGCTGATCGCGCGAGAACGTTCAGGACCGCTTCTCGTCGTCAGCTTCCTGCGGCACTTCCTGTGGAGAGACGAGCGACGAGCGTGGAGCCGGGCGGGAGGACTCAGGATTGCCTAGTGTGACAGGTAAGTAGTGAGCCCCGACCCCTGCGATGTCCCTGGTGAGATCTGCCTGTGTGGCAGCTCACTAGCGACCACTTAGCAATGTACCAGCGATCCTGACCGCGTCTTATCGCTGGTCGGGATCGCTGGTACATCGCTAAGTGTGAGTGTGACAGTACCTTAAGAGCTGCTCTGTAGACATGAAGTCAAATGAAGCAGCAGAATCACAGTCAGGAGCAGTTCGTGTGAGCCAGCAGAGATCAGTGCTGGGCCGAACAGGCATGTAGATAGAAGCGAACTATGCTGGGTGAGCCTCATTACATCTACATTATTTAATGCACTATCTGCATCTTATTTGACTTAACCTAAAGGGAATTATATTTGCGGGCACTCCAATCTGTAGCATGATATCACTTTAATGCTTGAACTAACTTTTTTTTTCTTTTTTACTTGCTATTTGAATGATTTACATTTGTATATACTCTTTGCATATATTGGTTTTTATAGTAATTGGATATTGATTGCTGCCACCATACTTTGTTGAATTTACTTTGTGACCATTTATGTTTGCGTCTGTTATGTTGGATATATACTTGCTTTTTGATCTATATAATAAATCTATCTTTTAGTATTTGCGGCTACTTTTGTCCTTACACATTTTTTGTTGTATCGGATTTCTAAGTTATGGACATAGAAGAAGTTTTGATTCGTGAGAAACGGGTGGTGAGACCCCTCTCTACTACTGAAACATAAAAGCGCTCATCTCTCTGTAGACAGCCTATGAGCCTTTCTTTAGTGTCAGAGGAGAACAAAACCCAGCTGAGCACCACTGCCCCTTCATTTTAGCAATCAGGTCTCACAGGGTATGTGCACACATTAAATATTTGGTGCAGAAATGTCTGCACTCTTTCTACATTTCTTGGCAAGAAAAGCTCGGCAGCAAAAGTGTATGTTTTTGGGGCACAAATAAGCAACTTGTGAACGAGATTTCTGGATTCTCATTCACTTTTTTGGCATCAGGGAACCCTACAGGTTTTGTGACATATCTCCGCAGTAAAAAAGCAACAAGTCTGCAACGTGTGCAAAGTCCATTACACTTTCATATACAAGGAGGTTGGAAAGCTCCGTGCAATATATTATATACTATAGAGTCCAGGCTAGTAAATAAAACCATAAGAGAAATTTAAATTGTCTGTAAATATCTTATTTGATACATCTGATTCTTCAATAAGACTTTTATTTGTTTTTTAAGATTTAATAATTTTTAGATAACAAATGTAGCTCTTAAAAAGCATAGTTCATTTCATAAAGCAAAGCTGTAATATTGTGAAGATCTAAGCAGCATGATGTCACCTGAACACTTCAAAATCTCTATCTATCTATCTATCTATCTCCTTTATGTGTCACTGGGTTACCGCAACAGAGAGGAGACAGACGACCGCAGCATCTGATTGCTCCTACTCCTGCGCTAAAAAGAAGCACTTCACCTTCTTTTTAAATGGTGTTTATTTTTTTGGGCAGAACACGGGTTAACCGGTCATGTTGGGAGCTCTGGGAGTCTGAGCTCTCAGCTGAGCTTGGTTAGCCACTCCTATCCCCTATATAATCTGGGTCCTGATTCAAACACATGTCAGAGGTAGCTTATGCTGCATGGCTTGGAGGTGTTTATATGAGGAGTTTGCAGGAGTAATCTGTGGCTGTTGCGTGGGTTTGTAAGTGTGATAATTCCCTTCCCTCCTCTTATTTTGTTTTTTCCCATCTTCCACTCCCCGGTGAATTCCTCTGTATATGTGAGTGAATATTTATGTGCCTGGTATTTTCAGTTACCCTTTGTTCATGTTGCTTTGTTTGTCGGATTGGCGTACTGCCATGCACGGCAGCTCCCCTCTTGCCTGGGTGGGAGAATGGAACAGACGGAGGTCTGATTCAGGAGATAAAGCAAGAGTGGCGGCCCCGGCATCTTCACCTTCAGAAGTGTCCCTGGGAATAGGGCAATCTAGGGCACCCCCTAGTATTAGGGACAGGGAAGGTGCCTCTGGTCCCGGGTCACCTGACAGCTGAGTCATGACATTATAATGATGACATTTATTACTTTTTTAAGGCATGCAGGGATATTGGCTTTACCCCAAATGTAGAATGGACAATATTTAAAGTTGGTGGTTGCAGAGAGACTTTGAGAGATATACTATACATCTACAATGCTGTCCAAATAAGATGAGGACAAGATGCTGCCTCTATTAACATTTCTCTCTGAATTTCTTCATGGAAGTAGATAGTGGCTAGAATCAGAATAGCTGTGCACCCAACACTTTTTTTGGCAAATAGAAACCTTTTAACAAACTTGAATACATGTTAACAAAGGTAAAGGTGTAGTTAGACTGCCAGAGACTGCAGCTTATCTCTTAGATTAGAGGTCCCCAACCTGTGGCATTTAATGCTAGGAAAACCTTGATGTAAATAAAGCCCCCTTCTCACATAGTGATATTGCTAGCCATATCGCTAAAGCGTCAGCGATTTTGTGATGCAACAGCGATATCGCTAGCGATCTTGCTACATGTGACACATACCTGCGACCAGCCTCCCCGCTGGATATCGCTGATCGCGCTCGAACGTCCTGGGCCATTTCTTCCTTGTTGGCGTCTCACTGGCTACGACTAGCGACGCATGGATGCAGGCGGAAGTCGTCATCATCGCTGCGGTGTGACAGGTAAGAGCGACCGCCGCTGGATCACTTATCGCTGCTGCGTCGCTGGTGGGATCTGCCTGTTTGGCAGCTCACTAGTGACCATTTAGCGATGCACCAGCGATCCTGACCAGGTCGTATCGTTGTCGGGATCGCTGGTGCATCGCGAAATGTAATGGGACCCTTAGGCTATATAGCTGCAAGTGGATTAGAGAGCCCAAACTGAGTCCAGTTAACCAAAGGCACCTACAATGGGAATATGTGCATCAGAACGAGACCATGGACCAATAGGAGAAAGTAGCCTAGTGCCATGTTCATGTGAATAAGAAATGTCCCAAGGATGTGATAGGTGAAAAAAAGCTAGCTGGTGGGGTCAGTGTGATGCTTTAGGCAGTGTTCAGCTAGCAAATCTTGGGTTTTCAAATTCATATGGCTGTTACTGACACATAAAACGTGCCTTAACATTGTAGTAGGTCCCGTACACACTTTCTTGGCAATGGTTTTCCCTAACAGAAGTGGCTTCTTTCTGTAGACTAATGCTCCTTGCCACACTGCAAAAAATTGTTCAGAATGGTAAAACAAAATTACTGACTTCAAAGTGTGGTGTACTTGACTTTCAGATTCTCAAGATCTCAGTCAAGCATCTTTAATTAACTAGAAAAAAAGTTCAATCTATGAAGATGCCAACTCTTAACTTACAGGATATATAGAGCTGATATTGTCTAAGTGTGGGGTCACACTGCATTTGTGAGTAGTGTATGTGTGTATATACGTGTATATAGACTCATACACCTACATACACACATACACTACTCATAAAAAGTTAGGGATATTTGGCTTTCGGACGGAATATATGGAAAACGTAAAAAGCTCAGTGATATTTCATCATGAAAGTAGGTCATTTAAGCATGCAATGGTGATTTCCTCATTCCCAAAATGTTATGAAACAAAAGCCAACAGTGGTGGGTATACCCCCCCCAAAAAAAAAGTCAATGTCTCAATAATTTGTCATGTGGCCTTGAGTATCAACTACAGCTTAACAATGACATCTCATGCTGTTCACAGGTCAAGTTATTGTTTCCTGAGGCATGTCATTCCACTCTTTTTGAAGGATGGCCCTCATGTCATTGAGGTACTGGTGTACAGGATTACCAACCTCTACACGGCGACTCGGCTGATCCCACAGGTTTTCTATGGAATTCAGGTCTGGAGAAAGTACAGGCCACTTCATTTAAGATAACCTAGTCTCAAGCAGCCGTTCCCTATTGATGCAACCTCAATGACCTGGAGCATTGTCATCCATGAAGATGAAATTAGACCAATGTTGTTCGTGCAAAAGCACAATGAATGGATTAATGATTTTATTCAAGTAGTTGGAGCTTGTCCTACCACTCATAAAGTGTAGGGCAGTTCTGTATTGATTAGAAACACCTGCCCATACTGTAGCACCACCATCACCAAAATCTCATCTGGTGACAAGAATGGCTGATGTCTCCAACACTATTGGTGGCCATTTTTTCTGCTCAGCATGAATTGACTTTCATCAGTGAACTGCACTGAGGTCCACTGGTCTCTCATCCAGCTTAGATGATCCCTGTGATGAAGTCTGTACCTGGTGGGGTGGTCAGATACCCTTGCAGATCGCCTAGCATGCAGACCATCCTGATGTAAATGGTTTTGAATGGTCAGATGTGACACTTGGGTGCCTCCAACCTCCCTTAAATGTGCCTAGAGTTGTGCGGCATTCATCATCTGGTTCCAAAGGGCATCGTTCACAATGAAGCGGTGATCAGTGTGGGCTGTGACCAAAGGGTGTTCACTTCTCTGCCTTTTTGTGCCTCTTCCAGTCTCCGCTGTAACCTACTGATGACACTCTGTGATACTCTAAGCTCAGTGGCCACTTCTGAGAACATCCTGCTTGAAGCCTTCCAATGGCGAGGTACTGTTGATCAATTGTTAGTTGTCGTCTTGGTCTCATGATGTTAAAATGTGAACAGCATGATGTGTAGGACTGTTTAAATACCAATTCTAATTGTACCCCAAAATGGATTAATCGATTCATGGAAGTCCAAGATCTTTGAAACATTTGGAAGGGAAATTTTTACGATGACTTCTACATGTTGAGGACAGAAGTTTTTCCAAATTCTGTCATATATGACTGAGGCTACCGATTTCCTACTAGCCTTGATTTAGAGATTACTGGATCTAGAAGACCCTGTGTCCTCAGGGTCTGCCTTTCAGAATCCAATCTGACAGGTGCAATAATTTCATTTTGTGGAATTAAGAAAGGGTTTTTCAAAGCCATCTGGTACAGAAGGAGAAACCCACTCCTCTTCGGCCAGAAGGGAACTATTAAAATTACTCTGGCCTGGTCCTGTTGAATCTTCCTCAGCACCTTTGAGATCTTAGGAAATGGCAGGAAGGAGTATTAAAGTTCCATGTCCCAGCTGTCATGCTCATGGGTTCAAACCCCTGAGCCTGTGTTTTGTGGTTGCCTTCTCTGTTCCCAAGCCACAGCAGACACACCTTTTTCTCTGGGTGTTTAGGTTCTGTTATCTGGCTGCAGTCTGATTAGCATAACAGGTGTTTTTATTTGTCTGCCCTATCGTGTGCGGCTTTATATTCTTCCAACTGCTGGTATTTCCCGCTGGTGATAGTCTCATTTGGAGGTTCAATCATTCTGTTGTAGTTTAAAACCAGTCAGTGAAATTCCAGCTAGGGTTTGTCTCTTTGCAGTTTCTATTCTGTATTTTGCACCTATCTTGTTTCTTTTAAGTCTGCATATTATCTAACAGTACATACTTTATACTTTATTTTGTATCTCATGGTTTATTTTTCTCACTCTGGAATCTTTCCTTTTACAGCACATTTTCACTTTTGTAGGTAATTCACGCTCTGCTCTACTTTTCAGTTTTTTAGGAGGAAAGTGAAGCACTCGACAGCCTCTAAGGTTGCATTGGTTCGACTTGCCATCTTCCAGTTTGTGGTTAGAGCTATCTTAGCAGAAGACCACTAGAGTCTCAGTAGAAAGCACTAGGGACTTCGGGGTCAGGATCTCCAGTTTGTACAGGAACCGGCTGGGTCAGTTGCAGTTTTTTTTTTAGCTTTTTACCTATTTACCCCGAGAGAGTTGCTACTCTAGCCTAAAACCAGCTCTGGGATAAGGCATCAATCCCATCAGGATTGTCTTCTGGATTCAGGGAGAACAAATTCTACACCTTCGCATTCTTCCTGGATGCAAATAAATCTACCCGAGGGACACTCCATCACTGGGTCAAGTGTTGGAACACTGCCATTTTCAACTCCCATTTCAAATATCACAATCTGTCTCTGCTGAGGGAATCCGCCACCTGATTCTGCAATGCTCTCAGGTGCACTGCAGAGATAGAACTGTCCTTTCTGCCCAAAGGAATATCTTTGAGGTCAAAGATTGGTGAAGAGGAAACACCCTGGAAGAAATCCTTGGAATGCAGGAGTGAAGATAGCAAGATACATCAAGACGCCATATATGGAAGTGAAGTTGTAATGGACCTATCATAGACGGACACTGGCTACTCAGAAGATTGTTTGACACCCATTTCCTGTTTCTTTGTTATGAGAAATTAAAGTTCAGTTGTGTGCCATCTCTTGCTGAGAGAGGAAGTGTGTATCTGTCTCTGTGTATCCGATACATTCTTTTGCCTCTAAGCGCGCACTCAGCTTATATTTGGTCAGATACATGCAATCATATAGATCTCACTTTAAGGGATCAGCCTCACACAGGTACCCTGCAGTTATTCATCCTCTACCTGAGCTTCCCAATTGCTGTAATTTGCATTGTTGGTGATTGTGACGCAGGGAGATAAAGTCTAGGGACTTCCTCCTTGAAGATTTTGCAGGGAAGTCCACCAGTTCAGGGAATTTTTAGACCTTCTTGTCTACGCACAACGGCCGTTTGTCCCAGGAGGATAGAATTTTCCGTTGAAGTTTTTTGAATGGAACTGGCACCATCACATTGTAGCTCTATTGCACCTCTGCATGGTGTCCACTTCTCCCTCTATGCAGAGATACCGGTTTACTCACCAACCCAGGCCCTCGGCACAGTCCCCAGTGTGATCCTACTTACTGCCACTTCCTGGTCTGTGCTTGCGTGTCGTCGCCGCTGCACCTAATGCATGTGCTCCCCTACTCTTAAAGGGGCAGCACGCATATAATAAAAGCCCGCAGCTTGAAGCTGAGAGGCAGTTAGTATAATTTAGAGCACCTGCAAGATGGCTGTCATGGGAGGCATCTTGTATAAATCACAACCTCTCCCTCATGGAGTGGCCAAGCAACGTTTCGAGTCATTAGTAAGTAATGTGTACTACTAGAGAATTGTGAGGTTCCTAGGTCCAGTGTCCTGAACCCTGTATCCCTGGTCCCAGTCTGGCCAGTCCTGTATCCAATGGCTATACAAATTCATGCCAGAACAACCAAATAAGGGTCGTAGTGGACCCTAAAGAGACCAGAGTATTTTAAATTACCATGTGACATGAAGGGGTGTTGGTAAAAAACATATTAGTAACATGCAGCTCAGTCTGCCTTCACCATCAGGAGCGCAAGTGAACACCAGGTAGCCGCTCACTAACACCCCATTCCTGAACAGGCCCAGCCCTGTGGCACAATGGGTCCAGAAATCCACATGTTCCACCGTTGGGCATAACAGTTTGCTCAGCTATGGCAGCAACAGTTTGCTTGGCCATAGGCATTGCTTATTCCCAGTCCTCTCTGCTTACTGACCTGTGTATGCAGCTGAACTACTAGTGAGAGAGAAACAATTTTTGCTTGATCTTATGACTCTAGATGCCTTATTAGAAGCCCTGATGTCTGGATAATCTGAAACTAGCGCTCCCGTAATGGAAACCGTCCTCTTTGATCCACCTATGATCCATCCTACTATGGGGATCCGAAGTAGTACCATGGTTTGGCACTTTGAAGGTTTTTATACAGCAATTTTCCTCTGATCAAGCCAAGGTGGGATTCTTAATGTCCTACCTAGCAGGAGATGCCCTGGCATGGCTCATTCCCCTATGGGAGAAAGGGGCTCCTATCACCTCGGACCTGCAGGACTTCTGAATGTTCTTTGATGAGCCTAACCCAGAATCTCCTGAAACAACTTCCCTTCCCAGGTTGCAGGAGCAAACCAGACGAGTGAAGAGACCCTCACGTCAGGCCCTGTCCTCTCAAAGACCAATTATTCACCAGCCTGTTGAGGCAGCTACCTGTGCAAAATCCATCAAGCTCGACCATGTTTGGCACACTAAGCAGAAGCCAGAAGTCAGTTGGGAGAAGGGATTCCGATAATGCTGAAGCTGTGTGAAACATTCTGACGGTCTTTGTACAGTGAAGCCTAAAAAACTCCAAAACCTTGGGTCAGTGGGAGAGGCTGCCCTTGGTGGGAGAATTGCCTGTCCACAAATGATTATGACTGTATCCATGGCAAGTGGAGGCTTCAGTTCCCCAGGAGAGTTTGTGCTGCAAGCCGGTGTCAGATTCCCATTCGACAGCTCCAGAATCCTGTGAGGGTGTTGTCAAATGAAGGATGAGCCCTACTCAGAAACAGTAAAGTCATGTCTGAGCAACTCAAGCTCCAGATCAGTGCACTATATACAGAGATCGCCTTCCATGTGCTGTCTGGTGTTCCCATTGGTCATCTAGAACTGAGAACTCAAGTGCCTGTTCTAGTCTGGAGACCCTGTGTGGTGCTTCGTTTGGGACAGCTGAGTCCCAAGAGGTGTCTGGTCCCCATATGTCCAGGTTGGCTAGCACAAACACCATCTTGTCTGCTAATCGATGAGTCGCTGTGTGTTGTGTCCCCAAAGAATGGGAAGCAGAGGCGATGTCCCACATAGTCCCAACGATTATACCAATCATTTGCCCCAGGAACCTCCCCACCTTGTGGTCGTTTTGTCTTGGAGACAAGGCTGATGACATGACCAGACTAGGTATCTTAAGTCTCTGTGGTCTGGTGATGAGAATTTCAAGGTGCTACTGTAGTATCTGCCAAATCTCTTCAATCTACCAACCAGGCGGAGATACTCCAGTCAGTACTTGATTCATTCGGGGTGATAACTGATCTCAATGTACACAGAGAGACTTCCCAATACCCAGTTCCTGGTGCTGTGCCCGCTTCACCCTATGCTGAGGATGGCTTTATGGAGAGAAGCATCCTAGTCATGACGATAGTGAGATATGTCATATTTAGTGTTGAGCATTCCGATACCGCAAGTATCGGGTATCGGCCGATACTTGCTGTATCGGAATTCCGATACCGACTTCCGATATTTTTTCAATATCGGAATTCGGCATCGGAATCGGAAGTTCAAAGTTGATTGACAGCCTGACGTCATCATGATGCGCGGTGTGTGCGCATCATGATGCGCCGTCATTTCGGGCCTTCCGGGGGTCTCTGCCGGCCTGCCGGGAGGCTGTGTGGACTGCCCGGGGTCTGTACCGGCCTGCCGGGGGGCTGTGCCGGCCTGCCGGTGGTCTGTGCACCCTGTGGGGGTCTGTACCGGCCTGCCGGGGGGCTGTGCCGGCCTGCCGGTGGTCTGTGCACCCTGTGGGGGTCTGTACCGGCCTGCCGGGGGGCTGTGCCGGCCTGCCGGTGGTCTGTGCACCCTGTGGGGGTCTGTACCGGCCTGCCGGGGGGCTGTGCTGATGTCCGGGGGTCTGTGCAAGCATCGTCCGATGGGACTACAAGTCCCATCTGGCGATGCCTGCTACCATGACAGTGATTGACACATTAGCCAATGATGGGACAGTAGTAGTCCCATCATCCGGCTAATGTGTTAAATGTTAAAAAAAAAAAAAAAAAATACTACATACATACTACATACATACTACATGCATGCTACATACATACTACATGCTACATACATACTACATATATACTACATGCATGCTACATACATGCTACATACATACTACATATATACTACATGCATGCTACATACATACTACATGCTACATACATACTACATGCTACATACATACTATATATATACTACATACATACTACATACATGCTACATACATACTGCATGCTACATACTACATACATACTACATACATACTACATGCATGCTACATACATACTACATACATACTACATGCATACTACATGCTACATACATACCACATACATACTACATACATACTACATGCTACATACATACTACATATATACTACATGCATGCTACATACATACTACATGCTACATACATACCACATACATACTACATACATGCTACATACATACTACATATATACTACATGCATGCTACATACATACTACATATATACTACATGCATGCTACATACATACTGCATGCTACATGCATGCTACATACATACTACATACATACTACATGCTACATACATACCACATATATACTACATACATACAATACATTCATACAATACATACATAGACATACAGTACATATAACATAGAGTAACATACTTACCAATACTTGTCACATTGTTCCCCGAAGCCATTGTCTTTTCCGGAATAAATATTAACATAACAAACCACAAAAATACTCACCCACGATCCGAAGCAGTCCACGAGTGTGTCCCACGACGATCTTGGGTAGAGAACTGCAGCATCAGCTGATGCTGCCGTTCTCTACGGGCTGCAGGAATCCAATGACGGAAGGTAGGTATCCTTCCGCACTGTATTCCTCCGCCACTTAAAAAAAAAAAAGTCCCTAGTCTCACTTTATGCCATTGCTGCGTGGGAAATTCCCACACAGCAATGGCATAAAGTGAGACTAGGGACTTTTTTTTTTTTTAAGTGGCGGAGGAATACAGTGCGGAAGGATACCTACCTTCCGTCATTGGATTCCTGCAGCCCGTAGAGAACGGCAGCAACAGCTGATGCTGCAGTTCTCTACCCAAGATCGTCGTGGGACACACTCGTGGACTGCTTCGGATCGTGGGTGAGTATTTTTGTGGTTTGTTATGTTAATATTTATTCTGGAAAAGACAATGGCTTCGGGGAACAATGTGACAAGTATTGGTAAGTATGTTACTCTATGTTATATGTACTGTATGTCTATGTATGTATTGTATGAATGTATTGTATGTATGTAGTATATATGTGGTATGTATGTAGCATGTAGTATGTATGTAGTATGTATGTAGCATGCATGTAGCATGCAGTATGTATGTAGCATGCATGTAGTATATATGTAGTATGTATGTGGTATGTATGTAGCATGTAGTATGTATGTAGCATGCATGTAGTATGTATGTAGTATGTATGTAGCATGCATGTAGTATATATGTAGTATGTATGTAGCATGTAGTATGTAGCATGCATGTAGTATATATGTAGTATGTATGTAGCATGTAGTATGTATGTAGCATGCATGTAGTATATATGTAGTATGTATGTAGCATGTAGTATGTATGTAGCATGCATGTAGTATATATGTAGTATGTAGCATGTAGTATGTATGTAGCATGCATGTAGTATGTATGTGGTATGTATGTAGCATGTAGTATGTATGTAGCATGCATGTAGTATATATGTGTTATGTATGTGGTATGTATGTAGCATGCATGTAGTATGTATGTAGTATGTATGTGGTATGTATGTAGCATGCATGTAGTATGTATGTAGTATATATGTGGTATGTATGTAGCATGTATGTAGCATGCAGTATGTATGTAGCATGCATGTAGTATATATGTAGTATGTATGTAGTATATATGTAGTATGTATGTTGCATGTAGTATTTATGTAGTATGAATGTAGCATGTATGTAGTATGTAGTATGAATGTAGCATGTATGTAGTATGCATGTTGTATGTATGTAGCATGTATGTAGCATGTAATTTTTTTTTTTTTTTACATTCAACACATTAGCCGGATGATGGGACTACTACTGTCCCATCATTGGCTAATGTGTCAATCACTGTCATGGTAGCAGGCATCGCCCGATGGGACTTGTAGTCCCATCGGACGATGCCTGCACAGACCCCCGAAGCCTGCACAGACCACCGGCAGGCCGGCACAGCCCCCCGGCAGGCCGGCACAGCCCCCCGGAGCCTGCACAGCCCCCCGGCAGGCCGGCACAGCCCCCCGGCAGGCCGGCACAGCCCACCGGAGCCTGCACAGACCACCGGCAGGCCGGCACAGCCCCCCGGCAGGCCGGCACAGACCACCGGAGCCTGCACAGACCCCCTGGCAGGCCGGCACAGCCCCCCGAAAGGCCCGTACAGACCCCAGAGAGGCTGTACAAGGCAAAAACAGGGTTTTTCTTATTCCGATACCGGAAGTCCCATAGACTTGAATGGGACTTCCGGTATCGGAATCTGCGATACCGATACTTTTTTTAAAGATCGGCCGATCCATTCCGATCCGATACTTTGAAGTATCGGACGGTATCGCTCAACTCTAGTCATATTTCTTCTAGTTGACAGAAGTTGTAACCCTGAAGAGAAGTCATGGGAGTCCATGAAGAAGTCTCAGCCTCCAACTTCTCTGCAGAGTCCTCAGATGCTTGAAGAAAATAGGGCATAAGGGAGGGTGCTGTAGCGCTACTGCTGTCGCCCCTGCATGGTGTACCCTTCTCCCTGCATGCAGGTACGTTGACTTACTCACCGCCCCGGTCTTCGGGGCAGTCTCTGGCATTCTCCTGCTTCCTGGTTTGTGTGCGTGCACTGCAATTCCCGGCAGTGCGCCAAGTACTAAGGTGTACTACTAGTGAATTGTGACGTTCCATTGCAGCGAGTGTCCTGAACCTGTATCCCTAGTCCAGGTGCGGCCAGTCTTGTATGCATAGTCCCCTGGTCCCGGAGTGGCAAGTCCTGTTCCCAAAATCTCCTGGTCCCGGTGCGGTCAGTGTCCTGAAATTGTAACACTGCTCCCGGTGTGGCCAGATCTTATCTGTAGTCCCCTGGTCCTGGAGCGGCCAATGCCTGAACCACATTCATGAAGCTTTCCCCTGGTACCGGATTGGCAAGTGCTTGAACCTCGTCCCCTGGTCCGTGATCAGGTAGTGTCTGAACATTGTTCCCCTAGTCTGTGTGCAGCCAAACACTAAGCCAGTATCCTAGACTGGCGTGTCTGAGCCAAGCCCGAATCAGTGTCAGTAACTGTTCTGTATAGGTGCCAGAATTTACTAGTCTGAATGGAGATCTAGACCTAATCAATGTCAGCATACTTGACTCCCTGAGGTTAGCAGCTGCAGTGCTCTTCCCAAAAGTGGTACCTGGTGGCCACCTGCAGCCCAGTCTGTCTTCACCATCAGGAACTCCAATGAACACCAGGTAGCTGTTTAGCAACCCCCCTTCCCAGAACGGCCCTGTGTCACAGTGGGTCTACAAATCCATATGCATCACCGTTGAGGGTAACATGCACACTGGGTAAACAGGATGTCATTAAACCCAGAATACTAGGACCTGGTCGAGTTCTGTCTTTGCCGTTAAAAGGACCGAATTCTGCTATTGAACTCCATATGCTTTAATTGCAGAAGGAAAGATGAACCGCTGTGGGAACCCAAGAGGACCTCTATAAAAATGTTCTGCTTTCCTACTTATCTCCCTGTTTATTATTTAGCCTAGGTTTTTTAAGGAGAATAGTCATTGCATGATGGCTTTCTAGTTCGGTGTCAAGTACCGCTAAGAAGAAGTTGTCTATATATATGGGACAATGAGGAGTACCTTTTCCCTCAGAAAGGATACTATTTCCATAATTAACTTTGTGAAGACAAGCGGGGCAGAAGATAGAACGGGAAGCACTGGAAGTACTGAACCACGCCCTGATCTTCTATCACAAATCTGAGGAACTTCTGATGTGAGAGATGAATGGTTACTAGAGATGAGCGAACCCAAACTTAAAAGTTCGGGTTTCGTATAGGACTGTTAATGTTCGGTGCTAAACGCCGAACACGGACTTCTCCTGGAAGTCCATTGCAATGTCCGAAGTTCTAGGAGAGGTTGAGGGAGAGAAAGGGAGAGGTTTTTTCCCATATACAAAGTTCAGGTCTCCATTGTTTTCAATGGGGTTCGGATTTTGGTTTAAGTACGGGTACAGTTTTCGTACCCAAACCCGAATTTCCACAGGTCCACTCATCCCTACTGGCTACATTATAATAGGTGTATTAAGTCTAGAGTAAATATATGCAAAACACAAGCCGCGGAGACACCATCACGCTTCTCAAAGCAAGCAATGACTAGCCATGGTATCCATCCTACTGGCCAGATTCCTACTCCACACTGATGAGGGGCAATATCCCGAAACAGCTGTCTGTGGATGGATACCATATTTTGGCATAGGTGGTTTCCTTCATTGGAGACTGCCCTTCCCGTAGTTGTTCCCTCCCGGGGAAAGACCTGGCTAGTCATTGCTTGCGTTGAGAAACATGTGATGGTGTCTCCGCGGCTTGTGTTTTGCATATATTTACATATTTCCCATAAGGGTGGGGGCATTGCCCTAGAATCACTGCGTTGAGAAACATGTGATGGTGTCCACAGTGTTGGATGTTGATCTCCATGGGTTCATTCATCATCATTTTCACAGTCTTCTACTAGGCATTGCTCCTACTGGCCAGATTCCTACTCCACACTGATGAGGGGCAATACCCCGAAACAGCTGTCTGTGGATGGATACCATGTTTTGGCATAGGTGGTTTCCTTCATTGGAGACTGCCCTTCCCGTGGTTGTTCCCTCCCAGGGAAAGACCTGGCTAGTCACTGCTTGCGTTGAGAAACGTGATGGTGTCTCTGCAGCTTGTGTTTTGCATATATTTACATATTTCCCATAAGGGTGGGGGCATTGCCCTAGAATCACTGCGTTGAGAAACATGTGATGGTGTCTCCGCAGTGTTGGATGTTGATTTTTAAGTCTAGAGTAGACACTACTGCATCTAACCCTATCAAGGGCACAGTCAATGTTATTGATTCCAACATGAATCTCATGTATGTGACCCATTGATTTAAGGGCTTTAGGTTTATTATATTATGAAAATCGCTCAAGGGTTTCTTTATGGAGAAGAGGCCAGAGTATTGGTCCTGAAACCATTCTATTTGAGAAACGGGAATAATTGTTTAGGACTTTAAGTTGTTAGCTGAAACTTCTCAGGTGGAAACTTTGCAAATTCTATTTTGCAGCCTTGCGATATAGTCTGAAGCACCCACTGATTTAGAGTAATTTCCTGCCACCACTTCAGAAATATCAAAACCTCCCGCCTACTGCTCTGGTGTAATGGTCTTCCTGTGCTAGGCCCTGAACCAAATAGGGACCCCTTACCTCTACCCCCTTTTGGGTAGCTCAATCTGCTGGTCTTCCCATTCCGCATTATTCAAAATTTTATTGTTTTATAATACACACTAAAAACAAAAGTAAACATATCAACAGGTTCAAAATAACACACCATATGGAATAGTAACTACTGAAATAGAGAATTGTTAGTAACATGAAAAACAAAACTCCATACGGTATCAACAGTAGTTTGCTAAAGACAATTGACAGAAAACATTTTTTTTATTATCGGAGGCCGTCTTCAGGATCTCCCCTAGGACCGGGCCAAACACTTGAAGACCTGAAAAGGGAATCAAGCATAACATGTTTATGGAATGGTTATCCCCAGCCCAAGTTTTAAGCAAAATGGCCCATCGAGATGAATTTCAAAAAGTGATATTCCCGGCAGCAAATCTAACCAACTCAGCTGATGTGTCTGCCATGAAACCCGTTGCCTAGTTGAGTAAAATAAGAGATTCCAATATACTGTATCTTCTATTGGTGTTTTGACTTTAAAGTGGTTCCCTAACTCGTCAATACATAAGTGCACAGAAGTGGCTACTATATTGGCCCTAATTATGGCAGCAGAGGCTTCCCAGGCTCTTTTATGCCTTCCTAACCATAGGATGTCTAAGGCTTGACTAATAATCAAATAGGATGAATGTCTTTTTCCCACTCTAGTTACCTGAACATCAACTTTCGAGATCTTCTCCCAAACGCTAATGTCCTCAAGCTCAAAGGGTAGACTTATCTTAAGCCCTTTATGACTTCTGGCATAATAGTACGCCGACGTCAGATTCCCTTCCTTTGATATGGGCTCCGGCGGTGAGCCCACATCTTTCCTCTAACATGTGCCCGGAATAGCCGCGCGTGGAATCACGATCCATCCACGGCTATGAACCCATTAAATGCCGCTATCAAACGCTTCCAGCGGCATTTAACAAACGCTTCCAGCCATCGTGCCGGAAATCCGCCCACCGGTGACCCCATCACGTAATCGCAGGTCACCGATTCATTGGCATTACAATCAGAGGTCTCCTGGAGACCTATATGGTTGTCAGTGTCAGCTTGCTGTGAGCGCCACCCGATGGTTGGCGCTCATAGCAAATTAGTAATTCAGCTACATATAGGCGATCTGATCATCCTCTATATGTAGCAAAGCCGATCGGGTTGTTGCAGCTTCTAGTCTCCCATGGAGACTACTGAAGCATGCCAAAATTTAAAAAAAAACTTTTTTTATGTTTTTAAAAATAAAAAAAAATTAAAGGTCAAATCATCCCCCTTTCGCCTCATTCAAAATTAAACAATAAAAGAAAAATCAAACATACACATATTTGGTATTGCAGTGTTCAGAATCGCCAGATCTATCAATAGAAAAAAAGGATTAACCTGATCGCTAAACGGCGTAACGAGAAAAAAGTAAAAACGCCAGAATTACTTTTTTTTTTGTCGCCGTGACATTGCATGAAAATGCAATAACGTGCGATCAAAAGATCGAATCTGCACTAAAATGGAATCATTAAAAACATCAGCTCGGCACACAAAAAATAAGCCCTCACCCAACCCGAGATCATGAAAAATGGAGACGCTACGGGTATCGGAAATGGCACAATTTTTTTTTAACAAAGTTTGGATTTTTTTTCACCCCTTAGATAAAAAAAAACATAGACATGTTTGGTGTCTATGAACTCGTAATGACCTGGAAAATCATAATGGCAGGTCAGTTTTAGCATTTAGTGAGCCTAGTAAAAAAGCCAAACAAAAAACAAGGGTGGGATTGCACTTTTTTTGCAATTTCACCGCACTTAGAATTTTTTTTCCTGTTTTCTAGTACGTGACATGGTAAAACCAATGGTGTCGCTCAAAAGTACAACTCGTTCCGCAAAAACAAGCCCTCACATGGCCATATTAACCAAAAAAAAAAAAGGCTCTGGGAAGAAGGGTGCAAAACCAAAAATACCTCTGGTCGTTAAGGGGTTAAAGTCTCTCCATATCACCAGGCTCTTCTCTGCATCCTTTCATTCTTCCAGTCTCACAGCCTTAATATGTTCATTAACAGGAAAGACCCTATTTCTTCAGGTCCTTAGGTCCCCAAACATTTTACCCTGTATCGAATGGGCCACCTGTCTCCTCAATTTTCATGGTGCTTCTAACTGCTTGCAGCAGCTCATCCATATTTTCTGACGAAAAACTGTATTTTTTCCTCTCCTCTGGAAAAGCTGGAGTTACCTACACCCTTTTTTCCAAATTCTAATCAGAGTGGTATGACTCTTCCCCCTCATCAGAGCTTAATTTCATCTCTGATCTGGGTCTTTTACGACGGGGCATAATCTGTGCTGGCTGAGGGGAAACCAGATTGGAAATTGTGATTTGTACTTCTCTTATCATTGATCTCATGTCCACCATGAAAGGGGAATGATCATCCCTGACGGTGAAGACACAGTATTCTTAATTAACCAGCTGCCTATTTTTAGCAAGCCAGAAAGAATAGACTGCTATCTATTTGTTAACTTTTGAATTTATGTGTTTCTTTCTGGTTGGTCGTGTTTCTGAGTGTATAAGCTGTCAGTTTACATTTGATATAATATAGTGTGTTCTTATGCTTGATGACTTGCTTATATGCTAATTATACATTCTCTAGGCCAGATAGTTTGGTGAGTTTGAAAACAGAGGAGGAAAAACTATGCAAATAGATATAATCAAGTAATGCTACTTGATATAATCTCCATTCTTACCCTTTATGTAAATACTGAATGAAGGACACTTGCTAATTATAAAAAGAGGTTGCATAGCACTATATATCAAGACAAAGAGACAAAGATTGAGCCAAGACATCAAAACATCCTGGGACTCTACAGGACTGCAGCCAAAACATCATGGCTCCATCCCGAGGTACACAGTTTATTATTCTACAGGATGCCAGCTTAGGAGACATCAGATCCGGCTGGAAGAATACAGATCTGCTCCATTGACCATCGCTGAACAATGGATTTGTTTGGGGAAAGCCAGGATTGGGACCCTCCGGTCACTTGGCTCAATGGAGATGTTCGGAGAATCCAGGTTGTGATCCTCTGATCAACTGGCCTAATACCTGAATGGACAGTCCTCTTTCTATGCTTGTCGTTACCTTCTCTCTGTGCGTGCCACAGGTGGGGTAGTTGACCCTGGAAGCTCTGAAGTAGCAGTTGTTTTTATCCCGGCAAGTCAGCGGGTGAGACTCAATGCACCATCGTGGGTACTGTGCTGGGACTGTTCTATGTGTTATCTGCCTTCTTTGGGATTCAATAAAGATTTGCCACAGTTTTACTCTCACTCTGTCTTGTCTGAGTAGCGTTACACCAATGTTAAAAGGGAGAGTGGGCGTTCGGTGGGACGATCCCTGGTCTATGCGGTTTTGGCTAGCGGACCGGGGCACCTGTGGCTCCCCCTGTGTCTCCACATTATGGTGGCAGCAGTGGGATACTATTCAGCCAGGCAGAATGGAGGAAGCTGAAGGGGGCTGGTGTTCTCACACACCATCCAGGGCTCCACAACCAGGGAAGCATACAGACACACCAGACCATTGATGTGGTATGCACAGCAGGCTTTGGATGCCACTATGTTCAACCCCACCATCTACGCCTTGGGAAGACTAGAGTGTATATATGACCTCAACAAGAAACAGAAACTACAGGAGATGTGCCTGCTTCAATGGATTGAATGGTATTTAATCCAGGAACTACGGAACAGAGAGGACACCATGTGTGGACTCAATGGATACCAGTTGTTTCTCCTCATTTATGACTGGAGTTTATTTTTGTAGGTAAGACACGAAAAATGCTCTGAGGAAACTGGATGATAAAGTTTTGTTGTCATATCGTGCCGGCTGATCAGCTGTTTGGCTCCGCAGCTGCATGTGCTGTGGCTGTGTGACAGTCACAACACATGCACGGAAAGCCTGTTTGTTTGGCTCTCCATGCATGTGTCATGACTGTCAAACAGCTGTGACACATGCAGCTGGTCAGCAGGCGCGATCCAGGAAGCTGGGTTCCCTCCGCAGCTTATTGGGTAAGCGTTATAGCTTGCCAAATAAGCCCTAACCCGATCAAATTCACTCATCTCTAATCTTGACTACCCAAACATATCCATAGGTTCTGTGATTGTCAATGGAGCAGATCTGTATTGTTGCAGTTGGGGCCATGGTCCCCTAAGCTGTCATCCTGTAGAATGTCAAATCTGTGTCCCTGGTGATGGAGCCATGATCTGGCAGCTATCCTGTAGAGTGTTCCTAGCCGTGGTTTTGTAAAGGGTCTCTGGTTATTTGGATCTCTTGGATATTTGGATGTCTCGTTGAAGAGGCATATCCTTTTTTATAGTTCACAAAGTGTTCTTCAAGACATTATTCACAGGTCAAGGGGATGGGGTGATGAGATTCAAATGCATTGTTTAATTTTATATTTATAGATATATACACACACACACACACACACACACACACACACACACAGGTGCTTCTCACAAAATTAGAATATCATCAAAAAGTAACTTATTTCAGTTCTTCAATCCAAAAAATGAAATTCATATACAGTCATATGTTAAAGTTTGGGCACCCTATTAATGTTAACCTTTTTTCTTTATAACAATTTTGGCTTTTGCAACAGCTATATCAGTTTCATATATCTAATAACTGATGGACTCAGTTATATTTCTGGATTCAAATGAGGTTTATTGTACTAACAGAAAATGTGCAATCTGCATTTAAACAAAATTTGACCGGTGCAAAAGTATGGGCACCCTTATCATTTTCTTGATTTGAACACTCCTAACTACTTTTTACTGACTTCCTGAAGCACTAAATTGGTTTTGTAACCTCATTGAGCTTTGAACTTCATAGCCAGGTGTATCAAATCATGAGAAAAGGTATTTAAGGTGGCCACTTGCAAGTAGTTCTCCTATTTGATTCTCCTATGAAGAGTGGCATCATGGGCTCCTCAAAACAACTCTCAAATGATCTGAAAACAAAGATTATTCAACATAGCTTTTCAGGGGAAGGATACAAAAAGTTGTCTCAGAGATTTAACCTGTCAGTTTCCACTGTGAGGAACATAGTAAGGAAATGGAAGAACACAGGTACAGTTCTTGTTAAACCCAGAAGTGGCAGGACAAGAAAAATATCAGAAAGGCAGAGAAGAAGAATGGTGAGAACAGTCAAGGACAATCCACAGACCACCTCCAAAGACCTGCAGCATCATCTTGCTGCAGATGGTGTCACTGTGCATCGGTCAACAATACAGCGCACTTTGCACAAGGAGAAGCTGTATGGGAGAGTGATGCGAAAGAATGTGTTTCTGCAAGCACGCCACAGAGTCGCCTGAGGTATGCAAAAGCACATTTGGACAAGCCAGTTACATTTTGGAAGAAGGTCCTGTGGACTGATGAAACAAAGATTGAGTTGTTTGGTCATATAAAAAGGCGGTATGCATGGAGGCTAAAAAACACAGCATTCCAAGAAAAACACTTGCTACCCACAGTAAAATTTGGTGGAGGTTCCATCATGCTTTGGGGCTGTGTGGCCAATGCCGGCACCGGGAATCTTGTTAAAGTTGAGGGTCGCATGGATTCAACTCAGTATCAGCAGATTCTT
The DNA here is from genome assembly GCF_039654945.1 of Dendrobates tinctorius. NCBI lineage: Eukaryota > Metazoa > Chordata > Amphibia > Anura > Dendrobatidae > Dendrobates > Dendrobates tinctorius. The sequence goes on from NW_027361728.1 coordinate 14,739,517, forward strand.
GACAATAATGTGCAAGAATCAGTGACAAAGTTGAAGTTACGCAGGGGATGGATATTTCAGCAAGACAATGATCCAAAACACTGCTCCAAATCTACTCAGGCATTCATGCAGAGGAACAATTACAATGTTCTGGAATGGCCATCCCAGTCCCCAGACCTGAATATCATTGAACATCTGTGGGATGATTTGAAGCGGGCTGTCCATGCTTGGCGACCATCAAACTTAACTGAACTGGAATTGTTTTGTTAACAGGAATGGTCACAAATGCCTTCATCCAGGATCCAGGAACTCATTAATAGCTACAAGAAGCGACTAGAGGCTGTTATTTTTGCAAAATGAGGATCTACAAAATATTAATGTCACTTTTATGTTGAGGTGCCCATACTTTTGCACCGGTCAAATTTTGTTTAAATGCAGATTGCACATTTTCTGTTAGTACAATAAACCTCATTTGAATCCAGAAATATAACTGAGTCCATCAGTTATTAGATATATGAAACTGAAATAGCTGTTGCAAAAACCAAAATTGTTATAAAGAAAAAAGGTTAACATTAATAGGGGTGCCCAAACTTTAACATATGACTGTATTATAAAGAGTCATTACAGAGTGATCTATTTCAAGTGTTTTTCTGTTCATGTTGATGATTATGGCTTACAGCCAATGAAAACCCAAAAGTCATTCTCAGTAAATTAGAATACTTTATAACACCAGGATGAAAAATTTTAAAATCTATGTTGGCCTACTGAAATGTATATTCAGTAAATGCACTCAATACTTGGTCGGGGCTCCTTTTGCATAAATTACTGCATCAATGTGGTGTGGCATGGAGGCAATCAGCCTGTGGCACTGCTGAGGTGTTATGGAAGCCCAGGTTGCTTTGATAGTAACCTTCAGTTCATCTGCATTGTTAGATTTGGTGTCTATCATCTTCCTCTTGACAATGCCCCAAAGATTCTCTATGGGGTTAAGGTCAGGCGAGTTTGCTGGGCAATCAAGCACAGTGATACTGTTAATAAACCAGGTATTGGTACATTTGGCAGTGTGGACAGGTTCCAATCCTGCTGGAGAATGAAATTTACATCTCCAAAAAGCTTGTCGGCAGAGGGAAGCATGAAGTGCTCTAAAATTTCATGGTAGATGGCAGCGCTAACTTATCTTTATAAAACACAGCGGACCTACACCAGCAGATGACATGGCTCCCCAAACCATCACTGTGGAAACTTCACTCTAGACCTCAAGCAGCTTGGATTGTGGCCTCTCCACTCTTCCTTCAGACTCGGGGATTTTGATTTAGAAAATGAAATGCAATATTTACTTTCATCTGAAAACAATACAATGGACCACTGAGCAACAGTCCAGTTCTTTTTCTCCTTGGCCCAGGTAAGACGCTCCCGGCGTTGTCTAATGGTCATATGGTGCCTTGTCACAAGGAATGTGACACTTGTAGCCCATGTCCTGGATACGTCTGTGTGTGGTGGCTCTTGAAGCAATGACTCCAGCAGCAGTCCACTCTTTGTGAATCTCCCTCAAATTTTTGAATGGCATTTTCTTAACAATCCTTTTAAGGCTGTAGTTATTCCAGTTGTTTGTGCACCTTTTTCTACCACACTTTTTCCTTCCACTCAACTTTTCATTAATATGCTTGGATACAGCATTCTGTGAACAGCCAGCTTTCTTTAGCAATGACCTTTTGTGGCTTACCGTTCTTGTGGAGTGTGTCAATGACTGCCATCTGGACATCTTCTCAAGTCAGCAGTCTTGCCCATGATTGTGGAGCCTACTGAAACAGACTAAGGGACATTTTTAAACAAAAATGCAGGTGTTTGTTATTCTAATTTACTGAGATGACTTTTGGGCTTTCATTGGCTGTAAGCCATAATCATCAATGTAAACAGAAATAAACACTTGAAATAGATCACTGTTCGTAATGAATCTATATATGAGTTGCAATTTTTGCATATAGATAGGTATTAGCATGAGTTTCTTTTCAGTGACTCTTTGTATAGGAAAGCGCAGTTTGCGACAATTTCCTATACAATTAAACTGTGTGTAGACACATACTGACCAAACTAATGTCAAAACAACACCTTTGGTCTGTTAAAATGCTAAAGTATATACGTAGAGAGCTTTCTCTGATGTATTTTAGACTGTTTGAATTTAGCCTCAGTGCCAGATACCACAGGAAACCTTCAGAGGTCTTGTGGAGTCCTTGAGACGGATTCATAGATTGCTTTTTGTGAAGTCCCTATTTTTTTTTTTTTTTAATGAAGGTATTTGTTGAACTGTTTTAGTGCAAAATGCTTCAAAATGAAGCACATGGTTTGTTAATATTGCACAAGATAAATGGTGCTCTTTAAAGACTAAAATAATCTATTTTGCAACATTTTAAAGTAAGAAGTTGCATGTTCTGCCAAAACGTTAGCACTAGAGATGAGCGAACCCGACCTTCTCCCAGAAGTCTGTGTTAATGTTAATAGTACAAGGGGAGGTCCGGGAGGAGAGAGACACACACACACACACACACACAGACAGAAAGTTTTCAAGCTCCAAAGATCGGGCTCTTATTGTTTTCAATGACATGTGTGATCAGGTTCAAGTTCAGCTACAGTTCCGGTATCCGAATATTGGAGTAAAATTTGGGTCAGGTAGCAGAACCCAAACTTCCAATGGTCCACTCATCCCTATTAACAACATTTGGACCAACATTTCAGACTATGCTCTGTGGGAGGTGATGGAGTAGGAGATTTGGGACTGGAATACATTGCAATGGATTAACCAAAAACGGCAACTAAAAATGGATACAGGACGTTTCGAGACATCATCATATGGCCAAGGTCCTGTACAACAAAAGAAGATCTTTGAGGACGCTACTCCAATAAGCACAGTAAGTGAAGGTAATGAGAACCATGGAAAACACTGTGTGGGATAGAGGAGCTGTTCATGAGTTACAGTAATATTTAAAAATAAGCGCTCACGGTATTCTCCATTAGAGAGGTGATAACTTCCCAATCGCTGGGGATCAGAGCACTGGAATCCCCAGTGATCTCGAAAATTGGAAAAGCCCATCTTAAATGGAGTGGTGGTTGATGATGCACACTGACACTACATTCATTCTTATGTGAGGGCTGAAAACCAGCTGAGTGCAGCACCATGAAAGAAAGAATACTGATCCCACGTCGCTCTCATCCCAATGTTTTCCAGGTCTCTGTTCTTCCCCATTCCTATAGACAAGAGAATTGGTCAGCAGATCACTGGGGCAGTATTGTTGAGCTTCACTGTGGCATTTGTTTGGTGCTGTCAATGGGGTATGTTATGCAACACTATGGTACGTGTGCTCGTATTGGTAGGGGGTATTATGTTTGCTGCTTGATATTTGATTTTCACTGCTCAGGATAATATGCGCACTGCAGCAGAGTTGCTGATGTCGCCCGCATCACAATGAATAGGCTAGAAGGCCTCTACGAGCGGCAGCGAGAATGGGATTTCCAGGCAGCAAATGATTACAGCATCGTGCCCTCTAATGACAAAAAAAAAATTACGTGATTTACATTACACCCCCCTCCAAAGCTCCAACGCCCACCATGAAAAACAATTCAGTAAAATATATGTGCTGGAAGATAATTCCCAAATTGACCCATCAAAAGGGGACCAGAATAGGTGCGGTTCTTACCATTAGATAAGAAACATTACTTCATTGTAAAGGACTCAAACGAAGAGGCTTCAGGCTGTGTGCACACGATGCGTTTTTTTAAGCGTTTCCGCAGCGTTTGAGCCGGCTCAGACGCTGCAGAAACACTTAAAAGATGCATCAAATTAATTAGCATGCATTTTTGGCTTTTTGTGCCAATGCATGCGTTTTTAACCGCTCAGGAATCGCTTAGTGGCTAAAAATGCAGCATGCTCATTAATTTCCGCATTGCTGAGCGTTTTTAGCCTTCCCCAATGATCCCAGAAATCGCGTGTCAAAAAACGCGTCAAAATCGCGTCAAAAAACGCGCGGAAAAAGACGCGCGATTTCTGGAAAGGGGATCCTTTTCCTGAGCGTTTAAAAATGCTAGCGTGTGCACATAGCCTTAAAGGGAATCTGTCACCTATTTTTTCGCATATAAGCTGCCGGCACCTCCATCAGGGGCTTATCTACAGCATTCTGTAATGCTGTAGATAAGCCCCCGATGTAACCTGAAAGAGAAGAAAAACACGTTAGATTATACTCACCGAGGGGGGGGGGGCGGTCCGGTGGGTGTCCGGTCTGGCGCCTCCCATCTTCTAGCAATGACGTCCCCTTCCTTGCTTCCTGCCGCGCTCCTGCGCAAGCGCACTTTATCTACCCTGTTGAGAGCAGAGTAAAGTACTGCAGTGCGCAGACGCCGGGAAAGGTCAAAGAGGTCTGGCGCCTCCCATCTTCTAGCAATGACGTCCTCTTCCTTGCTTCCTGCCGCGCTCCTGCGCAGGCGCACTTTATCTACCCTGTTGAGAGCAAAGTACTGAAGTGCGCAGGCGCCGGGAAAGGTCAGAGAGGTCTGGCGCCTGCACACTGCAGTACTCTGCTCTGCCCCCAACAGGGTAGATAAAATGATAAAGTACGCCTGCGCAGGAGCAGTGTCAGAAGTAAGGAGGAGGACGTCATCGCTAGAAGATGGGAGGGACCGGACCGCGACACCCACCGCATCGCCTCCCCAGTGAGTATAATCTAACTCGTTTTTCTTATCTTTCAGGTTACATGGGGGGACGGTAGGGGGTATATCTACAGCATTCTGTAATGCTGTAGATAAGCCCCTGATGGCGGTGCCGGCAGCTGATAGGCGAAAAAATAGGTGTCAGATTCCCTTTAAGTATTTACAGGTAACATTAGGGTGGGCCGAGGCCCCTTAATCCATCACCAGACATTCACATTCATACGGTACATTCTGGGCCATTTGTCCTGTAAACCCTTCATCATAAATACATTATGGTTTTTCCTGGAGTCAAATAGCAGCAAATATATAAAACGGCAGAAGATTTTATTTTCCGTTGTACAATTTCATTTCATTCCTGCAGGAGACCCCGGTACAGGAGGCTGTGACTCGCCGCTTAGCCGCTAGAGGGCACCAGACAATACGGGAAGATTAATGCGGGTGGCACGGCAGGTAAAATCAGTGGGGGGGCACGGCCGGCACCATCAGTGGGGGGGCACGGCTGGCACAGGCCACCAGTCTCTGCACAGCATCACTTGCCGCTTTGCTTCTTCATTCGCCCTCTCGCTTCCGCCATGCCAGTCTTGAGCTCTCTCACAAACGTTTCCCGGATCCTCCCCATCTTGCGTCCCATTTCCCCCAGGTCCCGGGGAGACGCGGACGCTTCCTGCTTCAGCTGCTGCACCGTGTGGGAGCGGAGCATGCGCTGTGCTGCGTCCTTGCCGGTCAGCTGCGCCTTTGTGACGGCGAATGCGGTGATCTGCGCGGCTCTGCGGATCGGCCGGGACTCGGAGAGCTTCTCTATCAGCTGGGGGTTGTTGAGTAAGGAGAACAGGAGCCTCCTGAGCACCATCTCTGCCGGGACGGGGCCTGAGGCACGGAGATAGAGCTGGTTACAGCCTCACACAGTGCGCAGCCGCCATGACAGCACAGCCCGTACTTACCTATGTCCTCGCCAGCACGCAATCAGCTGGGCGCCCTCATCAAATATGGCGGCGGGTCTTTATCGTAAAACGCGGAAATGCTTCTTTACGGTGTCTTCTCTGATTGGTTCATGAGTGTCGCTAAACCAGTGTCGCTTAGCGGCTGCCGTATTGCGGGGTAGTTGGCGGAGGGTGCACTAGCAGCAATGTTCAGCTCCTTGAAGAGTGATTCGTACGTGGAGCTGAGCGCGTACCGGGACCAGCACTTCAAGGTGAGCGTCCCGCAGTGGAGCCTTTCCCCATGTGTGAGGGTCCCCGTCAGGAGGTGTATGGCAGCCCCAGTACCGTGAGCCTGGAGGCCTCATGCTGGCCCTTGTATGCTAGTGTATATCGGAGGGTGTATTCAGGGCTGTGGAGTCGGAGTCGGTGCTCATTTTGGTGGAGTCGGAGTCGGTGTAAAATGGACCGACTCCTAAAATATATAATAAATTGGGTACAGTAATTCAATGCAGAATGTGCTGAATATTTTTTCATAGGAGTTTGGGAAAGTTATGAAATGTCCTATAAATGGCTGTTATATTCCTGATCTAAGGCTACATTCACACACAGCGTTTTTCCTGTGTTTTTTGAGGATACGTTTTTCAGCTGCAAAAGTTGATCATCTTTTTAAAAAACTGCATCACCTGAAAGGTTTTTGAGCTCATAGATAATGTTCTCAATAGCAAAAGCAGATTAGAAATCTGCTCTATCTAATCTATCCATTTATCCATATCTGTCTATCCATATCGTATCTGTACCAAAAAGAATGAAAACCGGGTAGTACACCAATATATATTCTGTTCTATCTAAATATCTTGATTATTGGATCATAAAAATGATTAAATGTCTGATGTTCACATTGTACTATAATAAATTTTTCACTTAAATATAAGCAATATGTGTGGGAGTCGGAGTAAGGGAAATTTCGGAGTCGCAGGTTTGGCTTAGGCCTGTTTCACACTTCCGTTTTTTCAAATCCGTCAAAATCCGTTGTTTTCCTTAAAAAAACGGATCCGCCATTTTTTGCAGGATCCGTTTTTTTTGTCCCATAGACTTCCATTACGGTTACCGCGGATCCGTCAAAAAACGGATCCGTTTTTAAAAAAACGGATCCGTTTGCATCAGTTTCCGTCAAAAAAACGGAAACGGATCCGTTTGGCGGACACAAAAACGGAAGTGTGAAACAGGCCTTACCGACTCCACAGCCCTGGGTGTATTGCTGGGGTGCGTCGGAGGGTGTATGCTGGCAGGCAGGTGTGGCTCCCCCTGGGCAGTGGGAGGCTGCTGTGCACACAGTGGAGAAGGTGGGGGCCGGTGAGGTCTCATGTTTGAGGAACAATGGCTTAATGTGAGCGAGATCTTGTCTCTGAAATCTTCTCATCCATCCAGTTCCCAAGAAGTGAGAACTTTGTTTTATCCCCATGGTTTTGTGTCCCCCTCTCTCCCCAGGGTAACAGAGACGACCAGGAGAGGCTCCTGAAGCAGAGCTGCACTTTATATGTCGGGAATCTGTCATTTTACACCACAGAAGAGCAAATCTACGAATTATTCAGTAAAAGCGGCGATGTGAAGAAAATCGTCATGGGCCTCGATAAGGTTAAGAAGACGGCGTGTGGGTTCTGCTTTGTAGAGTATCCTTTGAATTAAAGGTTGAACTTTATGGACGTTCTCAAAGAAGCACTCCTCCTCCCATCATATTACACAGCACTGTGTACTTACAATTGCTCATTGTGCCTTTCTACCCAGCTAATTCTTCTTTATGTGGAAGCAGGAAGTCTCTTGTCCCTGCGTTTAGCATTCCCCTCGTCGACTCCTGTCTTGGGGTGATCAGATAGCTTCGGATAATTCCTTATCCAAATAGCTGCATCGGGAACCCAGATACCTGAAGCGCTCCCCATAATCATTGCATGTGTGACAGTCACAACAGACAGGTTCTCCATGCATGTGTTATGACTGTCACACATCCGCAACACATACAGATGATTATCGGGAGCGCTCCAGGTATCCGGGTTCCCGATGCAGCAATTCGGTAAGCGCTATAGCTATTCGGATAAGGAGTTATCCAAAACTATTTGCTCATCCCTACTCCTAACCCAGTTGATCCCTCCCCCACTGCCCAGGACTTTTGCAGTGACTCATGAGTCATGCAGACAAAATTGACCTGTTTCAACATAGACCTTAGAAGGCTTCAGCTACTCAATTCTTAATCACTTGATGTGAAAACAGTATACCTAACTTCGCAGGCAAAATGAGCAAATGTAATTACTCAGTGCTATATAATGATGACTGCAATATATTAACCCCTTCACACCACAGCCCTTTTCCGTCTTTGCGTTTGTTTTTCGCTCCCCTTCTTCCCAAAGCCATAACATTTTTTTTTTTTTTTTTTTTTTTTTTTTTTTGTCAATATGGCCATGTGAGGTCTTGTTTTTTGCAGGACGAGTTGTACTTTTGAACGACCGCATTGGTTTTACCATGTCGTGTACTCGAAAACTAGAGAAAAATTCCAAGTGCGGTGAAATTGCAGGAAAAAAGTGCAGTTCCTCAAATACTTAGGATTTTTTTTTTTTTTTTTTTTTTTTACCACGTTCACTAAATGCTAAAATTGATCTGCCATTATGATTCTCCAGGTCATTTTGAGTTCATAGACCCCAAACATGTCTAGGTTCTTTTTTTTTTATTTAAAAGGTGAAAAAAAAATCCAAATTTTATTTAAAAAAAAAAAAAAAAAATTGCGTCATTTTCCGTGACCCGTAGCATCTCTATTTTTCTTGATCTCTGGTTGGGTGAGGATTTATTTTTTGCATGCTGAGCTGACGGTTTTAATTATACCATTTTGGTGTAGATATGATCTTTTGATCGCCCATTATTGCATTTTAATGCGATGTTGCGGTGACCAAAAAAAATTAATTTTTTTTTTTTTTTTTTTTTTACTTTTTGCATGCTTCAATAGTTTCCATGGGAGACTAGAAGTTGCAGTTGTCTGATCGCCTCTGCTACACACACGATGATCAGATCACCTGTGTGTAGCAGAAATGCTCACTTGCTAAGAGCGCCGACGGCTGGGCGGCGCGCATAGCAATCTGGCAATGACAACCACAGGGATCTCCTGCAGACCTTGGGTTGTAATGCCAACCCTTCAGCGACCCACGGTCATGTGACATGAGCGGGATTAGTTACACGCTTCCGGTGCAATCACATTAAACGCATTTATCGGGTTTACAGCTGTGCATTTTGGTCTCATTGTTCATAGGCTAGGTATTGCACTCCACTAGATATTGCAGTTTGACAATAGTGCACACCCTCCTATATATACGTTGTGCAAGCTGTTCAAAACAGCTGACATGTGCCAGGAAAGATGTGGGCTCAGTGCCAGAGCCTACATCAAAGGGAGGGAAATTACATGGCCTGTACATGTAGGGCGCATGTCGTGAAAGGGATTAAGAAGATAAACATTTTATGGGAGAAGTGCTTCTTTAAAGTTGAACTACTGAAAAAACAATTTGACTTTTATTGTAATTTAAAGGGGTTTCCAGGTATGACTTAAGGGCCTGTCACACTAAGCGATATCGCTAGCAATATTGCTATAACATCACTGGTTTTTGTGACGTTATAGCGATATTGCTAGCGATATCGCTATGTCTGATGCTTACCTCCGACCGCTCCCCCGCTGGTTATCGCTGATCGCGCGAGAACGTCCTGGACTGTTTCTCGTCGTCAGCTTCCTGCTGTGGAGACGAGCGACGCGTGGATGCGGGCGGGAGGATCGCCTCGTCTGACAGGTAAGTAGCGACCCCCGACCCCTGCTATGTCGCTGGTGAGATCTGCCTGTGTGGCAGCTCACTAGCGACCACTTAGCGATGCACCAGCGATCCTGACCGCGTCATATCGCTGGTTGGGATCGCTGGGGCATCGCTAAGTGTGACAGTACCTTTATGAGCTCTGTTGGACAAATGTAAACATTGAAAGGTGCTGTACTGCAGATCGAGAAAAATTGCTGTGTTACAGTACCAACAGAGCAAAATGCAGCTGCTTGTGGATTTTTGACCTGTGGGGTTTCTTTTTCAAATTGCAGCATATAAATTCTTTCAGATTTTATTGCAGTGTTTTTCATTTAAATTCATGGGAAAAAATGCGCGTAATGTACACAGCGATATTTTTTTTTTTTTTTTTTTCTTCTTCTGGTCACCACTCTGAGTTTTGGTGCAGAAAAAAATGCTGCGCATGAACATGTCCTTAGTCTATATTAGGCCATGCTGGATCATCCGACAACTAATATATTTTACTTTAGTAACAATAACCTTTTGTATTGCCCTTAACACAAAATCTAGTGTTCAGTTGTGATCATTTCAGGAGATCTGAAAACTTTAAACCTTAACTCGGTGATCAGATACTACACCAGGGCAGATACAGAGCAAGCCATGAGGTTCATTAATGGTACTCGTCTAGATGATAGAATCATAAGAACAGACTGGGATGCAGGATTTAAAGAAGGTAGACAGTATGGACGAGGGAAGTCGGGTGGTCAGGTGAGATTACTATTTCTTTAAAGTAGTTTTATGTTTTTTTGTTTAAATTTTATTGGCACAGAAAAAAATACCCTTTTCTGTACTACTTTCATCAGTTTCTCCTCTAATCCCATGTGGTCAATGTCCTCGCTCACTTTATGATGTGATGTTCTGTCGCTAAGGACTTTATGTGATCGCATAGTAATCTGGGCCTGGTGGAGAAGTGGAGTCTCGGAGCCAATAGATTTTTAAAAAGTGAAAAATATCTTTAATTGAAATGCATATTATGTTTCTAAAATAGTGTTTTTGTGAACCCAATATATCTTTATTTTTTTCTACCAGGTTAGAGATGAGTATCGCCAGGATTATGATGCAGGAAGAGGTGGTTATGGTAAAATCGTACAGACATTTTGAAAAACTCAAGCTCTTTCCAAGACGTCCAACAGGAGTTTGGTCTTTATCCAGTGATTTCTATGAGAATGTTTGTTTGCCTTTGTTATGGAAAGGAAATTATGAATGCGTATTTCTGCTGTTCATACTTATTTGTTCTGATCATATTACTACTCAGACTTTTGAATAAACTGTAAAAAGCTATTTAGCCTTTTTACACCTGGCTGGGATCTGGTTTTATTTCACTATTTTGAGTTGGTTCCTGATCATTTACCTAGAAAACATATATCCTAGTATTTTGTTAAGTTTCACTGTTGTCAGATCACTTTAAGGCTATGGTCACGTGAGTGTATAAACAAAGAAAAAAATGGCCTGTAGGCTTTTTTCAGCATTTTTTTTTCTGCACCAAAACCTGCACTCTTGGCAGAATAGAATCAGAGTCAAAAATGCAGTTTTTGGTGCGTGTTTTTTTTTTTTTTTTTTTTGCTGCAGTTTTCAGGATCGTAAAGCTCAGCTTTGCTTCTGTCACAGAAGCATGAACACAGGTCACCAATGCAAGACATCTGTTCATGAAAAATTACCCATACAAATGTAACAGCTAGGGGAAACATTGGTCTAGAATAATCTATCTAATGGCTTTTTCACATGTCCTGATATTTTCGGTACCGTAGAAACACGTCCGCGTGCTTGTGTGTGTAATACTTGTGGCGACCATGTGTCGCATTAGTACCGGCGCCAGGAAAGCAGTGGTACTATTCGCGCTGTTACCTGGCCCCTGATGCTGAAGACCGTTCTCATCATTCTCCCCTGCTTGTGCTGTGATCAGCACTAGCAGGGGACAATCTTGAGAGTTGTAATCAGCTGATAACAGTGAGAGCAGTTGGCTGTTGATGAGAGTATTAATCAGTCTGCCCTATAAAATAATTTTAAAAAAGCATGCGTTCCCCTGTATTTTTGATAACCAGGCAAAACTGACAGCTGCAGGTTGGAACCGAACATCAAGCTGTTTATTTTAATTTTAATAATTGTGAAAAAAAAACTGCATGGGGTCCCCTTCATTTTTGACAACCAACCTTCCTAAAGTAGGCAGCTGGGGCTGGTATTCTCAGGCTGGTAAGCCCCCTCCCCCCAGGTCAAAAAGGCACATCTATTAGGCTGGATGCACATGATTCGTGGGGTTGATGTTACTTTTGTATTGCCTGGTGACATCAAGCCCATGGCTTAGTAATGGAGAAGCATCTATACGACACCTGTCATTACTAATCCTATAATTATATTGTAAACTAGCTGAAGAGCCCGGTGCTGCCTGGGCATAGTAACTAACTGTGGTTAGTTATAGCAAATTATAATTATACTCCATCCCATTGTCCCGTGCCCATATATCCATTATACATATCCATCATCTCATAGGCCCGTGCCTATATACCCATCACATATCCTCCATCACATAGTCCAGTGCCTATATACCCATCACGCATCCTCCATCCCATAGTCAACCATTATGACCTCATAATGAGCAGCGGGGCTTGCAACCTATGATGACATCAGCGTCGCAATGGCAACCATTATATCATAATGAGGGGCGGGGCTTGATATGCACACACTGTTTCCCCATTGTGTAGATAGGGGCAAAATTGTTTGCTAAATTGGAATGCGCGGGGTTAAAATTTCGCCTCACAACATAGCCTAGGATGCTCTCGGGGTCCAGTCGTGTGACTGCCAAATTTTGTGGCTGTAGCTGCGACGGTGCGGATGCCAATCCCGGACACACACACACACACACTTACACTTACTTTGAGCTTTATTTATTAGATATACAGACAGAATCAAGTCCTTTGATTGAAAAAATTACTCCTTCAATGATTCTAAATTAAACCATACATCAACACCCATTCCATTGATGCCACTATCTCCAGTAATAAAATAAAAAACAACCATTTCCCTCACCTGTCTGTTCTGTCCCATGCCATAATTCATGTCTGGGGATAAACAAGATGCAACTGTCCAGTCTGAGAACAAATGGGAAAATGAGCTGCTGTGGGCGCAACATCAGTGACTAGTGGTGATGTCATTGAGGTTGCGTTTCCAGCCTGAACCCTGAACTGCAGTGACCTGGGTGAAATTCCCGCTAGCACAGTGAAGAAAGTCTGGCGCTGAGCTTAGAGCAGGGTTCCCCAACTCCAGTACTCAAGGCCCATCAACAGATCATGTTTTCAGGATTTCCTTTGTATTGCACAGGTGAAGCAATTATCACCTGAGCAATACTAAGGAAATCCTGAAAACATGATCTGTTGGTGGGCCTTGAGTAATGGAGTTGGGGAACGCTGGCTTACAGAGTCCGCCACAGTCCAATGAGAAATTTCTTGCAGTGAATAACTTGCTGCTGCATAGTGAGGCTTTTTCCTCACTGTGCTAGCGGGGATCTCAGAGGTCACCACAGTTCAGAGGCCCGGCGATAATCCTGCTGATGTCACCGCTGCTCACTGATGGTGCACAGAAGCTTTTTCCCAGTGGTTCTCAGCCTGGACGTTGCATCTTGGCACCGTCCAGGTTGAAAACTGTTAATCGCCCAGACCTGGATTATGGCATGGGACAGAATGATGTACAGCTGAGGGATATGGTTGTGGTGTTTTTTTTTTTTTTTTTTTTTTTTTTTTTAACACTTGTTTTATTATGGGATGGCTTCAGTGGAATGAGCGATGACGAGAATCGGATCATAAAACTTGCCCTGGCCGGCACCTCTCCTGACCTGAGCATGACAGCGTGATGGATTACTATGCAGCTGTCAAGTTCAGGTCAGGAGAGGTGCCGGCCAGGGCAAGTTTTACAATCCGATTCTCTGACAAAAAATTTGCCAGTGTGTCTCTGCCCTAAGATTAGTATTGGCTTGATGTCACTAGGCAATACCAAGCTGACCCCAACTCCACAAATATGAACCCCACCACTACAGGGCAAGTGGAAAGAGCTGGGCAAAGCGCCAGAATTGGCACACCTAATAGATGCACCTTTTCTGGGCAGCTGCGGGCTGCTATTTTTAGTCTGGGGGTGGGAGCAATATCAATGGCCCCTTACCAGCCCCTCGCTGTCTGCTTTAGCAAGGCTGGTTGATTTTATTGCTTAAAAAAAAAAAAAAAACGCCTGGGGACCTGTTTATTCTTGATAAATAACCTTGTTAATGCTGACAGCTGAGGGTTGCAGCTATAAGTTGTCAGTTTTGCCTGGCTGGTTATCAAAAATACAGCGGAACCCATGCCAGTTTGTTTTACCGTATTTTTCCGACCATAAGACGCACTTTTTTCCCCAAAAATTTTTGGGGAAAGTGGGGGGTGCGTCTTATGGTCGCAATACACGGTACTAACCTGGTGGCAGCGGGCGGGGCTCTGCGGTGGTGGCAGCGGGCGGGGCTCTGGTGCAGGGGCGGCGGCTCCGCCGGCATTTCTTCGCAGCCCGGGGGCCTCCGCACTTCCCTTGCTGGCCGACGCCATGTTGCGGTGGCCTCCGGGAGCATGGACGCCGGGAATATGGCCGCCGGTCCGGGGATGGCGCATGCGCAGCTTCAGATCTCGTTGCCGAGATTTGAATCTCGTCCCCCGAGATCTCGGGACGAGATCTGATCCCGCGCATGCGCCGTCCCCGGACCGGCGGCCATCTTTCCGGCGTCCATGCTCCCGGAGGCCACCGCAACATGGCGGCGGCCAGCAAGGGAAGTGCGGGGGCCTCCGGGCTGCGAAGAAATGCCGGTGGAGCTTCCGCCCCTGCACCGGAGCACAGCCCGCTGCCACCAGGTTAGTACCGTGTATTGCGACCATAAGACGCACCCCCCACTTTCCCCAAAAATTTGCCACCACCGCACCGCAGAGCCCACCAGCCTCAGCACAGCTGCCCCTACCCCAGCGCAGCTGCCCCAGCACAACCAACCTGCCCCAGCACAGAGCTGCCACCGCACGAGCCTGGACCACTGAATGACCCCTGTGACTACTTCTCCACCTGTGCCGGATCCCTTCCCAGGTAAGCTGAATTCGGACTGTAAGACGGACCCCCATTTGACACATTATTGGTTGATATTAAGGCCTTAATACGGAAGCTGACAAACTACGTCAAAGTTCCTTACTACTTGCCAGTCCTACTCTAACAAGTAGGATTGGAGGATTTTTTTCCTCTTTTTGAGGTTTTCATGTTAGAGTAGGACTGGCAAGTAGTAAGGAACTTTGACGCAGTTAGTCAGCTTCCGCATTAAGGCCTTAATATCAACCAATACACGAGTATTACATACCTGGTAATGTGTTTTTTCATGACACATGACGGCACCACGAGAGAGGGGATCCGCCCCACGAGGACAGGAAACCTTCAAGATAAAAGGGGCGGCTCCTCTCTCCGCATCAGTTGTTTTACAGAGCACGAGAGGAACTCCGCAGGTTAGTGGACACATAAATAATACATATTTTATACTGCTAAATTTCCAACACCAAGGGAGTGTATAATACTAACAAAACACCCAACTAGTGACGTGATCAAATAGGGTGGGAATATAAGGGTGCCGTCATGTGTCATGAAAAAACACATTACCAGGTATGTAATACCCGTGTTTTTCCATTCTACATGACGGCACCACGAGAGAGTTACAGAGATTTGTATTCTCTTTAGGGGGGGATCACTGCCTGTAACACTCTTCTCCCAAATGTGAGATCAGAGGCAGCAGATAGGTCTAATCTGTAATGTCTGAAAAAGGTAGATGGAGAGGACCAAGTGGCCGCCTTACAGATTTGGTCGATGGAGGCGTCCGCTCTCTCTGCCCAGGACGTTGCCATGGCCCTCGTGGAGTGGGTTTTTAGGCCCTCTGGAACAGCCCTGCCTGCACTACTATATGCTAGTATGATGGCCTCTCTCACCCATCTAGCTATAGTTTGCTTAGAGGCTTTAAGGCCTTTCCTTGCCCCCTGATATGAGACAAATAAGGCCCTCTGTTTCCTCCATGGTTTTGTCACCTCTAAATACTGTAGGATACATCTCCTAACGTCTAAGCAATGTAATCTCTCTTCCTTTTTGTTACCGGGGTTAGGACAAAAGGATGGCAAGATTATTTCCTGAGCTCTGTGGAATTTCGACACTACCTTAGGGAGGTATGCTGGATCTAATCTTAACACGACTCTATCGTCCATAACCTGAGTGTATGGCGGGTCTGCTGATAGTGCGTGTAAGTCCCCAACCCTACGTGCCGATGTGAGTGCCACTAACAAGGCTGTTTTTAAAGTTAACACTTTATCTGATGTTGCGTTTATTGGTTCAAATGGGCTTTCCGTTGGAGATGATAGGACTAAATTTAGATCCCAGGGAGAAGGTTTAGGAGACGGGACAGAGTCAGCTCTAGTACAGGCCCGGATAAATCTGGCGACCCATCTATCGTTTGCCAGGTCATAGTTGAATAATGCTGCCTGTTGAAAAATGGACTCTTTTAGGCACCATTCGCCTTGCTTTAAGCGGTTTCTGCTCAGAAAGTCCGCCTTCAGGTTGTCCACGCCTCGGATATGCAGGGCCGATAATGAGAGAAACTGATGTTCCGCCAGAGTCAGGATTCTTCTTGCTATTTCCATTAATGCCCGAGAACGGGTGCCCCCCTGATGGTTCACGTATGCAACTGCTGTACGATTGTCCGATAGGACTTTCACATGATGTCCTCTCAGGTGTGTCAGCAATCCTTCCAGCGCTCTTTCGATGGCTAGTAGCTCCCACTCGTTTGAGGATAGATCTTTTTCCTCCTGAGCCCAAGGATCTTGGAGCCATAGGGTGTCTAGATGGGCTCCCCAGCCCCAGGGACTGGCATCTGTCGTGACTACTCTGGAGGCTGTATATGTCCAGGGTACTCCCCTCGGAGAAGACTCTATCTGTAACCACCATCTTAGTGACTGGAGTACAGGATCCGGGATGGTGAGCTTCTGTTCTAACTGCCCTTGAAGCGTCAGATCGCTTTGTAACACACCACTGAAGTTCCCTTGTGTGAAATTGAGCCCATTTTACCGCTGGTATGCAGGAGGTTAGGGACCCCAACACTGACATGGCTTTCCTCAGAGTCATTGTTGGCTTTCCTAATGTTGTCCTGATTAGATTTTTGATTTTCTCTTCTTTCTCCTTTGGGAGGCGACATTCCTGTATTACCGAGTCTATTGTTAGGCACAAAAAATTCTGGACCATTGTTGGCTCCAACCTGGATTTTTTGAGGTTCAGTTGCCAACCCAGAGTCTGAAGAGTCTCTATCACTATCTTGACTCGTTCCTGACAGTGAGAGAAATCTTTCCCCACTATCAAGAAGTCATCCAGATATGGTATTACTAGAGCATCTTTTTCTCTGAGATGTGCCGTGACCTCCGCAATTAATTTCGTGAAGACCCGGGGGGCTGTTGCTACCCCAAAGGGCAGAGCCTTGTACTGAAAGTGATGCCACTGAGATTTTATCTGGACTGCCACCCTGAGATATTTGCGGTCTTGCTGCCGGATCGGGACATGATAGTAAGCATCCTTGAGATCCAGGACCGACATGTAACACCGAGGGAAGAGGAGTTTCACTGTAGATCTTATCGTCTCCATCTTGAATGATGGGACTACTAGATACTTGTTGAGGCCTTTCAGATTTATAATCGTCCTCCAGGAATCGTCTGGTTTCTTTATCAGAAATAGGGGGGAGTAAAAGCCTGCCTTCTTTTCTTTTTATGGAACTTCTTCTAGTACGAGTTTTTGTATAAGTGATAATACCTCCTCTTCCAAGCTCTTTTGTCTTTCTTGAGATGATTGTACCAGAGTTTGAATGAATTTTTGTGGTCGCAATACACGGTACTAACCTGGTGGCAGCGGGCGGGGCTCTGCGGTGGTGGCAGCGGGCGGGGCTCTGCGGTGGTGGCAGCGGGCTGTTCTCTGGTGCAGGGGCGGCGGCTCCGCCGGCATTTCTTCGCAGCCCGGGGGCCTCCGCACTTCCCTTGCTGGCCGACGCCATGTTGCGGTGGCCTCCGGGAGCATGGACGCCGGGAATATGGCCGCCGGTCCGGGGATGGCGCATGCGCAGCTTCAGATCTCGTTGCCGAGATTTGAATCTCGTCCCCCGAGATCTCGGGACGAGATCTGATCCCGCGCATGCGCCGTCCCCGGACCGGCGGCCATCTTTCCGGCGTCCATGCTCCCGGAGGCCACCGCAACATGGCGGCGGCCAGCAAGGGAAGTGCGGGGGCCTCCGGGCTGCGAAGAAATGCCGGTGGAGCTTCCGCCCCTGCACCGGAGCACAGCCCGCTGCCACCAGGTTAGTACCGTGTATTGCGATTGTGATTAGATTTTTGATTTTCTCTTCTTTCTCCTTTGGGAGGCGACATTCCTGTATTACCGAGTCTATTGTTAGGCCCAAAAAATTCTGGACCATTGTTGGCTCCAACCTGGATTTTTTGAGGTTCAGTTGCCAACCCAGAGTCTGAAGAGTCTCTATCACTATCTTGACTCGTTCCTGACAGTGAGAGAAATCTTTCCCCACTATCAAGAAGTCATCCAGATATGGTATTACTAGAGCATCTTTTTCTCTGAGATGTGCCGTGACCTCCGCAATTAATTTCGTGAAGACCCGGGGGGCTGTTGCTACCCCAAAGGGCAGAGCCTTGTACTGAAAGTGATGCCACTGAGATTTTATCTGGACTGCCACCCTGAGATATTTGCGGTCTTGCTGCCGGATCGGGACATGATAGTAAGCATCCTTGAGATCCAGGACCGACATGTAACACCGAGGGAAGTGGTGGAATTTTAACTCCAGACCTGACCCTACTATCTGTCGGATCCAGGTGCTGGATGAGATCCTTTCCCAGGCTGGGAGGAAGTGAGAGAGCCTTCCCCCCACCTGAGAAGGACCGTCACTGGGCGGGTTTTTTGGCTTCTCTTGGGGGCTTACTGAAATAGAAGCCTCTCCCTCCTCTGTATCGTCTGTCAGAATTGTTTCTGTCACGATCTTTAAATTGTTGTCTTCTGAATTTTCGGCCCCTCTGAAAGGAGCGCCAAAAGGCTTGAAATGGTTGTTTCGGAAAATTCTTTTTTGTATCACTCGCTTTTTCCAACACTTCATCCAATGCCGGACCGAATAAGAAATTTCCTTCACATGGTAGAGAGCAAAGTTTCATTTTTGCCTGAGTGTCCCCCGGCCAGCATTTGAGCCATACCGCACGCCGTCCTACATTGGTTAAGGCTGCTGACTTTGACGCTAGCCTGGCCGAATCTGCTGACGCCTCTGC
The DNA here is from genome assembly GCF_039654945.1 of Dendrobates tinctorius. Lineage (NCBI taxonomy): Eukaryota > Metazoa > Chordata > Amphibia > Anura > Dendrobatidae > Dendrobates > Dendrobates tinctorius. The sequence goes on from NW_027361728.1 coordinate 14,758,306, forward strand.
GAGAAAGTCTGCCGCCGCTCTAATAGCCGGTAATGCTTCCAGAATCGTCTCTCTGGGAACTCCTTGTTCTAATTGATCCTCCAAGTTGTCTGTCCATATCTTCAGGGACCTAGCCACACAAGTGGCTGCGATGGCGGGTCTTAGTGCCCCAGCCGAGGTTTCCCAGGCTGCCTTAAGGCAATTGTCCGCCTTCCGGTCCAGCGGTTCTTTTAGAAACCCCAGGTCCTCAAAGGGTAGGGAAGATTTTCTGGCGACCTTTGATATCGCTACATCAATTTTGGGGGCCCTATCCCAGGATGAGGATGCCTCTTCCTCAAAGGGGTATCTCCTCTTCAGGGAATTCGTTATCTGGGACTTCCTTTCTGGTTTTTCCCATTCGCGTTTTATGAGTGCTTTCAGTTGCTCATTAACAGGGAAGGTCTTACGTTTTTTCTTTTGCAGTCCACTGAACATGAGTTCTTGGGCTGTCTTTTTTGCTCGCTCTTCTACTAGCCCCATGGTAGATCTAACTGCTTTAATGAGTTCATCTGTAGTTTCTACTGGGAACGTATCTTCCCCGTCCGAGCTACTTCCTGAATACTGCGTCTTATTTGAGTCGTCTTCTGACCCTGTAGAGTCTTGTTGATAGACCCCTGAGGGGCTTGATCTCCTAGTTTTCCTCTCTGTATCTACAGATTGTAATGCTCTTACTGACTTGGAAACTTCTGTCTGAATTATGGACCTCAGACTATCCGAAAATGAGGGTGTCTCCTCCGCTATGGTCTTGTTAATGCACTCCTGGCATAACTTTTTGTTCCAGGCTGCTTCTACGGGACTTTTACATAAAGCACATTCTTTATTTTTAGACTTTCCTCTACATTTCTTAGGGACCTCCTATACTCCACCCCGCCAATGTATGTAAGAGGAGGAGGAGAGGGAAGAGAGGAGAAAAGAGAAAGAGAACAGACATTAGATTACTGGACTTTCTCGAAGTTCACTCACCACTCGGGCGCTCCACAGAACGGGTACCGGATCTGGAGGCTGACTGGTCCTTTCACTGTCTCCCAACGAGACTATGGACCCCTCTTTCCTGCGGTGACGATCCGCCCGTGCGCTGCCCGAGTGGCTCACACTACTGCTGCGGCGTGTCTTTGCCTTCTCCTCTGAGCACGACCGCCTCTCCTTTGCTTCCTGGCGCGGTTGCACATGTTCTGGCGAAGGGCTCTCCATTATGCTGCCTATGGCTGCGAGTAGTCACCTCCAACTCAAAATTGGGGCTGTGACGCCTGCTCGCCTTTTCTGGCGATCTTAAATAGCACTTTTTTTTTTTTTTTGGACCACCTGGTCCCGCACCTGCCCCGCTAGTGTCTGTGTGGACGCGCGCGCACGTGCGTGCCCCATGCCTCTGCGCGCCCCCCCGGGACCGTGCACACCTTCTGCCTCTCGCAGGCCCCGCGGCGCGTCGCTCTACTTCCGGGTCGCACGCAACCACTTCCGGTTCATCGGCCGTCATGCGCGCTCCCAACGCGCGCGCCTCCCGGTGCGGCCATACGAACCTGGGCCGGGTGAGCGCCTGGGCCCTACTTGCTTCGGGGCCCCCAGACACCCCTTACCTGCCCGATGGCCCACTGACTGCAGGTATCCTTTTCGCTGCGGGGTCCGGTGTCTGGTCTTCAACAGGGAGGGTACAATGTCTGTGGCCTCCGAGGAGCATTTTTCTCTGCCCGGGCACCGATGTGTCTCCTGGGCTGCATGGCCACTGTATGTCGACAGGGAGGGAACACTGCAAGTGGCCTCCCTGGACCTTCTTTGTGTGCTGTCATCTTGGAGGGTCCATCGCCAAGGTACCCTGCTTCGCCTGGGCATCTGCCCTACCGGCTGTGGCCATGCCTTCGCTCAGGGGGGACATAGGCATATATGGCCCCCGAGGCGACTACCGGTACCCGGCGTCGGGTGTAGCAAATCCATGCCTGCCATTAATCACCCGACCCGGGTCCAGGCATCCTCTTCTATCTTCAAAATCTTCAAGAGGCTTTCATCTTGAGGGTTCCCCGTCGAGGACAGGAAACCAATTGATGCGGAGAGAGGAGCCGCCCCTTTTATCTTGAAGGTTTCCTGTCCTCGTGGGGCAGATCTCCTCTCTCGTGGTGCCGTCATGTAGAATGGAAAAACCTTACATATATTGATATGTTTTTTGTGCACTTTTTATATTTCTTTCAGGGTGCAGTTGGGCCCAAATGGTTCTGCAAACTTGTGGCCTCTGTTCACACGGGATGCATTATAGTTAGCACTGGGCAGCCCCCTATATGGTGTTACTAAGAGGTTGTGAACCAGAAGCCCTGCATTCCGTGTGTGAACACTGCCACATGCGGATTATTTTTTCTGCACTGGTGTACCACACGGCCAATCCCTGATTGTAGGCTGGCTGTTTCATTTGGTATGTATGCACCTGTGCAGCTGCCATTTTACTCGGGTCCGCTGCACCTTGTATTAGTGCAGATGCATTTGGGCCTGTCTGGTTTGTATTTGAATTTTTTGGAGGATTTTTTCCTCTTTTTGAGGTTTTCATGTTTCTAGTATAGTGCCAGATCTATTTAACTCATACTAGGGATCATAAACCAGTTAGCATATATTAAAATATTTGATCAACAGACAATGACCCTAAACACATCAGTAAACGAGCAAAATCTTGGTTCCAGTCCAACAAAATTGAGGTTATGGAGTGGCCAGCCCAATCCCCGGACCTAAATCCGATAGAATACTTGTGGAGTGACATCAAAAATTACGTTTCTGAGGCAAAGTCAAGAAATGCCAAAAAATTGTGGGATGTCGTCCAAGCATCCTGGGCTGGAATAACAGGTGACAGGTGTCAGAAGTTGGTTGACTATGCAATATAGATATGAAGCAGTTCTAAAAAACTGTGGCTATACAACTAAATATTAGGTTATTGGTTCACAGGAATGCTAAATCCACAAAAAATACATATTGTGAGTTTATAAAGACAAATGCAGACACTGCTATTTTTTAGAAAAGCCCAATGTTCATTTTTTGTTATTTTCTTCAAAGTAGTTAAAAATTATAATAATAATCTTTATATAGCGCTAACTTATTCCGCAGCGCTTTACAGTTTGCACACATTATCATCGCTGTCCCCGATGGGGCTCACAATCTAGATTCCCTATCAGGATGTCTTTGGAGTGTGGGAGGAAACCAGAGAACCCAGGAGGAAACTCGCGCAAACACGGGGAAAACATACAAACTCCTTGCAGATGTTGTCCTTGGTGGGATTTGAATCCAGGACCCCAGCCACCGTGCTGTCCTAAATTATATACATTTCTCTTAAGGCTTTAAATTAGAAACAGTTCCCGATGCTGGAAATAAAGACTAGTATAAAAGATTGTGATTACCGTATTTTTTAGACTATAAATTTTTGGGGGAAAAGGGGGGTGCATCTTATAGTCAGAATATACTTACAAGTAGTGTGGCAGCAGCACTATTTGGGCAATTCTGTGGCTGTCCCAGTCCAACGCTGCAGGACGATTATCGCACTCTTCCCAGGCTGGTGCGGCAGGTTTATCTCGTTGCCGAGATCTCAATCTGAGCATTTGCCACCCCCGGCGGCCACCGCATCGCAGCAATGGATGTGCTTTCAGAAAATGTTGGCGGAGCCCTCGCACCACTAGCACGGCCGAACCTGCCGCACAAGTCTGGGATGGGAATCATATCGCCAGACCACTGTACACCACGTGACCACACTCCACCAGCCCTGCCGATCCCCCACAGTAGGCTGAATTCGGACTGTAAGACGGACCCCCATTTGACACTCTTTTTTTTTCCCCTATTTTCCTTCTGAAACTTTGGGGTGCGTATTATGGTCTGGTGAGTCTTAATAGTCTGAAAAATACGGTAACTCATGTTTCTGAACACTACTGTACTATAGTGTCAGACAAATTTTCTCTGCAGGTCTTTGTACTAGTAGAATAAAAACCATCAATCGTTGTGCAGGAAACAATGCTGTGTTGAAGTCCTTTTATAATTCTGGTATGAGTAGTCCTACATTATCTGAGCACACACCAGTCCTGCAGACAGATCTCTAATAGCCATGAGCGAGCATGCTCGGGTGCTAATTGTCTGTCCTTTTTGAAAAATTTGCCCGAGTCCCCACTGCTGCATGTTTTGCGACTGTCCGCAACACAAGCAGGATTGCCTAAGAGGTACTTCACACTAAGAGAGATCGCTAATGCGTCACCGATTTTGTGATGCATCAGCGATCTCACTGTGTGTGGCACGCATCGGCGACCGCCCCCCCGTCGGGTATCGCTGATCGTGCAGGAATGTCCTGGGCCATTTTTTGATCAGTCTCGCGCTGGCCAGCACACATCGCTGCATGTGGCAGCAGGAGACCAACGATCAGCGAGCTCCCAGCACTGTATGCAGACGCTGGGAGCTGGTATCCAAGGTAAACAGCGAGCACACTGGTATCCAGGGTAAACAGCGGGTAACTAAGAGACGCGCACGCTTAGTTACCCTGGATACCAGTGTCCTCGCTGGTCCTGATCGATGGCGAGTGTGCCTGTTTGGCAGCTCAACAGCGATCCTGACCAGGTCGTATCGTTGTCGGGATCGCTGGTGCGTCGTTTAGTGTAACGGGATCCTAAGAAACAGGCGTGAGACATGCAGGTGCGGGGACCCGAACATATTTTTCGAGCACATCGAAGACACTTGGTTTGCACATGAGCATACTTGGACAACACCTTATCCAAGCACTTATTAAACCTATAAAATAATCCACATGGCCAGGTGGAACAAACCTCTAGGACTAAACAATAAAACCAAAAAGAAAAACCAAGGATCTCAAAGTGCAAGATATCTAATAATTCTCCATATCGTGCTAAAAGCATAAGCAATAGATGCAAAACTAAGAGGTTTTTTTACCTTAATATATTTATTATCGGCCTGGCAGGTTATATTTATTGTGGATTCTTCTCCATCTAGCCAAGTGCGGGGGTCCACAGTGTTGTCTTGTTTCTCTTTCCGGTGCGCTATCATCTTATTTGTTCCGTCTATGTTATCGTGTTAGCACCAGCCTTTTTAGCTGTCATTCATATCCTGTTTACTGCTTGTCATGTTTATATTTAATAAAATCGATATTAAGATAAAAATCCTCTTATTTTTGAATCTTGAGCTATTGCTTATGCTTTTAGCACGATTTGGAGAATTATTAGATATCTTGCACTTTGAGGTCCTTGGTTTTTCTTTTTGGTTACCTTATCACTAATCTCTAATTATCCCCATTCTGTGGAGCAGTTATCCGGTGTTCACACCTTTCACATTATGAACCTCTTTCCCTCTAGCATCTTTAGATTAGCAACCCACCCCCCTTGCTGCCAGGTGTACCAACATGATATCATGGACACCGGTAGGTAGCGGGAGGTTCAAGACAGAATCAATAGGATTATCAGTAACCTCTCCTGACACTTATTCTCCTTTTGACTCTCTTTGTTGGTACATTATCTGAGCAGATATTTGTCCTCTTGCATGTGAACCGTTTTATTTAATTTTTGTCCAGTAAGTGATTTTTGTTCTGTGATGCAGTTTCGCCAGCATTTGCACATACATACAGAGTCCAGCACCTGAGCTACCTTTGTGTGCCGTATTACTTTTAGCGCAGCAGTGTCCATCTGATCATTGAACACAAGCTCTTTTGTGGCCGAAGCAAAAGCAGCATTTACATTGTGTCATTGGATCAAATCTTAACGGTTCCTTTAGAAAGGATTGAATCCCATTTTTTTTCTGGCCATAGAGACCGCTAATATATGTGTGTAAACGTAGCTCGAAATGCTTTCAACCAAGTTTTACAAACCATCATCTTTTTCTTGTAAGCAAAAATTGGGGTGGCACTGATCTACCCATAAGTGGCATCTCTAAATAACAACATTGTCGTTCTAGATCGTACAAAACAGTTAAGGACAACTACACACATCATATTTCTGTAAGAGTTCACAAGAGTGAAACTTATGTGATTTTACACTGCGGGCCACGTTACAATCGCCCCAAAGGTTTCAACCAGTGGAGATCCGAGACCACCACTAATAACTAAAATTAAGAATGCCCTTCATTTCTGATTGCAGAAACGCTCTGTTAAGTTCAGTAAACCCAATCAGTTGAGTTCTCAAAACTCTGACCCCCCCCCCCCCCCCAAATAATCAAAACTTTTTCATTAATAAAGTGTTTTCAAGTTTTTGCTAAATTAGCAGTACTACACTTAAGGGCACAAGTGATATTTTATCGCCCGACTTACCCAAAACAATGATCCGGGTCTATTAATGCAGATACAGAGAGACTGAGGCACATGAAATAAAATAGTATCATTGTTGAAGCACAAACATAGCGCCATTGACCATATCCACAATTATCCCTAATTTGTGGAACTTCCCATAATACATGGGCTGTAAAGAAAAGTGAAAATGCAATAAATAAAATACGTCTGAGCAAAATATATGTAATGAGTCATTTTTCCATTGGAAAAACATTTAAAAAGTAAATACAGTTTTAATAATCACAGGAAAAAATGTACCTGTTATTTTATAGATTTAAACAAAATTAAAACTTTCTTTGTCACTTCTATCTACAAGTCAAAGGTGCATCAAATATACAGTCCTTGTTGTACTGCGGCATGCTTTTGCATATTCGCATGCTTACATAATAAATAATAAATACCAGAATCAAAAGGAAGCCACAAAAGATTTCATGGTGGCTTTCCTTGTATTCGTAATCCATGTCCAAATCAGATGAAACTAACGAACTAAAAAGGAGCATTTGAGGTAACAATGGAGGGCCAGCCACCCTTCAAAAGTTTCATGTCTAAAAGTTGTGGAAGTATTCAATAATTCAAGTACAGCTTGAATGGTTTTCAAATGGGCCACAAAATGGTGCAGCTTTAATTTTTTTTTGCTGTTAATCCAAGAGTCGGCATTCACAGAGTTCTTTGTATATCATCTTGCGGATACGAGGCATGTCATCTTGGGAGAACTGGAAAGGCTTTTCTTGAGCGAGGCACTTGCAGTACTGAAAAGAGAGAGAAGACGTCTGTTATTGCTAATATATAAACCTAGACAAATAATCCACCGGCAGCATGAATCAGAGTCTGGCTGCATGACTGCAGTTAAGTACTTTTTTTTTTTTTAAACACATCAGCATTTTAGAAGATATATAGTTAACAGATCTGCTATGGAATAGACCTGTCAATCATCTGGAGCAGTGCAGAGGGGAGGTGCCCGACTAACTTTGCCTCTGGATGGTCCCTGTCAGATCTAACTATACACCTGGGTGCAAATCGAGCAGCCACGCTCGGATTCATTATGCCCGTGGTTTGGACAGAATAAATCGAATGACAGGTTCCCTTTAAATGTCAATTGTCAGCAGGATTGCTATCAGATGGTCTAAACCTGTCCGGATAAAGATCTGGATTGGAACACATACAACTCTACTGCTGCAAGTAACCACTGCTAGTCAACAGCTGCCAACAATTTATGTGGTTGGCCATGTTGCCACATATTATGTATCCCATATCCTGTGATGAATCCATGGCATTTTTTGTAACCGACTGATTCACAAGTCTCAGGTTGTTTATGGAAAAAAGGCTATAGACCTACCTGAAGCAAAAACACGCCGCAGTCAAAGTCATTCTTCTGTTGTGGAATGCACTGGAAGAAAAATAAAAATGTAATTTGAGAAAAATTTTACTACGTAAAAGCACAATAAAGAAAGAGCATAAAATTAAGTAAAAATTCTGAGTTATGACCAGATATTGTCAACTCCCCACTTCGATACTGTTCTCACATAGAAAGCATGTATCAATAGTTTTTTTTTTTGCTTTTCTTCGTATTCTCACTATAGTTTAAGGGAATAAGCTTGAACCCCCTAAAAGGTGCAGTAATTTTTTAATTACATTAATAACTAATACGACGGATTATAAATGGATTGTGGGGTAAATTTCAGATTCCGTGCTGAAATCCATCTAAAATCTCAGGCAAATACACACGCATATAAATGGGGTTTCTGCAACCCCATTCACAGGTAACAGAAAACCTTCAGGTAGATTTTAGTCTGTGGAGGAAGTAAAAAAAAAAAAAAAAAAATTATATATATATAATATATATATATATATATATATATATATATATATATATATATATATATATATATATATATATATATATATATATATATATAATTTTTTTTTTTTTTACTTCCTCCACAGACTAAAATCTACCTGAAGGTTTTCTGTTAAAAAAAAAAAAAATTATATATATATATATATATATATATATATATATATATATATATATATATATATATATATATATATAATTTTTTTTTTTTTTTTTTATATATATATATATTTAGAATTAGCATAGCATATAGGATTAGCCACAGTGAATGACAATGGGCCTAATCCTGATGTGAATCTGTTGCGCACACACAAACAAATCTGAAGTAGAAATCCAAAAGGTCAGTCGTTGTCATGGATTTACTTGTTAAAATGATACCTTGGTTGATGAAATCTGTCTTGTGGTTGTTTAATCTGTATTTGTGGTTTTCAGTTAATGAGATTCTGGTGCTCCGGGGAGGCCTGTGGGGCAGAGATTTATGTGGTCCTCTGCTTATATATTCATCAGTATTGGCTTATGACAGGTCACTGATCCCTCACTGTGAAAAAGGGAGGATGATTGACCTCATGGAGATCAACATCCGACACTGCGGAGACACCATCATGTGTTTCTCAACGCAGTGATTCTAGAGCACTGCCCCCATCCCTTATGGGAAATATGTAAAACATGCAAAAACATAAGCCGCGGAGACACCATCACATGTTTCTCAACGCAAGCAATGACTAGCCAGGTCTTTCACCGGGAAGGAACAACCACGGGAAGGGCAGTCTCCAATGAAGGAAACCACCTATACCAAAACATGGTATCCATCCACAGACAGCTGTTTCGGGGTATTGCCCCTCATCAGTGTGGAGTAGGAAACTGGCTAGTAGGAGCAATGCCTAGTAAAAGACCATGAAAAAGGGAGGATGATTGACCTCATGGAGATCAACATCCGACACTGCGGAGACACCATCACGTGTTTCTCAACGCAGTGATTCTAGAGCACTGCCCCATCCCTTATGGGAAATATGTAAAACATATATTACATATTTCCCATAAGGGATGGGGGCAGTGCTCTAGAATCACTGCGTTGAGAAACACGTGATGGTGTCTCCGCAGTGTCGGATGTTGATCTCCATGAGGTCAATCATCCTCCCTTTTTCATGGTCTTTTACTAGGTATTGCTCCTACTAGCCAGTTTCCTACTCCACACTGATGAGGGGCAATACCCCGAAACAGCTGTCTGTGGATGGATACCATGTTTTGGTATAGGTGGTTTCCTTCATTGGAGACTGCCCTTCCCGTGGTTGTTCCTTCCCGGTGAAAGACCTGGCTAGTCATTGCTTGCGTTGAGAAACATGTGATGGTGTCTCCGCGGCTTATGTTTTTGCATGTTTTAATGATCCCTCACTGACCGGCCCCCTATTTTACATACTGAATATAATATGTTTTGACAAAAAATGTCACATTCAGCAAGCAGGTGGCAGTGCCTGCTCTGTAGCATGATCGCATGTACAATGTTCATATAATTATTTTATTTGTTGATATACATGTATTCAGAAAAAAAAATTCTCAAAATGGCAGCGCCTGCGCAGTAGCATCTATCGGTGATTCCATAGATGCTACTGCACAGGCGCCGCCATTTTGCCGGTGCCATCTCGTTGGAGACAATTTTTTTTTCCTCTAGCAAAATGGCGGCGCCTGTGCAGTAGCAACTATTGAATCACCGATTTTGAATATATGTATATCCCCAAATAAAATAATTACATGGACATTATTCATGTGCTCATGCTACATCACAGGCGCTGCCGCCTGCCTGCTGAATGAAATTTTTTCAAAACATGATATTCAGTATGTAAAATAGGGGGCAGGTCACTGAGGGATCAGTGACCTCTCAGAAGCCACACTGGTGAATACCTAATCAGAGCTCCACAAAAAGCCATCCCCACAAGAATCATCACCCAAGGTATCATTTTAATCAGTATAACAGCGCCGGCCTGACACTCGCCACAATTCTGCTGACAGATTCCCTTAAAGCCAGTGTCTGAACAGAGCTTCAAGCATAAAAGATTGTAGAATCACAGACCCTCCTGTTCCACAACAGAGAAGAAATTAGTTTGTTTTTTTTTTTTGCAAATTACAATGCCTGAACTTTTCACCTTTTTTACAGTAGTCTGCCAACACTGAAGAAATTCAGGATGATTCTTTTCCTTGGCTTCTGTCATAAGGTACTTGAGGATGTTCTGCAGGAAATTAGAATAAATAATAAAGATTCAGTGAATCAAAATGAACCACCTTAAAAGAAACAATTTTCCTTCCTTGTAGACAACACAACATTGGTAAAATGAATATTCTACCTTTATTGTGCACTTGTTTTGCAATGTGATATTATAGATGAGACACTCCTAAGAGCCACTGCTCAAGCTCTACTGTGCTCAGAAGACCACATGATGTTGTGAAAGAAATGTAAACTAGAGCTTGCTCATTCTTACAAAGTTCAGCCAAGTTAATTTTTATCAGTGACTAGTTGCAACGCAGCAGTGTTCATGCCTGATAACTCTTACGTGTCACAGAAAAGTATCTAGGGACATTATGTAGAGCTTTTTATTACTGTAACTTGTTCATGCACCTGGTCACATTATATAAGATCTATATTTCGAATACACTCCTGCCTATAGAAGAGCATATAGCTTTGCCCGACCACGGTCTAGGTCCGTAGTCTCTTTCTGTGGACATGATCTCGTGTATTTCCGTATCCACCAGGATCCCAGGCTTCGCTTATGATCTGTGGACTGGTGAGACATCACTTGTGCGCTTCACAGATAATGTCACACCGGGTCAAATCAGTTGCCGTGTCAGGCAACCTGGAAGCTTAGGAAATTTGTTGAGTTCCTGACCACGGCCAGAGAGCATTGACCTGGGCTGTGGATCTGTTCATCTCTACTCCTGACTACTGTGTTGAGCATGAATAGAGTCAAACCCGAGAATGTGCGAGCACCAAGCATCTGGGTCAGGTGGCTTCCTAGAAACAAGTTCTGTGCACTGTCAAGATGCTTTTCAACCCATCTGCATGTTGAAGAAGATGGTTGCCACTTACCTCTGTACAAAATTTTAAATGTAAGCCTTGAGAGTCATAGAAAGAAATAGTCTTATTTGGGATGTTCACAGCAACTAGGGCCCAGTGGACTTGTAAGTGTATTGGAATCAAAAGCAAGGTCTTCTTAAAGAGATCCACCTAGAAAAAACACAAATGAACACAGTAAGTACAGCAAATCAACGGAAAAGCAGAAATCTGTTATTACACAGAAGATAATAGTATTCACCGAAGGGCATCCCTTATCCGAATCTCCACAAAATACAAAACCACATACTGGATGGCCGCGCATCACTGAACACTGGATTAGTCAGGCAGCAGAGTTTAGGATAGATTGGAGGGTGTGAGAGTGATGAGGGAATGCAGTAATGTTTTTGTTTTTGTAGATTCTTGGGTCTGGGAGACATTTTTGAATTGGAGTAGGCAGGAAGTGGAAAGGGCTTGGATGTGTGATTTGAAGGAGAGATCAGAGTCAAGGGTTTCCCCGAGGCAGTGAGCTTGCGGGACTAGGGAGAGTGGACAGCCATGGACTTTGATGGCTAGGTCTGTTGGGGGGAGGGGGTTGAGCGAGATGGTGGAAAGATGATGAATTCAGTTTTGTTCAATTTATGGTTTAGAAATCTAGCGGAGATGAAAGAGGACAGATATAGTCTTTTATTTCTTTATCCTAATGATTTCTTCAAGGCTCTGGCTGTGCGGTGCCTGGAATAAACCTCCGCCTCCTGTCTTCATTTGCGTACCACCTCCTCCCAACAACGTCACACTGCCCTGCGAAGTGTACTGGTGGCCCAGGAATCCTGCGCCTGAAGTAGCGCGATAATACATACCTGTTCCACCCTTCTATGGGCATTGACTTCAGCGTTCTTCTGCAAAGGCGTGCAGGGCGATAAGGTGCCCTCCCCAATTCCCTCCTCCCTGCATAGTACAGTTTCTGATGCCCCTGTCACCCATGTATGCATGGTCGGGAGAGAACCTTATCGCCGTGCACGCTGGAGGTCACTGTAATGGAAGTAGCAGTGTCTTGCCTGCGCAGAACAACAAAGAAGCCAATGCCCATAGAAGAGAGTAATTGGAACGTATAATCGCGCTACATCAGGGCGCAGGCGTATGATCCGGGTCCACCATTAAATGTCACAGAGCACTGTGATGCTGATGGGAGGGGGGTGGTACGCAAATGAAGACAGGAGGCATAGTCTTCTTACAGGAACTGAACACCTAAGAGCCTGGAAGAAATCAAATACGATTTCTCAACAAGACGGCAAGTATGAGGTTAACATTTCTATCATCTGTGTCCCCATATTAATAGATCATGTACATCCTGGGGGTGACAGATTCCCTTTAATGCACGTTATGCCATAAGTGGTTAAGTAAGATTTCAGGGGTCATACTGTCAACATGGGCACATGAATGTGTATCCCCTCAATAGACATGTGCCGGCTGTGTTGCTATTCTGCAAAGCCATGATAAGAAATTACCATTCGATGTGTGCGGCTACAAGCTTTGCATGATCTCAGAGAGACAGCAACGTTTTTTTTCACTTATACACACACATATATCTGTACTCCATGACGGGAGCATCAAGTTGCAATAATGATGGTGGGCAGGCCGGTATAGCTGGTGTGTGCGGCACAGTCATAGGCATTGATGGTTGGCTGTGGAACGATTAGATGTCAGCTTGTAGTTGTGACGTCACCTACTGGGGCAGTCCCTTGTGCAGCTCAAATCTGTGCTGCTAGAATCCACCATCGGGGCTCCAGTACTATATACAGTGTTCGGCACCTGGATGTGTTGTACTGACAAAGCCTCCTGATGTGCCCAGTGTTCACGCATTGGGAGAAACACATTGAGGCAACAGAAAAGCCGTAGTCAAGAATAATAGGCCACAATATTAGCGGCTTTACAGCTGAAATTTTGGAAGTGAGCAACAAAGATTGATCCCTTTCCCCCACATATCAATAACCACATACAGAATAAAAGGAAAGAAGAACTTGCCTTTTTAGTCCATCGTTTCACCCCATCATATCCTTTGGTCACAAGTTGTTTATGAAAAAATGTGTTAAAGAAGTGAATCTGATAAAACAAATGGAACAATGTTAACATCCGTGTCTGCAAAGAAAAAATTGTGTAAAAAAAAAAAAATTCTGGTTGCAAGACAGTAAATTTATATGAATTCTGTTTTTATAAAATTTAAGTTTTATCAGCAGGAGATTCTCACTGAAGGACTAGTAAACCTGCTGCCAGGTAGTCCTCCATATTCAAGAGCTCTGCATCACCCCTCACACGTCACTGACTGGCAGCTTGCTGCCTATGCACATCGTACACAAAAAGCTGCCATCCAATGGTTATACAGGGCTCAGCCTTCAGCTAAAACCTGTTCCCAGATTCCCTTTATGGTGCGTTTCCACTGCACGATGAGGAAAGAGCGTTTTGGATTGCTGACCAGCATACACAGGCTGCCAATCACCCAACAAAGGAGCCAATGATCCTTTGGCAGCTTAAGAGAGCATCATTCTCAACAGCATATTGTTCTGTGTAAACACGACCTGTGCTGCTGAGAACAATGGTCAGCATTTAAGCAATGAACAAACAATTACTAATCGCTCCATGCGCATATTATGCGGTCTCGTTGTCTAACCAAGCTATTAAATGACTGCCCATTGGTGCATATTTGCCATTTATTGCAGGAGATCACATAATGTAAACTGATATTTAATATTCAAGTTATTAACCATAAATTGTGGAAGAATTTTGCAATTCTTCACAAATACTTTGCCCCTAATCAGCTGTCCAATGTGATCATATAAAAGGTACACAGAAGGAATATGCAAAAATTTAGGCAGAAAAGTACATCTAGGTAAATACGCACCTTGTCTGGTGCAGTATCCATAATGAGATCACCGTACATGTTAATGACCTAAATACAAAAAAATTAAAACACTCTCAAAAAAGGTGAAGATTTTAACGGATTATTGATTGAAAATTATCTATATGAACACATACATGAATATGGTTTTATTTCTCACAGAGCCTTTCAGAAACAGATTTAAAAAAAAGAAAATTCATATTCGTGTTTTCAAACCTGGTCATTGAGCCACTGTTGTTCATCGAGGGTGACAAGATCATCCAAGTAGAGCGTGTGTTTATTATAGCAGATGCGGAAGCCACAATTTTTGGCTCTAAACTTTGCCATTTCCTTGCAAATGAGAGGTATCCTGAGAGAGAACACAAGACGAAAGAGAAATGACCATCTGTATTGATTTGTCCGGCACAGGTACAAGAAGAAGCAATAGACAAGTCCCTACGAAGCTTCATCCTGGTGACGTGTCTACAAGATATGCTTAGTTGGTTCATACTTGCCTAATGCAATGATGCCCAAGGTTTGCCAACTGCTAATTCAGTAAAGAGACATCTACTTTTACCAACTACCTAAAATGTACTTACCTAATATTTAGTAGGACCATAGCTAAATGACACTAATAGAGAAAGAGGGCAGGAAGGAATGAAGATGCTGGCTAAAATCCAGAGATGCCCTCACACCATGTGATGGTTTACGGGTATGATTTCCCAACGAGTACTTGATTCTTACAGCGGAGAACAGAAATAAGTGTGATAATCTGCACATTACCCCAATATTACCACGGGATTTAATCCTGTGAAATGGTAAATTTATGGCTCCAGATTAAAGCTCTGGCCATCTAGAAGAAGCAGGTTCGGTGTCAAACACAGGAGGGCAAGACCGCAGCGGTATAGTGCGCTCATCTAGCGAATAGAGTCATTGGCACTGCCAAGTCTTCTAATGCACCCGCCGATCACATGACTACTGGGTGTCTGCCTGGCACCGCAGCACTGCTAGGTCCTAGTGGACAGGGGTAGAGGGTTGTCTGGGTCCTAGGGACGCCTCAGTTATAGTGGAAAGAAATGAGCAATTAAGGAAAAAAAAAAACGTTTCTTTTAAAATACATTCTCACACAGATATAAAAAAAGAAATAAAATAAAAAAAAGCAAGGAACTCCTCTACAAATATTAGGCATCTAAATGACTGTAATAACCTGGAGAATTCATCAGGCTTTTTGGCGTAAAACATGAATAAAAATAAAGTTAGATATTTTTTTTTTCAACATAAATTACATAGCAATGTATAGGTACTGCAAAACACCGCTGAAAAGTAATACGGTATGTCAAGCACAAGACAAAGCCTCATACAGCCATGCATGTGGACATAATAAAAAATGATGGCTGCTGAAAAGGGGAGGTGCAAAAACGAGGGGAGGGAATAAAGGAAAAACAAAGTTATCACTTATCCCATAACATTAAAAGTTTCCCGTTCAGCTGATCTGTGTGGGTCCCAGTGGTCTAAAGCCCCCGTTACATACTGTGATATCGCTAGCAATATCGCTGTAAAGTCACCGATTTTGTGACGTAGCAGCGATATTGCTAGCGATATCGTTACATGTGATACTCCGACCGGCTCCCCCGCTGGTTATTGCTGATCGCGCGAGAAGGTCCTGGATCATTTCTCGTCGGGCGCTTCCTGCTGGGTTTCCTGTGGCGCCGACGAGCGACGCGTGGACGTGGGCGGGAGGACGTAAGGATCGCCGCGTCTGACAGGTATGTAGCGACCCCCGACCCCAGCGATGTCGCTGGTGAGATCTGCCTGTGTGGCAGCTCACTAGCGACCACTTAGCGATGCACCAGCGATCCATATCGTTGTCGGGATCGCTGGTGCATCGCTATGTGTAACGGTACCCTAAGGCCTTTTCTTGCCAGATCATTTAGAAATATGCTACAATGGATGCCGCAGTAATGGATCCATGGCCCATTGACTCCAATGTAAAAAATAAAAAAAAACACAATCTGGCAGAAATCAGTGAGTGAATAACGGACTAAAAAGTTGTGTCAGCACTGGATCTGTACTAATGGATTATTACTGGACATGTGAACTTAGCCTAACCCCCACCGATCATCAAGTTATCCCCTATTCTGTGGATAGTAAATATGTTGCTTCCACCAGACAATCCCTTTAAGGGGTTATCATACAAAATACATGAGAGCAAAATAAAGAAATAGAATAAATGTCTAGTTGCCTGTC
Source organism: Dendrobates tinctorius (assembly GCF_039654945.1). NCBI lineage: Eukaryota > Metazoa > Chordata > Amphibia > Anura > Dendrobatidae > Dendrobates > Dendrobates tinctorius. Next base: position 14,774,624 of record NW_027361728.1, read on the forward strand.
TTACACCTGGGAGCATGGAAGTGAAGCAGACAGGAAGACGCATGTAAAGACTTCCTGTGAGGCTTGTCTCTGGAGGGCATTCGGCACCAGAGTATTGCAGACTGCAGTAAGTGTCAGGGAAGAAAGTCAATAATCTGATCATGATGTTTCCCTATTGCTGAAGATCTACATGATGAATATTAAATGTCACACCTGTGGGAAAAGTCCTGGTTAAAAACCTCCTTTAATCGAGTAAGGACTTCATTTTCAGTCAATGGAATCAAACTCCCATACTTCTTCACTACTTCATTCAGAAGATCTAGAAAAAGGTGGAAAAGAAGCAGATAAAATAAAAGATAAAACAAATCTTCAACGTCAAATTTTACTGGGGGTAGGATTATCTCTCGGAATCACGTTGTCATGTTAATGTCTGGATATAGTAAAGTTATAAAGTCTGATGAGGCTACCTGTTGTGTTTCAGAGCTACGCTAGCCTACTAGAGTCAGCTTAGGCTTAAAGGGAACCTTTCAGCAGGATTGTGTAAAGTAACCTACAGACAATGTCAGGTTGGCACCGTTATACTGATTAAAATGATACCTGGGCCGAACTTGTGGTTGTTTAGTCTTTATTTTCAGTTTTGAGTTAATGGAACTACTATGGGAGTATTAACAGAGCGAGCAGGCGGTGGCTGATGGGCATATTCTTCAGCCAACTCCTGCACTCTAAATAAATATTTTTAGAAATTTAAAAGAAAAATGTTGTGGGTTCCCCTGTATTTTTGAAAACCAGCCAGGCAAAGATGACAGCTGTGGTCTGCAACCCTCAGCTGTCAGCTTTAGCCAGGTTGGTTATCAAAAATAGAGGGGTCTCCACACTTTTTTTTAATTCATTTAAATAAATAGTTTAAAGACAGTGTGGGGTCCCGCCAACTAGCCAATCTAAAGCAGACAGCTGGGGGCTGGTACTCTCAGGCTGGTAAGGGGCCACGGGTATTGGCCCCCTCCAGTTTAGAAATAGCAGTCCGGAGCCGCCCAGAAAAGGCGCATCTGTTGGATGCCCCTTAAAGATTTGTTTTGCTGGCACTGTACACAATATGATGCACCCAGAGGCATAAATAGAAATCATGGGGCCCCATAGCAGAAGTCCCAACCCCCCCTTCCCCTAACCAAAAAAAAAAAAAAGGTATTTCAGTGGAGTCACAGAAAGGCATAGCTTATGACTTTGCAGCCATAAGGCTATGTGCACACGTATGCAGAAATTTCCTGAGGAAAAACGGACTCCTGCTAATACATGTGGGGACAAATGACACCGCAAGAAACGACCTGGAAACCATCTGCAGTGACTTCGAAAACTTAGGTAAGAAAGTGAAAGAACTGGGATCTCAGGTGGTCTTCCATCTTCCCAGTGGATGGCCATGGAACAAGGAGGTGGAATAAGATTCTGCAGATGAACAACTGGCTACGTCGATGGTGCCGTCAGCAAGGATTTGGATTTCTGGATCACGGAGTGAGTTACCTATACGATGGACTACTTGCTAGAGATGGGGTGCACCTTGCGAAGACTGGAAAACATGTATTTGGAAGTCGCCTTGCTACACTTATAAGGAGAGCTTTAAACTACTGTAGAACAATGCGGGAAGGGAAGCAAGAGGCCAGAAAAAGCCATACACCTGACAAATGCTATTGAGAACTCTGCTATTAGAAGTGGGAGGAAAGAACAAAGACAGAAAATCTAAATAATAAAAATAATGAAGAAAGAGAAACCAAATCACAAACTAAATTGTTTCTATACTAATGCACAAAGCATGGGCAACAAACAAGGAGAATTGGAACTACTAACGCAGGATAATAAATATGTCATTGGAATCACAGAAACTTGGTGGGACAATACACATGATTGGAATACAAGGCTAGAAGGATACAACTTATTTGCAAGAAACAGACATAAATAAACGAAGACGAGGTGTCGCATTGTATGTTAGAAACACGTATATCTGCACAGAGATCCAAGCTTCAGAGACTGGGAGTTCTGTGGAAACTGTTTGGGTAAGAATACAAGGACAGAACAATGGAAAGGACACCATTGTAGGCATTTACTACAGGCTGCCTGTGCAAGCTGAAGATATGGATGAACTCTTTATGCATCAAATGGCCGAGTTCTCCAAAAAATATGACATATTTGTCATGGGAGATTTCAACTATCCAGACATTTGTTGGGAATCTCTCTCAGGCAAAACTAACAGGTCAAGGAAATTCTTATCCTCTCTTGCTGACAACTTTATCTTCCAAAAGGTAGGGGAGAAAACAAGGGTAACTGCTACCTTGGATATAATCCTTATAAACAGGGAGGAAATGGTTGAGGAGGTAAAAGTGGCTGGGACTCTAGGAGGTAGCGACCATGCTATTTTAGAATTTTGGATAACTAGAGGAGGAAGACCTGTGAAGACTCAGACATCAAGGTTAGATTTCAGAAAGGCAGATTTTAAGGGATTCAGAAAGAGAACTGGAGGGATCCAATGACTGGATATCCTTAAGGACAAAAATGTCCAGGAAGGATGGGAAATCTTGAAAAATGAAATTCTCAAAGCACAATCGTTAACAATTCCGAAAAAAGGGAATAATAGGAAGCATTTAAGGAAACCAGGATGGATGAACACAGAACTTAAGCACATGCTAAAAAGGAAGAAAGAAATGTTTATAAAATGGAAAGAGGGAGGCATATCTAAAGAAGAATATAATGCTGTCTGCAGAACCTGCAGGGCACAAATCAGATTATCTAAAGCTGACAATGAATTGAGGCTTGCAAGAGACGTCAAAAGCAATAATAAAGGATTTTGGGGATATGTCAAAAGTAAAAGAAAAGTCAAAGATGCTATAGGATTTTTACAGGATGAAAATGATGAAATGGTAAGACAGGATGTTGAGAAGGCCGAACTTTTAAATTCCTATTTTGCATCTGTTTTCTCTCAGAAAGGAAATGTAACATCAACTATTCTTCACTGTCCTATTAAGGGAATAGAAGAATCCAGGATATCTATAAACAGAAATATAGTGAGGAAACACGTCGCTAGCCTAAATGAATTTAAGTCTCCAGGTCCAGATGAATTACACCCCAGAGTACTGAAGGAGATAGCAGAAGAAATTTTTGAACCGCTCTCCATAATCTTTGAAAATTCATGGAGAACAGGAGAAGTCCCAGAAGACTGGAGAAGAGCAAATGTTCCTATCTTCAAAAAGGGGAAGAAGGTGGACCCAGGCAACTATAGGCCGGTGAGTCTGACTTCTATACCAGGAAAGATCTTTGAACAAATTATTAAACATGTATGTCAGTACCTGGATAAGAATGAAGTGATTAAACAGAGTCAGCATGGGTTTGTAACTAATAAGTCATGTCAGACTAACTTAATTTCCTTCTATGACAGAATCACTGATTGGGTGGATCAGGGAAATGCTGTAGATATAGTATATCTTGACTTTAGCAAAACATTTGACAAAGTATCTCACACAATCCTTATTGAAAAAATGACTAAGTATGGAATGGACAAGGCACCCGTCAGGTGGATTCTTAACTGGCTTAGTGATCGGACCCAAAGAGTGGTCGTAAATGGCTGCACATCCAGTTGGAAGAATGTCTCAAGTGGAGTACCACAGGGCTCTGTCCTGGGCCCTGTATTGTTCAACATCTTTATCAACGATTTAGATGAAGGAATTGAGGGTAAACTGATTACATTTGCTGATGACACAAAGCTAGTAGGGATAGCTAATACTAGAGAAGATTCAAAAAGATATAAATAAACTGGAGCAGTGGGCAGCAACTAACAGAATGGTTTTTAACAGGGAAAAATGCAAAGTACTACATCTGGGCAATAAAAATGAAAAAAGCATATACAGAATGGGAGGAATAGCAACAGCTAACAGCTAAGCAACAGCACATGTGAAAAAGACTTGGGTATACTAATAGATCACAGACTGAATATGAGTCAACAGTGTGATGCAGCAGCAAAAAAGGCAAATGCAATTCTAGGATGTATTAACAGAAGCATACAGTCTAGATCACGTGAAGTCATTATTGCCCTCTACTCCTCTTTGGTCAGATCTCATCTGGAATACTGTGTCCAGTTTTGGGCGCCACATTTTAAAAAAAGACATCAACAAACTGGAGCAAGTTCAGAAATGAGTGACCAGAATGGTGACCGGTCTGCAAACCCTGTCTTATGAGGAAAGGTTGCAGGATTTGGGAATGTTTAGCTTGCAAAAGAGAAGACTGAGAGGAGACTTAATAACTGTCTACAAATATCTAAAGGGCTGTCACATTGCAGAAGGATCATCTTTATTATCATTTGCACAAGGAAAGACTAGAAGCAATGGGATGAAACTGAATGGGAGGAGACACAGATTAGATATTAGAAAATACTTTTTGACAATTAGAGTGATCAATGAGTGGAACAGGCTGCCACGAGAGGTGGTGAGTTCTTCAATAGAAGTCTTCAAACAGAGGCTGGAGAGACATCTGTCTGGGATAATTTAGCGAATCCTGCTTTGAGCAGGGGGTTGGACCAGATGTGGCCCAGGAGCTCCCTTCCAACTCTACGATTCTATGATTTTATGACTCCTTACCAGGAAAACCGCAATTTTTGTTCTGCGTTTTTAGTGCGTTTTTTAGCAGATTTTTCTCGTTTTTTTCTGGAGCATCCTAATACAATGAAATCTGCAGATTTTCTGCAAAATTAATGAACATGTTGCGTTTTTTTCCGCAGTGCGTTTTTTTCCACAAAAAAAATGCATCATGGGTACAAAAATTGCGGATTTATTCTATTAATAGGATGCTTAATGTACAGTATGCGTTTTTTTAAGCGTTTTTGCAGGGGAAAAACGCAAAAAAACGCAAAAAATCCTGAACGTGTGAACACAGCCTTGCAAAGTGATTTTTCCCTATTTGAAGCCCTTTAGTGCTCCCAAACACAAAGATATCCCAATCATGGCCACCAAGTATAATGCCAACAAATTTACTCTCAAAACACAGTGAATGCCTCTACAGAACCCTCCACTTGCACAGTATGACCCTACTGTTCTCACCTGGCAAAGTATGGTGCCCCACCTGTGACCCTAACAGTCATCCGCACAATATGACGGCCCCCACACAGTCCTCCATAGAATACCCACCACACAGTAAGATGGCCCCAACACAACCCGCAACACAGTATAATGGCCCCTACACAGCTTTCTAAACAGCATAATGGCCCGCACACAACCCTTCACACTGTAAACTGTGTTCCAAATTATTATGCAAAAAGAGTTTAGGAGTGATAAGGTTAGAATTTTTTTGTTTGTCATTTAAACTCATTGATGGTGATGTGTGTCAGGGCTCTTTATATCACTGAAAGCAATTGCAGATACCTGTGCAAATTAGTTTGGCAGGTGTGTCCAAATAAAGGCAAGACTACTTAAGAAGGCTGTTCCACATTATTAGGCAGCCTACATTTTTTGCCAAAATGGGAAAGAAAAAGGATCTGTCGGCTCCTGAGAAGCAACAAATTGTGGAGTATTTAGGTCAAGGCATGACTACAATCAACATTGCCAAGACACTTCATCGTGATCATCGCACAATCAAGAAGTATGTAGCTGATTCCCAGCACACAAGTGTGCGTGCTGATAAGGAAAAATTGAGGACTCTTTCCAACAGGCAATTGCGTCAGGTTAAAAGAGCAGCTGCAAAAATGCCTTGTCATAGCAGCAGACAAGTTTTTGAATCTGCTGGTGCCTCCAACGTCCCCCGAACAACAAGATGCAGGGTCCTTCAGAGGTTTGCAGCTGTGCGTAAGCCATCCTGTCGACCACCTCTATCCACTGCGCACAAGCAGAAACGGCTCCAGTGGGCCAAACGATACATGAAGACTGACTTCCAAACTGTTCACCGATGAGTGCCGTGCAACGCTCGATGGTCCAGATGGATGGCGTGGAGGATGGCTGGTTGATGGACACCCCATGAAAACACGGCTAAGGTGCCAACAAGGAGGAGGTGGAGCAATGTTTTGGGCTGGAATCATGGGGAGAGAGATTGTTGGCCCCTTTAGGATCCCTGAAGGGGTAAAGATGAACTCCATAATCTATGTGGAGTTTCTAAAACAGCACTCCCTGCCATGGTTCAAGAGGAAGAACCGTGCTTTCCGCAGCAAGATCATTTTCATGCATGATAATGCACCGTCTCATGCTGCAAATAACACATCTGCATCTCTGGCTGCTATGGGCATAAAAGAGGACAAACTTATGGTGTGGCCACCATCTTCCCCTGACCTCAACCCCATTGAGAACCTCTGGAGCATCATCAAAAGGAGTGTCTATGATGGCGGGAGGCAGTTCACATCTAAGCAACAGCTCTGGGAGGGGATTCTGTCCACATGCAAAACAATTGAAGCACAAACCATCCAAAAACTGACAAATTCAATGGACGAGAGAGTTCAGAAGCTTCTTTCCAACAAGGGGTCCTATGTGCAAATGTAACATCACCTAGAATAAAGTTTTGACTTGAAAACTGTTTGATTTCATTTTGTAAAAAGCTGATAATGCTTATAATTTCACAATTGACCATTTTTTTGTTCAAAATAAAAATAAAAAGGTTGAAAACTCTGCTGTGCATAATAATTTGGAACATGCATTTTGAGTGTTTCTTATTTTTAAAAATATACTGTTTTCATAGGCAGTTTGTTCAAAAACATTGCAATTATACTAGAATATTAGATGACTGGAAAATAACAATGACTGCAATTCATATAGGTAATTTAGAGAAAATATGAGGAAATATTTTTTGCATAATAACTTGGGACACAGTGTATAATGGCCTCCACGACCCATCCAAACAATATAATGGCTGCACATAGCACTGCAAACAGAATAGCCCTCCAGTTAATATAATGTGCCCCACAATGTACTCATGGTTTAACAAAAAAACACCTCTCCTTTCTTCGTTCTCCCGCTGCTCCAGTCTCTTCAGCGTGTGGTCTGCTTAGCACAGCGGCGCAATTTAGTGATGTCATTGCACCCGCTGAGCTGAGATGACACAGCAAGAATGATGGAGGAGGGAGTGGATGGCTCCATCTTCCATTATTGCTTTCAACTATATCAGCATCCAGGAGGCCAATACAGTTCAATATGCGATGGGGAAGGAGGACGTGTAAGGCTAGTTTCACACTAGCGTTTTGGAGCGCAGCGACGGCCTGCGCACGGCCGCCGCTAAGCCCCGCCCCTGCCGCGCCCCCGCCGGTAGCTCCGCCCACCGGCGCATGACGCTGCATGCGCCCTGCGTCCCCTATCTTTATCACAGGGGGCGCAGGCCGTGCGCAGTATGCGTTTGGCGGCGCATGCGCCTTTTTGACGGTGCGCCGACGCAACCAAAATGCAGCAGGTTGCGTTTGGCGCAGGTCGGCAGCGTCATGCGCCGGTGGGCGGAGCTACCGGCGGGGCGCGACAGGGGGCGGGGCTTAGCGGCGGCCGTGCGTAGGCCGTCGCTGCGCTCCAAAACGCTAGTGTGAAACTAGCCTTAGCCCGGTATATATAGATCGATTTGCAGGACATATACAGTGGGGGAAATAAGTATTTGATCCCTTGCTGATTTTGTAAGTTTGCCCACTGACAAAGACAGGAACAGTCTATAATTTTAAGGGTAGGTTAATTTTAACATTGGGAGATAGAATATCAAAAATAAAATCCAGAAAATCACATTGTATAAATTATATAAATTTATTTGCATTTTGCAGTGAGAAATAAGTATTTGATCCCCTACCAACCGTTAAGCGTTCTGGCTCCTACAGACCAGTTAAATGCTCCTAATCAACTCATTACCTGCATTAAAGACAGCTGTCTTACAATGTCACCTTTATAAAAGACTCCTGTCCACAGACTCAATTAATCAGTCAGACTCTAATCTCTACAACATGGGCAAGACCAAAGAGCTTTATAAGGATGTCAGGGACAAAATCATAGACATGCACAAAGCTGGAATGGGCTACAAAACCGTAAGTATGACGCTGGGTGAGAAGGAGACAACTGTTGTTTTCATTGAACCATGCAGATTTACCGCATGTAACGAATGAGTATGGACTACGCAGCGGAGATGAGTCTTCGCAGCAGATAACTGACATGCTGCGGCTTGTAAACCCGCACCGTGGGTGACTTTATGCAGCATTAAATAGAAGCACGGTGGGCACGGGATTTATAGGAATCAAACCCACTGTGCTTGTAACCCAGAACACAGTGGTATGGATGCAGCGCAGGTGCTTCCAAAACGCCGCTATTCCGGATCGTGGGCACATACCCTTAGGGGTTAAGAACTGTACCCCTTGAAGTATCCAAAACCTGATTCAGGATGTTTGTTAACCCTTCAGGAGCTTGAAGTAAAATGTCGCTTTAGCTTCAAATTTTTAATTCTCACAAGCTGTAATTTATTTAAAGGGAAACCTGTCAGCAGTTTTGGCCACTATAAGATGTGGCCACCGCCTTTCAGGGCGACACCCAGCGGACTGGACCGCCCCCGAGTGAGTATAATAAAACTTATTTTTCCTATTTTGCAGGTTGGACCGGGGCCTTATCTACACCATTATAGAATGCTGTAGATAAGCTCTGAAGGGCAGTGGACGCATCTTATCGGCCAAAACTGCTGACAGGTTCCATTTAACTCCCTTATACAACGCTTTACAGATATTATCAGCACTGTCCCTATTGGGGCCCACAATCCAGATTCCTTATCAGTACGTGTCTTTGGAATGTGGGAGGAAACCGGAGCACCCGGAGGAAACCCACGCAAACACGGGGAGAACATACAAACTCCTTGCAGATGTGGTCCTTGGTGGGATTTGAACTCTGGACCCCAACGCTACAGTGCTCACTGCACAAAAAATTTGTACAACAATTTGTCCCGAGCACTCCGATACCTCATCTGTGTTCAGAATCTACTGTTTGGACGAACGGCATCAAAAGGAGGAAGCGCGATTTGACTTCTGGATGGAATAGATAGAGGTAAAAAATTATTTGCACAATAGAGACCTGTATAGGACACTGTTCACATGCATGGCCTCTATTGTGCAAATGTATACTAAGCAGTCACCCCCGCCATGAATGGGTAGGTGGTGAGTGACCGTCTATTTAGTATTTTGCACCTGTGGTTTGCAACATCTTGCTATATGGGCTGGCTGCACCCTGTAGTGCATTTGTTCAAAGAATGCCAAGAGGACAAACCAGCAAAAAAAAAAACAACACACAGAAGCCCCGAATTTTGGAACTATGCCTCCTCAAAATTCACCGAGGAGTATAGTGACTATAGTGAATGTGCTTGGATAATATCTTATCCGAGCATGCTCGAGTGTTATCAAAGTATCTTGTAGTGCTCGTATACTATGTTTGAGTCCATGTGGCTGCTAGACAGCCTGAACACATGGGGATTCCCTAACAAACAGGTGATCCCCACAAGTGTTCAGGCTAACAGCTGCAAATCATGCAGCTGCAAGGACTCGAACATAATATACGAGCACGCCTGAGATACGCTGAAAACACCCGAGCATGCACCCGAATAAGATGTTATCCAAGCACGTTCGCTCGTCACTGGTATTGACCTTTTAGGAACCACAGGGTGAGAAAAAGAGGAGTTGAACTCAAGCGCCATGTAATGGATGTAGCAATCCTAAAAGTCAACATCAACCCTTTAAAGAACCAGTCTAGCATTTTCTTTTAGCGCTGGATTGGTGGCACTAATGTAAATTTCCTGTCCACAGCAAAATTGTTACCAACGGCCCTGTTCAGCGATAAGAAGCCAAACCAGAAACTCCCATTTGCAGATTCATGTTTTGGAGTCTTTGCCCCTCATTTGTGCAAAACAGATTTGAGTTGGCTAGGTATGTAAGGGTATGTGCACACGGTGCGTATTCTGCTTAGGAATTTTAAATACTGATTTTTTTTATGTTTTCATCAAATTTTCAATATTTTAGAAATGCAAAGCAGATCAATCTAAATGTAATACTAACAAAATACAAGGAGTCATAGAAAAAAAAAAATCTAAGAATCACTGTGATACAAGTCTAAACATACAAGAGTTATTAGCAACATCAAGTTAGACATATCCAATTAGAAAAAAGTGGCATGGTCGCTAAAAGTAGTTGTTTTTGGTTTTTAAACACAAAGGGGCACATACCGAAAATACTGGATGCAACTTGTTCATCTGGGACGTAGAGCATTTTCTGTCCGTTCTGTAGGCCCTGTACATCCAATCCTTCAGAGGTCGTCTGCTCATTGGGACTTTTACAGTAAGGGTGATCCAACAACTTGGCGCTAAATATGTCAGAGTCTGTGCTGTCATCCAAGTCCATGGTGCAGGATTCATCTCCATTCCCAACCACATCCTGGGAAGCATTGTCCTGACATGTAAAAGCAGCATCGCTTGCACACTCGTGCAGCTTGTCGTTAGGCAGGGGAATCTGGTCGTCGTCCTTCTCGCCATGAGTGGCCGTTTCCTCCTGGCAAGAGATGTATACCTCTTTTTCGGTGAGTAAAAAGTCATGTGGTTGGTTGTTAATAGCGGGAGCCTCACTTGCCTTCTTGGTTAAGGTGTCGGTGGCGCACCACGGAGCGGGCGCGCAGAGCAGAGCTTGCTGGTTGTCTTTTAAGAGAGCAACGTTGGACGCAGCATTTCCGAAGGGAGCTTCCACGCTCGGCAGCTTGACGGCGGCATCACCTCGTAGGCAGCTTCTGGTCGGGCATTGTGGGATCTGATATAAAATTCCTGAAGTGTTATTGTTCATATCGTATGACCTCCGTCCTGCTCGTTTGTGTCTCTGAAGTTTCAACTTCAAGTACGAGACCACTCTCCTAATCCGGCTTCTCAGAGTCTTCTTGCAGCAGTTCCAAAAACCTTTCTGAAACCACATCCAGTTAAAATCCAGTAGTCTATAGCTGGGCTTTTGTGCTCTGAGCTTCTCAGACTGTAATTTACCACAGGCTGCAATCTGAAAGAGTTTTCTCTGCATCATAAATAAGGGTACTCTTCCGATATTAAGCAAATCACAGCTTTTCAGCAGCCATAAGCCTCCAGAGCACGGTTGCTTTAATAAGCCAGAAAGTCTCTTTCCCGGTCTCTGCCTGCAACGTCGTGGCAGCAAAATCTCATCCTTGCTTTCCTGCCCCTTGGGGGGCTTCTTTGGTGGCACACTAGCGGAGTCTTGGTGGACGAGATGATTGATGGACACCGGGCTTGAGGTCTCCTTCCCACCGCAAAGTTTAGTCTTCTTTGCGGCTTGCAATGGGGTCACTGGATCTTCACATAAAGGAACCTCAGAAGAAGAACATTTTCTTTTAAGACTTTTTAAGCTATATTCTTTTACAGCGCTATCCCCAGATTCGGTTCCTGAGATCTGACCGGCAAGTCTCTTCGGTGCTTTGGCGTGACTGCCGGCAATCTGCTGGTCCTTGTGGTCATTATTCAAGCAGGCATTATTCCATTTCTTGGGGAAGAGGTTTTTTTGTTCTTTGGAGACAAAGTTGTTAAAATCTCCGGACTGTCCTGAACATTTTGACGGCAGGACAGAAAATCGTTTTTTTCGGGCTTGAAAAAAGTTATGTTCTCTCATTTTTCTGCCACATAAAAGGCTTGAAGCTATCCTAAAAGAAAAGAAAAATGCAGAATAAATCATCCTGACCTTAGAACGGGTGCTCATCTCTTAATATCACCTTATATGTCAATCTTAAAGAGATATCTATCACACACGCACAGCGGTACTTCAATTTATCTCTCACTTGTCATCCATATAGAATCCAAATGCAACCTGTTTTTTTTTTTTAAGAGCATCTGCTATTAATTTAGAAAAACATGTACAGTTTCCTATGTTACAAAATCGCAATGCAGAAGCTATACAGATGTTCCGTATGGGATCCCTATATGTTGGGCGCATGCATAGAATGGGTGAGTGTGACCCGAAATACGGAAGAAACTAGTGCATGCTGCGATATTTTTCACAAGCAGATATGGTCCTTTAAAAAAAATAATCGCTTTAAAGACTGCGCCATTGAATAGTATTAGGGCCGTGCAGATCTGCAATTATTTTTTCATGCCAAGTCAGCATAAGAGAAAAAAGAAAAAAAAATCGTAGCGTGCTGCAAGTGCATCCGATGATCGAATCATGCGCACTGATGCAAGACTATGGGTGCGAGTGAAAAAGCAGACTGCACTTGGATGTCATCCTAGTGCAGTCCAACATGAGCGGACTCAGACAACGCAGAAATTAAGTTTTCCTCACTTGTGCAGCAATTTTTTCGCGCAAGAAAATCGGATCACACTAAGGTGACACTTGTGTCAAACTCTGACAGCATAATGGCCCGATTCACTCATGCAGCTGTGTGACCCCGGCCTACGATTGAGCGCTCTCCATGAAAATACACTTGTGTGAACCTAATCTTAGAGGCTCAGGCCCAGCGCTATTTCAATACTTTCACTATTTCATGTATTAAAAGTCTGAGAGCAGGCCATAAATTCTGATCTTTTTACATGTTAAAGTATGGTCAGTATTTTACCTCAGTATTTATAAGCCAAAACCAGGAGAGGGACAATCAGAGGAAAAGTACAATAGAAACCCGTCATCACTTCTGTATTTATCACCCACTCCTGGTTTTGGCTTACACATACTGAGGTAAAATACTGACCCAGTAACCCAATGTGTGAATGTGGCCTTATAGACAAGTATTTCCTGCTGATGCCATTTTAAAAACATTTGATTGACAACCAGACCTACTGCCATATTGCTTAACTTTTCCATTATAAATTTTATACAGGGTGAGAAAAAAAAGCACAGATTTGTTTCTAACAAAAAGAATTTAAAAAGTGACAACCACAATGGCCGCACATTCTGCTATCTGATGTAAATATGGCTGCAGCAAGAAAATAATTACTACTTTTCCATTGATGACTTGTAGTAGCTTCCTCATTGTACTATACATCTGACTCCTATTGATTTAAATAGGAGGCGGATTTGCAGTATCCTGTGGCAGCTACAAGTAGATGGAGCAGCTTGGCAAGTGAGTACTGCCAACGCCGATAACAGCTGATCGGCGGGCGAGCCGGGTGTCGGACCCCTGGCCAATCAGCCATTAAGGACTTATCCTAGGGATAGGCGATTGATGTAAAATAGTGGGCAACCTCTTTAACACTGGCTGCTGCTCTAAATCCTAGCTCTACTACGTGGCCAATTTAGAACGTAGTTGGAATGTAGTTGGGCAAAGGCCAGGGCCGGCACCAGCAAGGGTTGGCACCAGCACGGGCAAAGGCCAGGACCGGCACGGGTTGGCACCAGCATGGGCAAAGGTCTGGCACCAGCACGGGCCGGTGGGCATAGGGCCGGCACCAGCACGGGCAAAGGCCAGGACCGACACCAGCACGGGCTGGCACCAGCATGGGCAAAGGGCTGGCACCAGCACGATGAACGGTCATTTTATCATATACTACAATAATTACAGAATTGTGCACTGTGCACGATCGCAGGTTCAAGACCCTCAAGAAGTGTAAGAAAAAAAAAGTGAAAAAGAAATAAATTAAAAAAAGGATTTTTATTCAAATCCCTTTATTCTGGAACACCAAATAAAAATCGATATTTGGTAACGCTGCGTGTGTAACAATCTGATCTAATAAAATATCAGAGAATTGATCCCATTCCCGCCACAACAAGCACAGAATCGCTGCTTTTTGGACACTTCGCCTCCCAAAACATGGAACAGAACAGAAAGTCGCATCAACCCCATTACGGCACCAAATAAGAACTACAGGTCGTACCGCAAAAAAGGGACATGGATGGAAAAGTAAAATGTTACCGCTTGGGGAAAAGAAAGAAGGAAAACTCAAAAGTGAACAGGGACCCCCAAGGGCCACATAAGCCCGGAGCCGGCACCACCACAAATGATCATTAAAGCAACTTTTCATCAGGATGCTAAGCCCTGACACAGCAGCATTGTACATGGAGTGGTGTAACCCATAGCAACAGCGGACGGCCATGTCCTATGGCGACCACACGACCCCCGGTTGCCCCCCACAGATCTCCCGGGGACACAGCACAGCCATGTAGTTACCTCAGCGGAGCAGGCCATGTGGCGGATCCCACTCACATCCATGATAGCACACATGTCAATCGCCGGGCCACAGCACGGGAAGCCACTGACCACTGCGGCCACTGGGAGCGCCCTATAACGAGGGCCAGACACGGTGCCGGTACGTGTCACACAGCCCACACCGGCCTCTACAGGAGGGGACGCCCGGTACTCTCAGCACACAACTGCCCCGATCCTCCGGCTTCCTCCTGGCCAAGCACAGCACAACGCCTCCTGTACGGGGTATCACAAGGGACAAACAACCAGCAGAGTGCGAACCCCAGCCGGGAAGGAACACGTGACCGCCTGAGCACTGGCCCGGGGCTGCCCTGAGTGCTGGGGGAGGGCGCAGCGAGCGTGAGCTCATAACATAACGCTCTCCCGGGAAATTGTGGCCACCAGGGCGGTCGTGGTATACACATTTGGTATTCTCATCTCAGCCAGTCGTGAGAAAGGAACACCTGTCTAAATGCAGCAGCCAAAGGTGGATTACGGAAATAGCCGAGCGGGCTAGGCATCGCTGTTTACGTAACCGCGATAGAAGTAAATGCCAGTTACGCAAAACACGTAGCACAGCGGTCCACGCTGTTTCCGTAATTCAGGTGTTACGGAAATAGCCGAGCGGGCAAGGCTAAGCTATTTACGTAACGCTGATAGAAGAGAATGCGAGTTAAGGAAAACACGCAACACAACGATCTACGCTGTTTCCGTAACGAGTTACGAACTAGCCGAGCGCCTGTGTTACGATGTGTCTGTGACTATGAGTTACGGAAAAACGAGCAGGCTGTGTTAAGCCGTATGCGTAACTCCCATAATTGGATAGACGTTTCGGAAACCGTATGCCACGCTGTTTCCGTAAGCTACGCACCTATGAGCGTTACTAACCGCGTAGCCCAGACGCTCGGTTATTTCCGTAACTCCTGAACTGCGGAACTGGGCTGTATGCTTGTATCACTTATACTCATAATGATTCATTCTAGTTTTCCTATGTGTCGGTAAAAAAATATTGTCTGTCCGTGATTTTTTTTATATGCTGTCCAGAAAAATAAGTGTAGTTGGCAACCCAGCTCCGGCCGCCGGGCACACGCAGGGTACTCGTACGGTGACCGGCCGTGTGTTTAATGTATGTAGCTGGCACCACGAGGGGCGGACCGTCCACCCCGGCGCTACCGTCAGTCTGTGGTGCTCAGGCTCGCCCCCTGCATGACTAGAGTGTGAGAGGATGGCAGAGCGGAGATGGCGCCCCCTGGTGGCAGCACGGAGTAGCCATCGTTGTCGGTAGGATGTGAAGTTATTTACCAAGCTGTCTATCTTCTAGAGATAATCTTCACTTCCCTGCAGCGGAGCTCCGTCCTGTCAGGTTTCCAGTGAAGTCAGTCACAAGGACCTTGCATTCCATCATGGAGTGTTCATTCACCTTGTTACCTCACAATGCCTCACAGTGCTGACGCTCCAGATAGGCCACTAGTCGCTGTACTCAGCTCCAGGCCGCCTGGATATCAGTCCTGTGCTTGACATAGGAGCAGGGCCGGACTGGGACAAAAAAGCAGCCCTGCCACACAAATCTCACCAGCCTCAACCATACTAGAACACTCCCCCCACACCCGATCAGTGGATGTTACTATATTTTGTTGTGCCCTTCAACACTCCTCTTAAAGGCGTTATTTGAAGAGCCATGTGTGAATGCCACCGGAGTGCGCATGATCGACCTCTTTTTTAGAGTGCTGGTTCTCGGGATCATGGGGGTCCCAGAGGTCGGACCCCAGAGACTACATAGGTCTCATGATAGGGGATTGCTTGGCATAATCCCTATCCTGGTATGCATGCCTCCTCATCCCTATAATGGCAGGAATAATCGCCCTTATCCCTATCCTGGTATGCAGGGCCCCACCTCGTCCTAGTATGCATGGATCCTCTTCCTTATCCTGACAGGAATGATATCCCTCATCCCTATATTGGTATGCAGGGTCCTCATCTCGTCCAAGTATGCATGGCCCCATCCCTATCCTGGAATGCAGGGCTCCATCCTTTACCTGTTTATTATTGACCCCCATCCCAGTCCTGGTATTGCAGGGATGAGGAGGCATACATACTATGATGGGGATGAGGGCCATGCATACCAGGATAAGGAAAGGATCATATCAGGATAAGGATGGGGCCATGCATACCAAGATGGGGGTGGGGGCCAATCATACCAGAATAAGGATGGGACCAATCTTACCAGGACAGGGATGGGGGCAAATCATACTTGGTTGCTAAAAAGAAATGAATATTCATTGCCCTCCATGCCCATGGGGGTGGAATGCAGTGAAAATTCATTTCTCTTTAGCAGCGGGCACAGGAGTTAGCCGCAGCTGCTGGCTCCTGCCTCTGTAACCCACTGCTCCTCCGATGCCGCTCCCCCACCTCCCCACCACAACCGGTTCATCCGGACTATAAGACGCTCCCACATTTTCCTCCACATTTTGGGAGGAAAAAAGTGTGTCTTATAGTCTGAAAAATACAGTATTTTTTATTTTCCCATAGTATTCCTGAAAATAATAAACCAGTATTAACCCTCCCAAAGACAAATGTCACCTCTCTAACAACAGGAAAGGAGTGGTACTGTGCAGTGTATATATACAGGACAGGAAAAGTGGTACTGAGCAGCAGGGCTGCCATTAGAAATTTCGGGGCTCCATACTGGCAAAATTTTCAGGCCTCCTTGAGACACCGCCCAGGCTCTACCCCAGCTCCACCTCCACCCTTCCAACTTTCCACAGTCCCACGACTCACTCTTGGAAAAACTCAACTTCTCCATCACGACATTCTCATCAATCAGACATTAACAGTTCCCATCAAACACCAGATCACATACAAAGCCAGCAGCTTTTGTTCTGGCCAAAAGATTTTTTAAGCCACCATCACGACACGGTAGACTCTTTAGGCCGGACCCTACTCGATTCTAAGTGCCCCGTCACACATAGCGACGCACCAGCGATCCCGACAACGATATGACCTTGTCAGAATCGCTGGTGTGTCGCTACATGATCGCTGGTGAGCTGCCAAACAGGCAGATCACTGCAGCGATCAGGACCAGCGACACGTGGGTAACAAGCGACGCATGTCGCTTAGTTACCCACTGTGTACCTTAGTTACCAGCGCTCTGGTGCAGGGAGCAGGTAACCAAGGTACACCGGGTTTCTAAGCGGCGTGCGGCCCTTAGAAACCCGATGTATACCTTGGTTACCAGCTCCCTGCACCAGCGCAGTGGTAAATAAGGTACACATCGGGTTTCTAAGCGGCGCGCACCGCTTAGAAACCCGATGTGTACCTTAGTTACCAGCGCCAGCTCGCTGGTCTCCAGCCTGTAACACGCAGCGATGCGTGCTGGCCAGTGGGAGACCAGCGAGCAAAAAGATGTCCTGGCCATTCCAGGACAATCAACGATACCCGGCAGGAGGGCCGGTCGCTGGTAAGTGCTGGTGAGATCGCTGTTGCATCACAAAACTTTTGACTCAGCAGCGATCTCGCTGTATGTGACGGGAGCTTAACTTTAATACAACATACAAGGGACAAATACTGTCACACCATGACCAGACCACATAATCCCACCACAAAGTGACCTATAATACCACATACAAGGGAAAATGCCATTACACCATGATCAGACCAAATAATACCACATACAAGGAACAAATATCACCACACTATGACCAGACCACATAGTACCACCACATAGTGACTGAATACTACAATACTGATCATTAATAAAAAACAAAAATACTAAGTGACATTATACACGGGAATTCTGTATTTACTGTCAGTGTATAGGTAATACAGTGATCACCAGTGATATTATACACAGGAGATCTGTATATAGTGTACAGGTAATACAGTGATCACCAGAAACATTATACACAGAAGCTCTGTACATAGTATGCGGTGTCAGTGTACAGGTAATTCAGTGATCACTGGTGACATTATACACAGGAGCGCTATATATAGTGTACAGGTAATACAGGGATCACCAGTAACATTATACACAGGACCTCTGTATACAGTGTAAGTGTACAGATGATATAATGATCACTGGTGACATTATACACAGGAGCTCTGTACAGAGTATACAGTGTATAGCATTAGTGTACAGGTAACACACTGACTCACCAGGGACGTCTCTAGCTGAAGTCCTTTATCTTTACTTTTCTTTTTCATGCAGCGTAGTCCGCCATCACCTCTTCCAGCCAAGACTCATCTCTGCATAAAATAACACATAGTTACCTATTGCACGGCTTCCAGAGCACATTCCCCTCTTTTTTCCCTTTCTTCTACACTACACGTCTGAATACAGATATGCACCCACCATTAATACATAATTGGTTATTATGCAACCCACCATTCCAAATATAAATTATAATATGCCACTGAGCCCCTTCTAGCTATACATAGCCACTTTCCCCACCTAATAAATATATTAATTAATTAGCACCTGTACTCTTTCCCCCAATTCATTACCAGTCACTGCATACTCAACGTCCCCACTGTGTACCTCCTGATCCCCCGGCTCATATTTACATGCCCCTTCCACCCCAATTCATTGTCATTCTCTCTCCCACCCGCTATTCATTATCAACAGCTCTACCCCCACATTCAATACATCATTTACTCTCTCACCCTCAAAATTCATTATTATTTGCTCTCCCCAGATTATCATTCACTCTCCCCACCCTCAATTCAATTGCTGTCCCTCTTCCCTCACTCTCAATTCATCATTTGCAGTCTCCCGTCCCCTCCCCCCACTTCATCATGTGCAGTCCCCTTTACCCCCACTTCATCACGTGCAGTCCCCTTTACCCCATGTCATCTTTTCAGTTCATTTTAACCCCCACATCATGTGCAGTCCCCTTTACCCCATGTCATCCTTTGCAGTTCCTTTTAACCACCACATCATGTGCAGCCCTCCTTCAAACCCCCCTCCCACATAATGTGCAGTCCATCTTCAACCCCCCCAACATAATGTGCAGTCCCCCTTTAACACCTCTCTCTAAATCATTATGTCCAGTCCCCATTTAACCCCCCTCTCCACATCATGTGCAGTCCCCCTTTAACCCCCACATCATCATGTGCAGTCCCCCTTTAACCCCCCTCCCCACATCATCATGTGCAGTCCCCTTTAAGCCCCCCTTCACATATCATGTGCAGTCCCCCTTTATCCCCCCTCCCCACATCATCACCTGGAGTCCCCAGTCCCTGTTGTATATACATCATCAGCCCAGGCAGGCGGCGGCCCCCCCAGCCCCTGTATATACATCACATCAGTCATCAGACCAGACAGTATATACATCACCATCCCAGCCATGCCCCCTAGCCCCTGTATATATACACACATCATCACCAGCCCAGCTATGCACCCCAGCACCTGTATATATACACACACATACATCACCAACCCAGCTATGCTCCCCCAGCACCTGTATATATATACACACACACACATCACCAGCCAAGCCATGCCCCCCAGCACCTGTATATATACACACATCATCACCAGCCCAGCTATGCCCCCCAGCACCTGTATATATACACACACATCATCACCAGCCCAGCTATGCCCCCCAGCACCTGTATATATACACACATCACCAGCCCAGCTATGCCCCTCCAGCACCTGTATATATACACATCACCACCAGCCCAGCTATGCTCCCCAGCACCTGTATATATACACACACATCATCACCAGCCCAGCTATGCCCCCCCAGCACCTGTATATATACACATCATCACCAGCCCAGCTATGTCCCCCAGCACCTGTATATATACACACATCATCACCAGCCCAGCTATGCTTCCCAGCACCTGTATATATACACACACATCATCACCAGCCCAGCTATGCCCCCCAGCACCTGTATATATACACACATCATCACCAGCCCAGCTATGCCCCCCAGCACCTGTATATATACACACACATCATCACCAGCCCAGCTATGCCCCCCAGCACCTGTATATATACACACACATCATCACCAGCACAGCCATGCCCCCCCAGCACCTGTATATATACACATCATCGCCAGCCCAGCTATGCCCCCCAGCACCTGTATATATACACACATCATCACCAGCCCAGCCATGCCCCCCCAGCACCTGTATATATACACATCATCACCAGACCAGCTATGCCCCCCCAGCCCTGGTCCCTGCATACAAATCACATCAGACCAGGCAGCACCCCCCCAGCCCCAGCCCCTGTCTTTATAACTCACCCCCGGCCACACTGCTTACTTAGTAGACCATCTCTCTCAGCCTGAGCCGGCGTGCGTGGGTAAGAGAGCAGAGCTCCTCCGAATTCCTGGATGACGGTCGGTGATAGGTTAGTGCTGCCTGCCTGCAGCCATTGGGAAGAGAAGAGCAGACCGCGCTCTCTCCAGCTCTCTGCCCTCAAAGAACGTCAGATGACGTGCATCATGACGTCGCGGCGCTTTCTGAATCTTAACCCCTAGGGTGCCAAAAGCCTTGTTGCCACAGTGCCATTGACTGATGCACGCGTGCTGCGTGCACCTGTAAAACCGCCGCTGTGCCGCAGATTTAAAAGGCCGGCGGCAGGAAAAATAGGCTGGTGGCCGCCGGCGCCGCATCAGCTGGCAAGCGGTCCACAAGTTATAGCAGCCCATCGGGAAAATGCCCGGTTGGGTACATTACCAATCCGGGCCTGCATAGGAGACTGTGTCCTAATGTGAATGAGGACAGCTGATGGCTAATTTCGTTAGCTAAGTCCCACTCCTTCACTGTCCATACATTGGAGAAGGGGCTAGCTTAGCTATTGAAGTTATGTGGCGCCCCTGAGGATTCAGTTGCCACAGAGGTACTGCACCTCCTCCTGAGGTGTGGTACCCCACCATCCAGGTAGGTTGGAGGCTCCTGACCACGCTCCAACACCTGCATCCCACACAACACAGTAGTTCAGCAAAGCCACATTGCGGCTCCCTCCTTGGAGTGTAGCAGAGCACCTTTGGTGGCTCCCTGCTTGGAACAAGAAACGTGCTGGGAGGCGGGTGGAGTTATAATACATAAAAGAGCGGGAAGGTTTAGGATTTCAGGTCAGTCAGTAGATGAGTTCAGGAGAGTGAAGAGAGAAGATCCCTGGGAGAGGGATGGAGGAAGGAGGTGCTGCAGCAGGCCACAGTGATCTGGGTCTGCTGGCACGGGAAAGGAAAGAAGGAGAAAGACATTGAACAGAAACCTGATCTTCCATAAGAAGGAGAGACTAGCACGGAACAGAGGACATGGGTTAGGAGAGAACCCTGCCTAGAAGTTCTAAGCGCAAGGCCGGGGCCCGGTCCCCGAGGTTGTATGGATACTAATGGTCCTACAGCAGACACCGGTGCAGTAGTGAGCTGTAAATGCACTATTCCCATCTAAGACTTGGGGGCACAACAGCAACTTGGATTGTTGTGAGTTCATTTTTCCCTTCACCAGTCAGGTCTGATGAACTCCCTCTTCTGGCGAAGGAAGGTAGTGAGGCTGATCACCAAACAGCTGAGCAGGTAGATGATGACTGGCTCACAGGAACTGATGACTGGATATAAGGCAGCCGACGCCCTGCTGCCTCGCTGGTGATTTCCTGCTGGATTCTTGGAGACCAGTCTGATTTCTGCTTCTCAAAGCTAAGTTTTGCTCTGCCTTTTGTACACTTTAGTTCTGGTTTTGTTTGCCTTGTTTTTTGGAGTTCAGCCATCCCTGGCCGGGGGTGAGCTGAATTCCATTTTTGTCTCTGATCTGTTGATCTCTGGCTCTGTCTTCAGAATATACCTGAGTGCTGATATAGTCTTTTTGAAGCCTAGCGACTTCAGGGCCTGTTTTTCCTATCAATCTGTTGGTTCATTTTTTGGATAGGGTTTTTGCGGATTGCAGACAGCAGCATTTCTATCCTGTCCTATTTAGTTAGCTTGGGCCCCATCATTTGCTCAACCTATCTTTCTATCTATGTTAGTGTTTTTCATCTTGCTTTACAGTCATTATATGTTGGGGGCTGCCTATTGCTTTGGGGTCTGCTCTGGGGCAGTTTAGATTTCCCCTTTCTGTCTTTAGGCTAATTTAGTTCTCCGACTGTGATCGAGGGGTCTAGGGCACCGTAGGAACCCCCCACGGCTACTGCTAGTTGTTGTGGATAGGTTCAGGGGTCTGCAATCCGATAGCTTCCAACTTCTCTGGTTTTCTGGACTTAGCTATTATTTTTGTTTTTTCCTCCTTCAGTGACTCATCCATAACAGAATCACCAGCCATACCGCAGATCCTAGGGTACTCAATAGCAGGAAAGAATTGTAAAAAAAAAAAAAAAGTGTCAGAATTTCTTTGTGTATATTTTTTCCTCTATATCTCTGAGGCCGTAGGGGGAAGTTTTTTTTCTCTCAATGGAGATGAAGCAATTGTCTGATCGTGTGGAGCAGCTCACTGTGGAAGTGCGGGGAATTTCCGCCTATCTTACTCATTCACATGCTGCTGAACCAAAGATCCCCACTCCTGATGTGTTTTTTGGGGATCGGTCTAAATTTTTGAATTTCAAGAATAATTGTAAATTATTTTTTGCCTTGAAGCCTAACTCATCGGGGAGCTCCGCGCAGCGGGTTAAAATTGTCATCTCTTTGCTGCGTGGCGATCCCCAGGATTGGGCGTTTTCTTTGAAACCTGATGATCCTATTCTAAATAATGTGGATGCATTTTTTCAAGCCTTGGGGTTGTTGTATGATGAACCTATTGCTATTGATCAGGCTGAAAAGGCCCTGTTGGCATTGAGCCAGGGTCGGGATTCTGCAGAGTTGTACTGTCAAAAATTCTGAAAGTGGGCGGTCCTTACTACCTGGAATGATGATGCCTTGGCATCTCTCTTTCGGAAAGGTTTGTCAGAAACCGTAAAAGATACTATGGTGGGATTTCCTGTTCCCTCTGGTCTTGACGATTCTATGTCATTAGCCATTCAGGTTGATCGGCGTTTGCGTGAACGCAAGACCGCATGAGAGGTGTTGCCACCTGTTGAACAAATGTCTGAACCTATGCAATGTGATAGAGTTTTGTCCAGGGCGCAACGTCAGGAGTTCAGAAGGCATAATAAGCTGTGTTTTTTTTTGTGGAGATGCCTCGCATATTATTTCTGTCTGCCCTAAACGAGAGAAACGTTGTGCTCATACGTTTTCTGTGGGTGGTGTTCAACCTAAGTTTCTTCTGGCAATTACTCTGATCTGCTCCCTGTCCACATTTTCCGCCAAGGCTTTTGTGGATTCGGGAGCAGCTCTGAACCTGATGGACTTGGATTTTGCTAAACGTTGTGGATTTCCTATGACGCCTTTGCGGACGCCTATCCCTTTGAGGGGTATTGATGCGACTCCTTTGGCGAAAAATAAACCTCAGTTTTGGACCCAGGTGGTAATGCGGGTCGCCCCAGACTATCAAGAAAATTGCAGATTTTTGGTGTTGCATAATTTGCATGATACCATTATTCTGGGGTTTCCCTGGTTGCAAATCCATAATCCAGTTTTGGATTGGAAATCTGTGTCTGTGGTGAGTTGGGGTTGTCGGTGTGCCCTTAGTGATGCTCCTGTTTTCTCCACCTCTCCCCAGTCGCATGATGTTCCTGACTATTTGGCTGACTTTTATGATGTATTTAGTGAGAATGAGTCTGCGTCTTTGCCTCCTCATAGGAGTTATGACTGTGCAATTGAGCTGAGCCCGGGGTGTAAATTTCCCAAGGGTCGGCTTTTCAATTTATCTGTACCCGAGCACGAGGCTATGCGATCCTATATTAAGGAGTCGTTGGAGAAGGGTCATATTAGACCATCCTCTTCACCCTTAGGTGCTGTTTTATTTTTCGTGGCTAAAAAAGATGGTTCATTAAGGCCTTGTATTGACTATCGTGCCCTCAACAAAATTACTGTTAAATATCAGTATCCGTTACCCCTGATTTCTGATCTATTCTCCAGAGTTAAAGGTGCTTGCTGGTTTACCAAGCTTGACCTCAGGGGGGCGTATAACCTTATTCGCATTAAGCATGGGGATGAATGGAAGACGGCGTTTAATACTCCGGAGGGACATTTTGAGTACCTGGTGATGCCTTTTGGGCTCACTAATGCCCCTTCTGTCTTCCAATCCTTCATGAACGATATTTTCCGAGACTTTGTGGATACATTTTTGATTATCTATCTGGATGATATTTTGATCTTTTCCAAGGATTGGGACTCTCATGTGGAACATGTTCGGACTGTGTTCCGGATTTTGAGGGATAATTCCCTGTATGTCAAGGGATCGAAATGCCTTTTTGGGGTACAGAGGATTTCATTTTTGGGATTCATTTTGTCTCCAACTATTGAAATGGACCCGGCCAAGGTACAGGCCATTTATGATTGGGTTCAGCCCACTTCTTTGAAGGCCCTCGAGAAGTTTTTGGGTTTTGCTAATTTTTATCGGAAATTTATAGCTAATTTTTCTAGTATTGCCAAGCCATTGACTGATTTAACTAAGAGGGGTGCTGATGTGCTGAATTGGTCTCCGGAGGCTGTTTCTTCCTTTCAGGAGCTGAAGCGAAGATTCACTTCTGCTCCGGTTCTGCGGCAACCTGATGTCTCACTCCCGTTTCAGTTAGAGGTGGACGCCTCTGAGATTGGTGCAGGAGCCGTTTTGTCCCAAAAAGATCCTGTGACATCTAAAATGAATCCCTGTGCTTTCTTTTCCCGAAAGTTCTCCCCATCCGAACGTAACTATGATGTGGGGAATCGGGAACTGTTGGCCATGAAATGGGCTTTTGAGGAGTGGAGATATTGGTTGGAGGGAGCTAAACACCAGGTCGTGGTCCTTACTGACCACAAGAATTTGATTTACCTGGAGTCGTCCAAACGCTTGAATCCTAGACAGGCTAGGTGGGCCTTGTTTTTCACACGTTTTGATTTTGTGGTCTCTTTTCTTCCTGGCACTAAGAATGTCAAGGCAGACACCCTCTCTAGGAGTTTCTTTGCTGATTCTCCTGTTGTGACCAAGCCTGCTACCATCTTAGGCGAGGGGGAAGTTCTTTCTGCCATCTCGCCCGATTTGAGACGTGCTCTGGAAGAGTTTCAGGAGGACAAACCTGAGCGTTGTCCCAGTGGAAAGTAGTATGTTCCTGACCAGTGGAGGAAGAGAGTGATGTCTGAAGTTCATTGCTCTGCATTGGCTGGTCATCCAGGTATTTTTGGTACTAGAGATCTGGTGAGTCGGTCTTTTTGGTGGCCCGCCTTGTCTCGTGATGTCAGGAATTTTGTGCAGTCCTGTGGGACTTACTCCCGGTCTAAACCTTGTTCTTGCTCTAGTGGGTTGTTGATGCCTTTGCCGGTGCCCAAGAGGCCATGGACCCATATTTCAATGGATTTTATCTCTGATATGCCTGTCTCTCAGAGAATGACCGTTATTTGGGTGATTTGTGATAGATTCTCTAAGATGGTCCATCTTGTACCACTCCCTAAGTTGCCATCTTCCTCTGAGTTGGTGCCCTTGTTTTTGCAACAGGTAGTTCGCTTGCACGGGATTCCTGAGAACATTGTGTCTGACAGAGGAGTTCAGTTTGTGTCTAGATTTTAGAGGACTTTCTGTTCTAAGCTGGGAATTCAGTTGTCCGTCTCCTCTGCATTTCACCCTCAGACCAACGGGCAGACGGAGAGAACAAACCAGACTTTGGAGTCGTATTTGAGATGTTTTATTTCGGCTGATAAGTATGATTGGGTTTCATTTTTGCCCTTGGCCAAATTTGCTTTAAATAATAAAGCTAGTTCTGCCACTTTGATGTCACCTTTTTTTTTGTAACTTTGGGTTTCATCCTCGATTTTCTTCAGGGCAGGTGGAGCCTTCTGCCTGCCCAGGTGTTGACACTGTGGTGGAGAGAATGCACCAGATCTGGGACCAAGTGGTGGATAAGTTGTCTCTCTCCCAGGAAAAGGCCCAGCGGTTTTCCAACCGGCATAGGACCATTGGTCCCCAGTTTAAGGTGGGTGATATGGTTTGGTTGTCATCAAAAAATATCGCTATGAAGGTGGCTTCTCCTATGTTTGAGCCTAGATTTATTGGACCTTACAAGATTTTGGAGATTATTAATCCGGTCTCTTTTCGGTTGACTTTTCCTGTCACCTTTAAGATTCATAATGTGTTCCATAAGTCCTTGTTGAAGAGGTTTGTTGAACCAGTAGTTCCTCGGGTGGCACCTCCTGACCCTGTATTGGTTGAAGGTAACATGGAGTATGAGGTAGAGAAGATACTGGATTCCCGTCTGGCTAGACGGAGACTCCAGTATTTGGTTAAGTGGAAGGGTTATGGTCAGGAGGATAATTCCTGGGTCTCTGCCTCTGATATTCATGCCGAAAGATTGGTGTGTGCCTTTCATCGGGCTCACCCTGATCGCCCTGGTGGCATGGATGAGAGTTCGGTGACCCCTTCTCAAGGGGGAGGTACTGTTGTGAGTTCATTTTTCCCTTCACCAGTGAGGTCTGATGAACTCCCTCTTCCAGCGACGGAAGGTAGTGAGGCTGATCACCAAACAGCTGAGCAGGTAGATGATGACTGGGTCACAGGAACTGATGACTGGATATAAGGCAGCCGACGCCCTGCTGCCTCGCTGGTGATTTCCTGCTGGATTCATGGAGACCAGTCTGATTTCTGCTTCTCAAAGCTAAGTTTTGCTCTGCCTTTTGTACACTTTAGTTCTGGTTTTGTTTGCCTTGTTTTTTGGAGTTCAGCCATCCCCGGCCGGGGGTGAGCTGAATTCCATTTTTGTCTCTGATCTGTTGATCTCTGGCTCTGTCTTCAGAATATACCTGAGTGCTGATATAGTCTTTTTGAAGCCTAGCGACTTCAGGGCCTGTTTTTCCTATCAATCTGTTGGTTCATTTTTTGGATAGGGTTTTTGCGGATTGCAGACAGCAGCTTTTCTATCCTGTCCTATTTAGTTAGCTTGGACCCCATCATTTGCTCAACCTATCTTTCTATCTATGTTAGTGTTTTTCATCTTGCTTCACAGTCATTATATGTTGGGGGCTGCCTATTGCTTTGGGGTCTGCTCTGGGGCAGTTTAGATTTCCCCTTTCTGTCTTTAGGCTAATTTCGTTCTCCGGCTGTGATCGAGGGGTCTAGGGCACCGTAGGAACCCCCCACGGCTACTGCTAGTTGTTGTGGATAGGTTCAGGGGTCTGCAATCCGATAGCTTCCAATTTCTCTGGTTTTCTGGACTTAGCTATTATTTTTGTTTTTTCCTCCTTCGGTGACTCATCCATAACATTGGATTGTGAGCCGGGAATCGGGAGTAAGGAGTCCCCGAAGCAGGCTACAGCTGTCTGCCGTACAAGTATGGTTCTTGGGAACATCTGTTAGGAGGAACTCCAGTGTAACTCAGTACTAGGAGTCCTTCACACCAAAGGCGCTATAAGAGGAGACGTTCAGAAAGGCACATGTTGGCGGAGTGTTGGAAGGGAGCATTCCATCTGACCTGGAGGTTGACTGAGTCCCTGACCCGGAGGACACAGCATGGAGGCAGGCACCTATGTATTACTACAGACTGTGAGTAAAGCTTTGGAACTACATGCCCTGGTGTCCTCCAACTACTCCTGCGCTAACACACCCTGTACCACTACATCAGGGTACCAACTTCTACACCGCCTGTGCCTCTCCTCTACCCCTACATCTACACTGCCCTGGGACTACAGCTCCACCTGTGGGGAGCTTCACCGTCTTGGCTGCACCACACCACCAGTCCCAGAGGATCTGCATGCAGCGTCGGCTTAACATCGCACTTTCCGAACACCACAGGTGGCGTCACAAACTATTCATTTAATACATTCCACCATTCAACTTCCCCTATTAATTGGGTGCCCTGGGCCACGAACCGGGTCACCGCTGCTGAGACACATCCCGCCGACACCGGCCCAGTACCGAGTGCCCCACGGCCCTGGGAGGGTGACCCAGACTTGGCGTCACGAACAGGATGACGAGACCGGATGCCATCGGGTTCTGTGTGACTAAGACTTAAAGTTTTTGAAAATGTGCAGAAGACCCAATTTGATAGACTGTGAAATGAATGTTAAAAATGGCCGCTGGCGCGGTGAAGAAGGGCGTGACAACCTGGGAAGTCCTAAGAAAAGACCGCGAACTGTCCTGGGCCTCCCCTGCCTGAATTAATATGCGATAGCGACATGGCCCACCCCCCGAGGGGTTAGTATACTGGCTTGGTATGGAGGAGCAGGAAGAAGACGCCGCCGCAAGAAGGAGGAGCGGAAGCCAGTGGCAGGAAAAGAGCTCAGACAGGAAGAAGAACGCCAGAACGCCATCTTGGAAGGAGACGGGAGGAGGCCTGCGGAGCGCAAGGAGGTTATGTTGGATCTCCCAGGCGCCATGGCTGAAGGCTCCAACCCAGTGTCCGAGATGAACCGCCAGCAGCTGAAGGACGAAATAGCCCAGCTGACGTGCTGCCTGCAACTGAGGTAGGAAGCGCTATGGACTTTGAATCTGCAGCGCGCCCAGGAGGGGCCTACACCTGCGGTACCCGCGACACCGGTACCCGCCGTTGCTGCACTAGATCTTTTCCAGGCAGACCTTGTGGAGCCTGCGACCGCTGCCATACCACCGGCAGCGTATAGTGTTCCCTCTCTGCCGCTACCACCAGAGGAGTTGTACAAGGCCCTGGGAGCCAAAGCGGAGGAAGAAGAGCTCCCGTCCGGACCTGACGCGGCCGCGCAGGTCCCTCCAGAGACCCCTGTGGACCCGGAGCCGCCATTAGCTCCACCGCCGTTCCCAGTATCCTACCGAACGGCACCCGCTGCCACCATGCCTGCACCGGAGCAGAGACCACACCGCCAGGAGGTTCCCGGTACGTCTGATGCCCCTGCACCTGGGAAGGCCCTGGGGTGTACCGCGGTCACAGCGGATGGCCAGGTTGTGTTACATCTAGTCTGGGACTGGGATACCAGTCCCCTGGGAAAGACACCGGAGCCCCTAATGGTGGTGCCGCATTACACGACGAGCCGGGATCGGTCTCGGGAAGAACGGAAGGAAGACGAAAATTGGGCTAGCTGCCAAGTGACCGTACGCCAGCTGGCAGCCGAGCAGCGGGCAAGGGAGCAGCGCAAGTTGGCTGTGCTGGGCCCTGACTTGGACCGGAAAGAGCAGGTCCGTGCCGGTCACTACGGTCCCCGGGACTCCGCAGGTTGGGGATACGTTTTGAATGTGAACCACGAGAGGGGGTTCGGCTTCATCCATGACCCCAGCCGAATCTCTGATCTGTTCTTCAATCAGAGGGATGTGGAATCACACTTGAGGAAGAGGCACCCTGCCAGATACCTACACCCGGGAGATCACGTGACGTTTACCAGACATGAAGGATTGAGAGGCTGGTATGCGATGAATATCAGACGGGTCCCGGAGGATCTCATCAAGACCTGCAGGCAGAAACCGTCTACTGCCCCTTCACCCCCAGTGATTACCAAAACAGTGTTTGTGCCTACCCCCATGTGCCAAGCTGGATCAACACCAATCCTGCAGCCAAGAGTACAGCAAGCTGCAAATTTGACTCCGATGGAAGAGGATTACCTGCGGACTGCCAATGCATTTTTCTCCCCTGGAAGCAGTTCTAGTAACCAGTTTCCATAAATCCCTGGAGGAGACCACCACTAGCAATCTCCAGCAAAAATAAATAATTCTCGTTACCCAGGTGGGTATTTGCACCGTTGTGCCTTTTATTTCCTATTTTGATCATCATGGTTTAGTTTTGTTTTTCCAGTTGTTGCCCAGTTGTAATGGCAGCTTTCACACTTGAACTGCAGAGATCATGAACGCTGAATGGTTCAGAACTCTTATTGTACATAGTTTGCACCTATTTAGGTGCCCTCTCTTGGTTTTACATAGTCACTTTGCGAAGATAACGTCTACCTCATTTGGAGCATGACTCCAATCAAAGGACACTGCAAGAGATCCCGGCTGGGAGTGGTGTCCAGCACTTACAAGAATTATTGAAAGTTTTAATGTGAAGTATTTGATAATGTGTTTTATGATAGCTTTCATATAAGACATATGAATATTTTAATAAAGAGATGAGAGATTTGAATAAAGAATGAAGATTTGGAAAATGTAGGTGATGAACTAGGTATCAGCGGTTATCACTTTAAGCTAATGACAGAAGGGTAGAGCATGTGAAAAAGGAAAGATGATGAACAAATAGGTTGATGATGAAACTTGCACTTTTGAATTAAGACTTTAGATAGTTAACTTAGAATTGTTTGCAACGTTCAAGAAACCGTGCCTCCCACATTGGGAAGTTTAGTATAAGAAATGTTTATTCAGCAATGCAAAAAAAAACTTTGTATGTTCCTGTATTGTTAACTCTGTTTGACTTGCAGCCTGCGGACGTGCTTTGCTTAACAGGGGGGAATGTGGTGCCCCTGAGGATTCCGTTGCCACAGAGGTACTGCACCTCTTCCTGAGGTGTGGTACTCCACCATCCAGGTAGGTTGGAGGCTCCTGACCACGCTCCAACACCTGCATCCCACACAACACAGTAGTTCAGCAAAGCCACATTGCGGCTACCTGCTTGGAGTGTAGCAGAGCACCTTTGGTGGCTCCCTGCTTGGAACACGAAACGTGCTGGGAGGCGGGTGGTGTTAGAATACATAAAAGAGTGGGAAGGTTTAGGATTTCAGGTCAGTCAGTAGTTGAGTTCAGGAGAGTGAGGAGAGAAGATCCCTGGGAGAGGGATGGAGGAAGGAGGTGCTGCAGCAGACCTCAGTGACCTTGGTCTGCTGGCACGGGAAAGGAAGAAGGAGAAAGACATTGAACAGAAGCCTGATCTTCCATAAGAAGGAGAGACTAGTACGGAACGAAGGAGTAAAAGGGAACAGAGTATGTGGGTTAGGAGAGAACCCTGCCTAGAAGTTCTAAGCGCAAGGCCGGGGCCCGGTCCCCGAGGTTGTATGGATACTAATGGTCCTACAGCAGACACCGGTGGAGTAGTGAGCTGTAAATGCACTACTCCCATCTAAGACTTGGGGGCACAACAGCAACTTGGATAGTGAGCCGGGACTCAGGAGTAAGGAGTCCCCGAAGCAGGCTACAGCTGTCTGCCGTACAAGTATGGTTCTTGGGAACATCTGTCAGGAGGAACTCCAGTGTAACTCAGTGCTAGGAGTCCTTCACACCAAAGGCGCTATAAGAGGAGACGTTCAGAAAGGCACATGTTGGCGGAGTGTTGGAAGGGAGCATTCCATCTGACCTGGAGGTTGACTGAGTCCCTGACCCGGAGGACACAGCACGGAGGCAGGCACCTGTGTGTACTACAGACTGTGAGTAAAGCTTTGGAACTACATCCCTGGTGTCCTCCAATTACTCCTGCGCTAACACACCCTGTACCACTACATCGGGGTACCAGCTTCTACACCGCCTGTCCCTCTCCTCTACCCCTACATCTACACTGCCCTGGGAATACAGCTCCACCTGTGGGGAGCTTCACCATCAGCGTCACGAACTATTCATTTAATACATTCCACCATTCAACTTCCCCTATTAATTGGGCGCCCAGGACCACGGACCAGGTCACCGCTGCTGTGACACATCCCGCGGACACCGGCCAGGTACCGAGTGCCCAATGGCCCTGGGAGGGCCACCCAGTTAGTGGGCCCCCCTCGCTTACCACTCTTCTTGTGCAGGCACATGACCAATATCCTGTGTCCAGCAGTGGCGTAACTAGAGTCCAATGGGCCCTTTTGCGAAATTTGGACCTGCCCGCCCCGCATTGTGGTTGGATTTATGGGCCCTTGTAGCATTGTTAAATCCTATAAGGACATATGTGTTCCCACCTTCCCCCGTTATGCAGTAATTTCCCACATCATATACTAATGTCACACATCCTGTCCCCATCCTGGTATATATGTCCCACATCCTAGAGAGGGACTCCAAAAAAGACTTTTGGTATACGAGACCCCCAGTCCCCTGAATGTAATAAAATGGGAAAAAAGCTGAGAAGGGGAATACACAAACAAACCACTGGAGAAGCAAAAGAGAAATCCTAAGCAAGATAAGATCTACCCTGGAATATAGCCAACAAAGACTGCATGTGTCAGGAGAGTATAAATAAGGCTACTTTCACACATCAGGTTTTTTCTGACAGGCTGGATCCGGCGTCGCGCCGGAGCGATGGATCCGGCATAAATTGTTGAGAGCTGATGAAACGGATCCGTTTTTCTGCTGGATCCATCTAGGGGAACTGGCAAATACCGGATCCGTTGCATCAGTTTTCCATCCGTTTCGTCCGTTTTTTTATCCGCTTCACGACAGATCCGGTTTTTAAAAACGCCCATGGGAGGTGTTCCGCTGGCTTGCTGCCCTGGTTCTGTGGCTGGCAGGTTTTAGCTCTGTGGCTACTCTGTGGCTGGCAGGTTTGCTCTGTGGGTGGAAGGTTTTAGCTCTGTGGCTGGCTGTGGCTGGAAGGCTTTAGCTCTGTGGCTGGCTGTCTTGCTGGCTGGTAAATGGATGAGGGCCTCACTGGCATTGATTATACCTGTTTCCTGGGGGCTGGCCAATTGGATCTGAGCATGCTCAGACTAAAAAACCGGATCCGGTAGCCGGATCCGTCTTTTTCCAGATCCTTGTAGCAAAAACCCGGAAGCGTCGCATCTGGTGCTGTCCGGTTTTTCACCGCAGACAAAAAAAGTTACTGTAGACGTTTTTTCCAGACGCCGGAATTAAATTTTTTGCCGGATCCAGCCAAAACCGGAAGAAATGGGAGGCCATGCGGCGCGATCCGGCGCTAATACAAGTCAGCAAGAAAAAACGGTTTTTCGCCGGTTTCGGTTTTCCTAAAAATAGCCAGATCCAGCCTGTCGGAAAAATCCTGATGTGTGAAAGTAGCCTAACCCAGCAGTTGGACAGAGACAACACAGGCTATGGTGCAGCAGGAAGGGAAACTGACTGTTACGGTTGCTGTAGCGGGAAGGTACATAGAGGCAACCCGGAAGTGGACCCTCTGGGTCACGGCTCCAGAGCCCCCGAGGGCGAGCGCCCAGGTGAGGACCACCCCCTATACAGGGAGTGTTAGGGGCAGACCCCCAGGGGATGGAACCGCGACTGCTGGAACCAAAGGCGACTAGGGCTAGGTAGGAGTGGGGGCACAGGCGTATCCATACAGTGAGCACAGGAGAGCACAGAGAGCGTTGAGCGCAGGACCGGAGCATAGCGGGTGCGAATGGCTGGAGGCTGCAAAAGAAGAAACAAAAAGCGGAAGGATGTGAGGAGCAGGACCGAGGAGGAGTAGGAGCAACTGAGGACACAGTAAAGCAGGAGAGCAGAGGGAGAACTGACGGAGGCAGCGAAGGCAGAGGCAAGAATAGGAGTGCAAGGACTAGGAGCACAACGCAAACAGAGGCAGGGTAAAAGGGCCTGGAACACGGAGAGTGCTGCAAAGAGACAGCGTCACCGCATTAGAAGAACAGGCAGGCGTCTTACCTGTCCAGACGCCGGCCATAAGTAGCGCTGGGCACTGCCATGTTGGAGGCGGAGCCAGCGCGTCATGTTACCCAGGGGGCTGCGCGCCTGAAGGGAGCCAGAGGCCGGGCGCGGGGACGCGCCGGAGAGCAGGAGCGGGCCGGGAAGTGCGCGCCACAGGGTAAGTGGAGCTCAGGGGCGTAACAGTACCCCCCCTTTACATCCCCCTCTCCTCACGCTGGAGAGAAATCATCTCATAATGCGAGGAGCATCAATATTCTCCTGGGGTTCCCATGATCTCTCCTCAGGACCGTAACCCTTCCAATCCACTAAAAACAGGGTCTTTCCCTTAACTGTCTTCATAGCCAATATATCCAGAACCTCAAAGGTGTTATCCGAGCTACAAGGTTGGGAGATTTGGGAAGGCGCAGAGTGGTATTGGTTAAATGCTGCAGGTTTGAGGAGAGATACATGAAAGGTATTGGGAATCCTTAGTGAGGTGGGCAATTTCAATTTGTAGGCCACGTCGTTGATGCGACTTAAGACCTCAAAGGGGCCAATGTAACGAGGACCTAATTTATAGGAGGGAATCTTCAACCTGACATGCCGAGAAGACAACCAAACTCTATCCCCTGGGCGATACGGAGGTGCGTCTAGCCGACTTTTGTCAGCATACCTATTCATCCTGAGGCTGGCACCCTCGAGGGCTACTTTGCTCTCCCTCCAAATCTGAGAGAAGTCTACAGACAAGGAGTCCGCTGCCAGTACACCCGAGGTAGGGGACACAGGAAGGGGAATGCCAGGGTTCTGACCAAAAACCACAAAAAAGGGAGATTTGGAGGAGGCTTCACTTGGATGGTTATTATACGCAAACTCAGCCCAAGGAAGAAGTGAAACCCAATCATCTTGGTGCGCATTGGAAAAATGCCGGAGATAGGATGTTAGTGCCTGGTTGACTCGCTCGACTTGACCATTAGACTGGGGGTGGTAGGCAGAGGAAAAATCCAAAGTGATCTTCAGCAACCCGCAGAGGGCTCGCCAAATACGGGAGGTAAACTGGACTCCTCGATCCGAGACAATATGTTGTGGAAAACCATGGAGGCGAAAGACATGGAGCAGGAAGATCCTTGCCAACTCAGAAGCGGTAGGAAGACCAGGTAGAGCGATAAAGTGAGCCATTTTGGAAAATGGGTCCACGACTACCAAAATGACCGTACATTTAGAAGAAGAGGGCAAATCGGTGATGAAATCCATCGCAATATAAGTCCATGGATTGGTAGGTACAGGTAACGGATGTAGGAGTCCCAAAGGACGATGTCGTGGTACCTTGTTCCGGGCACACGAAGGGCAGGAGGTGATGAAATCCTGGACATCCCTGCAAAGCGAAGGCCACCAATAATGGCGGGAGGCAAGCGAGAGAGTCTTTTTAACTCCAGAATGTCCTGAAAATTTTGACGAGTGGCTCCAACGAAGAACCTTGAGTCTATCTCCACTCCGAACAAAGGTTTTACCAGATGGTGGGGAGACTAGGCTTAGAGGGGCCACGGTAAGGATTTTGGCGGGGTCGATGAGATGGGCTGGACCCTCTTCCTTATCCACTGGCTGGAACGACCGTGACAGGGCATCTGCCTTGATATTCTTATCCCCGGGTCGGAAGTGGAGTTCGAAGTCAAAGCGTTCGAAGAACAAGGGCCATCTGGCCTGCCGTGGATTGAGCCTTTGGGCGGACTGAAGATAGGTCAAATTTTTGTGATCCGTAAAAATGATGAACGGATGGAGAGCACCCTCGAGAAGATGGCGCCACTCTTCAAGAGTCATCTTTATGGCCAAAAGTTCTCTGTCTCCAACAGCATAGTTACGTTCGGGAGCGGAGAAAGCCTTTGAAAAGAATCCGCAGGTGAGAGTACGCCCGGAGGAGGTCTTCTGCAGAAGAACTGCTCCTGCTCCCACCGAAGAGGTGTCAACCTCTAAAATGAATGGTCGGCTGGTATCTGGACGATGGAGTACCGGAGTCTTCGCAAACTCCTGCTTCAAGGTTTCAAAGGCAGCTTCAGCATCAGAGGGCCAATGATTGGGATCGGCCCCTTTGCGAACAAGAGCCGAGATGGGTTTAGTCAACGAAGAAAAGTGGGGGATAAATTGCCGGTAATAATTGGCAAACCCCAAAAACCGCTGGATATCTTTTAGTCCGAGGGGACGCGGCCACTTGAGAACTGCTGAGACTTTTTCAGGGTCCATCTCTAACCCTGAGTTCGAGACGATGTACCCAAGAAATGGCAACAAAGTCTGCTCAAAGAGGCACTTCTCCAACTTGGCAAAAAGATGGTTCTCCCTAAGACATTGGAGGACTTGGCGAATGTCTCGGCGATGTGTGGCCAGATCCGGAGAGAAGACTAAGATGTCGTCAAGGTAGACTACGACACAGGAGTAGAGGAGATCTCAAAAGACATCATTAACGAGTTCCTGGAATACTGCAGGTGCGTTGCAGAGCCCAAAGAGCATAACCAAATACTCGTAGTGCCCGTCTCGTGTGTTGAATGCCATCTTCCACTCATCTCCAGCACGTATGCGAACCAGATTATGGGCCCCTCATAGGTCAAGCTTTGTAAACACACGTGCTCCTTTCAGCCGATCAAAGAGCTCAGAGATGAGTGGCAGTGGATATTTTTTCTTCACGGTGATGCGATTCAGGCCACGGTAATCGATGCAGGGACACAACGACCCATCCTTCTTCTTTACAAAAAAGAAGCCCACTCCTGCAGGGGACGATGACTTGCGAATGAAGCCCCTGGCCAGGTTGTCTTGGATGTATTCAGACATGGCTTGGGTCTCCGCCGAGAAGAGAGAGGATAAATCCTGCCCCGAGGCGGAGTGGTGCCGGGAGCGAGCTCAATGGGGCAGTCGTAGGGTCGGTGCGGCGGTAGAGTCTCGGCCTCTTTCTTATCGAAAACATCCACAATGGCACTGTAGGCAGACGGTAATCCGGAGAGAACAGGAGAGGGAAGGGGGGTACCCACAGGACGCACCGGCAGCAGACACCGAGCCCGACAAGACTCCCCCAGCGCAAAATGTTGCCGCTATGCCAGTCTAAGGTGGGCTCGTGGAGTCGTAACCAAGGAAGACCGAGTAGGATAGGATGGGAAATACCAGCCAAGACAAAAAACGTAATTTTCTCCCTGTGTAGGGCTCCTACCTGCAACTCTATCTCATGAGTGACATGAGTAACTGTCTCGAGCAGGGGTCGACCATCTACGGAAGCAAGGCTTAGGGGGTTCACTAAGGGCTTCACAGGAACAGAAAATTTGTTGACCTCCTCAAGCCTAATAAAATTTCTGGCGGCACCCGAGTCCACATAGGCCACCAGAGAAGCCCGCTTCCCTTCAACATGCAAGAGGACAGACAAAGTGAGGGGTAGAGAGGTATCAAAAATGCCCAGGAAGGCCTCTCTTACCTGGCCTAGGCGGTGGAGTTTTCCGGACGGTCAGGACAGGTTCGGAGCAAATGGGAGCTGCAGCCACAGTAGAAACAAAGACTGTTATGATTGAGTCACCGTAGGAGGCAAAAACAGAAATGCTAGCTAAGTCCAGAAAACCAGAGAGGTTGGCAGCTATCGGATTGCAGACCCCTGATCCTATCCACAACAACTAACAGTAGCCGTGGGGGGTTCCTACGATGCCCTAGACCCCTCGATCACAGCCGGAGAATTAAATAGGCCTAAAGAAAGAAAGGGGAAACCTAAACTGCCCCAGAACAGACCCCAAAGCAATAGGCAGCCCCCAACATATAATGACGGTGAAGCAAGATGAAAACACAAACACAGACAGAAAGGTAGACTGAGCAAGGACGGGGCCCAAGCTAACTAGATAGGAAAGGACAGGAAGGCTGCTGTCTGCAATCCGTGAAAAACCCTATGAAAATAAGAGCCAACAGACTGACAGTGAAAAAGGCCCTGAAGGCGCTAGGCTTCAAAAAAGCTATGTCAGTACTCAGGAATATTATGAAGACAGAGAAACCGGCAAAAGGAGATTCAGCTCACCCCAGAAGGGAATGGCAGAATCCAGAAAAGCAAGGAAAACAAAAACAAAACACCAATGCTAACAGGCAAAGCAGAAAACTTAGCTTTAGAGGAGCAGGAATCAGACTGGTGTCCTAGAAGTCCACAGAGAACTCACCCGCAGGGCAGAAGGGCGTCGGCAGCCTTATATCCAGTCCGTGACTCCACTCAGCCAGTCATCCTCATTAGGCTCAGGTGCCTGATAATCAGGCTCATTACCTTCCTTTACCAGAATAGGGAGTTCACCAGACCTCAGTGACGAAGGGGAAAATGAACTCACAACAAAAGGCCCTGGAGGGTTCTCTCCCTGCAATGCTGGTCAGAGAGCTTCAGGCGGTCCACCTGCATAGGTTCAGGGGCGGAGGCTGAGGAGAGAATCCTGGGTCGGGGACTGGATGGTCTGCGAAGAGAAGACAAAGGACGAGAGGCTCTTCTCTCCCTGGCCCGTTCCTGAAACCGGAGATCTATCCGTGTGGCCAGGGAAATCAAATCCTCCAGAGCTGTAGGGGTATCTCGACCAGCGAGCTCATCTTTAATACGACTCGAGAGACCTCGCCAGAAGGTGCCCACCAACTCCTCGTTATTCCAACCTAAGTCGGCAGACAAGGTCCTGAACTGTATGGCATACTGGCCCACGGTTAGTGAACCTTCGCAGAGGCTAAATAGAGCCTCGGTGGTGGAAGCTAACCGACCCGGTTCATCAAAAACCCAACAAAAAGTGTCCATAAAAATGGATAACTGGGTAACCACCGGGTCATCACGCTCCCAGAGGGGATTGACCCAAGCCAGAGCGTCTCCCTCTAGGTGAGAGATGATGAAGGCCACTTTGGCTCGGTCAGTGGGGTACTGCTGGGGCATTAATTCAAAATGAAGGTGGCACTGATTTAAAAAACCCCGACACAATTTGGCATCACCGCTATACCGGGGTGGTTTGGCCAACCGTGGAGGAGGATAGGAACCCGCAGCAGGAGGGGCAGAGGCGGCCGAGTGCAAAGCGAGCAACCGACCGTCCACCGAAGCCACATAGCTGAGGATATGGGACTGGGTATCACGCTGCTGCACCAATTCTTGTTGTAAGCCAGCCAACTGAGCGGCGTTACCAGGGTCAGAGGATTGGAGAGCGGAAATACGCGAGTCCATAGTTTTCATGAAGGACATCATGCGCGTCTGGTTCTTCCGAAGGAAAACCAACTCCTTTTGGGCAGCCGTGGCTCCAGCGGGGTCCATGGCCTGTTCTTACTGTTACGGTTGCTGTAGCGGGAAGGTACGTAGAGGCAACCCGGAAGTGGACCCTCTGGGTCACGGCTCCAGAGCCCCCGAGGGCGAGCGCCCAGGTGAGGACCACCCCCTATACAGGGAGTGTTAGGGGCAGACCCCCAGGGGATGGAACCACGACAGCCGGAACCAAAGGGGTGACTAGGGCTAGGCAGGAGTGGGGGCACAGGCGTATCCGTACAGTGAGCACAGGGGAGCACAGAGAGTGTTGAGCGCAGGACCGGAGCATAGCAGGTGCAAATGGCTGGAGGCTGCAAAAGAAGAAACAAAAAGCGGAAGGATGTCAGGAGCAGGACCGGGGAGGAGTAGGAGCAACTGAGGACACAGTAGGAGCAACTGACGGAGGCAGCGAAGGCAGAGGCAAGAATAGGGGTGCAAGGACTAGGAGCACAGCGCAAACAGAGGCAGGGTAAAAGGGCCTGGAACACAGAGGGTTCTGCAAAGAGACAGCGTCACCGCATTAGAAGAACATGCGTCTTACCTGTCAAGACGCCGGCCATAAGTAGCGCTGGGTGCCACCATGTTGGAGGCGGAGCCAGCGCGTCATGTTACCCAGGGGGCTGCGCGCCCGAAGGGAGGCAGTGCGCAGGCTCCTGCCACCGTGGGAGCCGGAGGCCGGGCGCGGGGACGCGCCGGAGAGCAGGAGCGCGCCGGTAAGTGCGCGCCGCAGGGTAAGTGGAGCCCAGGGGCGTAACACTGACCCACAGCCAGAAATTATCAGATTGAGTACCCGAGTCAAGCCATGACAGTAAAATGTCCCCCATGCTGATAGATATCTCCCCATCCTGGTATATATGTTCCCCATGCTGATAAGTGAAATAAGTATTGAACATATCACTAATTTTCTAAGGGTGCAACTGACATGATCTCACCAGATATCGGTAACAAGCCATCCAATCCACACCGGCAAGGAAATCAGACCAGAGATGTTCTTAAATTAAGTTATGTGTAATAATGGAAATTACACAGGGAAAAAATGTTGAATGCTTGGAAAATTCTGACACCAACTGAAATATATAAATAATTAGAAAGTAGAGATGAGCGAATCTGTGTTTAGGTGGACTTTTTTTTAAAGTCCGGTTCGAGTTGCGAACTTGACCCCGGAACCCAAATCCCATATGTCAATGGAAACCAGAACTTCAGAGCTATAAAATGGTCGTAGTAAGGGCTAGGGGCTGCAAAAACACACAAAGTAAGAGCAGTATAACTGCCCTGCAAACAAATGTCTTAACGGGTTACTTATTTCACCATAGCAATCATGAAAGATTGGAAGTAAATTAATAACAAACATATTAACAATGCCTCCACAGAGACTGAGGTTTTCTACTGCCAATCCACTTAAAATTTCCCCCACAGACCATGGGGGCACAGTACCCCCACAGAACCTGATTCAAATTTTACACTCAGAGCATGGGGAACAATACAACCGCAGAAGATTTTAACAACTTTCAGCCTCAGAGCATGGGGAACAATACCGCCCACAGTCGTTGATTAAAATTTCACCCCAAGAGGCAATGGGTGCCTGAAATTTTGTGCTGTGAAATGGTGGTAGTAATGGATAGCTGTGGCAAAAGGAAGCAAAATGGAGGTAAGAGTAGGACAATTGCCCTGTAAACAAATGTGGATAGGGAAATTAATTAAAGGGGTTCTGTTGTGAGGTGTTGGACGAATATTCTTGCAACCCTCTACAAATAGGGATAGGGCACAGACTTAAAATAAAATAAAAAAAAATGTAGAACCAGGGAGCCAAGGTCCAAGTGGAGGTGGATGTGGTGATTTTTGTGTAAGAGGCAAAGTAGGAGGTAGCCAACAAACTTTTTTTTTTTTAATCTTTTTTTGGTATTTTTATTTTTTAAGGGGAACTATTGGAAATAACAGAGAATAAAATACAAAACCAAACAATTATCTTCAACTTAGAGGCCAAGGTCCAAGTCAAGGATGAGGTACACGTTGGGAGGTAGGTAAAACAATACAAGTAGGAGGTAGCCAACACTTATTTTAAGGTATTTAAGAGGACCTAATGAAAATAACAGAAATTTAATACAAAATCAAAGTATTATCTTAAACCAGGAGGCCGAGGTCCAAGTGGAAGTTGAGGCAGACGTTGATGTGTAGGTTTAACAGTCGAAGGAGTAGTTATCCAACACTGTTTTTTTGGTTATTTTTAATTTTTATTAAATATTTTTAGGGGAACTAATGAAAATAAATATTACCTTGAACCAGTAGGCCGAGGTCCAAGTGGAGGATAAGGAGTTAAAGGGAATCTGTCACCCCATTTTTGGCCTATAAGATGCGGCCACAGCCATCAGGGGATTATCTACAGCATTCTGTAATGCTGTAGATAAGCCCCCGTTGTAACCTGAAAGATAAGAAAAACGCATTAGATTATACTCACCCAGGGGCAGTCCGGTCCAATGGGTGTCGCGGTCTGGTCCGACGCCTCCCATCTTCTAGCGATGACGTCCTCCTTCTTACTTCTGCCACGGCTCCTGCGCAGGCTTACTTTCTCTGCCCTGTTGAGGGCAGAGTAAAGTAGTAGTTTAGTCCGCAGGCGGCGGACCGCTCTGACCTTTCCCAGCGCCTGCGCACTGCAGTACTCTGCTCTGCCCTCAACAGGGCAGATAAAGTACGCCTGCGCAGGAGCCACAGCAGAAGTAAGAAGGTGGACGTTATCTCTAGAGGATGGGAGGCGCCAGACCGTGATACCCACCGCACCCGACCGTGCCCCCCCTGGTGAGTATAATCTAACTCATTTTTCTTATCTTTCAGGTTACATGGGGGGGGCTTATCTGCAGCATTACAGAATGCTGTAGATAAGCCCCTGATGGCTGTGGCCACTTCTCATAGGCCGAACATGGGGTGACAGATTCCCTTTAATGGAGGTGGCTGTGGCAGAGGACGAGGTATTCAACACCTTTTTTACATTTTTTTTTGGTCTGGGAGGTCCCAAAATTAAACAAATGGCAAATAGAGTCTAAACATGACATGGCAGGTATAGTTTAATCAGTCAAAGGTAGGGACAAGTCCTTTGTGATCCATGTCTGGTTCACTTTAATGAATGTGAGCTTGCTCACTTTGCTGTGGACAGGCGGATGTGCCTGTCTGTGATGATATCCCCTTATGTGCTAATCACACCTTCCGACAGTACACTTGCCGCAGGGCAGGCCAGCACCTTCAAGGCATAAAGGGCAAGCTCAGGCCATGTGTCCAATTTGGAAACCCAACAGTTAAATGGGGAAGATCCATCAGTTATAACATGGCATAGCTCACAACCGTCTCGATTCTCCCGAGACAGTCCCGTTTTTTGAGCCCCCCACCCACGTCCCGCCCTTGACTCTATTTTTCCCGCACTACACTGAGCCACCACGCCCCCATGCACCGACGATATCCTCGCCCTCCCAGACAGACCCACGACAGCCCCCCACAGCCAGCAATGATCATGTGGCTGGGCTGTTCTTTGCACACAGGACCTGTGATGAGGTCACAGGAGGGGAGGAGTCAGGGGTCACATGATCAGGGGCCTCCGTGTATGCAGGTGTCTGCTGTGCTGGTTGTTATGGTGCTGGATGAGGTGAAGTTTCTGTGTGGGGTCAAGAGGGGTTTACAGGGTGGATGTAGCAGAGTCCTGTGTGTATGAGGTGTACGGAGCAAAGCTGTGCGTGTACGAGGTGTATGGAGCAGAGCCGAGTGTACGAGGTGTACGGAGCGGAGCCATGTGTGTACGAGGTGTACGGAGCGGAGCCGTGTGTGTACGAGGTGTACAGAGCGGAGCCGTGTGTGTACGAGGTGTACAGAGCAGAGCTGTGTGTGTACGAGGTGTACGGAGCAGAGCCGTGTGTGTGCAAGGTGTACGAAGCGGAGCTGCGTGTGTATGAGGTGTACGGAGCGGAGCCATGTGTGTACGAGGTGTACGAAGCAGAGCCGCGTGTGTACGAGGTGTGTGGAGCCGTGTGTGTACAAGGTGTATGGAGCAGTGCCGCGTGTGCACGAGGTGTACGGAGTGGAGCCGTGTGTGTACGAGGTTACGGAGCGGAGCTGCGTGTGTACGAGGTGTACGGAGCGGAGCTGCGTGTGTACGAGGTGTACGGAGCGGAGCCGCGTGTGTATGAGGTGTACGGAGCGGAGCCGTGTGTGTAGGAGGTGTGCGGAGCCGCATGTGTATAAGGTGTATGGAGCAGAGCTGTGTGTATGAGGTGTGCGGAGTGGAGCCGCAAGTGTATAAGGTGTACGGAGCGGAGAAGTGTGTGTACGAGGTGTACGGAGCAGAGCCGTGTGTATATAAGGTGTACGAAGCGGAGCCATGTGTACAAGGTGTGCGGAGCGGAGCCGCATGTGTATAATGTGTATGGAGCGGAGCCGTGTGGTACGAGGTGTACGGAGCGGAGCTGCGTGTATACGAGGCATACAAAGCGGAACCGTGTGTGTATGAGGTGTGTGGAGCCGTGCGTGTACAAGGTGTATGGTGGGGAGCATTCATACCTCCCAACCATCCCGGATCCAGTGGGACAGTCCCGATTTTGAGAGTCGG
Organism: Dendrobates tinctorius; assembly: GCF_039654945.1. Taxonomy (NCBI): domain Eukaryota; kingdom Metazoa; phylum Chordata; class Amphibia; order Anura; family Dendrobatidae; genus Dendrobates; species Dendrobates tinctorius. The sequence goes on from NW_027361728.1 coordinate 14,818,038, forward strand.
CCCCGCTTTCCCTGCGGGGACCTTACTTTTCCCGCGGACACTGGAGTACACAGCTGAGCCCCGAGGAGCACTTTAAAACTCGCACATGACGGTCCACCGGAAGTGATGTGCTGGAAGCTGACTGGAAATGAGGTACTTTCATGAGGAAATTGTGACAGAATAATGGAGGCACTTCAGGGAATGCTTCAGATCTATCACCATGTCCTCCGACAGCGCGGACAGGAGGATCGCCATGGAATCGGGGATGCCAGCCATGTGAGCAGATCATGATATGTCCTGCACCGGGAGGGCTGCTATAGTATCTTTATAGAATTTTTCTTTCTTTCTTTCTTTCTTTCTTTCTTTCTTTCTTTCTTTCATTCTTTCTCTGTTTCTTTCTCTCTCTCTGTTTTTTCTTTCCCTCTCTTTCTTTCTCTCTCTCTGTTCTTTCTCTAATCTTTCTTTTTTTCTTTCTCTCTCTGTTCTTTCTTTCTCTCTCTCTGTTCTTTCTTTGTCTTCTTTCTTTCTTTCTCTTTCTTTCCCCTCTTTCTTTCTATCTGTTCTTTCTCTTTCTTTCTGTACTTCTTTCTTTCTCTCTCTCTGTTCTTTCTTTCTTTCTTTCTTTACTTCTTTTCCCTCTTTCTTTCTTTCTCTCTGTTCTGTCTTTCCCGTTTGTTTCTCTCTCTCTGTTCTTTCTTTCACTCTCTGTTCTTTCTTTCCTCTCTTTATTTCTCTCTCTCTGTTCTTTCCTTCTCTCTCTGTTCTTTATTTCTATTCTCTCTCTGTTCTTTCTTTCCCCTCTTTCTTTCTCTCTCTGTTCTTTCTTCTTTCTCTCTATGTTCTTTCTTTCCTCTCTTTCTTTCTTTCTCTGTTCTTCCTTGCTCTTTCTCTCTCTGTTCTTTCTTTCTCTCTGTTCTCTCGCTCTCTGTTCTTTCTTTCCCCTCATTCTTTCTCTCTCTGTTCTTTTTTTCTCTCTCTGTTCTTTCTTTCTCTCTGTTCTCTCTCTCTGTTCTTTCTTTCCCCTCTTTCTTTCTCTCTCTCTGTTCTTTCTTTTCTCTCTCTTCTTTCTTTCTCTCTCTGTTCTTTCTCGCTCTGTTCTTTCTTTCTCTCTCGCTCTCCTTTCTTTCTTTCTCGCTCTGTGTTTTGTTTTTTTCTCTCTCTCTGTTTTTTTCTTTCTTTTCCTCAGTACCAGTCAGTGTGCCCACAGTACCAGCCACTGTGCCCATAATGCCAGCCACTGTGCCCTCAATACCAGTCAGTGTGATCAGCAATGCTAAATGGGTGTGGTTGGGCATGGACATGGGTGTGACTAGTTGTGAAATGGACGTGGTCGGGGGCATGGCCTAAAATTTGCCACGGCGCCCTGTGCACACAGCATCCTTTGTCCCTCTTTCCCTTCTTCAAAAGCTGGGAGGTATGACATGGAGATGTGTGGACAGCTACTCTTTCACCGTGTTGTGGAAATGCTGCCTACTGCTGATATGGACCGTATCAGTTGGTGGTGCTATTGTAGTGTGCGGAGGAAGTGTTTCCACATTTCGGCCATGCTAACCCTTCCGAGGTGGTGGCAGTGCCCCAGCTGCATTGGTGACTTCCTCCTCCTCTGCTTTGTTCTTCCACCAAGCTCCCACTGTCATGTGGGAATGCCGGCCCATCAACAGTGAATCCATGCACTTGTATTCACGCATTTGTTGTCCTTGTAGCGGGGATCCAGCAAGTTGTGAGCCTAGTAATTAGAACTGATAATATTGGCAACTCAGCAGTCGTTGAGCAGGCATAGCAGCATGTATTGGTCGTGTGCCAGGCTGCCCTCGGTGTGAGGTGTATGGTCTGGGTCCTCTGTATCCCCTACACTTCAGTGATGTCCATAAGCAGCTTGGAGTGCAACCCTGCTGGAAACACTGTTCCTCATTGTTCTCCTCATCCTCCAAAACTGTCCCTTGACTGGACCCTTGCGTATCAGGGTCGCAGTGGGTACAGACACCCACCCTTCGAACAATGTGTGCATGACAGGCTTGATAAAGGTGTGAATGTTGCCTGGTCCTCTTGCTCCTCTTCTTCCTGTGCCACCACCTCATCCATTATTGCCTGAAGGGTTTTTTCAAGTAGACATAGAAGTGAGATAGTAACGCTGATGATGGCATCATTAGCAATTGCCATGTTGCTGGAATGTTCAAAGCAGCGCAGCATGGCACACACGTCCTGCATGGAGGCTCACTCATTCATGATGACGTGATGTCCCACTGAGCAATTCATGCGTGCATGAGCTGAAACTACATTATTGCCTGCTGCTGCTCTCACAGCCTTTCCAGCATATGCAAGATGAGGTTCCACCTTGTTGGTATGTCACATAAGAGGCGGTGAGCTGGAAGTCAGATGTGATGCTGCTGGACAGACAGGCAAGCAGCAGCAGTGTGACAATGCCAAAAAAAAGCGCACACACTGCATTTCAGCTGCAAATCAGACATATTTGATTAGTTCTTCAAGAAGCTCTGCACCATCAAGTTCAACAGCTGCGCCAGGCAATGATTGTGAGACAAACTGGCAAGGCCCAGAATTTGCCGTTATCACAAACTACCAAGTTCATGAGCACCAACCACTCATCTGTCTTCTGTTTGATCCCCGTCCACAGTTCCTGCGTGTGTCACGAGTGTGTCACATCCTCCTGGGAGATCTGGGGTTAGGCGATCATTACATTTAGTTACCTTCTTTTTTTCTATACTGGTTGGAGACATGCAGCTCCATTTCACAGCTGCTCCTAACCTACTCATTTACTCTCTTTAAAAAACCTGGCCAGACCTTTTCATGGCCCCCCCCCCGCCTGTGAAAGTTTACTTCCTGGCTCGCTGGTGTTGGTGTGCTGAAGTTGAAGTTCGCAGTTGCTGCTGGAGATTGTTTTTTGCAGTTTTTGAGTGTATCAACTCTCCATTATCCTATTCTCATTTGGTTTGGACATTCCTATCCTTCGCCATTATTACTTTCTACCCTTGGTGAGTGGTTTTATATGTAAGTTGGTAATTCTTATTCCTGTTTGTCTCACGTGTTTATACACTAACATACCTGTCGCAGGCCTCCTGGGGGAGGAGAAAGCTTAGGACATGAACAGAAGCATAGTAAGGTCAGAGATTTGGGCCTCTTTACGTTCTCAAGATTTACCCCAGGAAAGGGACAGTTAGGATGCCAGTTCCAGGGACAGTTTGAGGCCCCCCTTTCTAACTGAAGACCCTCACAGTGTGGCAGCGCGTTGTGGGAACTATTCCCCAAACAAATGAGTTGCAGAACAGCCTTCTGGCATTTCCCCCTGGCTGTGCTGAAATTAGTGGTGCAGGGCTCACTGTGACCAGATGAGGAGGTGGTGGAAGAAGTGGAGGAGGCAACATGTACCTAGAATTGTCCAGCAATCCTCGGTGGTGGTAGGAAATTTGCTGGAATTCCTTCCACGTTTATACCAGCTGCTAGTATATTGACCCAGTGAACAGTTAGGGAGATATAACATCCCTACCCGTGCTTACTAGTCCACATATCTATTTTAATATGCACCTTGCCAATGATGGCGTTGTGCAGTGCACATCTTATCTGGTGTCTGCAAGGCAGGGATGGCCCACCTTGCAAATTAGTGATGACTGGGAACAACGTACTGCAGGACAGCCACCGACATCAGTTTTTTTAAACCGGCGGACTCCACGAGCCGGAATGGCAGCATTTCAAATGCCAGTAATTTAGAAATACTGACATTCAGGCACATGGCTCGCGGGTGGGAGGCATTTCTTCTTTGTCCCGAGGGTTTGGGGGGTGGAGAGCTCAAAACTTCCATGGGACGATGTGGACATGGTCAGTGACACTGCTAGTGGTGTTGCTGTCATATCCTCTTTTTGCGGGAAGGCAGGGGGCCCTGTTGAACGTGACTGAGAGGAAGAGGCTGTAAGTGCAGCAATAGAGGGAGCAGGAGGAGACTCAAATTTGTCATGCTTTTTAATGTGTGCTCCACTGCACCTCGTGCTTGGATTTGAGATGCCTCGCTTGAGGCTCTGATGTCACAGCGTGTAAACGACCTGCCGCTTGTGTTCACTACATTGAGTAAAGAAGTCCCAAGCCAGGGAGCTCTTTTCACCTGGCTTTTGAGGGCTCATTCTTTTGGCGTGGGGGGGCAGTAGCAGATAACATACTGGCTGTGGGCCAGCCGCTGTACTTTTCCACCCTGATGCCTCTTTTGCTGTGCTGATCTGGAAGCGTGACCACTTCCTCTTAATCAGAACTGCACGTCACTAGGAGGCTCTTCGATCCATGTAGGGTAAAGGACCTCATCATCCCCCACATCATCTTTCACCCAGTCCAGACCACTGTCCTGCTTGACTATTGGTACACTGCAGAAAACTACGGAAGTTGGTATCTGTGTTTCCTCATCACCAGAGATGTGCTGTGGTGACCTTGTGTACTGGCCCTCCCTCATACTCTCCTCTGACAAAATGAAAGGTTGACCATTAGTGCACTCAGTCTCTTCCATATCATGAGCAGGGCCAGGTGGATGGGCCATGGATCACTAGCCAGAGGACTCATCAAACAGAAGAAGAGACTGCTCAGACTGCTTGGATGATTTGCAATGGGGTGAGGTGAAAGAATGATGACTATTATCCTCAGGAGGCAGTGTGGCACTGCCAACTGAATGCTTTCTGCAGGAGACTGGGTGGAAGGAAATGTGAAGGAACTGGAGGCACTCTCAGCCATCTAATCTAACAGGGCCTTCATATGTTCTGGCCTCATCATTCGTTCTGGGATACTGAGACCTAGTAAATAACGCCGAACGTCCTGTTGCCTGCGTGCACCTGAGGAAGGTGTTGCAGTTGGAAACATAACAGGCGCAGATCGACTATATCCTCTTCCTGCAGCAGCTACAGCATCACCACCAGCAGCCCCATGCCAACGTGCATGCCCCTCTTTGCTGCTCTCCTCATGTTTTCCCCCTTAAAAAATAAGTAGGTTGTATTCTGGAATCTGCATTCGGGTACTCTTCTCAAGGCTATTATGCCACAGAGCAACAAGTTGTTATGGCACAGAGTACAAGTTTATTTTCCAAAGAATGCAAGCTTTTTATGTAACAGAGTAATAGGATTTTTGCTTCAGACTACAAAATTTATATTGCACAGAGCAATAGGCTTTTTTGCCTCAGAGTACAGTGTTTATATGGCACAAAGCAATAGGATTTTTTGCCAGAGAGAACAAGGTTTTTATGCAACTGTCATGGTTGTGTCAGATGCAACACACTGTCGCTCTGCATCTGGCAGCAGAAGGTCTTTTCATTTGGCATTACAGACTCCTCCTTAATCTTTCTGACTCTTGGACCCAGCGGAAACCTCCTTCTGGCTCTAGTTGACACCCCTGGACCTGGGTGTTTATAAACCCCAAGTCTACTGCAGAGAGTCGCAGGTGATATTCACATTTTTCCCTTGTGAAGGCTTGGAGCTATAGCAGTCGGCTAACTTCCTTTCTAGGGCTGTTTGAGGATGTTTGGTGTTACCTCTCTGAGTCTGCTCATGCTAAGTTCATTCCCCTTGTCTGTCTACCTTTTTTGTCTTTAGTTTACAGTGCGGATTGACCAGTGCTCATCTCCTCACCCTCCCTATCCAGGGCCTAGCTCTAAGGAGATACAGGGCTTAGGTTTCCTGCTTGGCGATTGATGAGGAACTAATTTAAGGATGGTTTTGCAGGTAAGGTGTTATCAGATCTGCCTAGGGGTCTCCACTCACCCATTCCCTAGTGTCTGAGCTTCCTTCCCCTCATCCCTTTGTATTGCACTTAGTCTTCCCACACTGTGCGTGACAAAAAAAGAGCAATTATAAGTTATAAACCTAGCACTCAACTTTAGGATATTCAGAAGAATATTTATTGTAGTACATAAAAAAACATTTCAGTCAAATTTTGACCTTCTTCAGTTACGTACTATACCAAATACGTGGTAATAGGTATTAAACCTATTGTGAAGATTCATGTGCTCTTAATTGGGGTGATCCGTCCCACTGCCTGTTGTAGCATGCTTATAGAGGCCAATAGATGAGGCAACATATGCACGTATGCTGTTTACTGGGGAGATCCGTCCCACAGCCTTGTGTCAGCCATTAGATGGGGCAGGACGTGCCTCCAGACACAGTATCCACTGCATGTCTTAGCACCATAACTTAAGTTGTGCTCACTGTGTTTTTCCCTTCTAGAAAAAGAGCAATAGGATTTTATTTTGCCAGAGAACAAGGTTTTTATGCAACAGAACAATAGTTTTCTTTGCAACAGAGAACAAGGTTTTTATGCAACAAAGCAAAAGGATTTTTTTCCACAGAGAGCAAGGTTTTTATGCAACAGAGCAAAATGATTTTTTGCAACATAGAACAACATTTTTATGATACAGAACAATAGGATTTTTTTTTGCCAGAGAACAAGGTTTTTATTCAACAAAGTAAAAGGATTTTTTGCAACAGAGAATAACATTTTTATGCAACAGAGCAATAGGATTTGTTTTTGCCATAGAGCAAGGTTTTTATGACAAATGCATAAAAAAATACAAAACAATAAATAGGACGATAAATAAAATGACACCTATCTTGATACATACAGTATAACCAATCATACATCCCATGCTGGAGATCAATTTCAATAGTCCATTAAGAGAAGTTCTTTACACTGTGAGGCAGTGAGGGGAGTCATATACGAGGACCGTTATGTGTCCCCTAGGATTCCCATAGAGGTATATTGAACCTGTTGGAGTGCATTGTAATCACAGCTACACCTGTAGCTACAAGGCAGAATAAGAGAGAGTATGGATATATTCAAACTTTTTGACCAAGTCAAATTTTTAGAAAACCCGACATGGGCTTTTATTTTTTGTGAAATTTGCAGGTTTGGTAGTGGGGTGAATCTCTCCCTCCACTCCGGGTTTTGGGATTACCCCATGTCCAAGATTCACATTTAAACTTTGTGTTGAGCTTTGAGTGTGTCAGTGGTTTGTTTGCAAGTTGCAGAGCAGGAGCTTTCTGCAGGAAAGGCCTGTGTGAGGTTAAACACAGAGCCAAGGACAACACGACTTCTGAGGCACCCAAGGGTGATGCAGCGGTGCTGTCACCCATGGCAACAGGGTGCCATATGGACTGTATTGGATGACTTGGCTGTGATCTGGAGGATAAAACTGCCATTAAAGGGAATCTGTCACCTGAATTTGGCGGGCTATTTAAATAACGTCAGTCCGGTCCGATGGGCGGTGTTTCCTATCCATTCCTTCTCCCCATCCGTGGCCGCTGTCCACAATATTTTCTGGAATTGGAGTAGGTGTCCACTATAGTCCATGCGTGCGCAAAGCAATCTTGCCTCGCGCACGCGCAGTATGCTTTGCCCACCTGCGGGCAAAGCCTAAAAGCATTACTGCGCATGGGCCGGTTAAATATGTCCCGGAACACAGCAAAATACTTCCAGGTTATTTACAAGTTTATGGCCACTTATAAAATGTGTTCAAAGTGCTGCCTATTGTGTTGGATTGTCAATGCAACCCTTTTCTCCCACTCTTGACACACTGATAGCAACACCACAGAAGAAATGCTAGGGGGGTCAGATTCCTTGTAGGAATGCTCGGACCTGACACCCATAATTTGGTGGTGCACCATCTCGCTGGAAAAACTCAGGGATCGTACCATCTTCAGTGCATAAAGAGGGCAACACATCATTATGTAGCAATTTCAGAAATCCAGTGGCATTGAGGTTTCCATTGATGAAGAGTGGCCCCACTTTCTTTGTACCCCATATACCACACCATACCATCAATTATGAGTGTCAGGTCCAAGCATTCCTACATGAACAGTTTCCTGGAAAGTGGATTTGTCGTCGTGGGACACCAAGGTCTCCCGATCTGACCTCCTTAGACTTTTATCTTTGGGGTCATCTGAAGGCAATTGTCTATGCTGTGAAGATGTGAGATGTCCAGCATCTGAAACTGTAGCAGAGTGTATCTTTTGAAATCCACCAGTACACAGGAGAACTTCACTGAGCAAGTTATCTTGAGTAAACAGCATTTATTTACTTCTTATGGGTAAACATGAGATAAATCAGAAGCACACAGCCTGTCAAAAGCGAAAGTAAAAGTAACAATAACAAGAGAGCTTCCCTCCCCACAATACAGCAAACATTTAACTTCACACTATCGCTATCTGCTGTCAGGCTAGTGTAAAGTCCTCCTTTACATAAACCAGAAGTCCATTTCTGTTGCATATTCCAACAGATACAACGGATACTGGAAGCCTGTGCTAGCATTTCTTCTGCGGTGTTGCTATCAGTGTGTCAAGAGTGGGAGAAGAGGGTTGCATTTGTGGTGCCCCTGAGGGTTCAGTTGCCACAGAGGTACTGCACCTCCTCCTGAGGTGTGGTACCCCACCATTCAGGTAAGGTGGAGACACTTGACCACACTCCAACACCTGCATCCCACACAACATAGTAGTGTAGCAAAGCACCTTTGGTGGCTCCCTGCTTGGAACACGAAGAGTGCTGGGAGGTGGGTGGAGCTTAGTCTGCACAAAAGAGCAGGAGATAATTAATACGAGAGCAGTCAGTCTGACTAGGAGTCAGAAAGAGGATCCCCTGTGTGGGATGGATGAAGGAAGTGCTGCAGCAGACCTCAGTGACCTGGATCTGCTGGCACAGGAAAGAGATATTCAGGAAGCCTAATTCTCCATAAGAAAGATTGATTTGTACGGAACGTAAGGAGAAGAAGAGAACTAAGGATTAGGGTTAGAGCAGAGCCCTTCCTCAAGTTCTAAGCGCATGGCCGGGGTCCGGTCCCCGAGGTTGCATGGATACTAATGGTCCTGCGACAGACACCGGAGGAATAGAAGTTGACCGGGTCACCGCTGCTGTGACATTCCCTTCTGAGAGACTGGTCCGGTACCGAGTACCCCACAGCCCTGGGAAGGCGACCCATTTTTGGCGTCACGAACAGGATGACGAAGCCCGGTTCGGATACTGGCCTGGTATGGAGGAGTAGGAAGAAGACTCCGCCCCCAGAAGGAGGAGCGAGAGTCGGTGGCGGGAAAAGAGCCCAGGAAGGAGGGAGAACGCCAGAACGCCATGATGGAAGAAGGACGGAGGCCAGGAGAATGCAATGGAGAGAAACCACTTGCTCCTAAGCAGCCCCTGCGGAGCATACGGCCGCTGCGATAAAATCTACAGCGCCCACCTCCACCTCCAAGCCGATGCTGCCATTGGATGCCGGCTGCCAGGAGGAGGTACATGAGAGTTCCGGAGCAAGTGGTAGAGCAGGAGTGGAGACCCTATATGGACCTGGCGCAGCCACGCAGGTCCATTCCGGAGGCTTTGGCAGGCGCCGATCCGACAACAGCTTTGACCCAGCTGTCGGCCGCTCATCAGGCAGCCCCAGAGGTTGTGGCTGCCATCATCCACCCTCCCGTAACCGCACAGGAGCCCGAACGTCACCGTGAATCACCAGGTAGGATCACTGCCCCTGCCATGATCCTGGTGTTGGGGACTGTTCCCATGGACATAAATGGACCCATGATTTCTAGGATATCGAGTGGCAGCACCCAAACTGCGCTGTGCCAGCAGCAACCGGCAGCAGCACTGTTAACTGTGGTGCCACCTGAGACTGGGGAACAGCATCCATTGGTACCAGCTACAACCCCTGCGGAATTATTGGCAGCAGATCTACCACCAGCAACAGCCGAAATGCTACCCCCACAGGCAGCCGTTACCCCGTTGCCATTCCATCTACACAGGCAGATACCAACCTCACTCCCTGGGAGAGGGAATACCTGCAATTTGTGGACAATCAGCAAGAAGAGGATGCCCTTCAGTTCTCCCCTGGAAGCAGCTCAAGCGACCCGCTTCCACCACCCCAGGAGGGGACCATTATTAAGAATAACTAACTGTTACCCAGAAGGGGATTGGCACCGTTGTGCCCTATTGTTTATTATGTTTTTCTTTGATTCAAGTTTTTGCCTAGTTGCGTTGGCAGCATTTTTACTGAACTGCAGAGATCATGGACAATGAGTGATCCACAAACTGTGTTGTAAATACTTGCGCCTCTTAAGGTGCCCTCTTTTGGTTTTACATAGGCCTTCTATAAATAAGAACCAGCTCATAATGGAGCATTGCTACAACCCAAGGACACTGCAAGAGATCCCGACAGGGAGCGGTGTCCAGCACGTGCAAGAATTATTGATGTCTTAATGTGAAGTATTGTATGATGTGTCTTATAAAAAAAATGTTGATAATCATAGAACTGATTTTATATAGAGCTTACTTGATAGTAGTATTTAGGTATTTGATTAGGAATGGATAGTTTCAGACCACATGGTAGTACTTTAATAAAGATGTAAAATTTTGAATAAAGATTTGAATGCAGGTGACGAACTAGGCACCAGCGGTTGTCACCCATGGTCTAGAAGAGACAGTAAAAATGTGAAAGATAAAGAGAAGAAAATGTGTTGATGATAATACTTGAACTGGTAGTGAGTTTACTTCCATAGCACTTTAAATTAGGTAATATATTAAGTATAGATAGTTAATTAAGTTGTTTGCAACGTTCAAGAGTCAGTGCAGTTTAGATAAGTACTGTTCATTAAGGATTCAAAACATTTTGTATGTTCCTTATATTTGTCAATCTTTATTTCACTTGCAGCCCGTGGACGTGCTGTGTTTAACGGGGGGTATGTGGCGCCCCTGAGGGTTCAGTCGCCACAGAGGTACTGCACCTCCTCCTGAGGTGTGGTACCCCACCATTCAGGTAAGGTGGAGACACCTGACCACACTCCAACACCTGCATCCCACACAACATAGTGTAGCAAAGCACCTTTGGTGGTTCCCTGCTTGGAACACGAAGAGTGCTGGGAGGTGGGTGGAGCTTAGTCTGCACAAAAGAGCGGGAGATAATTAGGACGAGAGAAGTCAGTCTGACTAGTGTGGCGCCCCTGAGGCTCAGTCCCCATAGAGGTACTGCACCTTCTCCTAAGGTGTAGTGCTCCACCACCTAGGTAAGTTGGGAGCTCCTTTCCTCGCTCCAACACTCGCATCCCACACGACAGGGTAGTTCAGCACAACCACATTGAGGTCTCTCTCTCCTCCTAGACATTAGGAGTGCCTTGGTGGTTCCCTGCTTGGAACACTGGATGTGCTGGGAGGTGGGTGGAGTTGAGATCCATATAAAAGGTTGGGAAGGTTTAGAATTAGGGGTTCAGTCTGTAGGACAGTCAGTCAGGAGAGTCTGAGGACGGGTCTGAGGAGAAGGAGTGCTGCAGCTGCCTCAGTGATCTGAGCGAGCTGGCACGGGAAAGGAACAGAAGGAGAAAGACGTAAAACTGCAACCTAAGCTTCCATAACAGAGAGAAAGAACAGTGTGGAACAAAGGAGTAGGAGAACAGAGAGGAGAAGTGGGTTGGAAGAGGAACTCTGCCTATAGGTTCTCAGCGCAAGGCCGGGGCCCGGTCCCCGAGGTTGTATGTACACTTATGGTTCTGCAGCAGACACCGGTGGAGTAGTTGGCTGTAAATGCACTACTCCCATCTAAGACTTGGGGCACAACAGCAACTGAATAGAGAGCCAGGACTCCAGAGAAGGGAGTCCCCAAGAGAGGCTACAGCTGTCTGCCATACGAGTAGAATTGTTAGGAATATCTGACAGGAGGAACTCCAGAGTACCACGGTACTGGAGCTCTTCACACCTTAAGGCGCAATAGATGAGTCGTTCAGGAAAGGTACATGTTGGCGGAGTGTTGGAAAGGATAATCCTGACTTGCCCGGGAGGTTGATTGAGTCTCTGCCCCAGAGGACACGGCATGGAGGCAGGAACCAGTGTGTACCACGGACTGTGAATAAAGCTTTGGAACTGTAAGCCCTGGTGACTTCCATTCATTTGTGCGCTAACACCGTCAGCACCGCTACATCTGGGTTCCAGCATTCCTCACACCGCCTGCGCCTATCCTCATCTATTGCAATTACACTGCCCTGGGGTTACAGCTTCACCTGTGGGGAGCTACACCATCTATGCTGCAACACACCATCAGCCCCAGAGCATCTGCACGCAGCGTTGGCTTAACATCTTGCTTGCCAAACACCACAGGTGGCGTCACGAACTATTCCATTAACTACATATACATTCCACCATTGACTTGGGCGCCCAGGGCCACGGACCGGGTCACCGCTGCTGTGACACATTCCCCTGACACCGGCCTGGTACCGAGTACCCCACAGCCCTGGGAGGGCGACCCACTAGGAGTCAGAAAGAGGATCCCCTGAGGGGGATGGATGAAGGAAGTGCTGCAGCAGACCTACCTCAGTGACCTGGGTCTGCTGGCACAGGAAAGAGATATTCAGGAAGCCTAATTCTCCACAAGAAAGATTGATTTGTACGGAACGTAAGGAGAAGAAGAGAACTAAGGATTAGGGTTAGAGCAGAGCCCTTCCTCAAGTTCTAAGTGCATGGCCGGGGTCCGGTCCCCGAGGTTGTATGGATGCTAATGGTCCTGCGACAGACACCGGAGAAATAGAAGTTGTCACCACTTTATTCCCACACAAGACTTGGGGGCACAACAGCAACGAGAGTGAGCCGGGACTTAGTAGTAAGGAGTCCCCGAAGCAGGCTACAGCTGTCTCCCGTACAAGTAGAGTTCTAAGAACATCTGAAAGGAGGAACTCCAGTGTAACTCAGTACTGTGAGTACTTCACTATGAGCGCTAAGGAGGGAGACATTCAGAAAAGGCACATATGTTGGCGGAGTGGTGGAACGGGGTACTTCATCTTGCCGGGAGGTTGGCTGAGCCCCTGACCTGGAGGACACAGCATGGATGCAGGCACCTGTATGCACAACAGACAGTGAGTAATGCTTTGGAAGTACATGCCCTGGTGTCCTCCGCTTATTCCTGCGCCAACCCATTCAGCACTGCTACCTCTCTGTGTTTAACACTGCACCATTACGCTCTCCTCACTAGCTCTCCATCTAGACTGCCCTGGGACTACAGCCCTGCCTGTGGAGGGATACACCATCATTGCTGCACCACACCATCTGTCCCAGAGGATCTGTCTGCAGCGTCGGCTTAGCATCTTCATTGCCGAACATCACAGGTGGCGTCACGAATCATTCACTCATAAACTTTTTTCCATCACTTCATCCCTTTTACATGGGCGCCCAGGGCCACGGACCGGGTCACCGCTGCTGTGACATTCCCCTCTGAGAGACCGGCCCGGTACCGAGTACCCCACAGCCCTGGGAGGGTGACCCACATTGACAATCCAACAAAATGGGCAGCACTTTGAGCACATTTTATAGGTGGTCATAAACTGGTAAATAACTCATGAAAGAATAAAGTTACGTTAAAACCAAGCACCCCATTGTTTTTCTTGTGAAATTCTCAATAAGTTTGATGTGTCACATGACCCTCTTCCCATTGAAAAAAATAAAGTTGGATCCAAAATGGCCAACTTCAAAATGGTCACCACCCATCTTGAAAAGTTTCCCCCCTCCCATATAGTAATGTGCCACAAACAGGAAGTTGATATCACCAATCATTCCCATTTTATTTAGGTGTTTCCATATAAATGGCCCACCCTGTAGATTACCCAATGCTGCTGTAGTATCTTTTATATATGAAGGCAAAGTGGCCACTAACGGTTTGAGATAAAAGTCTATAATCTGACAGGCAATTTCACAGAGCCTTTCATTGCTCGACACAATGGGTCTGCCGGGGAGGGGAGTTGGTGGGGTTTTTGTGTATTTTCATGATTGTCATTCCACTGACGACATTGTCTTCTGCAAAAGAGTTAAAATATCAAACAACAATATTCCTCACCTTTCCACAGAGAAGATGATAATCTGTCTAACTTTGCTAGATCTAGATGGCAGGCTCCATGGTTGCATGATTCGACCATACAGCCTGACATCCAGCAGAGACACTGAGCAGCGTCTGCTACCACTGCCCAGTGTCATGCGGTGAACTCGTAGGACCTGTCTGACGTCACCATGAGTGTGAGAAAGTTCTCTGCTTCCAGTGCCGTCACAAAGGTCCTGGGAATTCACTGCCAATGAACTCACTTCACCTATCTGAAGTCAGCGCAAGCGCCAATAGAAATTTTCCCCCGACGCTAGCGCTAATGACAAAACGGTACCAGAGATGCCAGTGTCCACGTGTGTAATACTGTACGTGTGGCAACCGTGTGCTACATCAGTACCACACGGCGGGCATCAGAGAAGCAGTGGTACAGTAAGCGCTGTTCCCTAGCGCCTGGTGCTGAAGACGGCTCTCATCATTCTCCCCTTCTCTGCCGGTGATCAGCATGAGCAGGGGAGAATGATGAGAGTTGTATTCAAGTGAGAACAATGAGAGCAGGCGGCGGCAGAAGGGAATATTACTCTCATCAGCCTACACCTGCTGCCGCTAATAACAGTGAGATTAACCTAAAAAGGGCATATACATAAAAAAAAGGCTCATCCATAAATCACTATAGAAAAAACAAAAAAGAATGGATACCAGAGCTATGTAAACCACACGGTAATTTTTATTAGTATATCTTTACAAGATAAAATCACATGGCTGACTAAATATAAAAACTGTTAAAAAATACAAAGGGGAGCGACACCTAAGTGCCATGTCAATGCAGGAAAGTAAAACAAGGTCTATATAAATGCCTAGAGGAATATATATTGATTCAGGTATACTGATGGTTAACCCCTTTCTGACATGAGACGTACTATCCCATCCATGGGACCCTATGCCTATGGACGGGATAGTACGTCTAGCTCATGGGGTGAGCGCCGCTGATCGCGGCCAGGTGTCAGCTAATTATCACAGCTGACACCCGGCACTATGTGCCAGGGGCAGTCACGGACCGCCCCCGACACGTTAACCCCTGGCACACTGCGATCAAACGCGATCGCAGTGTACCGAGGGTTTAGGGAAGTATCGGCAGGGAGGGGGCTCCCTCCATGCTTCCGGGAGACCCCCGGAGCAGCGCGATGTGCAGCGCTGCTCCGGGGGCCTCCTTCCATGCAGGTCCCCGGATCCAATATGGCGGCGGGTGCCTTCGGGGGCCTGCAGGGAGCTGGCTTCCTCATGCCTGCAAAGCGTCGGCATGAGGAAGCCTCCAGCAGTGCCTGTGTCAGATCGCTGATCTGTCACAGCGATCTGTGATGTGACAAATCAGCGATCTGTCACATGACAGTGATGTCCCCCCTGGGACAGTATAATAAAGCTAAAAAAAAAGTGTAAAAATAATTTATAAAAAAATCGCTAAATAAATAAAAAAAGAAAATATTCCCTAATAAATTCATTTTTTGGAAATAAAAAAACCCCAAAGCAATAAAAGTACACATATTTAGTATCGATGCATCCGTAATGACCCACCCTATAAAACTGTCCCGTTAGTTAACCCCTTTAGCGAACCCCTTAAAAATAAAAAACAAAGCAAAATATAATGCTTTATTATCATACCGCCGAACAAAAAGTGCAATAACGCGGGATCAAAAGACGGATATAAATAACCATGGTACCGCTGAAAACATCATCTTGTCCCAGAAAAAATGAGCCACCACACAGCATCATCAGTGAAAAATAAAAAAGTTATAGCTCACAGATAGAGTTGAGCGACTTTGGTCGGATCGGGTTTCGTGAAACCCGAATGAAACAAAATTTGATTCAGATGAAACTGGTCCGACTAGGGCAAAAAAAAAGTCGGAGTTTCGTCCGAAACCTGACCCCATTGCAAGTCAATGGGAAATAAAAGTCGGCATTGAGCGGATAACATTCATCCACTCAATGCCGACTTATATTCTGGGATCGGGAGTGTGGAGAGAGGCGGGAAAGCTGCGCGGGACGCCGGAAGGTAAGAATAACAATATTTTTTATTTTAATTCTATTTTTTACAGGGATATGGTGCCCAAAGCCCAGAGGACAGTCTCCCCTCCTCCTGACCGTGGGTACCATCGGCAAATGTTCTGCTTACTTTTCGCATGGTGTGCACAGCCACATGGGGAAAGTAAGCAGAACAATGCATTCCTATGGGTGCGGGATCGCCGCGATTCCGCTAAATTAATGAGCATGCTGCGTTATTTACCGTGAAGCGATTCCGCCACGGTAAAAACCACAGCATTAGCACAGCATTGTGTAATCCCATAGGAATGCATGGGATGATTATTTTTCTTGTCTTCGCGGCAAAATCGCGCGGTTTAAACCGCCACGTGTGAACATAGCCTAAAACTGCTTTATCAATTTTACCGCACGTGGACAGGTGTAAACGCACCCCCCAAAAGAAATTCTTGAAATGCTGGTTTTTCATTCTGCGTCCCAAAAATCGGAATAAAAAGCGATCAAATAATATCCCGAAAATGGTTCCAATAAAAATGTCAACTCGTCCCGCAAAAAATAAGACCTCATATGACTCGGTGGGTCAAAATATGGAAAAATTATAGCTCTCAAAATGTGGTCATGCAAAAACTATTTTTACAATGAAAAGCGTCTTTTAGCGTGCAAAAGCTGCCAAATATAAAAACTCACCATAAATGGTAAATCAAACCCCCTTTTATCACCCCCTTAGTTAGGGAAAAATAATAAAATTAAAAAAATGTATTTATTTCCATTTTCCCATTAGGGTTAGGGTTAGGGGTAGGGTTAGGGTTAGGGCTGAGATTAGGGTTAGGGGTGTGTTGGGGTTAGGGTTGGAGTTAAAATTGGGGGGTTTCCACTGTTTGGGCACTTCAGGTGCTCTCCAAACGCAACATGGCGTCTGATCTCAATTCCAGCCAATTCTGCGTTGAAAAAGTCAAATGGTGCTCCTTCCCTTCCAAGCTATGCCATGCGCCCAAACAGTGTTTTACCCCCACATATGGGGTATCAGCCTACTCAGAACAAATTGCAAATCAACTTTTGGGGTCCAATTTCTCCTGTTACCCTTAGGAAAATAAAAAATTGGGGGCAAAAATATCATTTTTGTGGAAAAGAAATATGATTTTTTTTATTTTCACGCCCGGGCGTTATAAACTTCTGTGAAGCACTTGGGG
This sequence comes from Dendrobates tinctorius, assembly GCF_039654945.1. Classification (NCBI taxonomy): domain Eukaryota; kingdom Metazoa; phylum Chordata; class Amphibia; order Anura; family Dendrobatidae; genus Dendrobates; species Dendrobates tinctorius. The sequence goes on from NW_027361728.1 coordinate 14,835,048, forward strand.
GTTCAAAGTGCTCACCACTCATCTAGATAAGTTCCGTGGGGGGTCTAGTTTCCAAAATGGGGTCACTTGTGGGGAGTTTCAACAGTTTAGGCAAATCAGAGGCTCTCCAAATGCAACATGACACCCGCAGACCATTCCATCAAAGTCTGTATTCCAAAACGTCACTACTTCCCTTCCGAGCCCCGACGTGTCCTCATACAGTAGTTTTCTCCCACATATGGGGTATCAGCGTACTCAGGACAAACTGGACAACAACTTTTGGTGTCCAATTTTTCCTGTTACCCTTGGGAAAATAAAAATATTGGGAACAAAAAGATCATGTTTGTGGAAAAAATATGATTTTTTTATTTTCACACCCAAGCGTTATAAATTTCTGTGGAGCACTGGGGGGTTCAAAGTGCTCACCACACATCTAGATAAGTTCTGTACGGGGTCTAGTTTCCAAAATGGGGTCAATTGTTGGGGGTTTCCACTGTTTAGGTACATCAGAGGCTCTCTAAAGACAACATGACACCCTCAGACCATTCCATCAAAGTCTGCATTCCAAAATGTCACTACTTCCCTTCTGAGCCCCGAAGTATGCCCATACAGTAGTTTTCTCCCACATATGGGGTATCAGCGTACTCAGGACAAATTGGACAACAACTTTTGGGGTCCATTTTCTCCTGTTACCCTTGGGAAAATAAAAAAATTGGGGACTAAAGATCATGTTTGTGGAAACAATATGATTTTTTTATTTTCACACCCGGGCGTTATAAACTTCTGTGAAGCCCATGGGGGTTCAGAGTGCTCACCACCCATCTAGATAAGTTCCTTGGGGGGGTCTAGTTTCCAAAATGGTGTCATTTGTGGGGGGTTTTCACTGTTTAGGCACATCAGGGGCTTTCCAAACGCGGCATGGCGTCCAATCCCAATTCCAGCCAAAAAAGTCAAATGGCGCTGCTTCCCTTCAAAGCTCTGCCATGCGCCCAAATAGTGGTTTACCCCCACATGTGGGGTATCAGCGTACTCAGGACAAATTGCACAATAACTTTTAGGGTCCTGTTACCCTTGGGAAAATAAAAATTGGGAGTGAAAAGATCATTTTTTTGGAAAAAATATGATTTTTTAATTGTACGGCTGTACGTTATAAACTTCTGTGAAGCCCTTGTGGGTTTAAAATTCTCACCACATATCTAGATAAGTTCCGTGGGGGGTCTAGTTTCCAAAATGGGGTCACTTGTGGGGGGTTTCCACTGTTTAGGCTCATCAGGGGCTCTCCAAACGTGACATGGCGTCCGATCTGAATTCCAGGCAATTTTGCATTGAAAAAGTCAAACGGCGCTCCTTCCCTTCTGAGCTCTGCCATTAGCCAAAACAGTAGTTACCCCCCACATATCAGGTATCACCATACTCAGAAGAAATTGCACGATAACATTTACAGTCCAATTTCTCCTGTTACCCTTGGTAAAATAAAAAAATTGGACCTGAAGTAATTTTTTTGTAAAAAAAAGTTAAATGTTCATTTTTTTAAACATTCAAAAAATTCCTGTGAAGCACCTGAAGGGTTAATAAACTTCTTGAATGTGGTTTTGAGCACCTTGAGGGTTGCAGTTTTTAGAATGGTGTCACTTTTGGGTATTTTCTCTGATATAGACATCTCAAAGTGACTTCAAATGTGATGTGGTCCATAAAAATAAAATGGTGCTGCAAAAATGAGAAATCACTGGTCACCTTTTAACCCTTATAAATTCCCAAAAAAAATTTGGTTCCAAAATTGTGCTGATGTAAAGTAAACATATGTGAAATGTTACTTAATAATTTTTTTGTGTGCCATATCTCTGTGGTTTAAGGCCTTAAAAATTCAAAGTTGTAAAATTGCAAAATTTTCAAAATTTTTGCCAAATTTCCATTTTTTTCACAAATAAACGCAAGTTATTTGAATGAAATTTTACCACTAACATGAAGTATATGTCACGAGAAACATTGTCAGAATGAGTGGGATCCATGGAAGCTTTTCAGAGTTATTACCTCATAAAGGGACAGTGGTCAGAATTGTAAAAATTGGCCCGGTCATGAAAGTGCAAACCACCCTTGGGGGTAAAGGGGTTAAACAACTCCATATAGTAAGTGCAAGAAGTCAGACAAGATCTATGTTGTAATGGAAAAAAAAATCTACTATATAATCATCTAATTCTGTCTGTCTCTCCTCTCTGTTTGTAACAGAAATCCTGCATCGCTGATTGGTCACGGCCGGCCGGGCACGACCAATCAGCAACAGGCGCAGTCCAGCCACGAATTGGCGCGGAATTCGAATGACGCACGCCACCCCTACCATCGGGAGATCTGCGGCGCTAGCTGGTGATCTCCCGACGGTTGCTGCGGGTCATCTCATGCCGCATGGAGGTCAGCGGCGACGCAGCTGGGAGATGACTAGCCCTAGCCTGATTGGTCGCGGCCGGGCGCGATCAATCAACGACAGGTGCAGTCCGCCCCCGAATTGCCGCGGGATTTGACCACGCTTTTCTGATTGGTCACGCCCGGAGACCAATCAGCGATATTGGCGCGGAATTTAACCCTCACAGCGCGACGTAGTTCACTCATCTTTTCTGAACAAGTTCTGTCAGTCACAGTGTGATGTAGTTCAGTCACATTTACTGAACAAGTTCTGTCAGTCACAGTGCCACATAGTTCAGTCACGTTTATTTTTTACTTGGAAAATACTGTGTATTCATTGCATTATTCTTAAATCTTCATAAATAAACTACATACATATTCTAGAATACCCGATGCGTTAGAATCGGGCCACCATCTAGTATATATATATATATATATATATACTGTATATATATATATATACAGTATATATATATGTATAGTCCGGTAATATTGATATACAATGCAAGTGCCTCAATCACATAACCTATAGGCAATATATATAACCCCAGTCAAGTGGCAAATCTATATATATAAAATTGAATGTATGTGTGTGTGTGTATCACCAACCAATCACAAAGCATCTTTCATTTCACTAGAGCTGTTTAAAAGAAGCTGAGCTGTGATTGGAGCCTATGAGCAAGTTTTCCCACTCCAGAAAACACCTCAGCAGACACTGACCGGGTGGGAGAAATCTAGCATCCCCGGGAACATAAGCTCCCAGCCATTGTCTGCCCCCCAGAAAGGAGCAGAGAGCACATGACAGAAATGAATCCCCCCTCCCGTGTCCATATACCCATCACACATCCTCCATCCCATAGGCACATCTTCCCTCTTAAAGGGATCTTCGGTATGGAAGTTAGGGCAAATCCCTCAGCGCTCTGATTCTGACCCCAGGCTTCCATTAAAGTGATCACTGGTATGGAAGTCAGGGCAAATCCATCCAGCGCTTTGGTTTTGACCCCAGGCCTCTCTTAAAGGGATCCCCGGTATGGAAGTTAGGGCAATTCCACTCAGCATTCTGGTTCTGTCCCCAGGCCTCTCTTAAAGGGATCTCCGGTATGCAAGTTAGGGCAAATCCCTCAGCATTCTGATTCTCACCCCAGGCTTCTATTAAAGTGATCATTGGTATGGAAGGCAGGGTAAATACATCCAGCGCTTTGGTTCTAACCCCAGGCCTCTCTTAAAGGTATCCCCGGTATGGAACTTAGGGCAATTCCACTCAGTGTTCTGGTTCTGACCCAGGCTCTCTTAAAGGGATCCCTGGTATGGAAGTTAGGGCCATTCCACTCAGCGCTCTGGTTCTGACCCCAGGCTGAAGGGATGATGTGGGATATTAGGGGGAGTAGTCCGGTGGCTCTGGCTGATGGGATGATGTGGGATATTAGGGGTAGTAGTCCAGTGGCTCTGGCTGGTGGGATGATGTGGGATATTAGTGGTAGTAGTCCGGTGGCTCTGGCTGTCGGGACAATGTGGGATATTAGGGGTAGTAGTCCGGTAGCTCTGGTTGATGGGATGATGTGGGATATTATAGTGAATGTGGCTATGTGGAGTGGGTGGGGCTATACACTCAGCTTTATATATATATACAGTTGTGGCCAAAAGTATTGACACCCCTGCAATTCTGTCAGATAATACTCAGTTTCTTCCTGAAAATGATTGCAAACACAAATTCTTTGGTATTATTATCTTCATTTAATTTGTCTTAAATGAAAAAACACAAAAAGAATTGTCCTAAAGCCAAATTGGATATAATTCCACACCAAACATAAAAAAGAGGGTGGACAAAAGTATTGGCACTGTTCGAAAAATCATGTGATGCTTCTATAATTTGTGTAATTAACAGCACCTGTAACTTACCTGTGGCACCTAACAGGTGTTGGCAATAACTAAATCACACTTGCAGCCAGTTGACATGGATTAAAGTTGACTCAACCTCTGTCCTGTGTCCTTGTGTGTACCACATTGAGCATGGAGAAAAGAAAGAAGACCAAAGAACTGTCTGAGGACTTGAGAAACCAAATTGTGAGGAAGCATGAGCAATCTCAAGGCTACAAGTTCATCTCCAAAGACCTGAATGTTCCTATGTCTACCGTGCGCAGTGTCATCAAGAAGTTTAAAGCCCATGGCACTGTGGCTAACCTCCCTAGATGTGGACGGAAAAGAAAAATTGACAAGAGATTTCAACGCAAGATTGTGCGGATGTTGGATAAAGAACCTCGACTAACATCCAAACAAGTTCAAGCTGCCCTGCAGTCCGAGGGTACAGCAGTGTCAACCCGTACTATCCGTCGGCGTCTGAATGAAAAGGGACTGTATGGTAGGAGACCCAGGAAGACCCCACTTCTTACCCCGAGACATAAAAAAGCCAGGCTGGAGTTTGCCAAAACTTACCTGAAAAAGCCTAAAACATTTTGGAAGAATGTTCTCTGGTCAGATGAGACAAAAGTAGAGCTTTTTGGGCAAAGGCATCAACATAGAGTTTACAGGAGAAAAAAAGAGGCATTCAAAGAAAAGAATACGGTCACTACAGTCAAACATGGCGGAGGTTCCCTGATGTTTTGGGGTTGCTTTGCTGCCTCTGGCACTGGACTGCTTGACCGTGTGCATGGCATTAAGAAGTCTGAAGACTACCAACAAATTTTGCAGCATAATGTAGGGCCCAGTGTGAGAAAGTTGGGTCTCCCTCAGAGGTCATGGGTCTTCCAGCAGGACAATGACCCAAAACACACTTCAAAAAGCACTAGAAAATGGTTTGAGAGAAAGCACTGGAGACTTCTAAGGTGGCCAGCAATGAGTCCAGACCTGAATCCCATAGAACACCTGTGAAGAGATCTAAAAATGGCAGTTTGGAGAAGGCACCCTTCAAATATCTGGGACCTGGAGCAGTTTGCCAAAGAAGAATGGTCTAAAATTCCAGCAGAGCATTTTAAGAAACTCATTGATGGTTACCGGAAGCGGTTGGTCGCAGTTATTTTGGCTAAAGGTTGTGCAACCAAGTATTAGGCTGAGGGTGCCAATACTTTTGTCTCGCCCATTTTTGGAGTTTTGTGTGAAATGATCAATGTTTTGCTTTTTGCTTCATTCTCTTTTGTGTTTTTTCATTTAAGACAAATTAAATGAAGATAATAATACCAAAGAATTTGTGTTTGCAATCATTTTCAGGAAGAAACTGAGTATTATCTGACAGAATTGCAGGGGTGTCAATACTTTTGGCCACAACTGTAGATTTAATCATTATAATTTGTTATAACTAACCGTAGTTAGTTACTATGCCCGGGCAGTGCCTGGCCCTTCAGCTAGTAGTAATATAAACAGAAGAGAGCCACTAAAAATAATAGTGGTACATACAAAAGTAGAAAATGGACTTAAACATAAGGTACATAGTGCTTTAACAAATTGACATAATAGCCACAGTCAAATGACAAGCAATAATATGGGCCAAAAACAAGATGTAGTCAAACATAAGTTCATAGTGCCTGAACATCTGGACAAATTATATACCCATAGACATGTGACAAACATTCATATGGGCATGTAACTATGAACTCTACCCTCAACAGACCGGATAAATGAAAATGAAAGTAAAAGTAAAGGCATAAGAAGACAAGGAACAGACCTGCAAAGGACGTGGAAGATGAGAAACCCAACGCGCATTTCGCTAATGCTTCTTCGGGGGCGTGTTCGCTAATGCTGCTTCATGAGGAGATCATGCTCTGCTTCAGTATGTCACAGTACATATTGGCATTCATGGTTCCCTCAATGAACTGTAGCTCCCCACAGTCAGCAGCAGTCATGCAGCCCCAAATCATGACACTCCCACCACCATGCTTGAAAGTAGGCAAGACACACTTGTCTTTGTATTTCTCACCTGGTTGCTGCCATAGACGCTTAACACCATCTCAATTAAATAAGATTATCTTGGTCGCATCAGACCACAGAACATGGTTCCAGTAATCCGTGTCCTTAGCCTTCTTGTCTTCAGCAGCTTTATTGTACATCAACTTTAGAGAAGGCTTCTTTCTGGGATGACAGCAATGCAGACCAATTTGATGCAGTGTACAGCGTATGGTCTGAGCACTGAAAGGCTGACCCTCCACCCCTTTAACCTCAGCAAAAATGTTGGCAGCACTCATACGTCTATTTTGAAAAGATGACCTCTGGATATGACACTGAGCATGTGCATTCAACTTCTTTGGCCAACTATGCCGAGACCTGTTCTAAGTGGAACCTGTCTTGTTAAACTGCTGTATGGTCTTTGCTGCAGCTCAGTTTCAGGGTGTTGGTGATCTTGTTATAGCCTGGGCCGTCATTATGCAGAGCAGCAATTCTTTTTTTCAGATCCTCAGAGAGTTCTTTGTCATGAGGTGCCAAGTTGAACTTCCAGTGATCAGTATGAGAGAGTATGAGATTGTGATAACACCAAATTTAACAAATTTAACATTAATGAGTCAAATAACACCGGGGAGGGAAAATTACTAATTGAGCACAATTTGGCCATTTTCACTTTGGGGTGTACACACTTTTGTGATATACTGTATGTTCCCCATCCTGGTATATATGGGTCGCCCTCCCAGGGCTGTGGGGTACTCGGTACCGGGCCGGTCCTTCAGAGGGGAATGTCACAGCAGCGGTGACCCGGTCCGTGGCCCTGGGTGCCCATGTAAAAGGGGGATTGAGTGGTGGAATAAAGTTTATGAGTGATTCGTGACGCCACCTGTGGTGTTCGGCAATGAAGATGTTAAGCCGACTCTGAAGACAAGTCCTCTGGGACAGATGGTGTGGTGCAGCAGTGATGTTATAGCCCTCCACAGGCAGGGCTGTAGTCCCAGGGCAGTGTAGATCAGTGAGGATAGATGTTGAGGAAGAAGGTGCAGTGTCTGGCACAGAGATGTAGCAGTGCTGAAGAAGTTGCAGGAAGAAGGCAAGGACACAACAAAGTGTAGTTTCTTTACCTTTACTTTGTAAGTGCAGTCCAGGGTCCAAATTACAGATGGCACAGGAGCTGATTAGCCTGGAAGCAACTCAGGAATCTCTCTATGCAGATAGGTTGTGTAGTCTCCTTCCTAGCGGTTACTTGAAGTGCATGCAGTACTGTGTTACACTGACGTTCCTCCTTCTTGTTTCCTCTCGCATCAACCTCGTATGGCAGACAGCTGTAGCCTTCTATCTCTTCTCTTGGCTCACCCGTTGCTGTTGTGCCTCCGAGTCTTAGAAGGGAATAGAGCATTTACAGCTTGCTATTCCTCTGATTTCTGTTGCAGGACCGTCAGTATCCATACAACCTTGGAGACCAGGCTCCAGATCATGCGCTCCAGCTGGGAATGAGCTCTCAACTCTGCTCAGTCCCCCAGCTTCTCTCTCCACGTCTACACACTTCGGCCTCCTCACACTAACTGACTAATTTCCCTTCCTGGCTCTCAGAGAGCACTCCTCCCCCAATTCTGGTTCAGAGCTCCCTCTGCTGGCCTGGAGTGGGAACTGTGTTGCATGTTATGGTTAACTGCTAGAGAGACCCTTCATTGCTTCCAAGCCTGACATCACCCTCCCTGGAGGAAGGCAATGCCACTGTGGCGACCATACTCCTGGGGGCGCCACATTTATGTCTTCCATCCTGGTATATACAATGATAAGCAAAAGGGTAACAATGGGCAGCACGGTGGCTCAGTGGTTAGCGCTGCAGCCTTGCAGCGCTGGGGTCCTGGGTTCGAATCCCACCAAGGACAACATCTGCAAGGAGTTTGTATGTTCTCCCCGTGTTTGCGTGGGTTTCCTCCGGGCACTCCGGTTTCCTCCCACACTCCAAAGACATACTGATAGGGAATTTAGATTGTGCGCCCCATCGGGGACAGTGATGAAAAATGTGTGCAAATTGTAAAGCGCTGCGGAATATGTTAGCGCTATATAAAAATAAAGATTATTATTATTATTATTATTAACAATGTTTTGAACTTTTCACTTTGAGGCTCCATATCTCACCATCCACTACTGCTTTGAATGTAAAACTACGATCACTTTATAAACAATCATATTGACTATCTCATACATAAATTTGGCTTGCAACTATTTAGCATATGATTACTTATGCAAATTCTTTTCATATCACTTTATTGTTACTAAAAATTTTAATTTTTATTATTTTGTAAATCCACCTTTGACTTTCAACACTGCCTAAATCCTCCTAGGCATGCTCTTGATCAGATTTAAATGTGTCTCGACCAAAATCTGATCCTAGGTCTCTTCTGCACATTCCCAAAGTAGGTACATACTGGTCCACTCACTTGGGTATATATACAGTTTTTCTTCAACGCTACCCCCAAGTGTTCGATTGATGGTAGTCTCACATTTGAAGTAGTAATGGATGGTGAGATATGGAGCCTGAAAGTCCAAATTTCAAAACACTGTTAACCTTTTGCTTGTATATCCCCCATGTTGGCATATATTTCCCTTATCCTGGGCTCCATCCTGGTTTGAAGCAGTAGTGGATGGTGAGATATGGAGCCTGAAAGTTAAAATTTCAAAATATTGTTACTCTTTTGCTTGTATATCCCCCATCTTGGCATATATGTCCCTCATCCTGGTATATATGTCCCTTATCCTGGGCCCCATCCTGGTATATATATGTATATATATATATTTCCTATCCTGGTATACGTATCCCCCATTCTGGTATATATGTTCCCCAACCTGGTATATATGTCCCTTATCCAGGGCCTCATCGTGGTATATATATCCCCCATCTTGGTATATACAGTATGCCCATTAAGACGGTATATATGTCCCCCATCCTCGTATATATGTCCCTCTCCTGGGCCCCAATTTCGTATGTATCCTCCACTGTCATGCCCGCCATGTTCGTTATGCCTGTCATGCCCGCCATGTCCGTTATGCCTGTCATGCCCGCCATGTCTGTTATGCCGCATGACTCCTGGAGCAGTGTGCACGTGCACTAAATTCTCATGTCCGTTATGGCTCATGCTGCAAGATCCCTGGATGCAGTGTGCACACGCACCTCGTGACTGTTGTGCTGCAAGATGCCTGGAGATCTGTCATGCCTCCTTGCCTGTACCCTGGTTTGCCTGCTGGATTCCCAGAACCGGCCATCACTGCCAGAGATCGTAAGCATGAAGACTACAGCCTGATGCCCTGATCTTTGCCAGCTGTCCAGAGTCCGATGCCATCGTGTCCTTGCCGGTAACTGGGCTTGCCTTCTAGCACGTACCATGCCATGGACCTTGGCGTGCCACGCACGCACCTTGCTGTGTTTGCCTGTTATCACGTTTTGTGCTTAATGTTATCCTGAATTTGCCTTAATGAAGATACCTTGAATTCACGTATTGTCTTGTCTTGTTTCCTGCACGTCCTGTGTCGTCAGACTCTCGTACCTAGTGTCTACTCGAGCCGGCCGTCTGGTTCCAGCAGACCACTTGGTCTTGCCCCTGACACTCCCTCTATAGGTGGTTCCTCACAAGGTCAGCTCGCCCTAGGTGGGTGGGTGCCGCGACCCAGAGGGTCCACTCTAAAGAAAAAGTCGACTCAGCGTAAGCTGACCTCGTCACACCCATCTTGGTGTAAATATCCCCTATCCTGTTATATATGTTCCCCATCCTGGTACAGTATATGTTCCCTGTTCTGCTGCTGTCTTTTAATGCATAGAAAAATCAACGATTCTACTCATCTTCCCTCAGCTCGCCCTCTTCTGAAGCCGGCAGCTGAGTTCAGTGTGCAGACGACGGGAGCGCATGATGTCACTGCAATGTGCCTCCAGTATCATGCATGCCAACGTCAGCTGCTGGCCTCTCATTGGCCAGCAGTGTGTATTACAGCGCATAGACCCTAAGGGTCCCATGCACTGCAATACACTGCAGCTGAATGTGCATTTGAGGACGCACATCCAGTTGAAGTTTGCTCTGGCATCGGTAGGCCCCTCACTCGAACAGGCCTATGTGACCGTGATCATTATGCCCCTGCTCGTGTGCTTACTTATTGTAGGTGATCTCTGTGGTGGACAGAGGTTAGCATGGGCAGTCTCAAAGCTCTGCTTTTATGTAGCAAGGCGTGATGCACTCTGTGTCCTGATGCCATTTTGTCAAAGTCAGAAGTACCCTTTATAACAGTTTGTGCTGCAGTAGCTTTTCTGTGGAATCTGACCACAAGGGTTCATACTCACTTGCGAGAGACTCGCATAATTCTCGTGTGAGTCTCTCGCATGAAAACCTGACACAGCCGCCGGCATTGGGACCTGAGCGTGCGGCTGCATAGAAATACATGTAGCCGCACGCTCCGGTCCGAGTGCCGGCGGCAGTGCCAGGTTTTCATGCGAGAGACTCACACGAGAATCAAGTGAGTATGAACCTTAAGCGAGCCTTCACGCCACATGCTTATCAGTGAGTCTTGGACGCCCATGACAATTTTTCTTATTTACCAATTTATGCGGATAGCTATCAGTCCCATAGACTTTGAGTGCAAATACTCTCTTGCTACTTTCATATGAGGAACACAGGAGTCTCTGTTCTCGTGATCGCTGGGAGTCCCAACTATGGGATTCTCAGCAATCAGACACTTATCCCATATGCAGTGGAAAGGTGATATGATTGTGTTCTGGGAGCACTCCTTTCTACTGTACTGAAGTTTTCCATGTTCTTGATATTCTTCGCCATGTCATGATATCATCGACTGAGCATTCTCAGTGCAGACATGAATAACATTTGAATTGCCATGTTCTAGTTAATGGATTATTTGCTACAAAAATTTTTAATGAATGATGCATAAATTATAATACAAAATGTAGAAATGACTATATACAAAATATTATATCAATATAACTTAAAAATCTGTACACATAAGACAATTATTATGCTGTATGATAGACATACTTATAGATGTATTGGCATTTTACAGTATGTATTTAAGGTTTGTGTACAGAATTCAACTATACAATTACAGTAGATTGGAGCAAAGTTGGGGGATTGGGATTTCTCTCCTCTTGTTCTCCACATGGCCTATCTTCTGTTTAACTTATATGTGATGGGATTATTGCCTATTCCTATCTTGGGAAGTAATTGTTATTTTATTCATTTTCTGAAACGGATATAAACCTGAAAAGAAAGAAATTGCACATTAAAAGTACCGTAATTACATTTCCCATATACAATTTTAACAATTTTAAAGTAGAATCACTAAAATAGATTCTGAAAATTCCTCAATTTGCATTATGTTCTTTAGGGCTTGCTCACATGAGTGTATAACATGGCTGAGTGCTATCGGATGTTTAAGCGGATAGCTCTCGGCCCAATGTTAGACTATGGGGCAGTGCAGATCTGCAATTTTTTTTCTCATACCGATTTGGCATGAGAAAGAAAAATTGCATCATGTTGCAAGTGGCTTCAGAATTTGGACTATGCGCACCCATACAAGTCTATGGGAGCCTGTAAAACATCAGACTGCACTCGGATACATCCGCGGACTCAAACAATGGAGAAGATGGGAAAAATAAGTTCTCCATCTTCTCAGCACATGTGATATGATTGTCTTATGTGAGAGAATCAGATTACACTAATATGACACTCAGTGTCATTTTACATAAACAAGCTGATTCTCTCGCACAAGAAAATCATTGTTCATGTGACTCCAGCCAAAGAAAAATGCTGTTTCTACCTGTTCATCTGTGAATTTGCCAGGATCAACTCTCTGTAGACATGATTAATGGTTTCATAGGCCTTCCAAATCTTCCTAATTATACATCAAGAGAGGTGCATGAGATGGATTCCGGTGTAACGGGGCAAATGGCAGGGTTACTGACTCTGTTATTGCAAAGCATACTTTGAAAAGCCAGCCGTGTACAATGCGTATCAGATGACTAGTCCAAGTCAGCTCTCTGGCAGCTTCTCCCTGTCCCATTCCCTATAACTGACACGCCCCTGTGGATATACCAGACGAGACCTGTCAGTCTAGGGAGCAGGATGGGGGGAAGCCACCGGGATCGGCCTCTTGGATTAGTCACCCAATATGCATTGTCCCTAGCCATCTTCTGAAATTATGTTTTCTCTGAAATGCTGCAGTGTAAAAGAGTAAAACAAAGACAGCTGCAGTAGCTCAGCCTCTGTCTGATTTATGCGGTTTGTGATTCAGGCAGGATGAATCAACCATCATGTTCCATTTTCCACTTTCCCAATGTGTATATTTCCTTCAATTCAGATAAAATAAACATGGTTTCACTTCGGTGCTGTCAATGATTCAAGGGTATGGTCCAATGAGGTAAAAAGACAATGGGCCCGATTCATCAAAGCTTTGATACCCGAATTCTGGTCTTGCGCCAAAATGTGAATTTGGGTGTTTTCATGCCAGTTTCTACAAACTCTTCTGAAATGGGTGGAGCTGGGGTGTGGCAGAGGACAGGGGCATGGCGACCGCCGATTGTCAAATTTATGAAGAGTGGCGGCATTCGCTAAGTCACAAATCTTATGCCAGCAAGGTCTGGATTAGGATTGGTGGCGAGGTGTATGGTGTATGCCATTCATCCAACGCTCCTGATTCATATGCCTCTTCATGGATTGGTGGTGAGGTGCACACAAAGGTGTATGCCATTCATCCAACGCTCCTGATTCATATGCCTCTTCATGGATTGGTGATGAAGGGCACACAAAGGTGTATGCCATTCATCCATCGCTCCTGATTCATATGCCTCTTCATGAATCAGGAGCGTCTGTTTCCAGCACGTCCCCTCATCAAGACCAACGTGGACAATGCCGATCGTGATGGATCAAATTGAAGCATACTTTATATCAAAGCCAGAAGTTGATTGGGTTCAGTTGGTGGCACATCAGCCAGTTTCACGCTGGTAGTTTGCACGCTTTCTCCACCATCCTATTTACTTTGTTGACTGCTCTACTCTTGCCAGTCCTGAATAATTTTTACCGCACACTCAGAGGAATTTCTCATGCAAGTTGTTATTTTATTAACAAACAGTGGGAGCAAACAAAGATGGTGGACGGTGACTAAACAGAATAATGACGTTTCGGCTCCACCAGAGCCTTAATCATATTGTCTCTTAGGAGAGGGAGAACTGGGAGCTTGCATCGCATCCAAATGAAAATCCACCCTGTGCTGAGTTCTTTAATCTACAGATGGGTGCACGAATTCGCTGGTGAGCACAGCAGATATCCAAAAAGAGAAGAAAGTTTGTTCGGCACACCAGCAAAAATGAAAAAACTTTATTAGGCTAATATGCCATATTTAAAAAATTTTAAATGGCAAATATGGCATATTAGCCTAATAAAGTTTTTTTCATTTATGCTAGTGTACCGAACGAACTTTCTTCTCTTTTTTCATATTGTCACTTAGTCCATGCCGACCTAGCCAGGTGCGAGAGCGCCGCTTGAATCCTAATCATACACAGGTCTTTAACCTGCCAGGTTTACAACTTAACTCTATCACACCCATGCTTTCAGCGCCGGTTTATCAGACTAGTCCCACATCCCCTAGGGACTATATGTCTATGTCTACACTTGAATCCTTCTACACTTTGATAGGACTAAGCGACAGTATGATTAAGGCTCTGGTGGAGCCGAAACGTCATTATTATGTTTAGTCGCCGTCCACCATCTTTGTTTGCGCCCTCTGTTTGTTAATAAAATAACAACTTGCATGAGAAATTCCTCTGAGTGTGCGATAAAAATTATTCAGGACTATTATTTGGACCTCCTGGTCCGTTATACCAGCACCTCAAATTAGTTGTCAGTGTGCACACCTTATTAATTTCCTATACTGCTCTTCCCAGTGTTAGTCCATCATGCTGAACAGCCTCTTGCAGCACTACCAGCACTGCTGAATTCTCCTGTTGCTGGAGGGGGATATATTAGGCATCAGGGGATATATTAGGCAGCTCCTCTCTCCCACCTTGCCTGAACTTTGTTTCCTAGTTACAGTCTGTTACAAGTCCTATGTCAAGGTTTATTATTGTTCCGACTGTCCTGTTACTGACCCAGCTTGTATACGTGTTTGCTCTGATCTCTCTGCTCCTGACCTCGGCTTCGTAGTTTGAACCTGTGCTGCCCGTCCCAACCTCACACTATCCGAACACATCTGTCTTTGCCCTCAGTTCTTCGTTTTGTGCCTCTGACCCTTCGGTCAGCTGCTGCAGGTACAATGACTGCCATGGAGTGGCACTTGGTGACTACCCTAATGGACCAAGCCTACTCTCCCCATCAGAGGCTCTAGAGAAGACCAGGTAGTTACTTAGTTACACCCCTCCAGGGTAAACTCATCCAGTGGTGCAGTGGGTACACACCCACCGTCAGGTTAATTAATTGTTGAGGCAAAGAGTTGTGCCAGCTTTTGTTCGGCTACTTAAGGTTAGTTGTTTTCCTACAGTTCATTTTAACACTTTTTAAAGAGAACCAGTCACATCCAGTCCAGAAACTCTATTTTCCTGCAAATATATTGGTAATCTGCAGGTTAATAGCATTTGAACCCTTTTTAACTGGATTACTGGAGCATAGGCTAGAAGGAAAAAAATGAACTTGTATCATCTCGCTTCCAGTCATCAGGGCTGATCAGGGGACATTTATAGTCACCACTCACTAAACAGTGCACTGTATTTAGTCTCAGGTGATGTGACAGACTGTTCTGCAGACACACACTGCAGAGTTGGCTGTCAATCAAAGTGCCATAGAGTTTTTACAGCTGCACTCACTGAATATAATTTAGTTTTCTCCCTGTCGCTGCTGCTCTAGTAAACTGGATAAATGCGCTTTAAATGTTAATTACCCGCACATAACACGTACAGTATATCTGTGGGTAAATTGCATTTCTGCATGTGACAGGTTTCATTTATTCCCACTGATATACACTACAGAGCTCCCTTTTTGCCGTTTTTGCAATAAATATGTCTGACATGCTCATACAAAAAAAAAATAGGTATATATTTCTGTCTAGGCATAGGCTGGGTGCCTACCTCAATATGGCGTGAACTCAGCCTTGTTATTTTCTGAATATAATAAACAATTCTAATAAAAGATAATGGGGAAAGCCTTATTATGCAATGGATAAAGTCACATATCTTCAGTCTCGCTTAATTATATAAAACGTCCATTAGGATTATTACATCAGAAAACCACACTGCAAAAATGGCCCACTGTAACTCACCTTACAGAACTAATGTACAGTAGGAGTGAGGAAGGTTTTCTCTGTAGATGAACCATTAAGGGCAAAGATGTGGACCTTAACGTGGTAGAATGTTAATGGCTTGAGGTCATCAATGATCACAAAATTTTGGGTCTAAAATACATAATATGACAATTGTACTGTTGAAAGACATAAAGACAAAGCATATAAAATTATACTGTATACCTATTATTGTGTTTTTCCACAATAAACATTTGTCACATATACAGAGAACAGATGATTCGACAATAAAAAAAAACATATTATCTTCAGATGGTTTATCTTCTGATTTTAAGGAACTGCTTGTTTGTTGCCAAATATGACATAGGTTATTATTATCAAAGGTCTCTACTTTGATTTTGTCTGCCTAAAAGGACATTATATCAGAAGTTAATTTTGTTCAAATGGAAGTTTGCAATGTGTAGACATGCTGCCATGTTATTTTTATAAAGATGAAGCTTTCTCCTGGCAACCATACTTGTAAGTCTTTTTCTAATTGTTCTCTCATGAACTTAAACATTTAACACACTAAAGGCGCCATCACACATAGCGATCTTGCTAGCGAGATCGCTGCTGAGTCACAAGTTTTGTGACACAACAGCGATCTCACCAGCGAGATCGCTGTGTGTGACAGCGATCAGCGATCGGCCCCCCTGCCGGTATCGCTGATCGCTCTGGGAAACCTCTGGACTTTTCTTTGGTCGCTGGTCTCCCGCTGGCCAGCACGCATCGCTGC
Source organism: Dendrobates tinctorius (assembly GCF_039654945.1). Taxonomy (NCBI): domain Eukaryota; kingdom Metazoa; phylum Chordata; class Amphibia; order Anura; family Dendrobatidae; genus Dendrobates; species Dendrobates tinctorius. The sequence goes on from NW_027361728.1 coordinate 14,851,363, forward strand.
GTGTGACAGGCAGGAGACCAGCGATCTGCTGGTAACTAACATACACATCGGGTATCCAAGGGACGCACGTCCCTTAGATACCTGATGTGTACGTTAGTTACCAGATCCCTGCATCAGCGTGCTGGTAACTAACGAACACAGTGACGCTGCGCGCTCGGCGTCGCTGTACTGATCGCTGGTGAAGCTGTCTGTTTGACAGCTCACCAGCGATCATGTAGCGATTCACCAGCGATCCTGACACGTTGATATCGTTGTCGGGATCGCTGGTGAGTCGCTATGTGTGATGGGGCCCTAACTGAGGCCTTTAGTGTATGAACTTTAGATCTTGGGTTTCTTTTATTTTCTCTGAGCATTCCATGGTCTGAACTTGGGGTGGAATTTGTAGAACATCAAATCCTGAGACGATTGTCAACTATCTTGAATGTTTCTCACTTTTAAATAATCTTTCTCAATATAGAATAATGGAAATTGCTTGAAAATAACCTTATAGCACTTCCCTGATTGATAGGCAGCAGCAATGGCTTCTCTAAGGTCATTGCTGATATCCTTAATTGTGTTAAGTTAAATAAAAAGGATTCAGTACCTTTTTAGCCAGTTGAAAAAAGATTGTTTATTCTCAGTGGGAGAAACAAATTAATAATCTTGTAGTTTTGATACCTTTTTTTGGCTAAGAAAAATAAAATAAGTGATGTTGCAAAGCAAGGTTTCGATACTGCTTAGGTCTCTTCATTAGGCATGGTATAACAAAGTATCTGAATAAATTCATATATACATTCTGTTCTTTTTGTTTACATATGTGTGATTCTTCAGATGCTTTGTTATAACATGTCTGATGAAGATACCTAAGCAGTCTCGAAACCTCGCTTTGTAGCATCACTTATTTGTTTCTCCCACTAAAAAAAAATCAATAATTGTATTAACATGTGGCTGATTGCACTAGACCAGCAAACTGCCAAAACTTCTGCTTTTATATATTTGATTACACTTGCTGATAAACAAATAACAATTAAGATCATTTGATTAGCAGCAGCTAGATGCTACTTACCCTTTTACAGTAAATTATCATACACTGCTTCTGCAGTTTGACATAGCTTTTGCTAAAAAATGGCAGTGTAATTTGTTATATGTTGTTGTTTAACAGTTCCCAATGAAGAGAAAAAGGATTGGGCACAGTAGATGGACCATCAGTATTTTAACCAGGAAAAATTAATGTAATGCAACACAACATATAACCAGATTTGTCAGATGATGATTACCACCTGTCTCTTTGTCTGGTTTCAGCATGGTTTATATCATTTTGACAGGAAGAATATCTATAGACCAAAGCCTCTGACACCTCTATGAACCGCTCTTTACTTTACTATGCATATCATACAATTTATACTATTTGCTAATATATTTGTGAGAAGTTCACCAATGAGGAATTCACATACTTTGTCCACATGGAAGTGTTTTGCTGAGTGTTTTGCATTAGTATTTAGTAGCCAAAACCAGAAGTGGGTCTGAAACATGAAGAAGGTAGAATTTTTTTTATTATACTATTTTTTCTGTTTAAGCTTAAAACTAGTTTTGACTGAATTGATTCGTGTACTGTAGTCCAGAGACCAAGTCAGTTTTTCCATGGCTGCTGGACAGGAGTCCTGAAAACTTCCTTGTGCCTGTCAGCAATCCCAGCTCCTCTTTTGGTTAGCCACCCTGTGTTGTTATTGTTGCAGTGTGATACATGCAATGTTGCACCAGGCTGGCTAATCAAAAGTATGTGGACTGCTGGCATGTAGGAGGCAGTTTGTAGGGTTCTTATCTTGTGGCCACAGAATATTGATTTGACCACTGGACCAGAGTGCTGCAAGTTGATTCACTCATCTCTACTTTTTTTTTACTCTCTTATATATACCATTTATTATAGTAAAATTTAAAATAATAATACACCATATTCCTCACCTGTCCGATAACAATCTATTTATCCCACGAAGGGCTCTGCTTCATCTGGATTACATGGCTGAGCAGTGGCAGGATGAAACCGCTCAGCTGTGAATCCAGGAGACGTTAAGCAGAGCGTGAATGCACAGCTTCAGTGACGAGCGGTAATGTCACTGAGGTTACTGCAGGTCATGGCCAGCTGTTCCCACGGTCAGTTAAGTGTGAGCTGATGATAGATTTATCACGGTGCTCGCGATGACGTCATAAAGGATACCACAGTTCATCGGCCGGGTCATACTGAACTGACCGCCTGAACGCGGCTGCCTGTGACCTCCGGTAAGCTCAATGACATCACAGCAGGTCACTTAAGCTCATATCAGTGTCTCCCGGATTCACGGCTGAGCAGTCGCATCATGCCACTGCTCAGCAATGCAATCCAGATTAATCAGAGTTGGGCTCTTTTTGTGACAAATGCATTGTCGTTGGACAGGTGAGGGATATGGTGTTTTATTATTTTCAGTTTTACAGTAATAAATGGTAAATAGAATGTGGGGAGTGTTTATTTGAACTAAACCCTGTCTGGATCTTTATTACATTTAGGTATGAGGTTAGTAATGGAGGTGTCTTATAGACTCCCCAACCTTATTACCCAACTTGCCACCACACCAGGACATGGGTGAAGAGTGTAGGTTAAACGCTAGGTTGGCGCATCCTATGGATGCGCTATTTCTGGGACGACTGAAGGTTATGTTATTATCTTTGAGGGGGACCAAAATCCATGGCCCCTTCCTTGGCTATTAATATCAGCCCATAGCTGTTTAGCCTTTGCTGGTTAGAAATTATAGGGGGACCCTAAGTCATCTCTTTTCTGGCCTTCCCCATAAACTAACCAGTAAAGGCTAAGCAAAGAGCTGTAAGCTGTTATTAATAGCCTGGGAACCTTTAGGGCTATTGGCCCCTTTCCCAGAATAGTAATATCAGCCTCCAGCAGTCGGCCTTCCCTCTGATGGTTATGAAAATTACATAGGATACCACACCAATTTTTTTAAATAATTTTATTTATTTAAGACAAAAAGCAAGTACAGAAAAAAACACTCAAAGCAACTGATTATGTATCACACTGACATATATTTCTATCTATCTATGTTCCTCATCACTATCTCTATCTTTGAACATCTTTAATACATAACACACTTTAAGTTCTATGCTGCATTTGCTTCCATATGTGTCACAGTGACAGCACACAGGCAGCACATGGACACACGGATGTCACATGAATGTCACATATGTACACACGGATGGCATGCAGACACGGACCACGGGTATCACCAGTACTGGTTTTTCCCAGTACCAAAATCACCAGGAAGTCTGAAGGTCTTTACTCTTGTTCAGTTCACATTGTGTCATAAGGTGTGGTTCAGTTTAGATTGCTGACAGAAAGTCTGTGTCATGAGAGGAAGGTGATTCATGACACCAAGAGCCCTCTTCCTTCTCACTTGACTAGACTGAAAATGTTTTCGGTGCTTTTGAAACAGCAGTTCTTCTGTATGTGATACTGGGCGTATTGCAGATGGAATGTTTGGATACTGTAAAGTCCACTTCTCCCTTGAAACTCCTTTCCTAATGGGGGGCACCATGCCGAAATAGCAATTGGTATTGTAATCGGCTGGCTCTTTCCAGATCATTGGAACTACAAAAGGCATAGATTGCCTCTTCCCATGCCACCACTGGGTAAGATGTGATGCACATCGACTTCAGCATATGTGTGGAGCCCAGCCCCTGTACCAATCTCCTATTCTGCAGCCAAAATACAGGTTGTAGGCTTTCCTTGTCACGGTAGTTAAGTTTCGCTTTTGCGATGCAAAAGCGACTTCTCCACATATGTAGCAAAAACTAGATTTGTTAATGCAAGAACGAGGCATATCTGAAAAAGCATATAGAAACTTACGCCCAGCAGTGGTGCATGTGGATTAGTGGACGAACTGTGCTACAGGACCGGGTGTGCCAAGTAAGTGGTGTGGCTAATCAGCTACCTGGTGTTTACTGGAGCCTCTAGTGGGGAGGTCAGGCTTATTAGGTAGCTTCCAGGTACCATTCCTAGGCAAAACCCGATACTGCTACTGCTGACCCCAGGGGTCAGGTACGCTGATACTGAAGTAGGGCTCCAATCAGACTAACAGTTGAAGTTTGAGTTCACTGCAGAACGGTTCTGACACAGAGATTCAGATAGGGAAACATTCACATACTCGCCACACTGGGACCACAGGAGTTTGAGAACAGGACTGGCCACACCAGGATCAGGGGATAATGTTCAGGAGATGGCCACACCAAGATAAGGGTAGTTCGGGAGCAGGACTGGCCGCAACAGGACCAGGGGACAATGTTCAGGACGTTGGCCGTACTGAGACCAGGGGAGTTCTGGAGCAGGACTGGCCACATCAGGAGCAGGGGACAATGTTCAGGATGTTAGCCGCCCTGGAACCAGGGAAGTTTGGGAACAGAACTGGCTGCATGAGGACCTGGGGACATTGTTCAGAAATACTTTATTAGATACAAAGTTAAAATAACCAAAAGAAATTTGGTTAACACCCTAGGGGGAACGTCTAAATCCCCTCCTTTTCACACTGCATAAAGAGGTGGGATCGTGGAAGGTCTTTAATAGGCCTGTATCATGCAGATATGCCACCGGTTGCCTGAATGTGTTCTATGTCATTGGTCTAGGGTCCTCTTTAGGCATAGGATTGGTCTATGTTTATTGCTTGGGGTCCCTTTAGGGATTGGGTAGAGGGTTTCCCTAGTGGCTGCAGGATGCATTAGGGCCCCCAGGGACAGTCATCGTGGAGCGGGAGCGCCACAACGTTCCCCCATAGGGTGCCAACCTCCGCAGCCAGGAAGGTCTGAGCTTAGGCGACACACTAGAGACTTCTAGATTACCCCAATTTTAGTTTTATGGATTTAGTTTATTGAGCACGTTCTGGTTTTGTTTTGGTCACGTTTTTGTGGTGTGAACCAAAGTTCTTTTAGTTATTTTAATTTGTATCTAATAAAGTATTTCTAATAGAGATTATATATGATTTTTGATTGGAGACCCTATATGCATCTTGAGATGTAGAAAATCTTATGATTCGAACATTGTTTAGAAACCTGGCCGCACCAGAACCAGGGATTCAGGTTCAGGAACTGGCAACATCAGGACCAGGGATTCGGGTTCAGGTCACTGGCCACACCAGTACTGGAGGACCTAACAACTCACTAGTAGGAGAGGCAAAATACTAATGAATGCTGTTGCTTTGGCAACTCCCTAAGGGATATGAAGTCTTTTATACAGGATGACCCTTAGCAATTGACTGTGAGCCATCTTGGAGGCGAAATAATTATACTAAATGCCTCTCAATAACAGAGTGAGGGCATTACGCTATATACACGCTGCCCCTTTAAGAAGAGGGAAGCACACTGGCTGGAATGCTAGGCATGCTGCCAGGAACAGCAGCATGCTCAAGACATGCCAGCAGAAGGGGACTACACTGTGGGGCCAGAGAAGAGAGTATGCCAGCGTCCTTGCATGGGGGAGTGGGAGGGAAAACCATGCAGTAGAGCAGGCAATAGTGTTACAGAAACATGTCAATATGCTAAGAAACTCCGCTAAGAAACTCTAAGGGTATGTGCACACGTTGCAGATTCATGTGCGGATTTTTCCGCACAGAATCTGCAGAATCCGCAGGTCAAAATGCCTGCGTTTTACCTGCGGATTTATTGCAGATTTCCTGCGGATTTGGCCTGCGTTTTTACACCTGCGGATTCCTATAATGGAATAGGTGTAAAAATGCTGCCGAATCCGCACAAAGAATTGACATGTGTCACGTGGGGCTTAGTCCCACTAAGGCTGTAATACCCGGGGGCCCTGTGATGTCCCTATCACTAGGGGAAACCCTGTCTGACCCTCAACCCAGGGTTTTACTGATGGTGCAAATGCCTGAGCCTCCAACCTTTCCTTGTCTCCTGCTCAGCCCTGCACTTAACCCTCCACCCTCCACCCAGTGAGGAGACACACCACCAAAGCCCCCACACAAATAAAGACAGACAGGGAGAACTTAAACTGCACTGCGCCGCACACACAGAGGAATATACAGTAATGTGAACAGGGCACAACTAAACACAAATATGGGAAGGAGAAAGGATAACGACGGATCATACGACACCAGATACAAATCTCTCTCTCTGCAACACCTCCACTCCAGACCGGAACCACTTGGTATGAAACACAAGCTATAATCGGCGACGCCCATAGGCCAGCATGACTATTTAAAGACTGTGGGCATGACTAACCATCCAACCTGGTCTCCAGCAGGATTAACCCCCGAGAGCCTGAAGATCAGGCCGGTGCCACTGAGGCTATAGTGGCTGGAGGTGGAACTACCTCTGCCTGCCGGACGCTGTGGTGTGAACAGCGTCCGACATGACATTACCCCGTCTTCTACGAGGGACCTCCGGACCCTCAAGACTCATAGGACCCGGCTTGTCCGGATGACGACGGTGAAAAGAACTGACCAGCCGATCCGCATGTATGTCTGAGGCTGGAACCCAAGACCTCTCCTCCGGACCATACCCCCGCCAGTGCACCAAATACTGAAGAGTACGGCGTACTACTCGAGAGTCCACTACCTTAGCGACCTCAAATTCTAAATCGCCATCCACCATGACTGGAGGTGGCATCGGCGTCACGTCCACAGAGCCTACCACCTTTTTCAATAAAGCTCTGTGAAACACGTTGTGTATCTTGTACACCGCAGGAAGTTCCAACCGATACGCCACTGGGTTAATGATGGCAGAAATCCTAAAAGGCCCAATAAACCTTGGACCCAGTTTTAAAGATGGAACTTTGAGTCTTATGTTCTTCGTAGCTAACCACACCCATTCACCCACACACAGGTCCGGACCTGGCACACGTCTACTGTCAGCCACCCGTTTGTACCTGGCACTCATGCTCAACAAACGCTGTTTCACCCGCCTCCAGACTGATGACAATTGGGCTCCTAGCTGATCCTCCTCCCGGACACCCCCCGAGTCACCCTGACGTAAGGTACAAAACTGAGGATGTTGACCGTACACACAAAAGAATGGAGACTCTCCCGATGACTCTTGGCGGTGATTATTTAACGCGAATTCGGCCAGAGGAAGGAAAGTAGACCACTCCTCCTGGTTGTCGGACACAAAGCATCGTAAATATTGTTCTAGATTTTGGTTCATGCGCTCAGTTTGTCCATTAGACTGTGGATGAAACGCCGATGAATGTGACAACTTGATCCCCAAACGTGAGCAAAAAGCTTTCCAAAACCTCCCTACAAATTGCGTACCCCTATCAGATACTATGTCCGACGGTACTCCGTGGAGTCTGACCACCTCCTTCACAAATACCTGAGCCAACGTCTTAGCATTGGGCAGCGAAGACAACGCCACAAAATGTGCCATCTTTGAAAAACGGTCAACCACCACCAGGATGACCGTGTTCCCCGCCGAGGCTGGCAAGTCAGTGATGAAATCCATGGAGATTTCTGTCCATGGCCTATTGGGTACCCCCAGAGGCTGTAGCGTGCCAGCAGGACGGGTACGGGGTGACTTAGCCCTAGCGCACGTGATGCAAGCTGCCACGTATGAGACCACGTCCTGCCGGATTTTGGGCCACCAGAAACGACGCGATACCAGCTCTAAGGTGCCCCTCACCCCTGGATGACCAGCCAGTACCGAGTCGTGGTGTTCCTTCAACACCTTAAGCCGAAGATGCAGGGGTACAAATGATTTGTTGGCGGGAAGTCCTGGTGGTACCTCCTCTTGGGCCTTGGCAATCTCCGCCTCTACCTCCGTCGTGAGAGCCGAGACCACTACCCCTTTCTGGAGGATGGGTACCGGCTCTTCCCGTGGTTCTCCCCCCGGAAAACACCTAGACAAAGCATCCGCCTTGGTGTTTTTAGCCCCGGGACGGTAAGTCACCAGAAAATTGAAACGAGTAAAAAACAATGCCCAGCGAGCCTGCCTAGGAGACAGACGCTTGGCCGACTCCAGATAGAGCAGATTCTTATGGTCGGTGATGACTGTGACCTGGTGAGCCGCCCCCTCCAAGAAGTGTCGCCATTCCTCAAAAGCCAGTTTGATGGCCAACAACTCCCTGTTGCCGATATCATAGTTCCGTTCGGCCGGCGACAGCTTCTTGGAGAAGTAGGCGCATGGATGCATCTCGCTCAAGGACGAGCCTTGAGACAGTACTGCCCCCACTCCCACCTCCGACGCATCAACCTCCACCACAAAAGGTTTAGACACGTCTGGTTGCACCAGAATGGGGGCTGAAGCAAAACTGTTCTTCAGACGCTCAAAGGCACGTATAGCCACCTCAGGCCAGTTCGCCAGATCGGCACCCTTTTTTGTCATGTCCGTGAGCGGTTTGGCGATAGTCGAAAAGTGTTTTATAAACTTCCTATAATAATTCGCAAACCCAAGGAACCGCTGGAGTGCTTTCAGACTCTCCGGCCTCTCCCACTGCAGCACCGCTTGTACCTTGGCGGTGTCCATTTTAAACCCGGCTGCGGACACAATATATCCCAAAAAGGCAACTCCTGGACAAAAAATAAACATTTTTCCAGCTTAGCATAGAGCTGGTTCTCCCGGAGCAACTGTAATACCTGCCTGACATGCTCCAAATGAGTGTCCCGATCGCTAGAATAAATGAGGATATCATCCAGGTATACAATCACAAATCTCCCCAGGACATGAGCAAATACATCATTAATAAAATGTTCGAAAACGGCAGGCGCGGTGGTCAACCCAAACGGCATAACCAGACTCTCAAAATGACCCTCAGGAGTGTTAAACGCCGTCTTCCACTCATCCCCCTGACGGACCCTTATGAGGTTATACGCCCCCCTGAGGTCCAGCTTGGAAAACCATTTCGCCCCCGCTACCTGGTTGAACAAATCCGGGATTAACGGCATAGGGTAAGGATCACGGATAGTAATCTGGTTTAACTCTCGGAAATCCAGACACGGGCGTAACCCCCCATCTTTCTTCTTAATGAAGAAAAACCCCGCGGCTACAGGCGAGGACGAAGGCCGGATGTGTCCTTTGCTCAGACTCTCCGCGATGTAGTCTTTCAGAGCTTGTCTCTCAGGACCAGAAATATTAAACATCCTGGCCTTAGGTAATTTGGCCCCGGGTTTTAACCTGATCGCACAGTCATAGGCTCTATGTGGAGGCAGTTCTGAGCAACCCTTCTCAGAGAAAACATCTGCGAAATCCTGCAAAGCCTCCGGCAGGCTGGGCGTCACGGCGGACACACATGTGGCCAAGCAATTGTCTTGGCAAAAACCACTCCATTGTACTATGTCCTGAGTTTTCCAATCAATTACCGGGTTGTGTCTGGACAACCATGGAAAACCAAGGACCATTTGTGCTGGGAGATTACGGAGGACCCTACATGTAACCGACTCAGAATGTAGGACCCCAATGTGGAGTTTCACCTCTGCCACAAACTCCGTAATCTCCCCTTGAGGGAGGGGAACAGCATTAATGGTCACCACCTGTATGGGGTGAGGAAGTTTTTCAATCTTAAACCCGGCGGTGTGTGCAAACTCCTCATCTATGAGATTGGTGGCGGAACCGCTATCCACAAACACTGATATTGGTAGCTCTCTGCCCGCGATAATAACCTTGGCAGGGAGCATACATTGAGATACCATCATGGAGGATATGCATACGCTCAGTTGGGTCTCCTCCATACCCTCTGAGCTTAACAGTTTTCCGCCGATGTGACCCTCTTAGGTAGTACCGGGCAAACGTTAATATAATGACCTCTTTTACCACAGTAGAAACATGCCCCGGGCTTCCGGAATCCCGGAGCGCGACGCTTAACCTGTGCCACACCAGCAATCTGCATAAGTTCAGGGGACTCATCTACTTCAACCACACTTGCACCTCTGCTTTCCCCCATAGGTAGCGTCTCCTGTGCCCCCTGACGAAAACGGCGATCAATACGTATCACCAAACTCATGGCAGACTCCAACGATGCCGGAGTCTCATACATCAGGAGGGCCTGTTTATCCCTCCCTGACACCCCATGCATAAACTGGCTCCGCAGCGCTGGGTCATTCCACTGTGTGTCTACGGCCCAGCGGCGAAATTCCGAACAATAGTCCTTTGCCAAGCGCTCCCCCTGGAGGAGGGCGCGGATTTTAGATTCCGCTAGAGCCAGTCGGTCAGGATCATCATAAATGAGTCCGAGGGCAGAAAAAACATTATCAACAGAAAGAAATGTAGCAGAGTCAGCTGGTAAGGAAAATGCCCATGCTTGGGGGTCACCACTCAGTAATGACAACACCAGCCCTACCCGCTGGGCCTCATTACCTGAGGAGATAGGGCGCATGCGGAAGTATAACTTGCAGGCCTCCCGAAATACGACAAATTTGCTGCGATCCCCTGAAAAACGTTCTGGCAGCGGAAACTTCGGCTCTGCACCGATACCTGCAGATGCCGTTTGCACCTTCGCTACTTCCAGGCCCTGCTGCTGAACTGCCCCTTTCAACTCGGAGACCTGTAAGGACAGCGCCGCCAACTGGCGGGTTATGGAATCTAATGGATCCATGGACTCCTGAAAAAATGTGGGCCGATTATAATGTCACGTGGGGCTTAGTCCCACTAAGGCTGTAATACCCGGGGGCCCTGTGATGTCCCTATCACTAGGGGAAACCCTGTCTGACCCTCAACCCAGGGTTTTTGCTGATGGTGCAAATGTCTGAGCCTCCAACCTTTCCTTGTTTCCTGCTCAGCCCTGCACTTAACCCTCCACCCTCCACCCAGTGAGGAGACACACCACCAAAGCCCCCACACAAATAAAGACAGACAGGGAGAACTTAAACTGCACTGCGCCGCACACACACAGGAATATACAGTAATGTGAACAGGGCACAACTAAACACAAATATGGGAAGGAGAAAGGATAACGACGGATCATACGACACCAGATACGAATCTCTCTCTCTGCAACACCTCCACTCCAGACCGGAACCACTTGGTATGAAACACAAGCTATAATCGGCGACGCCCATAGGCCAGCATGACTATTTAAAGACCGTGGGCGTGACTAACCATCCAACCTGGTCTCCAGCAGGATTAACCCCCGAGAGCCTGAAGATCAGGCCGGCGCCACTGAGGCTATAGTGGCTGGAGGTGGAACTACCTCTGCCTGCCGGACGCTGTGGTGTGAACAGCGTCCGACATGACAACATGCTGCGGAAAATAAACCGCTGCGTTTCCGTGAGGAATTTTCCGCAGCATGTGTGCACAGCGTTTTTTTGTTTTCCATAGAATAACACAGTACTGTATATCAATTGGAAAACTGCTACAGATCCGCAGGGCCAAATCCGCTGCGGATCCGCAACGTGTGCACATACCCTAAAACTATGTACTTTATACAGAGAACATTTATAACAGTAGGTGATGCAACTGTAATTAGGATTACCTCATGGGAACTGAGTTTTCGTTTTTTGATTGCTCACCAGTCACCAGTAGCGTAGCTACCAGGGGGGCAGAGGGGGCAGTCGCCCCGGGCCCTGCGCTCTGAAGCGGCCCACCCAGAGCTGCCTCCGGTCAATGATCATCTTTTATTTCCCCTGCGTTTGTACTGCGCATGTATCTAAGTAACATGCACGGTACAAAACTTGATCACAGGGAGTTAACAGAAGGAATGACAGGCCTCCAATCAGAGTGCAGGGAGTGAGTCATGTGACCGCCCTTCTGCAGTCTGTGGAGGAGAGGAGGAGGGGAGGCCACTCACCCAATCCTGGCTGAGAGCGCTCTCCTTGAAAGCTCCCTGCTGCAGAGAAGTCATCAGCTCCAGCAGCAGCAGCAGCCTGGATGCAGCAGGGTTCTGCATCTTCCTGTGAGCTCTGCTCACTGTCTGCATCTGCACTTGTCTGCTTCTGCCTGCCCGGGGAGAAGCCTGACAGCCGAGGAGCAGCAGCCAGGACCAGTGGACTCACTGCATACAGCATGTGGACTGATGAGTATCTTAGCACATGTCATTTACTATTTTATATGTCTAATCTGTTGCTTTGGATATATACAGTGGGGAAAAAAAGTATTTAGTCAGTCAGCAATAGTGCAAGTTCCACCACTTAAAAAGATGAAAGGCGTCTGTAATTTACATCATAGGTAGACCTCAACTATGGGAGACAAACTGAGAAAAAAAAATCCAGAAAATCACATTGTCTGTTTTTTTTTCATTTTATTTGCATATTATGGTGGAAAATAAGTATTTGGTCAGAAACAAAATTTCATCTCAATACTTTGTGATATATCCTTTGTTGGCAATGACAGAGGTCAAACGTTTTCTGTAAGTCTTCACAAGGTTGCCACACACTGTTGTTGGTATGTTGGACCATTCCTCCATGCAGATCTCCTCTAGAGCAGTGATGTTTTTGGCTTTTCGCTTGGCAACACGGACTTTCAACTCCCTCCAAAGGTTTTCTATAGGGTTGAGATCTGGAGACTGGCTAGGCCACTCCAGGACCTTGAAATGCTTCTTACGAAGCCACTCCTTCGTTGCCCTGGCGGTGTGCATTGAATCATTGTCATGTTGAAAGACCCAGCCACGTTTCATCTTCAATGCCCTTGCTGATGGAAGGAGGTTTGCACTCAAAATCTCACGATACATGGCCCCATTCATTCTTTCATGTACCCGGATCAGTTGTCCTGGCCCCTTTGCAGAGAAACAGCCCCAAAGCATGATGTTTCCACCACCATGCTTTACAGTAGGTATGGTGTTTGATGGATGCAACTCAGTATTCTTTTTCCTCCAAACACGACAAGTTGTGTTTCTACCAAACAGTTCCAGTTTGGTTTCATCAGACCATAGGACATTCTCCCAAAACTCCTCTGGATCATCCAAATGCTCTCTAGCAAACTTCAGACGGGCCCGGACATGTACAGGCTTAAGCAGTGGGACACGTCTGGCACTGCAGGATCTGAGTCCATGGTGGCGTAGTGTGTTACTTATGGTAGGCCTTGTTACATTGGTCCCAGCTCTCTGCAGTTCATTCAGTAGGTCCCCCCGTGTGGTTCTGGGATTTTTGCTCACCGTTCTTGTGATCATTCTGACCCCAAGGGGGGGGATTTTGCGTGGAGCACCAGATCGAGGGAGATTATCAGTGGTCTTGTATGTCTTCCATTTTCTAATTATTGCTCCCACAGTTGATTTCTTCACTCCAAGCTGGTTGGCTATTGCAGATTCAGTCTTCCCAGCCTGGTGCAGGGCTACAATTTTGTTTCTGGTGTCCTTTGACAGCTCTTTGGTCTTCACCATAGTGGAGTTTGGAGTCAGACTGTTTGAGGGTGTGCACAGGTGTCTTTTTATACTGATAACAAGTTTAAACAGGTGCCATTACTACAGGTAATGAGTGGAGGAAAGAGGAGACTCTTAAAGAAGAAGTTACAGGTCTGTGAGAGCCAGAAATCTTGATTGCTTGTTTCTGACCAAATACTTATTTTCCACCATAATATGCAAATAAAATGAAAAAAAAACAGACAATGTGATTTTCAGGATTTTTTTTTCTCAGTTTGTCTCCCATAGTTGAGGTCTACCTATGATGTAAATTACAGACGCCTCTCATCTTTTTAAGTGGTGGAACTTGCACTATTGCTGACTGACTAAATACTTTTTTTCCCCACTGTACATACAACTTACTGCTATTGGGGTGTAATGTTCATTGCATGATGCTCTCCTTACGTGTTACGTCGTTTCCAGGCACTTTGCAGCGGTCACTGATGCGCTATATGGCGATGCTTTGTCTTGGCCTGGGAATTTACTGCACTTTGGGACTGAGTGAAAACCAGGAAAAGTGCAAACTAGAGATCACACTGCTGGCTGCAGTCACTGACCTGTGCAGAGAAAGCGGCGCATCCTCCCTGGCAGGCAGAGGGAGGGTTAAACCAGTGTAATGATCACCTTATCTCAGCGGCTGTTTGTGCCGGCATGTAATTATTAGTCTGTGTGCCCACGTTGCGTTTGTTTAGCGTTTCCACCGTGTTTTTGCAGCTGTGGAAACACTAAAAAAAAAAACGCTTAAACGCATCCCCATGCAATCCTATGGGATTCCGCAGTTGCTGTGCCCATGCTGCGGAATTGCATGGCGTTAAAATCCGCAGCATGTTCATTATTTCTGCGGAATCGCGGCGGAATGCATTGAAATGCTCACTTTCCGCATGTGGCTATGCCCATTCGTAAAGTGAGCGTTTCATGTGCGGATGGTACCCAGGGTCTGGAGGAGAGGAGACTCTCCTCCATGCCTTGGGTACAATAATCCTGTGAAAAATAGAATTAAAATTAAAAATAGTGATATACTTACCCTTTGTCGGCCCCCGGAGTCCTCAGCGATGCTCCCAGTACGTTCCGTTCCCAGGGATGCATTGCGGAACATACCGGGACCATCGCTGAGGACTCTGGGGGGCCGTCAGAGGGTAAGTATATCACTTTTTTATTTTTTTTATTATTTTTAACGTTCTATCTTTCACTATTGATGCCGCATAGGCATCATCAATAGTAAAAAGTTGGTCACACTTGTCAAGCACTATGCTTGACAAGTGTGACCAACCTGTCAATCAGTTTTCCAAGTGATGCTTTAAATCACTTGGAAAAGCGCAAGCATTCTGCAAGCTAAAAACGCTGGCTAAACGCTATTGTTTTGCCCAAACTGTCATTTTATTAGACTGTGTAAGAGAGCATTATACTGTGTATAGGGTAGCTGTTCTAGGGGGAGACTTGGGACATTATTAAATGTAAAGTGGGCACTTATTGCTATAGGAGAACTCAGGTTACTGTGACTGTCAAACGGGGCCCAAATGGCAGTATTACTTCCTAGGGGACAAAATGTGGGCACTGTTTTCTAGGGCACTTTCAACCAGGCATTGTTATATTCTAGAGGGTTGCTTTAGAATTTAGAGGTCACACAGAACCACACAGCAGGTGCAGTAATAGGGACACATACGGCAGCCTCAACTCATTATTGGGGTATCAGGTGCAGTAATATGGACACATACGGCAGCAGCGGCTCAGTATTGGGGTATCAGGTGCAGTAATAGGGACACATACCGCAGCAGCAACTCATTATTGGGGTATCAGGTGTAGTAATAGGGACACATACGGCAGCAGCGGCTCAGTATTGGGGTATCAGGTGCAGTAATAGGGACATATACGGCAGCAGTGGCTCAGTATTGGGGTATCAGGTGCAGTAATAGGGACACATACCCCAATACTGAGCCACTGTTGCCGTATGTGTCCCTATTACTGCACCTGATACCCCAATACTGAGCCACTGCTGCCGTCTCAGGTGTAGTAATAGGGACACATATGGCAGCAGAGGCTCAGCATTGGGGTATCAGGTGCAGTAATAGGGACACATACGGCAGCAGTGGCTCAGTATTGGGGTATCAGGTGCAGTAATAGGGACATATACGGCAGCAGTGGCTCAGTATTGGGGTATCAGGTGCAGTAATAGGGACACATACCCCAATACTGAACCACTGTTGCCGTATGTGTCCCTATTACTGCACCTGATACCCCAATACTGAGCCACTGTTGCCGTATCAGGTGTAGTAATAGGGACACATATGGCAGCAGAGGCTCAGCATTGGGGTATCAGGTGTAGTAATAGGGACACATACAGCAGCAGATGCTCAGTATGGGGGTATCAGGTGCAGTAATAGGGACACATACGGCAGCAGTGGCTCCGTATTGGGGTATCAGGTGCAGTAATAGGGACATATACGGCAGCAGTGGCTCAGTATTGTGGTATCAGGTGCAGTAATAGGGACACATACCCCAATACTGAGCCACTGTTGCTGTATGTGTCCCTATTACTGCACCTGATACCCCAATACTGAGCCACTGTTGCCGTATCAGGTGTAGTAATAGGGACACATATGGCAGCAGAGGCTCAGCATTGGGGTATCAGGTGCAGTAATAGGGACACATACGGCAGCAGTGGCTCAGTATTGGGGTATCAGGTGCAGTAATAGGGACACATGGCAGCAGCGGCTCAGTATTGGGGTATCAGGTGCAGTAATAGGGACACATACGGCAGCAGCGGCTCAGCATTGGGGTATCAGGTGCAGTAATAGGGACACATACGGCAGCAGCGGCTCAGCATTGGGGTATCAACAGAATGAGGAGTTTGGAATAGTCCCATTGGTGACAGTGCTGAAAATATGAGAAGTGAAATGTGTCTTTGTTGTAATCTCTGCAGACGAGTCCTGGCTGGAAGAAGTTGTCATGGCAGTCTGGGCCAGATGGAAAAGACGTGAAAAGTGAACAATTCCATCAGAACGTCAGCGGTAAGTCACCATCTGTAACTCTGCTGTAATCACTTATATGTTCTGTAGGACTGGTATCTACCACTGACTATATGGCGGTAATATCAATATTGGCCTTTATTTAGAAATTATATTCAGCAACAGCGCGGTCCTCTGCTGAGGTTCTCCTCCACTATTAGGGTGCGTCACCCAGTTGTAATCAAGGTTACCTGGTTAGGGGCCCACTCAGAAGCTTCGCCCCCCTGAACCAAAACCTTAGCTACACCTCTGTTGCTCACCCTAAGATTATAAAATACTGAAGGCTCAATAAACTAAATAGATGATGTAATAGACTAGCTACTAACAAAGCAATACTGATGATGAAATAATAAAGTCGGAATTTTTCTATAAGCTTGCATGAAATGTGTCATATGTAATTACAACTTCCTTTAGATTTTCAAAATTAATGCAAATTGAAGCATCATATTCTTTTTCAGCACCACAAAATTAGTTGGGTTCAACTCTTTTCATATCTGAACCGATTTTGTTTTAGTAAAGTTTGATCTATCTTTCATAATCCTAACCATCACTCTTGTCTCCAAGACTTTTTTGTGCTACACCAGCTCTCTGGATCTATTTAGACAGGCTTATTTTCTTGGCGGTAACAAGCACAGGTTCTCAGCGCTGTTCTATTCACTGCATTCGCCACTCTGCCTCTCCCCGTGTTGGGCTACCTTGCTGAGCTACCTCATGCTGCTCTCCTAGCTTTGCTGCATCCTCCTGTTGTTCTCCTAGCTTTGCTGCATCCTCCTGCTGTGTCCACCTGGCTACAGGTAGGTGTGGCCAGATCCTGCAGGAATTTAACCCTGCTTTGTCCCGGAGGGTTTGGCTTCTCTAGACTATCCCCTGCCAGGGATATATTATTCAGCTCCTCCCCTTGTTCCCTGCCTGAACTTACATCCCTGGTTCCTGTCTGTCTCCAGGAATCAGTTTTAGTGCTATTTTGTCTCGTCACTCCTGTTACCAACTCGGCTCATTTACATGTTTTGTCTGACATCTACACTCCTGACCCCAGCTTTGTATTGTGAACCTGCGCTGCCTACTCTGACCTTGGACCATGTGAATACGCTTCTGTCTCCTCCTCTGCTCTGCATTCCTCCCTTGAGCCTTTGGTTAGCTGCTGCTGGTGCAGTGACTGCCCTTGAATGGCACCTGGTGACTACCTGCATTCCAAGCCTATCCTCACCACCAAAGACTCTAGTGAACGCCAGGCCCGTAGCGCAGTGGGTCCACACCAACCGTTGTCACACTTATCATATAACTGAGCTATCTTTTCTCTGTTTCCCTTTCCTAAACCAGTCTCAGAACCTGGTACCATCATTAAATAATTTTGCTACAACCCCATGCACTCAATAGCATACACAAATACTGGCTGCTGACTAGGCTTACAACTGCTAAAGCAAAATAATAACCAAAATGCAGAAATTTCATTGAAAATATTAACCCCTTAATGACCGCTGTTACGCCTTTAAACGACGGTAGTTAAGGGTACTTAAACCACAGCGCCGTTAATTAACAGCGCTGTGGAAAAAGTGTATAGCACCCCCCAGAGTCAGATTTTCTCCGGGGTCTCAGCTGCCGGGGTTAGCCGAGACACCAGAGAACATGATTTAGGTCGGTTTTTACCTACCCCGCTTTTGTGATCGCCGTTATAAACCGTATAACGGCGACTGCAAAAAAAAAGCTGCTATTTTGCATTCACTTTGTCTCTCCTCTGATGTGATCGCACATCACAGGAGAGAGAAGTAGGGTCCCTGATCCCCCCCAGTACCTCCCAGTGGTCCTCGGGCCCTCCTGCCTCCGGTGGGCACCGCCATCTTGGTCTGGGAAGAAAATGGCTGGCAGATTCCATTCATTCAATGTACATTTAGATCACTGTGATAAACCCTATCACAGTGATCAAAATAAAAAAAATAGTAAATAATCCCCCTTTTATCACACCCTTAGTTAGGGAAATATAATGAAATAAAGAAAATATATTTATTTTCATTTTTCCATTAGGGTTAGGGTTAGAATTAGGGTTAGGGTTGGAATTAGGGTTAGGATTAGGGTTGGGATTATGGTTAGGATTGGGATTAGGGGTAGGGGTGTGTTGGGGTTAGGGTTGGAGCTAGAATTGAGGGGTTTCCACTATTTAGGCACATCAGGGGGTCTCCAAACGCGACATAGCGCCACCATTGATTCCAGCCAATTTTGCGTTCAAAAAGTCAAATGGTGTTCCCTCCCTTCCGAGCCTAGACTTGTGCCCAAACAGTGGTTTACCCCAACATATGAGGCATCAACATACTCAAGACAAATTGCACACCAACTTTGGGGGTCTAATTTCTCCTGTTATCCTTGGGAAAATAAAAAAATTGAGGGCTAAAAAATCACTTTTGTGGAAAAAAAAGATTTTTTTATTTTCACGGCTCTGCGTTATAAACTTCTGCGAAGCACTTTGGGGTTCAAAGTGCTCACCACACATCTAGATAAGCTCCTTGGGGGGTCTAGTTTCCAAAATGGGGTCACTTGTGGGGGGTTTCTACTGTTTAGGCACATCAGGGGCTCTGCAAACGCAATATGATGCCCGCAGAACATTCCATCAAAGTCTGCATCCCAAAATGGCGCTCCTTCCCTTCTGAGCTCTCCCATGCACCCAAACAGTGGTTCCCCCCACATATTGGGTATCGGTGTACTCAGGACAAATTGCACAACAACTTTTGTGGTCCAATTTCTCCTGTTAGCCTTGTGAAAATAAAAAATAGCGGGCTAAAAAATCATTTTTGAGGAAAAAAATGATTTTTTATTTTCACTGCTCTGCATTATAAAATTCTGTGAAGCACTTTGGGGTTCAAAGTGCTCACCACACATCTAGATAAGTTCCTTCGGGGGTCTAGTTTCCAAAATGGGGTCACTTGTGGTTTTTTTTTCACTGTTTAGGCACATCCGAGACTCTCCAAACGCGACATGGCTTCCAATCTCAATTCCACCCAATTCTGCATTGAAAAAGTCAAACGTGCTCCTTCCCTTCTGAGCTCTGCCGTGTGCCCAAACAGTGGTTTACCCCCACATATGGGGTATGGGCGTACTCAAGACAAATTGCACAACAACTTTGGAGGTCTAATTTCTCCTGTTTCCCTTGTAAAACTAAAAATTTTGGGGCGAAAATATCTTTTTTGTGGAAAAAAAATGATTTTTTATTTTCACGGCTCTACGTTATAAACTTCTGTGAAGTATTTGAAGGCTCAAAGTGCTCACCACACATCTAGATAAGTTCCTTAAGGGGTCTAGTTTCCAAAATGGTGTCACTTGTTGGGGGTTTCCACTGTTTAGGCACATCAGGGGCTCTCCAAATGCAACATGGCGTCCGATCTCAATTCCAGCCAATTCTGCGTCGAAAAAGTCAAACGGCGCTCCTTCCCTTGCGAGCTCTGCCGTGCGCCTAAAAAGTGGTTTACCCCCACATATGGGGTATCGGCCCATTCAGGAGAAATTGCACAACACATTTTGTTGTTCATTTTATTTTTTAACACTTGTGAAAATAAAAAAAATTGGTTCTGAACTAAATTTTTTGCAAAAAAGGAGAAATCGCTGGTCAACTTTTAACCCTTACAACTTCCTAACAAAAATAATTTTGCTTCCAAAATTGTGCTGATGTAAAGTAGACATGTTGTAAATATTATTTATTAAGAAATTTGTGTGACACATCTCTCTGATTTAAGGGCATAAAAATTTAAAGTTTGAAAATTTCAAAATTTTCAAAATTTTCGCCATATTTCCATTTTTTTTCATAAATAAACACAAGTCATATAGAAGAAATTTTACCACTAACATGAAGTAAAATATGTCACAAAAAAATCAGCGTTCCAGAGTTATAACCTCATAAAGTGACAGTGGTCAGAATTGTAAAAATTGGCCTGGTCTTAAGCTGCAAAATGGCTCTGTCACTAAGGGGTTAAACTTGCAATGAGAGATCACACCATAACAAAAAATTGCAAAATACAAAAGCATGCTTTGTGATAAATGTAAGAATCTTACTGTTGGGTATTTTAATCTATATTGTATTTGTATTATAAACTCGATTCAAAACACGGAAGAGGCGCAAATCTTTCTATACAGTTTTTACTGTTTATAATCTATTGTTCGTTTTACAGTATAAATACTAGTGCAAAATATTAGCCAAAAATACAGACGTGAGCACGACCTAATTTCAGCCATTTCTCAGTTCTGAAACAATTATACTTACAGCTGGGATAGCGATGGTATTGTAAGATGCAGCAGCCTTAGACATGTCTGCCCAACTGAACAGAAAGCTTCTGACGAAGATAAGTGGGCCAGTTTGTAAGACTTGCCAGTGAAATTCTCCTGTAATTTTCCCATTAACTTTCTGGAAGACTGCTCTTAATTTTTCTGATCTGTGCATCAAACTTCTGGACAGACGGTGGCGCTCTAGAGTTGCAGATGAAAGGCACGTTTTATACATCAGCTTTATGTCTGTGCGCGGTGAGCAGGCTGAAGGTGGCGGAAGTCAGATGTTTCCAATACATTTTACCAAGTCTAATTTTAATCAGTCACAGCTATAAGTTTCCATCTTCATTAATTTTAATCTTTTACTTTTCACACTGCAATTATTTGACCATCCATAGACATTTATAAGCAATTGGTAAACTATTTACTTGTGAACTATGTCCACATTTTACTTTTGCTTTGGTGATATAACATTTTCTCAAATTACCTAATATACTTTAATTGCATAATTCATCAAGCTAGAAACTGTAGATAGAGATAGAAGACTTCCAGCACAGGAATCCTTTTTCAGTAAAAATTCTCTCTTTATTCAAACATCTTCAGCGATAAAAAACAACATCATGGGGACCCCCCCATAGGCCTGATGCGTATCGGACCCAGTAAAAACAGTCCTTCCTTAAAGGCATACCAACAGAGTGAACAGTTCCTTACATCTATCACAACAACACATGTGGTAGTCAGCCACTGATCTCCAGGCATGGACGGTCTCAGGTATATTTGGGTGAGCGAAGTTTTCTCTTCCCTTTCCCCTTCTGTTATGTTGTAGAAACTGCAGATGTCTTCAAAATTGATCATACATCTATATGTATAATTGCCTTAAATTGTCCGTCATCCACTTCCGTCTTGATGTCCCCGAACCCTACAATCCACCGCGCCGCACCGGAAGTACGCTAACCGCCATTTTTGAACACCCAAGTAATGCCGCTCAGATCCACGACGCAGCTGCGATCCCGAATGCCGCTGTGATCCCAACCGCCACTGGGATTCCAGCTTCCGCTCGGATCCAGGCCGCCGCTGCGATCACGAGGCTGTGAAAGGGGTGTAACGAGGGGGTATAATGAGAGGGGTGTAATGAAGGGGGTGTAATGAGAGGGTGTAATGAGAGGGTGTAATAAGGGGGAATAATGAGAGGGATGCCGCCACCAGACCCCCGCCAGGACCCACCGCCTGACTACATGCGCCGGATCCCGCCGCTGTCTGCCCACCCACCTCCGTGCAGTCACAGCCAGCAGGAAAGACTGCGGCTTGAGGCCTGTGCTGGCGATTGGATGAGGCCACCCTCTGGTGGAGCCGCACACCATCTCCAGCACAGGCCGCAAAACACAGTCTTTCCTGCCGGTTGTGACTGCACAAAAGTGGGTGGGCCGCCACCCCCAGCGCCACAAAGCTGCCCCCATCGTGATGTTACTGCCCTTCCGATACGACAGCATCGGGCACACATCTAGTATTAGATAAATGACATCAGGACCCACCAACAGTCTTCTTTCAGAGACAGAGACAGAAGATAGGTTTCTGAGTAGAGAAGTAGAAGATAAGTGACTAAAGGAACAGAGTGATTGATCGGAGATGGGTCCTGGGACAGGACACCTAGCAGTATGGCCTAGAGTTCATAACTCGCAGAGGGAACTGGCCAAGATGGGACAGAGTACGTTAAACGAAGTGAATGCCCCAGGCGGGTGTTTCAGAGTATCAGAGACAGAAGCGATAAGTACATGCCATACTGGCAATATAGCTCCCTAGAGGGAAAAGAAGATACAGAACTGCGGGTTGAGAATAGGGGTCTTACAAACTGCAAGAAAAGGAAGAAAGGTC
The DNA here is from genome assembly GCF_039654945.1 of Dendrobates tinctorius. Taxonomy (NCBI): domain Eukaryota; kingdom Metazoa; phylum Chordata; class Amphibia; order Anura; family Dendrobatidae; genus Dendrobates; species Dendrobates tinctorius. The sequence continues at coordinate 14,873,773 of NW_027361728.1, forward strand.
CAGCTCCAGAAATTTAAAATCCAGGATTTTTATTGTATCATATTTAAAATACATTCATGGCTGCTTGTGATCAAGTAACGGCAACAAAGTTCACCGCATGGGGATATCCCCATGCGGTGAACTTTGTTGCCGTTACTTGACCACAAGCAGCCATGAATGTATTTTAAATATGATACAATAAAAATCCTGGATTATAAATTTCTGGAGCTGGACCTTTCTTCCTTTTCTTGGAGTCATTATACGTCCTGGCAGAGACGTGTCCGCGCTCAGAGCTTTTCAATAGTTCTTACGAACCTACAAGAGGTGAGCTGAAATTTATCTTTTTCAGTCTTACAAACTGGACTGTAGTTCTGAGTTGGGCGGCGGTGAAGTAGAAAGGAAGGTGAAGATATAGCTCAAGCATCTAGAGAGGAAGGAATTGAATATGTGTGTGGAAAAATGCTCCGTTTTGTGAAGGAAACGTTCATCAAGTTGTGTACCCACTATCTACTGCATATAATCCCTGCCAAGTTACTGTTGAGTAAAAATCCCTCATTGAACTGTGCAATATCTGGTCCTGGCCAACCAACATCATCGATTACTTGCCACCTGCAAGGGTATAACGCCCTTACAGCACAAGTCCACACACCTAGCCAGGACCTCCACTATCATGTAAGGTGACAGGGCGCAAGAGACGAGTACCTCGCCCATGACTACCACCTTGCTCTACGTTACATCTGTCTGTGAGGGACTGTTACTCTGTAACCGTGCTGGGAAGGCTGTAAGAGTGTATAATATCAGTTCCATATCAGATACTGCAGGACTTTGCGGGCCAGAAAGGAGCTGTGCCAGAGTGAAAAAAGTGGTGCTGGACAGATAATCATTAAAGGTGTCTTATGCTGGCCATACATATCAGAAGGCTGTTGGCCAAACAATGCTTTGGCAGATCGTTCGGCTGACAGTGATCTCGGACGACAGTCATCTCAACTGACACTCCCATATACAGGAATAATCGCTTAGTTGAGCGCACTTCTGTTAGGATACAGCCGCTGACTAACACGGTCGACCAGCGTCTTATCTCAGGGAAAAGCATTGTGATTGGCAGTCCGAAACCAGCCGTGCTTGATGGACATCTCTCCTGAGCAGTGCTCCCCAAACACAATAGACGATAGGCCGATCCTGTCGATATCGGCAGGTTCAACCGACATTAGTCTAATATGTCTTTAACCTGCTGTTCCTTATACCAATTGTGTTCCTCTGTTCAAATCAAACGGTTGTCTATTGTGATACTGTTAAAGGAAATCCATCAGCAGGTTCTTGCTATTAATCTGGGGCAGCATGAGGTAGAAGCTGTGTGATGTAGTTGTGGCGCCCCCAGGAGCATGGCCGCCACAGTGGCTTTGCCTTCCTCCAGGGAGGGTAATGCCAGGCTTGGAGGCAATGACGGGTCTCTCTCACAGTCAATCTATGCATGCAACACAGTTCCACTCCAGGCCAGCAGGGGGAACTCTGAACCGGAATTAAGGGGAGGAGTGCTCTCTGAGGGCCAAGGGGAAGGAGTGGTGAGTTAGTCTGCAGAGGGTGAAGTGTGCAGACGTGTGGAAGGAGCGCTGAGATAGAGCTGAGAGGAAGAGTTCATCTCCTGTAGGAGCGCATGAACTGGAGCCTGGTCTCCACGGCTGTATGGACACTGATGGTCCTACAGCAGACACCAGAGGAGTAGAAGGCTGTAAATGCAATACTCCCATCTAAGACTTGAGGGCACAACAGCAACACGGATAGTGAGCCGGGACTTAGGAGTGAGGAGTCCCAGGAACAGGCTACAGTTGTCTGCCGTACAAGTAGAGTTCTTAGGAACTTCTGACAGGAGGAACTTCAGTGTAACTCAGTACTGGAGATCCCTTAAGTAAGCGCTAGGAAGGAGACTGCACAGCCCATCTGCTGAGCGAGAATCCCTGAGTTGCTTTCGGGCTAGCCTGCTCCGTTACCATCTGTAATCAGGACCCTGGACTGCGTTTATCAAGTAAAGGTACAGAAATTGCACCCCGCTGTGTCTTGTCTGCTTCCTACCTTTCCGGCACCGCTACATCCCCGTGCCAACCACATCTACACTGCCCTGGGACTACAGCTTCACCTGTGGGGAGCTTTTACATCTCTGCTGCACCATACTATCTGTCCCAGCGGATCTGCATGCAGCGTCGGCTTAACTCCACCCTTGCTGAACACCACGGGTGGCGTCACAAACTATTCATCTAACTATATTCCACCATTCCCATTTTCCCCATTACTTGGGCGCCCAGGGCCATGGTCCGGGTCACAGCTGCTATGACACATCCCACTGATACCGGCCCGGTACCGAGTGCCCCACAGCCCTGGGAGGGCGACCCATAGTTGCCATATAATGAATGTTTTATCACCAGGAGATCTTCACTGCCTGGACTACAGCTCATGTGAACCCTGGTCTTCCACACCCCCTCCTCTGATAAGCAGCTCACTATTAGTAGACAACATACACATAGAGCCTGGTGTGGGCGAGATTATCTTTCTGAGTTCTGCTATATACTGCATCTAGAAACTCTGATTGTATCACAACTACTGCACCAGCAAACTAAGTGATACATTGCTGGAATCAGGACCTCTTTTTCTATATTATGCTGGTTCTCAGATGAGGTTGCAAAAGTCTGATGACACATTTCCTTTAAAGCTATAAAGCTTTCTGCCTTATGTTAGACTGTATTGCTATCAATGTCCCTGTGACTAAAGGTGTTGAATGAAACTCTATATTCAACTATTTCCTTTCATTAGTCCTGAGCCAATATGTATTGTATTTAAAGACTGTCTGTCAGCACAAACTGAAAGTATAAACTAGGCAAATGGCTTTGTAGGAAATATAGCCCTTATAATAATGATCACACATTCAATGTTGTGACTGCTGCCTCCTATTTACAGAAACTGAAGTTTAATAAGATATACTAATTATAGTGCTAGGTGCATTCTTGGTGTGGCCAAGAGATGCAGTCCACTGTTTATCACACTAGTGAGCCATGACAAAAGGGGTATTCGCGATTCACGTGAGCTCAAAATTTTAACCCCTTTTGTCCTCCTCCCCACCTCATTCCTTACTTAATAAAAGACCAAATAATCACACCACAATTGAATTTGATTAATTGGTCACAGCAGCCTTTTATTAACATTTATTTAACAGTTTAAACAACAACCTCCCAGAACGGATGGTCCTTGAAGCCCCAAAACTATAAACCGCAGGTTTAATATGCACACCTTGGCCCCAGGTCGAGTCTTACCACTAGCCGCTATGCACCAGCTCAGATGCACCTACAGTATTAACCAACCTGTCCAATGTCCAAAACCATTAACCAAGGGTCCCCTTTAATCCCTTCCCCAGGATTATTTAAACACCTGTCCTCTTAAATCCACCCAGGGGGTCCAGAACCTCTTGAGATTCCCACCCACACTCATCCGCCATTAACCAACTCCACCAACTTCGAGGACCTCCCCCCATGCCACAAACATAAATGTTTTGTACCCCTCAAACACCTTCAAACCCTTCTCAATGCCTTCTTGTACAGCCAAACACCACATGTCCATACCTATAGCATTCAAATGTATTCCGTTCCGCCTCTAAAATTCCCCTTTACCATACTCTAGTTCATGTGACGCACCACCACCGCACCGTTCCGTACCATAAACCGAAACACTGTCCTATTCACTTTTATCCTCAATAGACTGAGCTCCTCGCCACTCTTTCCTGGGAATGATATCCAACCACATTGCCAGCACCCTAGGGAACATTGCCCAGAGCCTTAGCAAATCAAACTTGATCTTTTGTCAGTTCCCTACAAGGCCTCTTACCTAGGTCATTACCCCCCAAGTGTATTACCAACATGTCCGAAGCTCAATCCAAACGAACAAAACGGTGAAACTCCAGGAGTCATTGATTACAGACAATTTCCCCACTTTCCGATCCAACATAGAACTGCCGCATCCCTTGAAAAACCCATCAGGACGAACTTTCGCCCTCAACACCTCCCAAAATACAAATGAGTGTCCCAAAATCCACATGAGCAGCTGGCCATTTTCTGCAACAAAATAACACAACACATTTAAACCTTATAAACACACACCTTATATTTATACCAATGCTGGACGTACACATATTACCACCACATGGTGCCCAATAGTACCACATACAAGGAACAAATACCATCACACCATGACCTGACCACATATTACCACCACATAGTTACCAAATAGCACATACAAGCAACAAATATTGCCACACCATGGCCAGACAAAATATTACCACCACATAGTGAATGAATACTACAATACTGATCATTAATAAAAAAACAATACTATCACCATAAGTGCCGTTATACACAGGAGATCTGTACTTAGTATGCAGTGTCTGTGTACAGGTAATACAGTGACATTATACACAGGAGCAGTAATTCACTGATGGCGGCCCTGCTCACTGGTGATTGACAGAGCTGGCTTGCCTGAGATTTCTCTGTAGACTTTGCTCACTCCAGGCAAGCTGGTGCTAGCAATGAACATTGAGGGAGGCGGAGCATGCAAAAGTAATGGGTGGAACAGTGCACTGAGGCTCTTGGCCACACCCAGGGTGCACCGAGCAGCCTAATTAGTATATTTGATTACATTTTAGTTTCTGCAAAATGAAGACAACAGTTAGGCTAAAGGTGGGATTTTTATAGGGCTATATCTCCTACAAGGCTATGTGCTTAGTTTATACTATCAGTCTGGCTGACAGACTCTCTTTAAAAGGGTATACCACCACCATCCACAACCACCCCTTTCAAGGCTATTACATTTTTTTTTATTTATAAATGAATTCCATTTACATCAATGATTAAATAATTTTATTTTTACAGGAAATGCTATTCGAGTAATTACATTTTTATTTTTCTGAAAGTCTGTATACTGTAACCAATCTTTAAAATTGCACTTACTTTGTAGGTCACTCACCTTGTTTTGGACATTGTGCATCTCTGAGGCTTTTAACTTTCATGTTGTTGCACCTGGGTGTTTTTACAAATGTCACCTCTTCAACCAATGGTCCCTGAAGGGTGAATGGCCGTACTGTTACTTTATAGGTGCACGCATACTGGAGGCCAGTAAAAATGTAGCTCGTTCCCTGTAGTAAAAAAAAAAAAACAGACGTCCTCATTTAACATTTCAATATAGGCAGTAAAGGCAACGTGCCTGCTGAACACTTGTACCAACAAACAAGATTTTGAACATTTTAAAACCAAGTTCACATGTGACAGATTTATTATGTATTTTACTAATGGATTTCCACAGGTATAAATAGGAGCAGATTGCAATAAAAGACAAGTGATCAACATTGTTGAAAATCTCGAGCACATAATGCAGATATTTTTCTTGTGGATTTTGAGCATATTTTTATTTTTTCAGCATGTTAATTATGCTATGGTTTAATAGGGGTTCAAAGGCACTTAGTTACCAGTGGCCAAGACTTTTTGTAACATACTTTTAATAATTTTTTTTTACAAGAAGTATTTTTAACATTTGAACTCTTTGGATGTCCTCTATTACCCAGAGTGGAGAGCAGTTCTTCTTTAGGAGTACTACAACCATATTTTACATGGTTTTCAATTATTTTAATGGACTCTGTATAATAGGACATTCCTTTTGGTGGGAGCTCACCAGTCCATAATTTAGGCCATTTAGTCCATTTCCCCAAAAATCTACAGGACCTATTTTTTTTACCAGGTTTCATTGGCATTACGACTATTGGGAATTCATCATTAATTCATTATATTTCATAGCTCATAATGAAATCCTGCAAAACAAGCAGGAAGAAGGCAAAAATGGCTGAATCACCAAACAAGCACTTCAGAGGAGTGTGACGGCACTACAATTCCCAGAGTGTATGACCAAAAGCCAAAATTGTGTTATTCCACAATTTTACAAATGTTTTTAATTTTGCTTAACTCTAATAACTCGGCTCACAAACTATCACTTAGTACTGGTCTCTACAGTTCTAGTGTTGTGATCACAACCTCTGCACAGTAGAGACTCAAGCTTTCTGGTAGTGTTTGGGTACTCAATGGCACTTATTTCTCATGTACAACAATGAAAGCAAAATAGTATTTCCTTGGCTTAAGCTAATAACAACACAGGAAGAATCTAGTCTCTTCTTAAGGTAGGCAAAAGATTCACCACGGTATCACCCATGCAGTAATCCAGGCTCTGCTTCTCTCTTAATTTGGTCAGCCATAATAAACACACTGCCACTCCCACACATGAGCCACTTCAGCTGCCTTTTGTAGGACCAGCAAAGTCCAATCTGGAGGTATGGGAGCGTCCTTTCCCACCCAGACTTCTAGTTGCTACTAAATCCCAGACCCAAAATATGATCCCAATAAAAACATTCTCAGCAACCTACTGGTTGTTGAACCCTTCAATCCATTCTGGGACTTACGTCACCGAGGCCAGCCACCTTAGTGACGCACACATGCAATCCAGGACTGTTCCTCCTGCTCTGCATTTTTATGCCTGTTGGCAACCAACTTTGATTATTTCTAAGAACCACTGGCAGCACACATCTACAGTTCTCCGTCCTGGGTTGTACATCAGATGATCAGCATGTTTGTACTGGACAGCAGTTCATTCAGCTTTCAGTCTTTCTTGGTCAGTATAATCAGAAAAGTAAAAAGACCTTTGCATATTTCTGGAATGTTAAAGTTCCTATTATAAAATACAGATATTTCTTACCTTAACAACTGCTTTACCCCCTGAAAAAGTGTCATTATCATCACATCTTACTGGTCTCCATTTTATTAGGAAAGTGTATCCTTCCACATAATTGTCTGTAAACAAAAGATGGTAGAGTTAGAAAACACTATAGTATCACTATGTAAGGTTTCAGCTAGTTGATATTTTCTGTTCTCTCTTAAAGAGAACAGTCATTAGGTATCCCAAAGAAAATTGCATACATTAATAAATAGACCTTATGAGGCTGGTGTACTTACTTTGAAAGTGCATGGCATAACCTAAATACATATATAACCATTGTAAAAATATATGTATACCCATATTTGAAAATTTCCTTCTTCAATATTAAAATTAACATTTTATGACTCCAACTCTAACTTTACTTTTAAAATGCAAATTTTAAAGCCACGATAATATATTCATTCTGACGTAGATTCTTGCAGTAAATACATAAGCATTATAAGATCTTAAGAATCTAATTAATTGTATGGGCCGGAAAAAGAAAAAAAGCATGAACCGCACCTCCAGAAATCATATGTTGATCTAATGCCGCTAGGCAAAATTTTATATATAACTGAACATGAGGTTCTTAGTTTAACATTCTGATCAGACTATGTGAAGCCCACTGCTCCGTTGGGGCGGTAGGGACCCACTACGAGGTTTGCTGTGATGTGGTAGTCGTCTTCATACAGTCTGATCAGAATGTTAATCTAAGAACCTCATGTACAGGTATATATATTTTTGCCTAGCGGCATTAGATCATTGTATGGTTTTGGAGGTGCTGTCCACTTTTTTTCAGCATATTGCATGATCTGTCCTTTTTTTTCTTTGGATGTACACTCCTCCCATTTGGCACAGGTGATTTTAATTAGCAGGAGACTGCAAATTAAGGGGTCTAGCCCATTTCTGCTCTCACTAAAGAGCTTGATGGAGGTGAGATTCATTGCTCCTTAAATTTGGTGAGGTGATGTGTTCTGCCATTGTTGCTGTGGTTTTGTGTTGGTGGGGCGGCACGGTCTGGAGTCATGGGGACTCTGTCTAGCAGCATGGGTGCTGTGAGACACCAGGCCGTCTGCCCTACCACTGCATTGCCGCAGTGGCGGTGGTTGGCGCACGGCTCCGCTCGGTGGTGGCAATGGGGACTCCTTTCATTTGGTGTTGTTGCTGTGTGGTGGCCATTGTTGCTGTGGTTTTGTGCTGCTGATAAACTTGTAGACTATGTAACAAGGTCGAGTAACAAATTTCAAAGGAAGCCAATTGTCATCAGAAGTGATAATGGAGGTGAATTTACAGGTCACAAAATAGAAAACTACTTAAGACAAAATAGTATATTACATCAAACGACTGTTCCGTACACACCTGAACAAAATGGAGTAGCAGAAAGGAAAAACAGAACTCTGACAGAAATGATGAGATGTATGCTGACAGATTCCAAACTACCAGAGAAATATTGGGGTGAGGCAGCAATGACAGCTACATATCTACATAACAGACTTTTTTCCAGAAAACTGAAGAAAACTCCATATGAACTGTGGCAAGGTATGAAACCAAGTGTCAATCATTTAAAAGTTTTTGGATGTAAAGTTTTTATATTCATTCCAACAGAAAAACGTTCCAAACTTCAAAACAGATTCATGGAGGGAATATTTGTTGGATATAGTGAAAAATGCAGGGGATACAGAATCCTAGATCCCAAAACAGACAGAGTCATGGTGAGTAACAGTGTGACATTCATTGAGGAGCTAAATGAAGATGTCATGATTTCAATGGAAACAAAAAATGAGAAAACCAGCAGTGACATAGCTGAAGGAATATCTGATGAGAAAGTAATTGAAATTGATGAAGAACAGAATACTGAAAATGAAGAAATACAACTACAAACAGACACAGAACCAAGACGTTCAATGAGAGAAAACAAAGGTAAACCACCAAAAAGTCTCTCATACAAGACAAGCACAAGTAAAATTTATGAACCTACTTCTTGGGAAGACATATCTAAACTCCCTAAAGAAGAAGCTAATAAATGGATAGAAGCAACAGAAACAGAAATGAAATCCATGCATGACTCAAATACATGGACACTGACAGATTTACCAGAAGGAAGAAAAGCCATAGGATGTAAATGGATTTTTAAAGTAAAATACCAAACAGATGGCACACCTGAAAGATATCGAGCAAGACTCTTAGCTAAAGGATATCCTCAAAAATATGGAGAAGACTATGATGAGACATTTGCTCCAGTTGTCAAACATACTACAATAAGAACTTTACTTACAGTTGCAGCAATGGAACTGATACATCTGGATGTAAAGACAGCATTTTTGAATGGAAATTTAATAGAAGACATTTACATGGAACAACCTCCAGGATTCAAAGATGAAAGAAACCCAAACAAAAATTGCAAACTACAGAAAAGCATATATGGTTTAAAGCAAGCAGCTAAAGCATGGAATGACAACATCACGGAAGTGCTTACAAATGAAAAATTTCAAAGAAGCAAAGCGGATCCTTGCTTGTACACAAAATAGGCTGATGAATAGATGGATTTATGTACTCATATATGAAGACGACATTTTGATTTGTTCTGAACAAGAAAGGGATAAAGAAAACATTCTAAAAATCCTGAAGCGACATTTCGAAATCAAATACTTGGGAAATGTGAAGTATAATTTCTTGAAGGATTATCCTACTGAAGAAATGACAGCAGACATCTTCATGAAGGCGTTGAATGCTGATAAACACCAGAGACTAATAAAAAAGTTGGGTTTGACTGAATAAGTCCTTACTGTTGAGAAAGGGTGTTGGCACATGCAACAGATCAGGATTTATTGTTTATGTAAAGGAGGACTTTACACTAGCCTGACAGCAGATAGCGATAGTGTGAAGTTATATGTTTGCTGTATTATGGGGAGGGAAGCTCTATTGTTGATGTTAGTTTTACTATTGCTTTTGACTGTATTATGCCAGCAGCACAGTCTGTGTGATTCTGAATTCTTATCTCATGTTTACCCATAAGAAGTAAATGCTGTTTACTCAAGATAACTTGCTCAGTGAAGTTCTCCTGTGTACTGGTGGATTCTCAAAAGGTACACTCTACCACATTACTACATCAATGCGGCGTGGCATGGAGGCGATCAGTCTGTGGTGATGCTGAGGTGTTATGGATGCCCAGGTTGCTTTGATAGCAGCCTTCAGCTCATCTGCATTGTTGGGTCTGGTGTCTCTCATCTTCCTCTTGACAATACCTCATAGATTTTCTATGGGGTTAAGGTCAGGCGAGTTTCCTCTCCAATCAAGCACAGTGATACTGTTGTTTTTAAACCAGGTATTGGTACTTTTGGCAGTATGGACAGGTGCCAAGTCCTGCTAAGTTTCCATCTCCAAAAGCTTGTCGGCAGAGGGAATCATGAAGTGCTCTAACATTTCCTGATAGATGGCTGCGCTGACTTTGGTCTTGATAAAACACAGTGGACCTACACCAGCAGATGACATGGCTCCCTATACCATCACTGATTGTGGAACCTTCACACTAGACCTCAAGCAGCTTGGATTGTGTGCCTCTCCACTCTTCCTCCAGACTCTGGGACCTCGATTTCCAAATGTAATGCAAAATTTTCTTTCATCTGAAAACAACACCTTGGACCACTGAGCAGCAGTCCAGTTCTTTTTCTCCTTGGCCCAGGTAAGACACTTCTGGCGTTGTCTATTGGTCATGAGTGGCTTGACACAAAGAACACAACACTTGTATCCCATGTCCTGGATACGTCTGTGTGTGGTGGCTCTTGAAGTAATGACCCCAGCAGCAGTCCACTACATGTGAATCTTCCCCAAATTTTTGAATGGCCCTTTCTTAACCATCCTTTCAAGGCTGCAGTTATCCTGGTTGCTTGTGCACCTTTTTCTACCACACTTTTTCCTTCCACTAAACTTTCCATTAATATGCTTGGATACAGCACTCTGTGAACAGTCAGCTTCCATAGCAATGACCTTATTGGACATCTGTCTAGTCATCAGTCTTCCTCATGATTGTGGAGCCTACTGAAACAGATTAAGGGACCTTTATAAATGCTTAGGAAGCCTTTGCAGGTGTTTTTTTTTAATTATTCTGATTTACTGAGATAATGACTTTTGGGTTTTCATTGGCTGTAAGTCATAATCATCAACATAAACAGAAATAAACACGTGGAATAGATCACTCTGTTTGCAATGACTCTTTAAGTTTGAGTTTCACTTTTTGTATTGAAGAAGTAAAATAAATAAAATTTTTGATGACATTCTAATTTTGTGAGAAGCACCTGTATATATGCCCATACAGTTTCAATAGCTGTTGGTCGCAGCGATTCCTTTTGACTCCCTCATACACATGGACACTTGACTGGGGCAAGCACACGTTTACCCCACAACTCTGGAGTGGTGCTACTTATCTAAGTTCCCTGACCCCAGTATAATATTCAGCTGCCGTCTTCAGCTATTCACGGTGCCACGCCGGTCCTGCACTCTCAAATTGTGACTGCAACTTTTGACTAACCGAAAGTCAGAGGTAACCATCACAAGCTTTCAACGGATGTCTATGAGAGACTCGTTCTGGCCTCATTCTAGCTCTCATAGACTTACATTGAGTTGCGACTTCCGGCTCACCCAGCATTCACTGGAGCGATTCGACAACCTGCAGAAGAATCAATCGCTGACAATAAAAGATGAAGATGATAGTTGGTAAGTATTTACTAGGGGCAGGGAACTTAGATTAGCAGCACCACTCCAGTGCTGCAATTAAAAAAAACACTGGAATAGTGCTTTAACCTATGCAATAATCATAAAACTGCCAATTTTGACTTTTTTCTAACATTTGAAGAAAGAAATATACCTATCCAATATCATCAAAGGACCTCAATATAAAGTAGTGCAATATATTTTACCTGACACTTGCTTCCAGAATATTTGTACTTTAAGCTGATTATTGTGGTAAAAGGAAAATGTTTGTAAAACATTTTTACAATTTTCAACTGATGTGCCACGGCCATTACATGGATTCAAAGGGCGATCCAAGCTTCCTGTTTTTAAATCTGTATGAAATTAAAAAATTAAACTGAGTAAGTAGCTCACAATGCATTACTCAAAGTTATTTCTTCGGCATCATTCAGACATCCGTTTTTTTTCTTTTTAGAGTGGTGGGGTGTATTTCGCCCGAGAATAAAACTGTTTTTCATCACTATACTGGATATGAGTTTATTGCGTTTTTGGGCCGGGTGTGTGTTTTTACAAGCAGACTGGCATAAGTTTTTTTTTGCATGTGAAAAAATTAATGTCCAATCTTCTAATCTCCTTTATATAGTAAAAAATAAACTGTGCTCAGATGACAGATGGATAGATAGCATCCATGTGTATTTGTGTCCAAGTTTATTTTTTTGTGGACAATAGTTTTGCAAGAAAGAACATAACATGACCATAGGCTATTATGTAAAACATAAGGAGAGAATGTGTTCATGAAAAACAAACATCTGAATGAGGCCTTAAGCCCCCGTTACACACTGCGATATCGCTAGCAATATTGCTGTAAAGTCACCGATTTTGTGACGTTACAGCGATATTACTAGCGATATCGCTGCATGTGATACTTACCTCCGACCGGCTCCCCCGCTGGTTATCGCTGATCGCGCGAGAAGCTGCTGGATCATTCCTCGTCGGTCACTTCCTGCGGCGCTTCCTGCTGTGACGATGAGCGACGCGTGGAGCCGGGCGGGAGGACGCAGGATCGCCGCGTCTGACAGGTAAAGTAGCGATCCCCGTCCCCTGCGATGTCGCTGGTGAGATCTGCCTGAGTGGCAGCTCACTAGCGACCACCTAGCGATGCACCAGCGATCCTGACGGCGTCATATCGCTGGTCGGGATCGCTGGTGAGTCGCTCGGTGTAACGGTACCCTTATAGTGAACACATAGATAAATGTGAGAGCAGTCATGGTGTCACCTTCCTGTCTTGTGCTTAAGATGAACTGTGTCTTTGGGCTCCTCATTTTTTTGTGTCCCCAGTAGGATACAGCTTGTATTTTTACAAGATACTCAGTGTCAGGTAGCAGACCTTGTAGTGTAAATTCTGTCTTTGCCTAAATAAAAAGATAACACAAGTACGTTTGAAATTACAAGAGAAAAGTTTGATTAGATGTGAGTTGGGGAACTGAAAATAAGCATTACGCACCCCATCTGTCAAAACCCAGCCATCCACCTTCCTGTCCGACTGCAGCTCTCCAGTGATCCTACTTTTCCACCATATTCTGTAATGATGAATTTTCAGGTCATTCTCTGCTGGCACAGCCCATGTAATGTTCACGCTGACAGTGCCATCTTGGTCAACAGTTAGGGTATGTTTTCTCAGACCAGTAGGCGCAGCTAGTGGCAATGGATCTACAAAAAGATCAAGAGTAGAGGTGGAAAATGTAATATGACATTTTACGTAATCCATTATGCATAGCAACATAGTTAGCAAGGCCGAAAAAAGACATTAGTCCATCCAGTTCAGCCTATATTCCGTCAGAATAAATCCCCAGATCTACGTCCTTCTAAATAACCTAATCACTGTAAGATACAATATTGTTACGCTCCAGGAAGACATCCAGGCCTCTCTTGAACCCCTCGACTGAGTTTTCCATCACCACCTCCTCAGGCAAGGAATTCCATATTCTCATTGCCCTAAAAGTAAAGAATCCCCTTCTTTCCTCTAGACGCAGAGAATGCCCCCTTGTGACCGTCACATTCCCTGGTACAAACAGCTCCTCGGAGAGATATTTGTATTGTCCCCTTATATACTTATACATGGTTATTAGATCGCCCCCTCACTCCTCAGTCATCTTTTTTCTAAACCAAATAATCCTAATTTTGCTAATCTCTCTGGGTATTGTATTTCCCCCATCCCCTTTATTAATTTTGTTGCCCTACTATGTACTCGCTCTAGTTCCATTATATCCTTCCTAAGCACCGGTGCCCAAAACTGTACACAGTTCTCCATGTGTGGCCTATCTCTTCATAAAAACTGATTAGATTGGTTTGACAGGAGTGATTCCTCAGAAACACATGCTGATATGGAGTTAAAGGCCGGGGTCACAATTGCGAGAAACTCGCACGAGTCTCGTGTCTCAATACCCTGCACTGCCATCGGCACTCGGACTGGAGCGCTCAGCTGCATAGAAAGACATGCAGCCACACACTTCGGTCCCGAGTGCCGGCGGCAGTGCCGGGTATTGAAACGCAAGACTCGTGCAAGTTTCTCGCAAGTGTGACCAAGGCAAACAGTTATTCTCATTGAGATAATCCAGAATAACATCCCTCAGAAACTCTTCAAATATTTTACCAACAATAGAGGTTAGACTTACTGGCTTATAATTTCCAGGTTCACTTTTAGAGCCCTTTTTGAATATTGGTATCATATTTGCTATGCACCAGTCCTGTGAAACAGACCCCGTCGCTATAGAGTCCCTAAATATAAGAAACAATGGCTTGTCTGTTACATTACTTAGTTCTCTTAGTACTCGTGGGTGTATGCCATCCGAACCCAGAGATTTATCTATTTTACTCTTATTTAGCTGGTTTCGCACCTTTTCTTGGGCTAGATTAATATATTGACCATTAATATAGGGTTTTCTTTGTGTCTCGGCATTTAATTTTCCACTGTGAATACCGTAGAGAAGAAGGTGTTTAATATATTAGCTTTTTCTTTGTCATCTACAACCATTCTATCCTCACAATTTTTTAAGGGTCCTACAATTTCACTTTGTTGAAGAACAGTTTGGGATTAGTTTTACTCTCCTAGCAATATGCTTCTCTGTTTCCTTTATCACAAAGTTGCTCTCTGGATATGACAGTGCAAATACATTTTTTAACATTCCCGCAGCTGCAGAGATCTCTGACTTCTGTACACAGTGTGCCGAATGACTGCTGTGTAGGCAGTCCAGCAGCAACTATGATGCCTACTGCTTTCACTCCAGCGTTCATGTACCTCAGCTTCCAGCTCCACCTCTAATGACCCCAAACTGTAACGTATATTACTGGTAGAAAGAGGATGTAATAGAAAGGGAACATATTTATAAAAAGGACATTAGTGGTACGAAATATGCAAAATTCCAATTTAAAGGTTACCTGTTATATTTAAATTTTTTATTTGATTTTCTCCCTTAGGTCTTTTTCACACTTCCGTTTTATGACGTCAGTGTAAATCCGCCAGAATGTGAAACGTTTCCGTTGTGGCACAAACGGAGGCCACCGGATCCGTTTTTTGGACAGATACGCATTATCAGCTAGTGGTGGAAATTTAAAGGAACACGAGCCGAGAGAAAGAGAGAGATTTTCTGCCAACGGAATTTGGGGTTAAATTTCTGGCAATGAAATTCTTCATGCTCAGTGTCAAAAACCGGATCCATTGCCAGATTCCATCAAAAAATGGTTGGCAACGGATCCGCCACCCATAGGCGACCATTATAACGAATGGCGGATAGCAGCGGATTCGTTGCTATCCGCTATTTTGATGCAAACAAAAAACATTTCATTGTCCGTCCACTCAAGTCAGCGGACAGCAAAATTTTGGCGGATCCGTCAAAAAACGGATCCAACGGATGACCATCCGTCAAAATCCGCCGTATAATGTAAGTCAATGGGAAAAAAAACGGATCCGCCAAAAAAATGGCGGATCGGTGTCACCAGTGTTTTCAATCAGTGTGCCGTCCATGTGCCATCTATGTTTTTCCGGTATGGATAATGGTAATGAAATTACAAAGCTTCTCAAATACTTCCATGTTAAACACGGACGGCACACGGATGGTATGTTTACATGGACCCATAGACTTGTATTGGCCCTTGTCATCTGTGCTGCAGGGAAAACACGGACATGAGTGCAGCACTGTAGGTCAAAAAGGATACACGTGGCATCTGTGAAAAACATGATACACGGTTGTGTGAAGGGGGTCGCATATTCATATAATAGAAAACATTAGCTGAATTGCCGTCTTTTTCTACATCCTACCTCACATACAGCAGAATAAAAGGCAATTAAAAAAACAGTCCTACATGTCCCCCAAACTACTTGTCCCCGCTGGCTCCGTGACCGATGATTCAGGGTCCCAGATGGTTGTTATTCACTTTGCAGCTATAATATAAGGTGAAGCCACAAGACCCCTGCAGCCAGGCGCGGATTGGTAATATAACCAACCGGCATTTTCCCACTGGGCCACTGTCATGTGGGCCGCGGGCGGCAGCTGGCCGCTTGCCAGCTGATGCGGCCACTGGCCTGGCTGTTGCTCCTGCCGCCGGCCCTCTGCGGGCACGGCGGTTATAGTTTCCAACCCTCCCGCACTGCAGGGAGATAAGCCACCACGCCCCCCCCCACGCACTCCATCCTCGCCGTAGCGACCCCTGACTCCGCCCCTCCTGTGACCTCATCACAGGTCCTGTGCGCTCAGCCTTGCCTCTTGGTGTCTGCAAGACTCTGCAGTGCTGTTGTCATGGTGCTGGATGAGGTAAGCATGTGTGGGGTCAGGAGGGGTTTACAGGTTAGATGTAGCAGAGCTGTGTGTGTATGAGGTGTACGGAGAGGAGCTGTGTGTACGAGGTGTACGGAGCGGAGCCGTGTGTGTACGAGGTGTACGGAGCGGAGCCGTGTGTGTACGAGGTGTACGGAGCGGAGCCGTGTGTGTACGAGGTGTACGGAGCGGAGCCGTGTGTGTACGAGGTGTACGGAGCGGAGCCGTGTGTGTACAAAGTGTATGGAGAGGAGCCGTGTGTGTATGAGGTGTACGGAACAGAGCCGCATGTACGAGGTGTACGGAGCGGAGCCGCGCATGTACTTGGTGTACGGAGCGAAGCCGTGTGTGTACGGAGTGGAGCCATATGTGTACGGGATGTATGGAGCGGAGCCAAGTGTGAACGAAGCATACAAAGTGGACTTTTCCCACAGACACAGGAGTACACGGCGGAGCCCCGAGGAGCATTTTAAAACACACACATGATGTTCCACCTGAAGTGATGTGCTGGAAGCTGATCAGAAATGAGATAATTTCTTGAGGAGATTGTGACGGAACCAGGAATGCTTCAGATCCATCACCGTGTCCTCCTCCGACAGCGCAGACAGCAGGATCGCCTTGGAATCGGGGATGCCGGCCATGTGAGCGGATCATGATATATCCTGCATCGGGAGGCTCAGGTGGGCACTACAATGGGAGCCGGGCTGCTATAGTATCTTTATAGAATCTTTATTTCTATCTCTCTTTTTCTTTCTCTGTTCTTTCTTTCTCATTCTCTGTTCTGTCTTTCCCTCATTTTCTTTCTCTCTGTTCTTTCTTTTTCTCTCTAATCTTTCTTTTTTCTTTCTCTCTCTGTTCTTTATTTCCCCTTTCTTTTTCTTTCCTCTTTCTTTCTCTCTATTCTTTCTTTTCTTTACTTCTTTCTCTCTCTGTTCTTTCTTTCCCCTCTTTCTTTCTCTCTCTTTTTTTTTTTCTCTCTCTGTTTTCTCTCTTCCTTAGTGCCAGTCAGTGTGCCCATAATTCCAGCCACTGTGCCCTCAGTGCCAGTCAGTGTGATCAGCAGTGCTAATTGGGTGCGATTAGGCGTGGACATGGGTGTGACTAGTTGCAAAATGGGTGTGGCCACCACAGTCTTTGTCCCTCTTTCCCTTCTTCAAAAGTTGGGAGGTATGATAGTGGCAGCTATGACCAGGGGGTCTGGTTGCCCAATGGATAGCAGTTCTGCCAGGAATTCTGTCACCGTGCGTACAAAAGGGGACAGAGCTTTGGGAGGAGTACTGTACCTAAAAGCAATAAATAGGACTGAGCTGAAATACTGGGCACAGCTCTGACTACATGTTACATAGTTGTGTTCTCCTCTCACTTCTTGTAACCTAC
Organism: Dendrobates tinctorius; assembly: GCF_039654945.1. NCBI lineage: Eukaryota > Metazoa > Chordata > Amphibia > Anura > Dendrobatidae > Dendrobates > Dendrobates tinctorius. Next base: position 14,891,409 of record NW_027361728.1, read on the forward strand.
AACTGTACAAAAATATTATATAGTCACCATGTGACTAGTGGGCCTGTGTAACTTCAAATGCCAGGGCTGAATTTTAGTCCCAGTCCGGCCCTGCCTGCAGCCCAGTGCTAATACTGACGGAGATCCCCGGTGCCACAAGACCATTGCAGCCCAGTGATGAGACTGGCGGAGACCCCGGGAGCCACAAGACCCCTGCAGCCCAATGTTGAGACTGGCGGAGATCCCCGGAGCATCAGTGCTGGAGCCACGGGGGATTTATCATGTCATGCTAATTATTTTTACATTCTCAGAAAACCCCTGTAGTGTCTGTTCACACGCACCATTTTTGCTGCGGATTGATCTACATTGTTGACAGGAAATATTCAGCATTTTGAAGACTTTTCACTTGCATTTTTGTGTCCCATTCATTTGAATAGGGAAAAAAATGCTGTAGAAATGATGAAAGACGACAGCAACAGATTTATGAAAAAAAAAAAATCTCCTGGCCGGTGTCCATGTCTGTCCGTTGTCGGTGTCTGGCCACTGTCCATGTCTGGCTGCTGCAATGGGACATTGTGGAATAGTATAGTAGACTGCAATATTCCACACAATAGTATATTAAGCCTTGTTCACACTGTGCTTCTGCAGTGCGTCCGGGGGCTCTGCCTGAATCCCCCTAAAATAGGATTCACGTAAATCCTAAACAGGGCCACAGACTGCACTGACACAAGCAGAAGTCAAATTAATTTTTTTTTTTCTGAAAATGACTGATTTATTTTCTTAGGCCAGGGGCACACGATCATGAATTGGCAGCGCTTTGGATGCAGCACATGTTCGCTGCCGTATATTGAACACAGGTGACTCCACATGTGATCACTGAACCGTGTGGATTCACTGCATCCAATACATTGTATGGGTGAGATTTATCGCGTCTCCGAAATATAAATAGACATGTTGCGATCTGGAAAGACGCAAGTGAGCCGCAGACGTCTGTGGATGCATAGTGGGCATAGGATTTCTTGAGATCCCATCCACTATGCAGTAACATCTGGACGCTGCAAAGTACACAGCTTCCAACCCGCAGCGATTACTGCCCATGAGCACATACCCTCGGAGTCTGTTTCTGTTTTTTTCGTCTAAAAGTGTCCACTTTTCTGTGGCTGTTGGGACAAACTGTCACGTTCAGAAAAAAAACATCACATGTGAAATTCATGTGAGCTCCATTCCTGTCACTGCAGTCTATGGCTCTATAGGGAATTCAGGCAGAACCCACCAGGTACAGTCAGGTCTGTATTTGCCACTAGGCACCCGGGGGCACGTGCCTAGGGCGGGACGATGCGAGAGGGCGACACCTGGGCAAAATGAGCGGGGGAGGGATGAGTATGAGCCGGGGGGAGATGAGTATGAGGGGGGAGATGAGTATGGCGGGGGGAGGGGGGAGATGAGTATGAGTGGGGGGAGGGGGAGATGAGTATGAGTGGGGGGAGGGGGGAGATGAGTATGAGCCCAGCGAGGAGGGAGGGGGGAGATGGGTGCACTGGGGAGATGGCTGCACTGGGGAAGCGGGTGCACTAGGGAGATGGGTGCACTGAGGAGATGAGTGCACTAGGGAGATGGCTGCACTAGGGAGATGGCTGCACTAAGGAGATGGCTGCACTGGGGAGATGGGTGCACTGAGGAGGTGGCTGCACTGGGGAGATGGCTGCACTGGGGAGATGGCTGCACTGAGGAGATGGGTGCACTGAAGAGATGGCTGCACTGGGGAGATGGCTGCACTGTGGAGATGGCTGCACTGGGGAGATGGCTGCACTGGGGAGATGGCTGCACTGAGGAGATGGGTGCACTGGGGAGATAGGTGCACTGAGGAGATGGCTGCACTAGGGAGATGGCTGCACTAGGGAGATGGCTGCACTGAGGAGATGGCTGCACTGGGGAGATGGGTGCACTGGGGAGATGGCTGCACTGAGGAGATGGGTGCACTGGGAGATGGGTGCACTAGGGAGATGGCTGCACTGGGGAGATGGCTGCACTGAGGTGATGGGTGCACTGGGGAGATGGGTGCACTGAGGAGATGGGTGCACTGGGAGATGGGTGCACTGAGGAGATGGGTGCACTGAGGAGATGGGTGCGCTAGGGAGATGGCTGCACTAGGGAGATGGCTGCACTGAGGAGATGGGTGCACTGGGGAGATGGGTGCACTGAGGAGATGGGTGCACTAGGGAGATGGCTGCACTAGGGAGATGGGTGCACTGAGGAGATGGGTGCACTAGGGAGATGGGTGCACTAGGGAGATGGGTGCACTAGGGAGATGGGTGCACTGAGGAGATGGCTGCACTGAGGAGATGGCTGCACTAGGGAGATGGCTGCACTAGTGAGATGGCTGCACTGGTGAGATGTGTGCACTGGGGAGATGGGTGCACTGAGGAGATGGGTGCACTAGGGAGATGGTTGCACTAGGGAGATGGCTGCACTAGGGAGATGACTGCACTGAGGAGATGGGTGCACTGGGGAGATGGGTGCATTGAGGAGATGAGTGTACTGGGGAGATGGCTGCACTAGGGAGATGGCTGCACTAGAGAGATGGGTGCACTAGTGAGATGGGTGCACTAGAGAGATGGGTGCACTGAGGAGATGGGTGCACTGGGGAGATGGGTGCACTGAGGAGATGGGTGCACTGAGGAGATGGCTGCACTGGGGAAACGGGTGCACTAGGGAGATGGGTGCACTGAGGAGATGAGTGCACTAGGGAGATGGCTGCACTAAAGAGATGGCTGCACTGAGGAGATGGGTGCACTGGGGAGATGGGTGCACTGAGGAGGTGGCTGCACAGGGGAAATGGCTGCACTGGGGAGATGACTGCACTGGGGAGATGGCTGCACTGAGGAGATGGGTGCACTGGGGAGATGGCTGCACTGGGGAGATGGCTGCACTGGGGAGATGGCTGCACTGGGGAGATGGCTGCACTGGGGGAGATGGGTGCACTGAGGAGATGGCTGCACTAGGGAGATGGCTGCACTGAGGAGATGGGTGCACTGGGGAGATGGGTGCACTGGGGAGATGGCTGCACTGAGGAGATAGGTGCACTGAGGAGATAGGTGCACTGGGAGATGGGTGCACTGAGGAGATGGCTGCACTGGGGAGATGGCTGCACTGGGGAGATGGCTGCACTAGGGAGATGGCTGCACTGAGGAGATGGGTGCACTGGGGAGATGGGTGCACTGAGGAGATGGGTGCACTAGGGAGATGGCTGCACTAGGGAGATGGGTGCACTGAGGAGATGGGTGCACTAGGGAGATGGGTGCACTAGGGAGATGGGTGCACTGAGGAGATGGCTGCACTGAGGAGATGGCTGCACTATGGAGATGGCTGCACTGGTGAGAAGGGTGCACTGGGGAGATGGGTGCATTGAGGAGATGAGTGTACTGGGAAGATGGCTGCACTAGGGAGATGGGTGCACTAGGGAGATGGGTGCACTAGTGAGATGGGTGCACTAGGGAGATGGGTGCACTGAGGAGATGGGTGCACTGGGGAGATGGATGCACTGAGGAGATGGGTGCACTGAGGAGATGGGTGCACTAGGGAGATGGCTGCACTAGGGAGATGGCTGCACTGAGGAGATGGGTGCACTGGGGAGATGGGTGCACTGAGGAGATGGGTGCACTGGGGAGATGGGTGCACTGGGGAGATGGCTGCACTAGGGAGATGGCTGCACTGAGGAGATTGGTGCACTGGTGAGATGGGTGCACTGGGGAGATGGGTGCACTGGGGAGATGGGTGCACTGGGGAGATGGCTGCACTAGGGAGATGGATGCACTGAGGAGATGGCTGCACTAGGGAGATGGGTGCACTAGGAAGATGGCTGCACTGAGGAGATGGCTGCACCGAGGAGATGGCTGCACTGAGGAGATGGCTGCACTGAGGAGATGACTGCACTAGGGAGATGACTGCACTAGGGAGATGGGTGCACTGAGCAGATGGCTGCACTAGGGAGATGGGTGCACTGAGGAGATGGCTGCACTAGGGAGATGGCTGCACTGGGGAAACGGGTGCACTGGAGAAACGGGTGCACTGAGGAGATGGCTGCACTAGGGAGATGGGTGCACTGAGGAGATGGCTGCACTAGGGAGTTGGGTACACTGAGGTGATGGGTGCACTGAGGTGATGGGTGCACTGGGGAGATGGCTGCACTGGGGAGATGGCTGCACTGAGGAGATGGGTGCACTGGGAGATGGGTTCACTGAGGAAATGGGTGCACTAGGAAGATGGCTGCACTGGGGCGATGGCTGCACTGAGGAGATGGGTGCACTGTGGAGATGGGTGCACTGAGGAGATGGGTGCACTGGGGAGATGGGTGCACTGAGGAGATGGGTGCACTGAGGAGATGGGTGCACTGAGGAGATGGGTGCACTAGGGAGATGGCTTCACTAGGAAGATGGGTGCACTGGGGAGATGGGTGCACGGAGGAGATGGGTGCACTGAGGAGATGGGTGCACTAGGGAGATGGCTGCACTAGGGAGATGGGTGCACTAGGGAGATGGGTGCACTAGGGAGATGGGTGCACTAGGGAGATGGGTGCACTGAGGAGATGGCTGCACTGGTGAGATGGGTGCACTGGGGAGATGGGTGCACTGAGGAGATGGGTGCACTAGGGAGATGGGTGCACTAGGGAGATGGCTGCACTAGGGAGATGACTGCACTGAGGAGATGACTGCACTGGGGAAATGGGTGCATTGAGGAGTTGAGTGTACTGGGGAGATGGCTGCACTAGGGAGATGGCTGCACTGGGAGATGGGTGCACTAGTGAGATGGGTGCACTAGGGAGATGGGTGCACTGAGGAGATGGCTGCACTAGGGAGATGGCTGCACTAGGGAGATGGCTGCACTAGGGAGATGGCTGCACTGAGGAGATTGGTGCACTGGGGAGATGGGTGCACTGGGGAGATGGGTGCACTGAGGAGATGGGTGCACTGGGGAGATGACTGCACTAGGAAGATGGGTGCACTGAGGAGATGGCTGCACTAGGAAGATGGGTGCACTGAGGAGATGGCTGCACTAGGGAGATGGGTGCACTAGGAAGATGGGTGCACTGAGGAGATGGCTGCACTGAGGAGATGGCTGCACTGAGGAGATGGGTGCACTGAGGAGATGGCTCCACTAGGGAGATGGCTGCACTAGGGAGATGGCTGCACTAGGGAGATGGCTGCACTGAGGAGATTGGTGCACTGGGGAGATGGGTGCACTGGGGAGATGGGTGCACTGAGGAGATGGGTGCACTGGGGAGATGACTGCACTAGGAAGATGGGTGCACTGAGGAGATGGCTGCACTAGGGAGTTGGGTGAACTAGGAAGATGGGTGCACTGAGGAGATGGCTGCACTGAGGAGATGGCTGCACTAGAGAGATGGCTGCACTAGAGAGATGGCTGCACTAGGGAGATGGGTGCACTGAGTAGATGGCTGCACTAGGGAGATGGCTGCACTGGGGAGACGGGTGCACTGGGGAAACGGGTGCACTGAGAAGATGGCTGCACTAGGCAGATGGGTGCACTGAGGAGATGGCTGCACTAGGGAGTTGGGTGCACTGAGGTGATGGGTGCACTGAGGTGATGACTGCACTAGGGAGATGGGTGCACTGAGGAGTTGGCTGCACTAGAAAGATAGGTGCACTGAGGAGATGGCTGCACTGGGGAAACGGGTGCACTGGGGAGATGGATGCACTAGGGCGAAAGGCTACTTTCACATCAGCGATTTTTGCCAATGTGTCTGTTTTAGTCATACTCACCAATGGGGAGGCAGCACTTAAAGTGCCTAGGGCAGCATAAACTCTAAATACGGCCCTCGGTACAGTAAAGAAAGACAGTGTGAACAGGCCCTAATGTAAGACACAGGCATAACACTTTAACTGCTGATACCTATTATGGCGACACTAGAGTTACAGAACTATATATGTAGCACATATACACAGATATACACTATACATGTACACATTATATATACTTTAGAAATATACAAACACACACTACATATTGTATATACAGTATACAGACACATACAGTATGTACAAGGACAAATATAAGGTATATACGCACAGAAACAGTTTATATACAGTAGATACAGTATACTCGCATAAATGTATACTTTATACATAAATTTCACAATAAACTGCACACATGCAGTATACATATATAATATACACAGACACACACACTATATACTGTATGTACATGCATATATATATATATACAGGGGTTGGACAAAATAATGGATACACCTAACGTTTTGGCATCATAATCTTTGAAAATGTTATAAACATGCATACCGTGACATATGGTAATGTTTTGTAGTTGATTACACAGGTACACATTATTTGTGTTATGTGATATGTGTATGTAAATTAGCTGTTTGTTTTGCAGAATTGTAAGAACATTGATGAAAACCTGATACCAATGGCAGACCTCTCGGATTTTCAGAGAGGCCAAATTGTTGGTGCTCGTATGGCAGGCGCTAGTGTAACAGAAAGTGCCCGAACGCTTGGTGTGCCAAGAGGTACTGTCTCCAAAGTATTGACTGCGTTTGAAAGAGAAGGAAAAACGTCCGCAGCAAAGCACAGGTCCGTCCGAAAGTCGAAGTTGACTGACAGAGAGACCGTCAGACTCTAAAGCGAATTGTGAGAGGATCGCAAGACCATGGCTCCGAAAATCACTGCTGAGTGCATCCTATGGTTCAAGCACTGTTCCCGGAGGGGAACGCCATCTTTCAGGATGATAATGCACCAATTCATACAGCTAGAATCGTTAAAGCATGGCACAAGGAACCTTGTAATGAAGTTGAGCATCTCATCTGGCCCCCCACAATCCCCAGACCTCAACATTATTGAGCATTTATGGTCGATTTTAGAGATTCACGTTAGACGTCGATTTCCGCCGCCATCGTTGCTCAAAGAACTGGAGGGTGTTTTAACTGAAGAATGGGCTAAAATTCCTTTGGAAACAATTCACACCTTGTATGAATCCATACCTCGGATAACTGAGGCTGTAATCGCCGCAAAAGGTGGACCTACACCATATTAAACTAACTTTTGTTGATGTTTCCATTATTTTGTCCAACCCCTGTATATACATACAGTATATATGCAAAAGCAAGACTAAAATGGCTGCACTAGAGGATTTGTTCATTCACCATTACTCAGATGAACGGTCCTTTTACACTGAATAAACAGCATTCATTTCCAATATGGTTTGCTCAGCACAGAAAATACAAGTCTGTTCTTGTATATAAAGAAAAATAATGTGGCACTCACCAGATGGATTAAATATTTCAAAGTTCTTTTTTATTTCATCCAAGTAAACAAGAGACTTTGTATGGGATTTTCGGGTTAGGGAGGCATGCAGGATGACGACTGCCGTTTCGTGCGGCAAGTGCTTCAATGCGTATATATCTGTGGTGCATTTGTGTATAATTATATATATATATATATATATATATATACACACACACTGCTCAAAAAAATAAAGGGAACACTTAAACAACAGAATATAACTCCAAGTAAATAAAACTTCTGTGAAATCAAACTGTCTATTTAGGAAGCAACACTGATTGACAATCAATTTCACGTGCTATTGTGCAAATGGAATAAACAGATGAAAATTATTGGCAATTATAAAGACACCCTTAATAAACAGGGTGGGAGGTTCTGCAGGTGGGGACCACAGACCACATTTCAGTACCAATGCTTTCTGGCTAATGTTTTGGTAATTTTTGAATGTTGGTTGTGCTTTTACACTCGTAGTAGCATGATATGGACTCTATAACCCACACAAGTGGCTCAGGTAGTGCAGCTCATCCAGGATGGCACATCAATGCGAGTTGTGGCAAGAAGGTTTGCTGTGTCTGTCAGCGTAGTGTGCAGTGGCTGGAGGCGCTACCAGGAGACTGGCCAGTACACCTGGAGACATGGAGGGGGCCATAGGAGGGCAACAACCCAGCAGCAGGACCGCAACCTCAGCCTTTGTGCAAGGAGGAACAGGAGGAGCACTGCCAGAGCCCTGCAAAATGACCTCCAGCAGGCCACAAATGTGCATGTGTCTGCACAAACGGTTAGAAACCGACTCCATGAGGATAGTCTGAGTGCCCGACGTCCATAGATGGGGTTGTGCTCATGGTCCTCTCACCCCTCTTTCCTGGTATGCATGGTCCTCTCACCCCCCTATCCTGGTATGCATGTTCCTCTCACCCCTCTATCTTAGTATGCATGGTCCTTTCACCCCGCTATCCTGGTATGCATGGTCCTCTCACCCCTTTATCCTGGTATGCATGGTCCTCTCACCCCTCTATCCTGGTATGCATGGTCCTCTCACCAGGGCCAATTTTAGGCAAAGTGGGGCCCTAGGCAAAGTTTAAAATGGGGCCTCAAATGCTAACATATTGCACATCACACAGAAGCATTTCGGTTCTATTTACATGCGTTGAGTTCAGGATGCTAAATGAGTGTGATCAATAATATTGAAGTCATTCAACACTTGTTTCCCGGCCTCTTTCCACCCTCTGAGAAAGAATGATGGGGACCGAACGATCACTAATGGATCACTAACAGATCACCATACAGTATCATGTTATCAGCAGCACATCTACAGTTTACACCCCATAGTGTGCTCCATATAATGTGCTCCATAGTCCTCCATATAGTATAATACACTACCCATAGTCCTCCATATAGTATAACACACTCCTCATAGTCCTCAATATATTAAAATACACTGCTCAGTCCTCCATATAGTATAATACACTCCTCATAGTGCTCCATATAGTATAATGCACCGCCATATTCATCCATGTAGTACAATTCACTTCCCATAGTATAATGCACCCCATAGTTCTTCATATAATGTATTCCCCATAGTCCTCAATACAGTATAATGCAGCCCACATATAGTATAATGCAATAGGTCACCGAGGAGGATGGCAGGAATAGGCTAGGCCACAAGGAAACCAGAAAGGTTGGTAACTCAGCGGATTGCAGACCCCTGATCCTAACAACACAACTAGAAGTAGCCGTGGGGCGTACCTACGATGCCCTAGATGCCTCGGCACAGCCGGAGAACTAACTAAGGTTAAAGCAAGAAAGGTGAAATCTAAACTGCCCCGGAGTAGAACCCCCAAAGAAATAGATAACCCCCAAACATATATTGTCGGTGAGACAAGATGAGGCACAAACATAGACTGAAAATATGCTGAGCAAATGATGGGGCCCAAACTGTCTAGACAGAACAGGAAAGGAAAGACACTGTCTGCAATCACGCAAAAACCCTAAAAAATCTAACAAGTCTGATGTACAAAAAACACTGAGGACTCACGACCTCTCCCCCACTATATCAGCATTTTAGTGTGAACTGGCAGCAAAGCAAAAGAGACTAATATAACAGGGGACTGAACAAACTGACACAAGCTGTAGCATGTGGAGCGGGGTCTAGCACTGCCCCAGCAGGGAGCACACTGAACCCTCACAGCAAAGCAGAAAGAGACAAAACCAGATCAGATGCAAAGGATTAGCAAATGAACAACTTAACTGAAAAATGCAGGATCAGGCAGGAGACAGCAGACCTCAAAATGCACAGGAAGAAACAATCATCAGCAGCAACTGAGAGAACCCTGCTCACTTATATCCTTCCAGTCAGTAACCCCTGATTTCCAATCATCATCGTCAGGTGGCAGACTTCTGTCATCCCGGCCAGCTCCACTACCCGCAGTAACCACCAGAGGGAGCCCTGACTCAGAAGTCAGATCAAGAGAATTAACAAAAGTCCCCCACAGAATATAATGCAGCCCTCTTATAGTATAAGGCTAGTTTCACATTAGTGTTTGGAGGTGCAGAGCATGCTTGGCGTGAAGCTCCGCCTCCTGCCACACCTCCTCCAGTCAGCTCCGCCTTTGGGCGCATGATGCTGCATGTGACCTGTGTACCCTATCTTTAGCATTGGGTACGCAGGCTATGCGCAGGTATACTTTTGCCGGCACATGCGTCCTTTTTAGAGTTGAGCGACTTTTGGTTTTTTAGGGTCGCGTTTTGTTTCGTGAAACCCGACTTTTCCAAAAGTCGGGTCGAGCAAGATCGTCCGATTATAGGGAAAAGTCGGGGTCGTCCCGAAACACGAAACCCAATGTAAGTCAATGGGGAATAAAAGTCGGCAGTGAGAGGAGGACAGGAAACACACCTACAGTGCCCATTTGAATGCCAAAAGCATCAATTCTTCTTTCTTAAGCTTGTCAACCTTAATTAACTTCATATTACAAGTTACGCACTGAAAAATGGGGGTTATTTGGCTACAAACTGTGGGGGGGGAGGGCTGGCTCCAGGTTTTCATGTGCCCTGGGCGAAAGAGCGCCCCTTTAACACATACCACAACTCATCATGCTCCGATACGGCAGAGAAATAGCGGTATAGTACAATGAAAAATACCTCACTTTTTACATCTCATGATGAGGCCCATCTATTTCTCCATACAGAATCATTGGTCCCATATAATGTTTGAAACAGTATATGATGAGCTCCACATAATGCTACAGTATATGTTGGTCCCCATGGATGAAGCTCCACTGTCTTATGGGCCCAAATAATGCTCCAAACATAATGGGCCCCATTTCTAATGCTCTAGTGTATAATGGGCCCTGTAAATGCTGCTCCAGTGTTTGATGTCCACCTTTGGAATGTTCCAGTGTATGGTGGGCCCCATCTATCATTCTCCAGAGTATAGTGCTCCCCAAAAATTGCTGTCCCAACATTGAAAACAATCAAATAAGTCTCCTCGCTAGGGAATCCCTGTACTTGTCTGGACAGGTGCTGTAGCTTGCTTAACAGCTCGCCAGCCGTTCTCACGCCCAGTATGGATTGCACGTGATTGCACAAAGGTTAGAAAGGGTACCGTATCCCTGGATAACATGTATGGATAGCGTACACATTCAAAATATATGTCTCAGGAGGCAGGCTCAGACGGTGTCAGGCCCAGTATGGATTGCACGTGATTGCACAAAGGTTAGAAAGGGTACCGTATCCCTGGATAACATGTATGGATAGCGTACACATTCAAAATATATGTCTCAGGAGGCAGGCTCAGACGGTGTCAGGCACAGTATGGATTGCACGTGATTGCACAAAGGTTAGAAAGGGTACCGTATCCCCGGATAACATGTATGGATAGCGTACACATTCAAAATATATGTCTATACAGCATGAGGCAGGCTCAGACGGTGTTAGGCCCAGTATGGATTGCACGTCATTGCACAAAGGTTAGAAAGGGTACCGTATCCCCGGATAACATGTATGGATGGCGTACACATTCAAAATATATGTCTATACAGCATGAGGCAGGCTCAGACGGTGTTAGGCCCAGTATGGATTGCACGTCATTGCACAAAGGTTAGAAAGGGTACCGTATCCCTGGATAACATGTATGGATAGCGTACACATTCAAAATATATGTCTCAGGAGGCAGGCTCAGACGGTGTCAGGCACAGTATGGATTGCACATGATTGCACAAAGGTTAGAAAGGGTACCGTATCCCCGGATAACATGTATGGATAGCGTACACATTCAAAATATATGTCTATACAGCATGAGGCAGGCTCAGACGGTGTTAGGCCCAGTATGGATTGCACGTCATTGCACAAAGGTTAGAAAGGGTACCGTATCCCCGGATAACATGTATGGATAGCGTACACATTCAAAATATATGTCTATACAGCATGAGGCAGGCTCAGACGTTGTTAGGCCCAGTATGGATTGCACGTCATTGCACAAAGGTTAGAAAGGGTACCGTATCCCTGGATAACATGTATGGATAGCGTACACATTCAAAATATATGTCTCAGGAGGCAGGCTCAGACGGTGTCAGGCCCAGTATGGATTGCACGTGATTGCACAAAGGTTAGAAAGGGTACCGTATCCCTGGATAACATGTATGGATAGCGTACACATTCAAAATATATGTCTCAGGAGGCAGGCTCAGACGGTGTCAGGCACAGTATGGATTGCACGTGATTGCACAAAGGTTAGAAAGGGTACCGTATCCCTGGATAACATGTATGGATAGCGTACACATTCAAAATATATGTCTCAGGAGGCAGGCTCAGACGGTGTCAGGCCCAGTATGGATTGCACGTGATTGCACAAAGGTTAGAAAGGGTACCGTATCCCCGGATAACATGTATGGATAGCGTACACATTCAAAATATATGTCTCAGGAGGCAGGCTCAGACGGTGTCAGGCACAGTATGGATTTGACGGCCCAGATTACACAGAGGAGGAGCAGGGAGAGGTAAAGATTGCAAATGCTGGGGCCCTGCCCAAGCAAGGGGGGCCCACTCGTGGGCGTCGGTACTGGCACTGGGCCCCTCATAGTACAGCGGTGTGTCTGACGGCGGGTGTGCACCACCGCCGTCAGAGACACTTGATTGCACTATGAGGGACCCTGTGCCAGTGCCCGCGCCCAAGAGTCGGCCTACCCACCTGTCCAGGGCAACGGCACTCGCACGGTGTCGTGCGGTAGGTGGTGACCCCGGCCATGGGGGGGGGGGGAGGCAGCACAGTTAGGGAGTTTTAGAAAGTGGCATATGTTGATGTTGGACATTCAGCTGATGCAAAAGGCGAAATAGGTGAAGTACCAGGAAGAGGTGGACCAAAGCAAGCCATTTTTCTGTCACCCTATGTGTCATCAGGGGAAGGTGGGACAAAATCCTTGGAAACCCATGCGTGGTTCATTTTAATGAAGGTTAGATCATCCACATTTTGGGTTGACAGACGGGTCCTTTTTTCTGTCAGGATTGATCCAGCTGCACAGAAGACTCTTTCCGATAGCACACTTGCAGCTGGGCAAGCGAGCTCCTGTAAGGCATATTGGGCCAATTCAGGCCAGGTGTCCAGTTTAGCGGCCCAATAGTCAAAGGGGAATGACCTGTGTGGGAGAACATCGATATGGGAGGAAAAGTAGTTTGTAACCATAGTTGACAACTGCTGTCTCCTGTCACTTTCCATCGATGCAGTATTACCAGTTGTGTGAGCGGTATTTGAAAAATCAGTCCACAACATTGTCATGAAACCCCTGTCTCCAATGCCACTTCTGCTGTGTGCACCACGAACACCTCTGCCAAGCTGCCCCCGGCCCGTACGGCTCGTGTGAGAACCATCACCGCTGCTGTGTGCTGGGAATGCCTCAAGCAACCGATTTACCAGAGTTGCTTGTTTATTAGCCAATATTAGGTCAAGGTTCTCCTGTGGCATGATGTTTTGTAATTTGCCTTTATAGTGTGGATCCAGGATGCTGGCCAACCAGTAGTCGTCATCGTTCATCATTTTGGCAATGCGGGGGTCCCTTTTTAGGATCCGCAAGGCATAATCTGACATGTGGGCCAATGTTCCCGGTGTCAATGATGCACTGCGAGTGCTGGGTGGAGGAGCACTTTCTGGCAAATCCACATCCCTCCAGTCACGCACAAACCCTGTACCAGACCTTGCCACGCCAACATTTTCACTTGCCCCACGAGATGCATCCTCCTCCCCTAAGTAATCATCCCCATCATCCTCCTCCTCCTCTTCTTCCTCCACTTCGTCCAGGAGAGGTCCCTGAGCAGACAATGGCTGAATGTCATCAAGGATTCCCTCCTCCTCATCAACATTGGCTGCAGACGCCTGCTCCTTAAGGTGCGTCAAAGTTTGCATGAGCAGACGCATAAGTGGGATGCTCATGCTTAGGATGGCGTCGTCTGCGCTTACCAGCCGTGTGCATTCCTCAAAACACTGAAGGACTTTACAAAGGTCTTTCAGCTTCGACCACTGCACGCCTGTCAACTCCATGTCTGCTCTCAAAGTGCCTGGCCGTGTATCCTCCTACAAATGCATTATGGCCTGCCTCTGCTCGCACAGCCGCTCCACCATGTGCAGGGTGGAGTTCCACCTTGTTGCAATGTCGATAATGAGACGGTGGTTGGGAAGGTGGAGCAATCGCTGCAGCTTCTGCATACGAACGGAGTGTACAGGCGACCGGCGGATGTGCGCGCACAGTCTTCGCACCTTCTGGAGCAGGGCTGTTAACTCCGGATAATTTTTGAGGAAGCACTGCACCACCAGTTTCAATGTGTGAGCCAAGCAAGGTATGTGGCTGAGTTTTGAAAGGGCTATGGCTGCCACAAAATTACGGCCGTTATCACTAACTACCTTGCCTGCCTCAAGATGTACACTGCCCAGCCATGACTCAGTTTGTCGCTTCAAGTACTCGGCCAGCACCTCGGCGGTGTGTCTGTCGCCCAAACACCTCATCTGCAACACAGCCTGCTGACGCTTTCCACTAGCTGCTCGATAGGGGGACACCTCGTGTGCAACAGTGGCAGCTACAGATGGAGTGCTCGTACGACTGCGCTCTGTGGATGAGCTTTCGCTTCTGGAGGAGGAGGAGGAGGAGGAGGGTCGAACGCCTACAGCCAACTATTTCCTATACCGTGGGCTAGGCAGCACTGTCCCACCACCGCTGTCCCCTGTGGACCCTGCATCCACCACATTAACCCAGTGCGCAGTGATGGACACGTAACGGCCCTGGCCATGCCGACTGGACCATGCATCAGTTGTGAGGTGCACCTTTCCGCTCACTGACTGCTTGAGTGCATGGACAATGCGGTCTTTCACATGATGGTGGAGGGCTGGGATGGCTTTGCGAGAGAAGAAGTGGCGACTGGGTAGGTCATAGCGTGGTACTGCATAGGCCATGAGTTCGCGGAAAGCTGTGCTTTCCACCAACCGAAAGGGCATCATCTCAAACGAGATTAGTTTGGCAATGTGGGCGTTCAAACCCAGTGTACGCGGATGAGAGACTGAGTACTTTCTTGACCTACTCATAGTGTCTGGGAGGGTGAGCTGGACTTGAGAGCTGCATATGGTGGAAGTAGCGGTGGACAGGGCGGACTGAGAGAGGGTTGATGATGGTGATGGAGTTGGTGTTCTTTCTGATGGCCTAGAATCAGTCTTTCGTTGATATAACAGTGGGATTCCCTGACTGCTGTGGCCTTGCAACGACACCTCAACATTTGCTGCTGTGGGCTTACAGTGGGGGAAACAATGTAGCGTTGCTGACTACCTTCGTTGTGATCAGTTGCACATGTGGCACTTGAGGTTTGGTGTTGTGTCCACGCTTGCAAGTGCATGCTGGTTAAATGTCTAAGCATGCAACTGGTATTCAAATTTTTCAGATTTTTCCCTCGGCTAAAGGTCTTTGCGCACTTCTTACAGATAACCTTGGCCTGATCATGAGGATTTTGTTCAAAAAAGTGCCACACTGCACTCTTCCTACTTTGGCAGACATTTTGCGGCCTAGCACGCTGTGATCTTTTGACCCTCTGGACAAGCTGTCCAGCAACTCTTTTGATGTTTGGAACCTGTCTTTGGAGTGCTCCGGGCCTGCCAGATAACAGCTGTTGCGATGTCGATGTCTGCTGTGGATGCTCCTCATCTGAGCTATTGGAAGCAGCACCCTCTTCCCCCAATGGATGCCAATCTGGGTCAACAACTGGGTCATCCATCACCTCCTCTTCTATGTCATGTGCACCTTCCTCTGTGTCACCGTGTATGGTGGTATAGTGTGCGGGAAGGGGCACCTGAGTCTCATCAGGGTCAAAATCTGGCTCTGTACACTGCGAGGACAATGTAGTGCTCTGAGTGAATGTACCAGCAGAATCATCCATCAGCGGCTGTGCATCAGTGCACTCCATGTCAGATTCATCTTGGCCTGGGTAATTCACCATTTGACTTGATAATCCAGGCATGGTATGTGAAAACAGCTCCATGGAGTAATCAGTAGGATGGCCTGCGTCATCCTTCAATCTTGGTTGGGGTGAAGGACACAAGGAAAGGTGTGGTTCATGAACATGAGCCTCCAATGACGACTCAGTGCTTTTACTTTTTACAACTGAAGAAGAGGAGGCGATAGAGCTGGAGGCTGAGTCAGCAATGTAAGACAAAACTTTTTCCTGATGCTCTGCCTTTAAAAGCGGTTTGCCAACTCCTAGAAAACTAAGCGTTCGAGGCCTTATGTAGCCAGACGATGATGCAGGGTCAGCACCTCCTGCATTCGGTCCTATTTTGCTCTTGCCACTACCATCAGATCCACCACCAACACCATCATTACCAGCTGCCAACCCCCGCCCAATTCCACGGCCTCTTCCACCAGCCTTCCTCATTTTTGGTAGAAATGTAGACAAAATCCAACAAACTATATAGTAATGTAAAACAAGGTAAAAGGTGTCTATAGGACAGGGGAGATTTAGAATTTCTGCACACACTTGTGGACAGTGGACACTTTTGGATTGTGTGAGGCCCACTGATATCTGAGCGCTATGTGACACGCTCGATGGCACAGCTGCCTGTGACCAAAGTGACGAGAGGATAATGGAGATTTTGAATCTCTGCGTACACTTTTGGACACTGGACACTTGTAGATTGTGTGAGGCCTACTGATATCTGAGCGCTATGTGACACGCTCGATGGCACAGCTGCCTGTGACCAAAGTGACGAGAGGATAATGGAGATTTTGAATCTCTGCGTACACTTTTGGACACTGGACACTTGTAGATTGTGTGAGGCCTACTGATATCTGAGCGCTATGTGACACGCTCGATGGCACAGCTGCCTGTGACCAAAATGACGAGAGGATAATGGAGATTTTGATTCTCTGCGTACACTTTTGGACACTGGACACTTGTAGATTGTGTGAGGCCCACTGATATCTGAGCGCTATGTGACACGCTCGATGGCACAGCTGCCTGTGACCAAAGTGACGAGAGGATAATGGAGATTTTGAATCTCTGCGTACACTTTTGGACACTGGACACTTGTGGATTGTGTGAGGCCCACTGATATCTGAGCGCTATGTGACACGCTCGATGGCACAGCTGCCTGTGACCAAAGTGACGAGAGGATAATGGAGATTTTGAATCTCTGCGTACACTTTTGGACACTGGACACTTGTGGATTGTGTGAGGCCCACTGATATCTGAGCGCTATGTGACACGCTCGATGGCACAGCTGCCTGTGACCAACTGACGAGAGGATAATGGAGATTTTGAATCTCTGCGTACACTTTTGGACACTGGACACTTGTAGATTGTGTGAGGCCTACTGATATCTGAGCGCTATGTGACACGCTCGATGGCACAGCTGCCTGTGACCAAAGTGACGAGAGGATAATGGAGATTTTGAATCTCTGCGTACACTTTTGGACACTGGACACTTGTAGATTGTGTGAGGCCTACTGATATCTGAGCGCTATGTGACACGCTCGATGGCACAGCTGCCTGTGACCAAAGTGACGAGAGGATAATGGAGATTTTGAATCTCTGCGTACACTTTTGGACACTGGACACTTGTAGATTGTGTGAGGCCTACTGATATCTGAGCGCTATGTGACACGCTCGATGGCACAGCTGCCTGTGACCAAAGTGACGAGAGGATAATGGAGATTTTGATTCTCTGCGTACACTTTTGGACACTGGACACTTGTAGATTGTGTGAGGCCCACTGATATCTGAGCGCTATGTGACACGCTCGATGGCACAGCTGCCTGTGACCAAAGTGACGAGAGGATAATGGAGATTTTGAATCTCTGCGTACACTTTTGGACACTGGACACTTGTGGATTGTGTGAGGCCCACTGATATCTGAGCGCTATGTGACACGCTCGATGGCACAGCTGCCTGTGACCAAAGTGACGAGAGGATAATGGAGATTTTGAATCTCTGCGTACACTTTTGGACACTGGACACTTGTGGATTGTGTGAGGCCCACTGATATCTGAGCGCTATGTGACACGCTCGATGGCACAGCTGCCTGTGACCAAAGTGACGAGAGGATAATGGAGATTTTGAATCTCTGCGTACACTTTTGGACACAGGACACTTGTAGATTGTGTGAGGCCTACTGATATCTGAGCGCTATGTGACACGCTCGATGGCACAGCTGCCTGTGACCAAAGTGACGAGAGGATAATGGAGATTTTGAATCTCTGCGTACACTTTTGGACACTGGACACTTGTAGATTGTGTGAGGCCTACTGATATCTGAGCGCTATGTGACACGCTCGATGGCACAGCTGCCTGTGACCAAAGTGACGAGAGGATAATGGAGATTTTGATTCCCTGCGTACACTTTTGGACACTGGACACTTGTAGATTGTGTGAGGCCCACTGATATCTGAGCGCTATGTGACACGCTCGATGGCACAGCTGCCTGTGACCAAAGTGACGAGAGGATAATGGAGATTTTGAATCTCTGCGTACACTTTTGGACACTGGACACTTGTGGATTGTGTGAGGCCCACTGATATCTGAGCGCTATGTGACACGCTCGATGGCACAGCTGCCTGTGACCAAAGTGACGAGAGGATAATGGAGATTTTGATTCTCTGCGTACACTTTTGGACACTGGACACTTGTAGATTGTGTGAGGCCCACTGATATCTGAGCGCTATGTGACACGCTCGATGGCACAGCTGCCTGTGACCAAAGTGACGAGAGGATAATGGAGATTTTGAATCTCTGCGTACACTTTTGGACACTGGACACTTGTAGATTGTGTGAGGCCTACTGATATCTGAGCGCTATGTGACACGCTCGATGGCACAGCTTGACTAGAGGATAAGGGAGATTGGATTGCTTTTAAAAAAGCAGTTTGCGGAGCAGTGGGTAAACAGCAATGCCAGTGTGTCAGGAAGCTTTAGAAGGCAGCCCAACAACCAACACCACTGATACACCACAATATAGCCTCCCCTTGCACTGCACACACAGTGACTTGTGTGTTGTGCAGGCCAAATCGCTAGCAGCAGAAGCAGTTCTTTTGTCTTCTTCCCTGCCTAACGCTCTCCCTACAGAATCAGCAGCAACCTCTCCCTATACTAAGATCGGCAGAAGTAAGATGGCGGTCGGCGTGCACGCTCTTTTATACCCCCTGTGACGCCCACCAAAGCAAGCCAATCACTTGCATGCCCTTCTGAAAGATGGTGGTGACCCGTGCCTATGTCATCACGTTGCCCACAGTGTCCGTGGATCCTGATTGGCTGAAAAAGAGCGCAAAACAAACTTTTGAAACGCGACTTTGGCGCGTAAGTCGCCGACCTCGTGGCCGACCTCATCCTAGGGTCGGGTTTCGTTTCATGAAACCCGACTTTGCCAAAAGTCGGCGACTTGAATTTTTTCGACCCGTTTCGCTCAACTCTAGTCCTTTTGACGCTGCGCTGGCCAGCGCCAAATGCACCGTGTCATGCGCTCATAGGCAGAGCTGACCGGAGGAGGTGCGGCAGGGGGCAGAGCTTCACGCCGAGCGTGCGCTGCACCTACAAACGCTAGTGTGAAACTAGCCTAATACAGCCACCACTTAGAGCATAATACAGCTACCCCACAGAGTATAATGCAGTCACTCCACAGAATATAATGTAACCCCAATAGAATATAATGCAACCCCCCTCATATAGTATAATGCAGCCACTCCATAGAATATATGGCAGCCCCCTCATAGAGTATATTGCAGCCTCCCATATAATATAATGCAGCCCCTTATATAGTATAATGTATCCCCTCCATAGAATACAATGTAGCCCTCATATAGAATAATGCAGCCCCCATACAATATAATCTAGCCCCCCCATAGAATATAATGCAGCCCCCCATAGAATACAATGTAGCCTCCTCATACAGTATGATGCAATCACTCCCCATAGAATATAACAAATATAATACAGCCCCCCATATAATGTAGCTCCCCATAATATATAACACAGCCTCCCCCATAGAATATAATGTAAAATGTACCCTCCCATGGTATATAACACAGCCGCATAGTACCGTATATAGCCCAGCACCACATGGTAAATAGCCCAGCCCACCTGTCACGGGGGCTTAGTTCAACTAAGGCTGAAATACCCGGGGCCCCTGTGGTGTCCCTTTTACTAGGGGAAACCCTGTCTGACCCTCAACCCAGGGTTTTTGCTGAAGGTGCAAATGCCTGAGCCTCCGACCTTTCCTTATCTCCTGCTCAGCCCTGCACTTAACCCTCCACCCTCCACCCAGTGAGGAGTCACACCACCAAAGCTCCCACACAAATAATGACAGACAGGGAGAACTTAAACTGCACTGCGCCGCACACACACAGGAATAAACAGTAATGTGAACAGGGCACAACTAAACACAAATATGGGAAGGAGAAAGGATAACGACGGATCATACGACACCAGATATGAATCTCTCTCTCTTGAACACCTCCACTCCAGACCGGAACCACTTGGTATGAAACACAAGCTATAATCGGCGACGCCCATATGCCAGTATGACTATTTAAAGACCGTGGGCGTGACTAACCTTCCAACCTGGTCTCCAGCAGGATTAACCCCCGAGAGCCTGAAGATCAAACCGGCGCCACTGAGGCTATAGTGGCTGGAGGTGGAACTACCTCTGCCTGCCGGATGCTGTGGTGTGAACAGCGTCCGACATGACAGTACCCCGTCTTCTACGAGGGACCCCAGGGCCCTCAAGACTCATAGGACCCGGCTTGTCCGGATGACGACGGTGAAAAGAACTGACCAGCCGATCCGCATGTATGTCTGAGGCTGGAACCCAAGACCTCTCCTCTGGACCATACCCCCGCCAGTGCACCAAATACTGAAGAGTACGGCGTACTACTCGAGAGTCCACCACCTTGGCGACCTCGAACTCTAACTCGCCATCCACCATGACTGGAGGTGGCATCGGCGTCGTGTCCACCAAGCCTACCACCTTTTTCAATAAAGCCCTGTGAAAAACGTTATGTATTCTGTACACCGCAGGAAGTTCCAACCGATAAGCCACTGGGTTAATGATGGCAGAAATCCTAAAAGGCCCAATAAACCTTGGACCCAGTTTTAAAGATGGGATTTTGAGTTTTATGTTCTTCGTAGCTAACCACACCCATTCACCCACACACAGGTCCGGACCTGGCACGCGTCTACTGTCAGCCACCCGTTTGTACCTGGCACTCATGCTCAACAAACGCTGTTTCACCCGCCTCCAGACTGATGACAATTGGGCTCCTAGCTGATCCTCCTCCGGGACACCCCCGGAGTCACCCTGACATAAGGTACAAAACTGAGGATGTTGACCGTACACACAAAAGAATGGAGACTCTCCTGATGACTCTTGGTGGTGATTATTTAATGCGAATTCGGCCAGAGGAAGGAAAGTAGACCACTCCTCCTGGTTGTCGGACACAAAGCATCGTAAATACTGTTCTAGATTTTGGTTCATGCGCTCAGTTTGTCCATTAGACTGTGGATGAAACGCCGATGAATGTGACAACTTGATCCCCAACCTAGAGCAAAAAGCTTTCCAAAACCTCGCCACAAATTGCGTACCCCTATCAGATACTATGTCAGACGGTACTCCGTGGAGTCTGACCACCTCCTTCACAAATACCTGAGCCAACGTCTTAGCATTGGGCAAAGAGGACAACGCCACAAAATGCGCCATCTTTGAAAAACGGTCAACCACCACCAGGATGACCGTGTTCCCTGCCGAGGCTGGCAAGTCAGTGATAAACAGTAATGTGAACAGGGCACAACTAAACACAAATATGGGAAGGAGAAAGGATAACGACGGATCATACGACACCAGATATGAATCTCTCTCTCTTGAACACCTCCACTCCAGACCGGAACCACTTGGTATGAAACACAAGCTATAATCGGCGACGCCCATATGCCAGTATGACTATTTAAAGACCGTGGGCGTGACTAACCTTCCAACCTGGTCTCCAGCAGGATTAACCCCCGAGAGCCTGAAGATCAAACCGGCGCCACTGAGGCTATAGTGGCTGGAGGTGGAACTACCTCTGCCTGCCGGATGCTGTGGTGTGAACAGCGTCCGACATGACACCACCATGGTATATAGCACAGCACTATATGATATATGGCCCAGCCACACATGGAATATAGACCAGCCCCACATGGTATACAGCACAGCCCCGCATGGTATATAGCACAGCAACACATGGTATATAGCACAGCACCACATGGTATATAGCACAGCCCCACTGTCATGATCCATGCAGGATCATGACAGATAAAAAGCACTAGTAACTTTTTTTTTTCCTTAAACTGGTGGTTTCGTTCTAGTTTTGCCACCGGTGGCCGTTAGGGTCATTGCACTTGATGTTTTCTTTGCTTTGCCTTTTGCCCCCGGTGGTCACTGGGATTATAGCAGCTTTTGGCCCCTGATCATTTGACCATTCCCTTTTCCTATATAGGGTCACATGGTCTATGAGCAGGTGGTGGTAATATTGGTCGTTTCCAACCATCCTTGGTGGAGGAAGGAGCTAGAGAGAGTTCCTTACAGCACAGTCAGAGTCCTGGTGTGGAAGGAGTCACAGAGGGGATTTCCTTGCAGCTCTGACAGAGCTTGGTGGCAGCTATTCAGGAGGAAAGCTGCATTCTGGTGGTGGACTCTGTTGCTGGGAGCAATAGCAACAGAGCAAAGCTAAGTGGTGTTACCCCTGTTTTGTAACTTTCCTCTTGTGTGTTTCAGTGCAGTGGTGGGATTAGTTTCTGCACTGTCCATTTCATTAGAAAGGGCTAGGTGCAGGGCGAGCTAGGGTTCTTAGGTTCCAGCTCGGCGACAGGTGTGGAGCCTGTATAGGGACAGTTAGGAGTGTAGAGACTGGCTCAGGGGAGTGCAGGAGGTATCCACGTTCCTGTTCCCTATCGCAGGGCCCTCCATTGTATCAGTTTCCCTGGTGTTTCCCTTTATTATTTAAATTCGCCATCCTGGAGGCGGTGTATCCAGATACATGTGTAATACTGAAAGTCGCCTGCTGGAGGTGGTGTATCCGGCTGCACGTTATATTATTTAAATTCTCCCTACTGGAGGCGGTGTATCCAGGGTCACGTGTGTCAGAGAAATCGCCCTGCTGGAGGCAGTGTGTCCAGTCACACGTTGACCATCACACCCACATGGTATATAGCCCAGGCCACCATGGTATATAGCACAGCACCACATTGCATATAGCACAGCCCCACAAGGTAAATAGCACAGCCCCACATGGTATACAGCACAGCATCACATGGTATACAGCACAGCACCACTTGGTATACAGCACAGCACCACTTGGTATACAGCACAGTTCCACATGGTATATAGCCCAGCACCACATGGTATATAGCCCAGCACCAAATGGTATATAGCCCAGCACCACATGGTATATAGCCCAGCACCACACAGTATACAGCACAGCACCACATGGTATACAGCACAGCCCCACATGGTATACAGCACAGCCCCACTTGGTATACAGCACAGCCCCACATGGTATATAGTCCAGCCCACCACGGTATATAGCACAGCACCACATGGTATATAGCACAGCACCACATAGCATAAAACCCCCCTTCCTGAGAATGGCCCTACAGTCCAGTACTCACACTGATATATTAGAAAAAAAAATTATCCTCACCTCTCCTCTTGCACGTGCTGCTCCCGGCTCCTGTCTCCTGCACTGCCTGGTACACAGTGAGTGCGCGATGACATGATTGCGCACCCGCTGTGTCAGAGGCAGGGTGGGTAATGATGGGAGAGGAAGCGTCAGCTGACGCTCTCTCCTCCATCATTGCTTTGAACTGTACCAGCATCTATGACGCCGGTATAGTTCAAAGCGGTGGCGGAGGGAGTCGGCGCTGGGGCAGGCAGACCCCCCCGCCTCACAGGGGCCCCATAGCGGCTGTGTGATGAGCCGCTAGCTGGGGGAGCGGGGGCCCTAGGCAGCTGCCTGGTCTGCCTGCCCCTAACACCGGCCCTGCCTCTCACCCCCCTATCCTGGTATGCTTGCTACCCCTCACCCCCTATCCTGGTATGCATGGTCCTCTCACCCCCTTTCCTGGTATGCATGGTCCTCTCACCCCCAATCCTGGTATACATGCTACCCCTCACCTCCCTATTCTGATATGTATGGTCCCCTCACCCCCCTTTCCTGGTATGCATGGTCCTCTCACCCCCTATCCTGGTATGCATGTTACCCCTCACCCCCATATCCTGGTATGCATGGTCCTCTCACCCCCCTATCCTGGTATGCATGGTCCCCTCACCACACTATCCTGGTATGCATGGTCCTCTCACCCCCCTTTCCTGGTATGCATGGTCTTCTCACCCCCCAATCCTGGTATGCATGCTATCCCTTGCCCCCTATCCTGGTATGCATTGTCCTCCCACCCCCCTTTCCTGGTTTGCATGGTCCCCTCACCCCCCTATCCTGGTATGCATGGTCCTCTCACCCCCCTTTCCTGGTATGCATGGTCCTCTCACTCCCCATCCTGGTATGCATGCTACCCCTCACCCCCCTATTCTGATATGTATGGTCCCCTCACCCCCCTTTCCTGGTATGCATGGTCCTCTCACCCCTAACCTGGTATGCATGCTACCCCTCACCCCTGTATCCTGGTATGCATGGTCCTCTCACCCCCCTATCCTGGTATGCATGGTCCCCTCACCACCCTATCCTGGTATGCATGGTCCTCTCACCCCCTATCCTGGTATGCATGGTCCTCTCATCCCCCTTTCATGATATGCATGGTCCTCTCACCCCTATCCTGGTATGCATGCTACCCTTCACCCCCAATCCTGGTATGCATGCTACCTCTCACCCCCCTATCTTGATATGTATAGCCTCCTCACCCCTATTAACCTGCACACTTACAAAAAAAACCATTTTTACTCACCTTTCTTCCCTGTGCTCCAGCGCTGTCCCGTGCTGCCGGAGGCCGGGGGAGGAGTGTGGCGCCGGAATACGCGCAGGCCCATACCGCGCTGTCTGGCGCCATATTGCTGAAGACACACTACAAATGTGTCTTCAGTAAAATGGCGCCGGATAGCACTATGCGCATGCACAATTCCGACAATGAACTCCTGACCCGGTCTCCGGCGAGAAGAGAAGCGCCGTGGCAACACTCCTCCCGATCAGGTAAGTATGCAAGTATGGCGCCGGAAATCGTGGTTTGCATTCAGTGTCTACATGTACCGCCATCTCTGGCGCCATACGCTGGGTGCTTTATTCTGTCTGGAGCCAGACTGTGCAGACACGTCGCGCTTGCATTTTATAAAGGCTTTGGAAAGTGATGCTCCCAGCGTTATAATATAGATATACACACACACAAAATGTTCCCACATTTTGTTACTCTTTTAAAATTCTGCAGCTGGTATGTGATTTAATTTCTCATAGAAAGTGATGCATAATCAACTTTCTAAAATTTGTGATTCTTTTTTTTTAAATCAATTTTAGAAATCCATCTTACTTTGTCTCTGCAAGCAGAACCAGTATTACAGTTGCAAGTAATACAACATTTTACATGTATTCCTGACTTGCCCAGCTTCACCAATATTTTATTTAGCTTAATCACCCAAAATGGCAAAAATGCAATGGTGAAAGTTGTTGTGAAATAAGGTTAAATAACCTCTGAGTTTATTTCTGTATAGATCTAGTCGTGTCCTGCCAGAAGTCACTGTGTACATGTGTCAAAGCTGTAATTTTAATTTTGATGGGTTAGAAGAATAGACTGTTAATGTCATTCAGTGAGTTGGCATTATTTGTATGTCTTTTATATTAGATCTATGCAGAACTAACTGATTAAAATATTCACTGTGTACATAGCCAAAAATAAAATGTCTGTAGTGTATTAAAGGGGTTGTCCACTACTGGACAAGTCATTCTTATTTGGTGACAAGCCCCTGATAAAATTACAAAAACCCACATACATCCAGCACAGGTGATGTTCCTGCAATGTTGGTGCTATGTCTCCCAGTGGTCATGCGATTCCTATGTATGCGTCACGTAATGTGGTCTTTTTTAACTAAATACTAATCTCCATGCAAAATCATGATGGAAATTCATTCATCAGCAAATCTCATAAATTACTGCATAGTAATTGGAATGGATCATTTCGCCTTATTTAATGAGGTCTTTTCACCAGGTCAAAAGTGCACAGTTTTTGCTCCTATTTTATTCCTCATACTCCCGAGTATTAAGATTTGGTTATATTTTTTCACTAAATGTTCCATATTGTTCCAGAGATTTTTTATTAGCTAGCTTTTCTGCTTCTAAGTAAGAGGACATTGCGCACAGGATCCTCTGGGGCGTGTCTGTTGGCTGCTCTGCATTATTACCCTATGAGCCATGCCCCCTTGCCCTCGGTAAAGAAATATAAATAGTACAAAATAAAAAGCTCCATACTTCTGGAACCATAAGGTAGTTTTAATAAAATATAATAAAAATAACTAATATTGGCCGCCATGCACCTAGTGACAGGAGGTCTCTAAAGGGTATAAACGTGTATGATTTCAGGACTGTGAAAAAAAGTAGAAATAATGTTACTAAATCAGAAGGTTAGTTTGTCCTGATGTGGAGCGAGTTAAAGATTTACTTTTACTGACGCTGCGTTACTTTGGGGTTTACGTATTATGGAAAACAGTGATACAGTAGACACATTTAGAACACAGACGCATCCATAGTTCTTACCCCTGGTGGAATGGATGTGTTTACTTGGTATAGTAAAACCTTGTGTCCCGTGCGTATTAACTGCAGCCACCCGAAACTGATACCATCTGCCTGGTCTTATATCAGCCATAATAAAATGCTGAGCTGCTGTCTGAGAAAAGAAAGGAGTGGCATATGTGTATAGTAAGAATTAAGGAGGAAATTATATTTGTTGCAGATTTAAAGAAAATTTTAGCTTTTTTTTAATTTTGTTTCAGTAAAGTTTAGAATCTGTAATCACATTACATTTATTCTCTAGATAGAAAATTGCATGACTCAAAATAAAAGTGACATCATTCCCCTTTGCTAAAGTAGATACAGATGATTTCCCAGACTCAGACTCTTCATGGGTTACACATTGCCCCTTCAGGTCTGCATTACTCCATTTGGTGCCTCTATTTGAAATATGATGTAAAAAAAAGCTTTGTGAACCTAAAAAGTTTACTAGATTTGTAAGTTATACATTGGAACTTATGCCACAACATAGCTTTAACAGAAATGGGTTCTATTGGTAAATAATGTATAACATAAGAAAAAGGTAGCTTCCTATTAATCATAAAAATTTAAAAGGATCCTGACAGCAGGATCGACACCTGTAATCTGATTACATGGCTGCATCTGTCTTTAAAAATTGATTACACACAACCTTAAATAGTGATACTCACATTCAGGGCCGGCCCAAGAGATTACGGCACCCTAGGCGAAACTATTTTGTTGCGCCCCTACTATTCTTGGCAGTAGATGAAAACTTGGGATATAAATTTAGGAGCAAAATAAACCACAACAACAATGATTAATTAACTCTCTCCTAACTCTTTAATCTTCTGAGAAGACGGAGGGTTAAGTATACGTATTTTTTTCTCTCGGGCGCCCCCTTAGTGTAGTGTGTGCTAAGTGTGCATTTTTGGTTGTTTGCTTGCTTTGCCAACATTTGAAAACTTAGGAGCAAAATAAACGTGCAGGATCAAACACCTGTCAGCAGACGATGCAAACGACTCACGTCCGTAGTTTAGCGCCTCCTTTCCATGCGTAAATTGAAGCTCAACGGTTTTTCTTTTAAATTTATGGTAAAAAAATTTATGTACACTTTTCTTTCCATCCCTAAAACTTTTTGCCTTTTGAAAAGATTTTTTATAATTTTTTCTGTTTTTTTCTCTGGCGCCCCCTTTGGGTCGGCGCCCTAGGCGGCCGCCTAGTTCGCCTATACGTTCGGGCCGGCCCTGCTCACATTATGAAACTTCTTTTGTAGCATATTTAAATTAATTTTTAGTGCAGAGTAGGAGGCATTCTTGCTGGTTGGTAGTTGATCAAATACTTATTTCATGCATCGAAATGCAAGTTTATTATGTAAAAATCATATAATGCAATTTTCTGGATTTTTTAAAGATTCTATTTCTCACAGTTGAAGTGTACCCACAATAAAAATTACAAACCTCTCCATTCTTTGTAGGTGGTAAAACGTGCAAAATTGGCATTGTATCAAATACTTATTTCTCCCTCTGTAGACAAAGACCTACTGCCCATGTGCAAAGTCGTGTTATTCACAAGCTGCCATGAAATTCAAAGTTCCAGAAGGAGAATGTTGGGGCAAGAAAGCATGCTATTGGCAGATGGGGCCGGACTGGACCCATAGTGGTCACACCTTGTTGACTAGTCAGGACAATTGAATATGTGACAAAAGAAAAATTCATAAAGTAAGGATCGCAATATACCGTAAACTTGTCCCACAAAATGGGACAATCTATTTTTAAAGACAAATGTAGCTATTTTACTAGATTATAGGTGTTGTTCCTGCTGTCAACTTCGATTTAAGTTTGACTGTAGCAAAATAAAAGGCACTTAGTCATTCAAAGAAGACATTTCACCAGTTTGAGCATGTTGAACTGGCTACATCATGGAAAAATTGCTACAGATCTAAGAAAAACATTAGTTTTATTTATTATTTTTCACTTTTCTTTGCTGAGATATTAGATTGTAAACTTTAGGTTATAATTTATGATAAATCGTACTGGATGTTGCCAGAAATTTGTCTCTGGGGGCATGTGCTTTTTCCCCTGTATGAGGTTGACCAATCTTTAGCAGACAGCAGCACACAGGGGAGAAAAGGACAAACCATCCTTTCTTCACTCATCTCCACAGCTTCTGTATAGAGATACATCAAAGCTGAAGGGATTAATGATGACAGGACTTAATAGCTTATAGCCTTTAATATCCACAGGTCTTCCATTTTACTCATGCCTTTTATTTAAGGGTTTTTCCAATTTAAAAAAGTGGACTCACAGTGCTTTTATAAGTAACATAAGAAACAGAGCTGATACTCGCCCATCTTCAGGTTTAGCTCTGGATCTCTGACTCTGATCCAATCTCAGGGCCCGATTCACCATTTGTTAATGTAAATGATTTGTCGAAAGTCAATTTTCTTGTTTTTGGTATTCACTGTTTTTGTACCAAATTCTTCAAAATGGTGCACACAGCTCATGAATTTGGCACAAAATAAAAATGTTGATTTTTTTTTTGTCTTTAACTCTTTTTTTGTTTCTTTTAAGCATCTAAAGTCTTAAACCCTTTAAAGTTTACGTGATTGTCTAAAAATGCAGCAAATTGGTAACTCAGTCAGAAGCCTTACTCCAGACAGAGACTGGAGTGAAATGCGCAAAAATATTTGGGAAAAGTTGCACTTCATAAATCTGGCAAAAAACATGTGGATGAGCAAAATCATATAGAGAATAAGGTGCAAATTACTCCAGAAAACTGGAGAAATAACCATGATGTAACATAGTAATATAGTTATTAAGGTTTAAGGAAGACTTTAAGTCCATCTAGTTCAACCCATATCCTATCCTAACTTGCCCTAACATGTTGATCCAGAGGAAGGCAAAAAAAACCCATGTGGCAAACAGTAAGCTTCACATTGGGGAAAAGAATTCCTTCCCGAATCCACATACGGCAATCAGACTAGCTCCCTGGATCAACGCAATATTAAGGAAACTAGTATAGTTATGCAGTAATGTAGTTAGCTTTAGTTTTCTAGCTGCATCACTGCTGCAGAAAATTACTAAGCTTTGCGGCTCGTGCTGTCTCTATCAGCTGAGCCACTGAGATAAGTGATATTGGTAATCAAAAAATGAAATCCATCCATTTCAGTACTGCTCTTTTATGTAAGGAGCCTGTCAAACAACATCAATATTTTGGGTTGATTTAGACTTTTCTGAGATGTTCTATGCATGGTGTACTGACCACAGTTATTGTCTGCCATTGTGTGGACTGATCTTCACTAGGATGAATGCCATAATTCCATCTTCTTTGCAGGATATATAAAACTGGCTCCGCAGAGATGTTAAATCTAGATTTCCAAGTCACCTTCATAGTTCTGTTTAAGTACTCATTAATTGTAAATTCAGTATGAGGTTTTAAGGGGACACCTGTAACACAGAGAATATTCATGAGAATAACATTCCAGAATATCTGCTTCCAGCATTACTTGTTAAGTACAAAAATGTGAAAAATATATATTTCAAAAATTAAAAAAAAGATTCATATCATCTCTTATTTCCAAAGTATAAATAAAATCCAAAAACATTTACATGTTTGGCATCACTGTGTGTTTCATTTTCCAAACTAATAAAATATCAAAATTTATACAAAATGAATCCTGTAAGGAAAACGTTGAAAGGGGGAGAAAATCGAAATGCCCTAATCGCTGTTTTAAAATAGAATTAAAATAGGTAATTTGGCGCCCAAAGTGGTAGTGATAAAAACTACAGCTCATACCACAAAGAAACAAGCATTGATGTGATGTGCCCCAGAGGCCGTGGGATTCTTCGTACCGGGCCGGTCGTCTTAAAGGGATGTGTCACAGTGGCAGTGACCCGGTCCGTGGCCCTGTAGGGAAGGTGACCTGACGGACGGACGGACTAGTCAGAGTGAAGAAAGATAGGTTTGCACAGTGTAGGTAGGAGTCAGTGATTACAGTGGGGAAACAACTAGGAAAGTGTAGTGGACGTGCAGTACCTTGGGATGACCATTAGATGGCAGGGTGGAGTGTGAGCAAAGGACTTTACAGCAGCTTAGGGCTTTAGAAACCGTTGGTCATGGGGGGCGTGGTGACAGTTAGAGTGACAGTTTCAAGGAACCGGGGGAGTTATAAATACTGAGGGAGGGTTCCAGAAAGTTCCAGTCCCCAGGGGGAGCTCAAGTGACAGGAGGACTACGACAGTCTGTGCACTCTGAGGAGAATCCAGACCAGGGGGACTGAGGAGAGAGGACGTCAGGGGGGTGGTCCTGACAGGAAAGGACCGCAGTTGAGACGAGGTACTGGGTGTAAGACACCGTATGTGACACGACGACTGAGCAGTAGAAGCGCTGTTGGTTAATGGGCCTAAGGCGGCCACAGTGACGGAACTGTCAGGAGCGTCGACAGTAAAGGAGGGGACGGTGTGTGCAGACACGTCTCCAGTGTACGGTGTGAGAAGCGGCTCTGGAAACGGAGGGCCGCGAGGTGTGCCGTCAGTCGGACGGCAAGTGAAGAAATAAACTTGGACCTGTTGCACCCAGAATCTGCCTCCATCGTGTCTCTGTTGTCATCTCTGCGCGGTATAAAAGTAGGACCACCCCCCCCAGCTCGGCACCCCACCACCGACACTACAGCCCCAGGAGGCCATGTAAATGGGGAGAATTGATTAGGGATAAGGTTTATGTAGTGATTCGTGATGCCAGTTGGAGTGTTCGACTGTAGTATAGCCAGCACTGAAGATGATCCCTGGGGGAGTAGATGGTGATGGCAGTGCAGATGTTTAACCCTCTCCAACCAGGGCTGACCCCAAGAGATTGAGATGGAAGTAGAAGGCACGGAGTAATAAGGTAGGAGACAAGGAAAGTCACTTTATTATTTACTGTTGGTCAGGTGCAGTTCAGAGGAGATATTACAACTCTGACCAGGTTACAGTCTGCTCTGCAGAATGGGAGTGATCCTTCACTCTGCTGTTACTCGGTGTAAGCTTTCTGCTATTCTAATCCCTACTGGGACCAAGGCTTCCCAGAGTCTAGAAATTCCAGTATAGCCACTACTCACTGTGTATTCCTCCTCTGGCAACTTGTAGCTTGGATCCGTGACACTCAAATTTCTTCTTGCACAATCCTTCACTGATCCAAGTTTGCTGTAGTCTTTCCGGGGGAAAACACTCTGCTGTTGGTTGTAGAAACTCACACAGTCTCTCAGCTTACCACCCTGTTCTGAAAGCATGGATGGCCTAGGGGCTGACTCCCTGATTCTTCTTAGCTTTGCTCCAGGAGGAAGCGCATGTCATGGCTTCCATGAGCGTTCTCCATTCTCTCTTCCACCTTCTTCTTCAATGAAAACAACAACCCCCGACTCCTCCCCCTCCAAGTTAAGGTATGTCTGCAAAGCTCTAAGCTTCAGACAAGTAAGGGAGTGAGGTAAATTGTGTGTGTGTTGTGGTCTCTAGCAGAGAAAGCATAACTCCCATTGCTTACAAAACGCATGCATATTTAACCCTTTTGTGGCGATAAAGACGTAGGGCACCACAGATGCAACTCTATCCACCAAAAATTAAAAATTATTGTTCAGGAAAGTCAAGTGGGAAAAATCAAATGTGAAGAGGGGCCCATGTGCCCGGATAAACTTGGAGCCGACACCACCTGCATCTCATGTTTACCAATGCTATGTAAAATCTGCCCATAGTAGATTTCTGCATTATACCTTTGAACATATTGACTGGCATTTGACAGGTGAATCCACATCCATTAGCACAACACTTCTTCGAGCCAGAACAGTCCGTGTCTGCAGTGCAGCTCAGCAGGCAGGCAGCTGCAAACCCAGATGCTCTGTGCGGTGGAAGACAGCGGCCTTGCTTCATCACTTGCAGAGATTTCAGAAACTCACAGCTGGCTATACACTCATGTCTCTTCTGTGGAAGACAGAAAAATATATTACTGGTCAGATATCTAAGCATGCTTTAGACATAGCTCTGAATGGATTTGTTATTAAGGTAGTGCATCATATTTTATTTTTTTTCAATATATTAATTGAATTTTTTTACACGTCATTTTTAATAGCGTACTTCATACATTCTAGATACCAATATTCTCCAAAAAAAGATGTGCTATGTTTTAAATTCAGTTTTTCAGAAAATTCTATATTTTTAGAAGAAAATTGTTGTCAAGAGAGGCCGTACTGGGCCCCTGGCCTTAAGGGGAGGCCGACATGACTGGGTAACGTGGGAATGTAGTGAGCTGGCAGGGCTATAGATAGATTAAGGTTTAATAGACTGTGATGGGAGGTCCGGAGATTAGGTCATGACTCAGGAGGAGGGGTCAGAGGTGGGGTTAAGGACCCAGTATAAAATGTCACCCATCTTAACCTGCTGAACCATTTTAGGTACCCCCTGTTAAAGTATGAAGCTGCAGGATACCTGTGAAGATGGATGTGGTGGCCTTGCTGCAACGGCTGAAGGACACGGCAGGCACCCAGGGCATGGAATGGCTGCAGGCATCGGTCAACGGCTCGCTGAAGGGGACAGTGGCCGGAGCCAGCCGCGGAGGTCTAGGATTTCCGGGCGTTAAGTCCTAAGGTCCCCCCTCAGGTCCAGCGCCAAACCAAGACCCCCTCTGGGGACCATCCGGTGATGGGCGCAGGCCACAGGCCAGTGGCCTTGTGTCACAAAGCCTACAGCAGGGGGAGGAGTCATCTTCCCTCTCGTCAGAAGCAGCACAGCAGGGGATGCCCTGAGCAGGAGCAGTGGGTGCCTGCGCTGCAGCAGGGCCTGCTCAACGGAGGAGGTCCAGAGAATCGAGGAGACGGGGGCCTTACCTGATGGCCCATCAGCGGTGGGAGCATCGCGGGTGGCAGGCAGCCAGCCCTGCTAGCAGTGCGTTGCCGGCGGCCGCCCAGGATGGTGGCAGGCAGGGCAGTGCGGGCCCTTGTGGTCTGATAGCGTAGCAGTTGGTTGCCTCGTTCAGCGGATTGGTGGACATCTCACAGGGCATTGGAGGCACATCTCCCTACGGGCAGCAGGATGCTGGCCTTACACCCAGCACATCAGCAGCAGCAGCTCCAAGGGTCCCTGCTCAGATGGTCGGTGTGGCCTATGAGGGTAGTCGGCAGTCTGTGGGACAGGGAGACCCAGGAGCTGCAGGATCAACTCTAGATCGGCACAGGATGGGATCAGGACAACCTCTACAGGATTCCGGATCTTTGGCTGCTGGGTTCACAGCTCCCAGGCAGCTGGGTAGGAGTGATAATTTCTTTCCTTTTAACCCTTGGTTAGCTTCCCCTGAGATTAGGAGTCACAATGGGCTTTCTGGGGGAGTTAGCAGGGGTGTGGGTTTCATTTTGCATGGCCTGAGAGATCTAGCTATGTTATAGGGGTTGCAGGGAGGAGTGTCACCATCAGTCGCATGGCTGGGGAATTCTAGGGTGGTGTTGGGGTCTGGGGGTACACCGGGAGTTTCTGGTAGTTATGGCGATCCGAGTACAGGGGCAAGTACTTCAGCTTCTTCGCGGGTGAGTGGTTGTGCATCAAGGGCTATTACACCAGTGGGCGACTCGGTGGGTTTAGGCCTGGTTGTGGGTACAAATGGAGAAAAAGAGAAGGAGGACTTGATATGCTTGGATGATGCAGGGAAGGGAGAGGTGTATGTATGTTTTGAGAGACCACTGGGGGCTTATTCTAAGCAGGAAGTGAGGGAGAAGATATGGAAAGGGGAATATACTGAAATATTTTCCTTATTGCCGCTAGAGCTTTTTAATTTAGATAGGGTAAGGAGGGAGGATTCTAAGAGGGAGGACGAAGAAAAGAGAAGGTATCGTGTAATTCCTAGAACCTTCTCTAATTGGTTACAAGCGTTTGCCATTTTGGCTAGTGTGGTGGGGGAAAAGGCTCCTAAAAGCTGTTCTGACCTTTTTTGCTACATGGACGTGATAGTCGAGGCTTATAGGGTATATGGTGCTCAGGGCTGGTTAAAATTTGACGAGCAGTTTCGCCAGCAGAAGGCGGTTCGGTCCAGTAAGCTGGGATCATAAGGATATAGCTTTGTGGATGAGGGTGATAGTTCTGTCTAGCTTGGGGCCAGGTAGTCAACCATTTCCAGGGGGCACTGGGGGTTTGGTGTAGTCAGGACACTTGGTGGCAATGCAGAGAGGAGTGTGTTTCTCATTTAATGAGGGTATGTGCAAATTCGGGAACACTTGTAAATTTAAACATGAGCGTTCAACATGTGGGGGCACACATGGAGCAGCAAACTGTTTTAAAGGGGGCAGACAGAAAGAGAGTGATACCATTGAAAAAAGGGGTGACGCCAGTACAGCTGGAAGCGATGGAGGGATTTCTAAATAGGTATCCTGATGCAGCGGCGGCAGTTCTGTTAAGAGATAGTTTTAGGGATGGTTTTAAAATCCCGTTTGTTGAGCAAGAAATTTAGTTATCCACAAAAAATTTGAAGTCGGATTTGCAGTTTCCGGATGGGGTTTCTGATAAGTTACAGAAAGAGGTTGCTTTGGGCAGGATGGCTGGTCCGTTTGCAGAGGCTCCCCTTAATAATTTGAGGGTATCACCGCTTTGGGTGGTTCCAAAGAAAGAGACCAGTAAATTCAGGCTTATTCATCATTTATCTTTTTCTAAAGGGTCGTCTGTGAATGACAGGATCGTCCTCAGTTGTGTTTGTTTTTGTACACATCGTTCGATGCGGCTTTGCATTGGGTGCGGTTGTGTGGTAAAAGGGGCGTTGCTAGCAAAAACGGACATTGAAGCGGCATTTCGTTTGTTACCGGTGCACCCTCATAGCATGCAATTGTTGGGCTGTTTTTTGAGTTGCTCACTTTTGTGCGCTTATTTTGAAACGTTTAGTACTTTTCTGGAATGTGTTGTTAAGAATGTGTCTGGTACAAATTCTTGTATTCATTAGCTCAATGATTTTTTTTTGTTTATTGGCCTGGCTCAGGCCTCTGATTGTTCATTGTTATTGCATATGATGGAGAGGGTGGCAAGAAGATTTGGGGTCCCATTGGCAGCAGAGAAGACAGTGGGGCCGGTAACTCCGTTGAGTTTTTTGGGAATAGAGATCAACGCTATGGCAATAGAGTGTAGATTACCTGAGGACAAGGTGATTGCTATAAGGTATGAGGTGAGGAAAGTGGGTGGTTCTTGTAAAATAACATTGTGGGATTTACAATCTTTGTTGAGCAAGCTGAATTTTGCTTGTAGTATAATGCTGATGGGTCGAGCTTTTTGTCGGCAGTTATCTTTGGCGACAGTGTGCGTGAAATCTCCTGTACATTTTATTAGATTGAAAAAGGAATTGCGGGAAGACTTGAAGGTGTGGTCACTCTTTTTAGAGGAATACAACAGTAGATCTATTTGGATTCAGCTGGTGGGGGACGTGGAAACCTTGAGTTTCCTTATCAATACTGATGAAAAACGTGGGTTTTGTCTGTATGTTCATGGTAGCTGGTTAGTGGTGGAATGGCCTCGCGTTTGGCTTGAACAGGGTTTATTAGCAAACCAGATATTGTTTCATTTAATTCCTATTCTTGTGGCATTGTCTGTGCAGGGTGAAAAGGTAAAAAATAAAAATATTTATTTTCCATGCGAGCACCTGGGGCTGGTGACGGCCATAAACTCTTCATCTGCAGCGACTTCGGCAGTGGTAAAAATGTTGCAGCACTTGGTCGTTTGGGGATTGACATTTAATTTATGGATTGTGTCTAAACTCAGGTCGGTAGTGATTAATCCCATTGCTGATGCTGTTTCTCATTCACAGTGGGAGCGGTTTCAGGAGTTGGCACCTCGACCGGATTCATCGGGCCTGGAGTGTCCAGCAGAGTTGGATCCATGATTAATCCATGATTAAGACCCTTATGTATTGAAACACGTTGGTTGCTGCTTGTATCTGGAACCCCATCTATGAGATGTTATTCCATGAATTCTGTGGTTTTTTAATTATGTGATTCAATAAATTGGAATTTTACCCAAGTCTTCATGCTGAGATCATTTCCCTCTTTTTTTCCTGCTTGGACAACACCTCTGATCAAGGCTTCTCCATGAGTACTTTGTAATCCTGCTGAGACTAACGTCTTGCAAGTACTGCATTCTGAGGACTTCTGTTGAGAGTGGTGAGCTGAAATTTTTTTTTCCCTTTACCCTCTTTTTCCTCATTTTCTAAACTGGTATTGTCACACTCACGCCCTGACTGGTGGGCATGAGCCAGGGGGTTGTGACCCCACTGTGCCACAAACCAGACTACCCTGGAAGGGGAGTGACTAGTACAGCTACCTTGGTGTTCACTGGAGCCTCTGATGGTGAGGTCAGGCAGGTAGCTGCCAGGTGCCACTCTAGGATGGTGTCTGGCTGTAACTGCTGATCCCACTTGGGGAGACGGAACACTAGGACAGGTGCGGGCGGCAGGCACGACTGGCAGATGAGCACGGCTGAGACACAGGCATGTGGGCACAGCTGAGACACAGGAAGGCAGGCTCGGCTGAGACACAGGCAGGCAGGCACAGCTGAGACACAGGCAGGCGGGCATGGCTGAGACACAGGCAGGCGGGCACGGCTGAGACACTGGCAGGCGGGCAGGGCTGAGACACTGGCAGGCGGGCAGGGCTGAGACACAGGGGCAGGGACTAACTCAAAGGCACAAGGACACAGGCAAGGAGGAGTGGTGTATGGAATCACAGGAAGTGTAGGAACTGGTACAGGTAGGATGGAAATATGGACAGGTAAGAGGAAACAGGTTTGGACCTGTTCACACTGGAGAAGAACCGCAAGACTGCGGAGAGGAGCTGCAGTTTGCAGCAAGAGGTTCCACAGCAGCAGAAGTGGGGCACAGGCAGAACCACAGGAGTGCAGAGCACAGGCAGAACCGCAAGAGTGCGGAGCACAGGCAGAACGGCAAGTGTGCGGAGCACAGGCACAGCCGCAGGAGTGCGTAGCACAGGCAGAGCCACAAGAATGCGTAGCACAGGCAGAGCCGCAAGTGTTATGAATGAGTCACCGTAGGAGGCAAAAACAAAAATGCTAGCTAAGTCCAGAAAACCAGAGAAGTTGGCAGCTATCGGATTGCAGACCCCTGAACCTATCAACAACAACTGGCAGTAGCCGTGGGGGGTTCCTACGGTGCCCTAGACCCCTCGATCATAGCCGGAGAACTACATAGCCTAAAGACAGAAAGGGAAATCTAAACTGCCCCAGAGCAGACCCCAAAGCAATAGGCAGCCCCCAACATATAATGATGGTGAAGCAAGAAGAAAAAAACACTAACACAGATAGAAAGATAGACTGAGCAAATGATGGGGCCCAAGCTAACTAGATAGGACAGGATAGAAAAGCTGCTGTCTGCAATCCACCAAAAACCCTATCAAAACAAGAGCCAACAGACTGACAGGGAAAAAGGCCCTGAAGACGCTAGGCTTCAAAAAGATTATGTCAGTACTCAGGTATTTTCTGAAGACAGAGCAAAAAGACACAAAGGAATACAGCTCACCCCAGCAGGGAATGGCAGAATCCAGAAAAGCAAGGCAAAATAAAACCAAAACACAAATGCAAACAGCAAGGCAGAAAACTTAGCTTTGGAGGAGCAGGAATCAGACTGGTCTCCTAGAATCCCTCAGAGAAATCACCAGCGAGGCAGAAAGGCGTCGGCTGCCTTATATCCAGTCAGCAATTCCCGTCACCCAGTCATCCTCTACCAGCTCAGGTGTTTGGTAATCAGCCTCACTGCCTTCCTTCACCAGAAGAGGGAGTTCATCAGACCTCAATGGTGAAGGGGAAAATGAACTCATAACACGCAAGAGTGCGTAGCACAGGCAGAGCCGTAAGAGTGCGGAGCACAAGCAGAGTCGCAAGAGTGCAGAGCACAAGCAGAGCCGCAAGACTGTGGAGCACAAGCAGAGTTGCAAGAGTGCGGAGCACAGGCAGATGGAGAGGACACAAGGAAAGACAAAGCAGGAAAAGGAGCCACAGACAAGGAGACTGAGAGACAGAGGTAGGTGTTATGAGTTCATTTTCTCCTTCACCTCTGATGTCTGATGAACTCCCTCTGCTGGTGAAAGGAGGTAGTGAAATTGATCTGGATGGGAAGAACCTGTCATCTGAACAGGTGGAGTGTGATCGGACATCCGGAATTTCTGAGTGGATATAAGGCAGCCGACGCCCTGCAGGGTTTGCTGGTGATCCTTTCTGCTCTGAGCTCTGGCATCCAGTTTAGTTCCTGTCTACTAAAAGCTAAGTTTTTGCTCTGCTATTTTTCCATGAGATTTTGTCTGTTCACTTAGTGTTTGTGTTCAGCCTGCCCTGGTTGGGATGGGCTGAACTCCATTTTTGTCTCTGATCAGTTGATCTCTTTGCTCTGTCTTCAGAATATACCTGAGTGCTGATATAGTGATTTTGAAGTCTAGTGACTTCAGGGCCTTTTCTATCAGACGTGTTGGACATTATTTTTGGCAGGGTTTTTTGCGTGATTGCAGCCAGCATCTTTTCTGTCCTTTCCTATCTAGTTAGTTGGGCCCCATCATTTGCTCAGCCTGTCTTTCTGTCTGTGTTTGTGTTTTCATCTATTTTTCACCGACAATACATGTTGGGGGCTGTCTATTGCTTTGGGGTCTGCTCTGGGGCAGTTTAGATTTCCCCTTTCTTTCTTTAGGCTTATTTAGCTCTCCGGCTGTGACGAGGGGTCTAGGGCACCGTAGGAACCCCCCACGGCTACTGTTAGTTGTGGTGAATAGGAACAGGGGTCTGCAATCCGCTAGTTACCAACCTCTCCGGTTTTCTGGACTTAGCTTGTGTTTTTGTTTTTTCCTCCTCCGGTGACTCATTCATAACAGAATTACCATCCATACTGCAGATTCTAGGGTATTCAATAGCAGGAAAGAGTTGTAAAAAAAAAAAAAAAAGGGTCAGAATTTTTTTTTTTGTGCGTATATTTTTTCCTCTATTTCTCTGAGGCCATAGGGGGAATTTTTTCTCAATGGAGATTAAGCAACTGTCTGATCATGTGGAGCAGCTCACTGCTGAAGTGCGGGGAATTTCCGCCTATCTTGCTCATTCACAAGCTGCTGAACCAAAGATCCCTACTCCTGATGTGTTTTTTGGGGATCGCTCTAAATTTTTGAATTTTAAGAATAATTGTAAATTATTTTTTGCCTTGAAGCCTAACTCATCGGGGAGCTCCGCGCAGCAGATTAAAATTGTCATCTCTTTGCTGCACGGCGATCCCCAGGATTGGGCGTTTTCTTTAAAACCTGATGATCCTATTCTAACTAATGTGAACGCATTCTTTCAAGCCTTGGGGTTGTTGTATGATGAACCTAATGCTATTGATCAGGCTGAAAAGGCCCTGTTGGCATTGAGCCAGGGTCAGGATTCTGCAAAGTTGTACTGTCAAAAATTCCGAAAGCGGGCGGTCCTTACTACCTGGAATGATGGTGCCTTGGCAGCTCTCTTTCGGAAGGGTTTGTCAGAAACCGTAAAAGATAATATGGTGGGATTCCCTGCTCCCTCTGGTCTTGACGATTCTATGTCATTAGCCATTCAGGTTGATCTGCGTTTGCGTGAACGCAAAACTGCACGAGAGGTGTTGCCACCTGTTGAACAAATGTCTGAACCTATGCAATGTGATAGAGTTTTGTCTAGGGCGCAACGTCAGGAGTTCAGAAGGCGTAATAAGCTGTGTTTTTTTGTGGAGATGCCTCTCATATTATTTCTGTCTGCCCTAAACGAGAGAAACATTTTGCACACACATTTGCTGTGGGTGGTGTTCAACCTAAGTTTCTTCTGGCAATTACTCTGATCTGCTCCCTGTCCACATTTTCCGCTAAGGCTTTTGTGGATTCGGGAGCAGCTCTGAACCTGATGGACTTGGATTTTGCTAAACGTTGTGGGTTTCCTATGACACCTCTGCGGACGCCTATCCCTTTGAGGGGTATTGATTCTACTCCTTTGGCGAAGAATAAACCTCAGTTTTGGACCCAGGTGGTAATGCGGGTCGCCCCAGACCATCAAGAAAATTGCAGAAAATTGCAAATTTCCCAAGGGTTGACTTTTCAATTTATCTGTACCCGAGCACGAGGCTATGCGATCCTATATTAAGGAGTCGTTGGAGAAGGGTCATATTAGACCATCCTTTTCACCCTTAAGCGGGAGTCACACACAGCAATCTCGCTAGCGATATCGCTGCTGAGTCACAACTTTTGTGACATAACAGCGATCTTACCAGCGAGATCGCTGTGTGTGACAGCGATCAGCGAGCGGCCCCCCTGCCGGTATCGCTGATCGCTGTAAGAAACCTCTGGACATATTTTTTGTCGCTGGTCTCCCGCTTGCCAGCACGCATCGCTGCGTGTGACAGGCGGGAGACCAGCGATCAGCTGTAAAAAATAGAATTAAAATGAAAAATATTGTTATTCTCACCTTCCGACGTCCAGCGCAGCATTCCTCTCTCCACGCTCCGCTCCCAGTGATCCTTTGCACGAATGACCGCGAGACTTTGCGCTCCCGCGAGACTGTGACTCTCGCAGTCATTCTCGCAAAGGATCACTGGGACCGGAGCGTGGAGAGAGGAATGCTGCGCGGGACGTCGGAAGGGGAGAATTACAATATTTTTTATTTTAATTCTATTTTTTACAGGGATGGCAAGCGATGCCGGGCGCTCGGCATCGCTGTGCTGATCGCTGGTGAAGCTGTCTGTGTGACAGCTCACCAGCGATCACATAGCGACTTACCAGCGATCCTGACACCTTGATATCGGTGTCGGTATCGCTGGTAAGTCGCTATGTGTGACTCCAGCTTTAGGTGCTGGGTTTTTTTTTTTTCGTGGCCAAGAAAGATGGTTCATTAAGGCCTTGTATTGACTATCATTCCCTCAACAAAATTACTGTTAAATATCAGTATCCGTTACCCCTGATTTCTGATCTATTCTCCAGAGTTAAAGGTGCTTGCTGGTTTACCAAGCTTGACCTCAGGGGGGCGTATAATCTTATTCGCATTAAGCATGGGGATGAATGGAAGACGGCGTTTAATACTCCGGAGGGACATTTTGAGTACCTGGTGATGCCTTTTGGGCTCACTAATGCCCCTTCTGTCTTCCAGTGCTTCATGAATGATATTTTCCGAGACTTTGTGGATAAATTTTTGATCATCTATCTGGATGATATTTTGATCTTTTCCAGGGATTGAGACTCTCATATGGAACATGTTCGGACTGTGTTCCGGATTTTGAGGGAGAATTCCCTGTATGTCAAGGGATCGAAATGCCTTTTTGGGGTACAGAGGATTTCATTTTTGGGATTTATTTGGTCTCCGTCAACTACTGAAATGGACCCAGCCAAGGTACAGGCCATTTATGATTGGGTTCAGCCCACTTCTTTGAAGGCCCTCCAGAAGTTTTTGGGTTTTGCTAATTTTTATTGTAAATTTATAGCTAATTTTTCTGGTATTGCCAAACCATTGACTGATTTGACTAAGAAGGGTGCTGATGTGCTGAATTGGTCTCCGGAGGCTGTTTCTTCCTTTCAGGAGCTGAAGCGAAGGTTCACTTCTGCTCCGGTCTTGCGGCAACCTGATGTCTCACTCCCGTTTCAGGTAGAGGTCGACGCTTCTGAGATTGGTGCAGGAGCTGTTTTGTCCCAAAAAGATCCTGTAACATCTAAAATGAATCCCTGTGCTTTCTTTTCCCGAAAGTTCTCCCCATCCGAACGTAACTATGATGTGGGGAATCGGGAACTGTTAGCCATGAAGTGGGCATTTGAGGAGTGGAGACATTTGTTGGAGGGAGCTAAACATCAAGTCGTGGGCCTTACTGACCACAAGAATTTGATTTACCTGGAGTCGGCCAAACGCTTGAATCCTAGACAGGCTAGGTGGGCCTTGTTTTTCACACGTTTTGATTTTGTGGTCTCTTTTCTTCTGGGCACTAAGAATGTCAAGGCAGACGCCCTCTCTAGGAGTTTCTTTACTGATTCTCCTATTGTGACCAAGCCTGCTACCATCTTAAGTGAGGGGGTAGTTCTTTCTGCCATCTCGCCCGATTTGAGACGTGCTCTGGAAGAGTTTCAGGAGGACAAACCTGAGCGTTGTCCCATTGGAAAATTGTATGTTCCTGACCAGTGGAGGAAGAGTGTAATGTCTGAAGTTCATTGCTCCGCATTGGCTGGTCATCCAGGTATTTTTGGTACTAGAGATTTGGTGAGTCAGTCTTTTTGGTGGCCCGCCTTGTCTCATGATGTCAGGAATTTTGTGCAGTCCTGTGGGAATTGCTCCCGGTCTAAACCTTGTTCTCGCTAGAGTGGGTTGTTGATGCCTTTGCCGGTGCCCAGGAGACCATGGACCCATATTTCAATGGATTTTATCTCTGATATGCCTGTCTCTCAGAGAATGACTTGTTTTTGCAACAGGTGGTTCGCTTGCACGGAATTCCTGAAAACATTGTATCTGACAGAGGAGTTCAGTTTGTTTCTAGATTTTGGAGGACTTTCTGTTCCAAGCTGGGAATTCAGTTGTCCTTCTCCCCTGCGTTTCACCCTCAGACCAATGGGCAGACGGAAGAGAACAAACCAGACTTTGAAGTCGTATTTGAGATGTTTTATTTCTGCTGATCAGGATGATTGGGTTTTATTTTTGCCCTTGGCCAAATTTGCTTTAAATAATAGAGCTAGTTCTGCCACTTTGATGTCACCTTTTTTTTGTAACTTTGGGTTTCATCCTCGATCCTCTTCAGGGCAGGTGGAGTCTTCTGCCTGCCCAGGTGTTGACACTGTGGTGGAGAGAATGCACCAGATCTGGGACCAAGTGGTGGATAAGTTGTCTCTCTCCCAGGAAAAGGCCCAGTGGTTTTCCAACAGGCATAGGACCATTGGTCCCCGGTTTAAGGTGGGTGATATGGTTTGGTTGTCATCAAAGAATATCTCTATGAAGGTGGCTTCTCCAAAGTTTAAACCTAGATTTATTGGACCTTACAAGATTTTGGAGATTCTTAATCCAGTCTCGTTTCGATTGGCTCTTCCTGTTACATTCAAGATCCATAACGTGTTTCATAAGTCTCTGTTAAAGAGGTTTGTTGAACCATTAGTTCCTGTGGTGGCACCTCCTGACCCTGTATTGGTTGAAGGTAATGTGGAATATGAGGTTGAGAAGATACTGGACTCTCGTCTGGCTAGACAGAGACTCCAGTATTTGGTTAAATGGAAGGGTTATGGCCAGGAGGATATTTCTTGGGTCTCTGCATCCGATATTCATGCCGAAAGATGGGTTCGCGCTTTTCATCGGGCCCATCCTGATCGCCCTGGTGGCGTGGATGAGGGTTCGGTGACCCCTCCTCAAGGGGAAGGTACTGTTATGAGTTCATTTTCTCCTTCACCTCTGATGTCTGATGAACTCCCTCTGCTGGTGAAAGGAGGTAGTGAAATTGATCTGGATGGGAAGAACCTGTCATCTGAACAGGTGGAGTGTGATTGGACATCCGGAATTTCTGAGTGGATATAAGGCAGCCGACGCCCTGCAGGGTTTGCTGGTGATCCTTTCTGCTCTGAGCTCTGGCATCCAGTTTAGTTCCTGTCTACTAAAAGCTAAGTTTTTGCTCTGCTATTTTTCCATGAGATTTTGTCTGTTCACTTAGTGTTTGTGTTCAGCCTGCCCTGGTTGGGACGCGCTGAACTCCATTTTTGTCTCTGATCAGTTGATCTCTTTGCTCTGTCTTCAGAATATACCTGAGTGCTGATATAGTGATTTTGAAGTCTAGTGACTTCAGGGCCTTTTCTATCAGACGTGTTGGACATTATTTTTGGCAGGGTTTTTTGCATGATTGCAGCCAGCATCTTTTCTGTCCTTTCCTATCTAGTTAGTTGGGCCCCATCATTTGCTCAGCCTGTCTTTCTGTCTGTGTTTGCGTTTTCATCTGTTTTTCACCGACAATACATGTTGGGGGCTGTCTATTGCTTTGGGGTCTGCTCTGGGGCAGTTTAGATTTCCCCTTTCTTTCTTTAGGCTTATTTAGCTCTCCGGCTGTGACGAGGGGTCTAGGGCACCGTAGGAACCCTCCACGGCTACCGTTAGTTGTGGTGAATAGGATCAGGGGTCTGCAATCCGCTAGTTACCAACCTCTCCGGATTTCTGGACTTAGCTTGTGTTTTTGCTTTTTCCTCCTCCGGTGACTCATTCAT
The DNA here is from genome assembly GCF_039654945.1 of Dendrobates tinctorius. Taxonomy (NCBI): domain Eukaryota; kingdom Metazoa; phylum Chordata; class Amphibia; order Anura; family Dendrobatidae; genus Dendrobates; species Dendrobates tinctorius. Next base: position 14,936,131 of record NW_027361728.1, read on the forward strand.
AACAGGTAGGACTGAGTTTAGACAAGGTAATGGTACGAGACAAGGTACAGGAACAAAGACACAGAGACCAGGATAGTCTGCCTCTTGGAGGGTGGGAAGACAGGCACAATACAAGGCTAGAACAAAGACACAGAGACCAGGATATTCTGCCTTCTGGAGGGCAGACAGACAGGTGCAAGGCAAAGCTAGGAATCAAGCCTCCAGAGAAGGCGAAACACAGGACAGGACCTAGCAACTCAGTAGCAGAATACTAACTTAGTAAAGGCGCTGCTCAGACAGCTTCCACTGGGTGGAGCTGCCATAAATACTAGAGGTCTCTTGGTGATTGGCCAGGGACACATTAGGCAGGTGCACACTGATTCCATAAGAACCAGAGAGTTCTGGCGCCTTCCCCCTATGCATACAGCCAGGAAGCATGCAGAGTGCAAGCAGAAGGCAAGAGGCACACAGCATGGAGCTGGCAGAAGACAGAACCCACAGCATGGCCTGGAGTAGTGGGTAAGTTGGTGTGTAAGGCAGGTGGGGGACGGGAGGCCATGCAGTGAAAACAGCAGGGTTGTTAGAGGTATCTTACAAGTGTTGTGTGTCTACTCGAGAGATGTTACTACAGTCAGTGATTGGAGTGTACAGTATTTCTGATGAAATTTATGCCATAAAATACATTTTCACGAATCCGACAAGTGGGCTTAGTCCCGCTCTATACTTTCCATGCTTCACCCATTTTTGCAAAGGTGGTTGGGACTTGTGTGAAAAAGCTAAAGTTGCAATTTTTTGGTGCAACTTTCAAGTAGCAAAAACGTTAGCAAATTTTTAAGGTTCTTTTAAAGTCAGACCTCTGGCATAAACACCTTCATGAATCTGGTCATATATGCCAATATTTTTTATTCTATTCTTTCAATAATTTAAGACCCCCATCCATTTTACCAATTTTATTTACCTATAAGTTGTAAAAAAAAATATATCCAGACAACATTTTGAACCAAACTCATTAAACTTTATTTCAGTCGGTTCTTTCAGCTGAAAGATGATCATTAAACTATTTTTTTTGGTCAGTATTTACTTTTCAATATATTTCCCATTATGCAGATAATTTAAAGGGCAGCTCCACATTTAGGCTATGGTCACAAGACCATAGAGTCTCTCATGGTAGAGAATCAGATCAATTATGCAAATGACACACAGATAAAACTCTGTTCTGAGTCAGCTTAGTGTGATCTGATTCTCTTGGATGCTTATGTGAACGAGCACTTACAGAGGTTCCCTCAACAAATTTGAACCTCAACATTGGGAATAGGTTTAAGTTTTTGTATCAAAAAGGACTTTTCAGAAATGATGCAATTCAAATTGCTTTTGAGCTGGTGACTCCCAACCCATGCGAAGAAAAGGCCAGAGATAAGGCCAACTTGTTACTTGAAGTCACTGAGAGCTATTGAAAACATGGTATTTATTACCCTAGCCATTATATGCACATGGATAATACTAGTTTTAATATTACAGGGTTTTATTAAGGACTTTAATTGTTTTTTGTTATGGGACTAATAACTTACAGGCATTTAGTTGATCACCACCTCCCTTTTCTGCCTGCTCAGGCGTCAATTCTGCTGCTTCTTTTCATCTCACATCAACAATGCTACTGCGGTCTGCTCTTTCAGCAGGGTGTCACTTTCAACATCATTTTGATTAACAGCAGATTCCCCGCAGTTAGGCAGCAGGGAGCTGGCTGTCAATAAGTGAGACATTGGCAGAAATGCCCAGTTTACAGAGCAGAGTGGAAGAAAGAAAGCTGCTCTGTCGATGTGACGTCACCGGAAATAGGAGAATTGGTGGCGGGAGCCGTCTGTGACCACTCTGAGCCTGGAGAGGTCATCGCTGGGTAGAACAAGCAGGTGGTTGTCAATCAAGTTCTTAGCCTCATAGGAAATGTCCTTGATAATCCCTTAAGTTACCTATGAAACTTTGACTTTTACCACATCACCAACAATAACATCAACATTTTGTGTAGAACCATAAATTATTCAAAATAATGTACTGATTTTTACCTCACATTTCCTCGTGCATTGGTTTGACATGACGTCCCACTCACCCATACATGGTTGCATACACTGAAAAAAAGAAAGTTGCAGAAATCAATAGCTGAAATACAATATTTTATCATGTTGCTATGCTTCCTTACATAACTTTAGGCACTATGTGCTGTGGTATAGCTCTTGACAGATTACTTTTCCTGATTCATGTGTATACTGGAAAAACCTTTGTATAAAATTAGAAGTTTAGAGAGGCAAAGAAGGACCTGCAGAGTGTTTGCTGAGGTTGTAAAAGAACCTGACAAATGCCTGTCAGGGAGCTGTTGGTGTGTGAAATGCAATGCATCTTACCCTGCAGATCTGTTCATATTGAAATCTGACTTAGGGTATGTGCCCATGGCATCTTTTTCAGGTGGATTCCACCTCAAACCCACCTGAAAAAGCCCCCAATAATCGTTCAAAATAATCAAAATATACACTGGAATGTCAAAGCATCTTGCTGTTCAACTGTTCCTTCTTTTTTAACTTCTTTTAGCTGCTTCAGGCTTCGATAGTAGTGAAGCAGACAGTTGAATTGATTTGACCATTCTTCTGGCAGCTTCGTCAAAAGATGTAAAGAAAAATGGCAAAGTAGACCCTTGAGCAAAAAAGCTGCCAGCGTTTTCCAGAAATATCTTCTGCTACAAAATCCATGGTTTATGCCGACATTTAAAAGACATCATGTCGCAGATACCTTTATAATCACTTGTGAATGTAGCCTGAAGCAGAAAAGTTCACCTGATAATTTTCTTCTGGAGCCTAAGATTTTATTGATTTCATGGTTCAGGTGCCTCACTTCACAAGCACCATGGCTAGTCTCCATGGTTCAGTTTGTTGTGATAACCCTTTTATCTGTCTCTGAGGGTCTTAGAAAAGCTGTAGTCACTCTGTTCCAGACCATTAGAGATAAAAGAGAATGGGATCATGGAACATATCCTGAACCCATCAACAACCAGTGAACTTCTGTACATGTCCACTACTTTTGATAAGAACAGATATTTGCTTGTCACAGAAATCATTCTAAGGACAATTACCAACATAGCGAAACATGATGTGGGGATTAAAAGCAGATTTGTACTCTATATTATATATAGCGCACATCTGGTCAGACACTCCTAATGTTTGCATGGGAAGCCACAGTTACAGCCATTAATCAGGCCCTGCGCTAAAAACATACAGGTCCATGTGTCTCAGTGTGCCTTCAGGTTATCTTCAAAGTGGAAGTGATGACAATATAAAGCTTTCCATGGGGTCCTCTTTCTTTGAGAAGCTCTGTAGAATTGCTTGTACCAGATTACAGCCAATACATACTAGTCATCTTCTATATAAATTGCCCACTGGTCAGTGTTGACAGCAATCCAAGCAAATATTATTTTCATGTGGTAAATGACTAACAAAGCTTACATTAGAGGAGATAACGGGGTTTTCAGGCTCACCATATTGATGACCAATCCCCAGGGTAGGTAATGAGGCTATGTGCACACGGTGCGGATTCACCCGCGGATTTTTCTGCACAGATTTTGCAAAATCCGCATGTAAATCCGCAAGTCAAAAGACCTGCGGTTTACCTGCGGATTGCCCTGCGGTTTATCACCTCCACAATGGAGGAGATGGCAAACCGCAGCGGAATCCGCAGAAAAGAATGACATGTCAATTCTTTCTGCGGATTTCAAACCACAGGCAAAACTGCGCAGCAAATTCCACACCGTCTGCACAGCGGTTTCAATTTTCCATAGGCTAGAATGGTACTGTACATCACCTGCAGTTCTGCTGCGGATCCGGAGGGCCAAATCCGCTGCGGATCCGCAGCAGAATCTGCACTGTCTGCACATAGCCTTAATATCAGATCAGAGGCTGTCCAAAACTCAAACTCGTAAACCCCACTGAACAGCTGTTTTCAGCTCTGGAAGTAACTGTACGTAACCAGAGAACAAAGCAAAACATTGCTGATCCGTTTACTGCGTAGTCACCGCTTCTGGGTCCTGGTGAACTGTCCTGTGCTGCACTACAGAGACTACCCATTGATTTGAGTGTGCACTTTGTGGCACTACAGGGAAATTGAGCATTTACTGACACATTTCCCCACAAATTTTAGCCATTTATTGGGGGTCCCAGGTGTAGGACAATATCTGATTCAATAAATAGACAAAATCTAAATTAAAAACAAAATGAGCAAATGCCATGCAGTAAGTTAATAAATAGCAATAGGGCATTTGGTTAACATTGTTTTGATAAAAAAAACATAAAAGCCATCCCACTGCATCAAGGTGACCCTACTCGGGACATCCTAACCTCTAGTATTAAAACCTTAGCTTTAGGCTATGTGCCCACGTAGCGATTTTTAAGCGTTTTTGCCGTGATTTTCGGCGCGAAAACGTTTAGAAATAGTGCACAGAACGCCCCCCATGCATTCCTATGGCATTCCGCACATGCTGTGCTAATGCTGCGCTTTTTTCCGTGGCGGAATCGCATCGCGGAAAAAATCGCAGCATGCTCATTCTTTTGTGCGGAATCGCAAAGAATTGCCGCGATTCCGCACCCATAGGAATGCATGAGAATCACTTACTTCCCGCATGTGGCTATGCCCACCATGCGGGAAGTTAAGCGTCTCATGTGCGGTTGGTACCCACGGTGTGGAGGAGAGGAGACTGTCCTCCAGGCTCTGGGTACCATACCCCTGTAAAAAAAAGAATAAAAAATAAAAAATCGGGGTATATTTACCTTCCGATGTCCCGCGCTGCATTCCCGGCCTAGCGTTCCCAGTAATGCCTTGCGGCAAGGCCCTGTAATGACGTAGTCTCGCGTGACTCTAGCGGTCTCGCGAGATCGCTATAGTAACGCGAGACTACGTCATCACAGGTCTCGCAAGGCATTTCTGGGAACGCTGAGGCCCGGGAATGCAGCGCGGGACGCCGGAAGGCAAATATACCCCGATTTTTTTATTTTTTTTTAGCATTTTAACATTTTATCTTTTACTATTGAGGCCGCATAGGCGGCCTCAATAGTAAAAACCTGGTCACACTTGTCAAACACTATGTTTGACGAGTGTGACCAACCTGTCAATCACTTTCCAAGCGATGCTTCAAATCGCTTGGAAAGTGCTTGAATATCGCACGCGAAAATCGCGATCATAATCGCGGTAAAATCGCGGTGAAATCGCGCGATTTCTGGGAAGGAGTCCGGTTTTTAGTGAGCATTTTAAAACGCTACGTGGGCCCACAGCCTTAGAGTTGAGCGAATTCAGCAAGCTATAGCGATTACAGAAAAAGCTAGAGCAGGAACTCGGATGCATGGAGTACGCTGGCTGATCGGCGCCACAGCTGTATGTGTGGTGGCTGTGTCACAGTAACAGCACATGCATGGAGAGGCTGTGTGTTGGGCTCTCCATACATGTGCTGTGACTGTGTCACACAGCTGCGACACATGCAGCTGCGGTGCCGATGCTATTTTAGAATTTTGGATAACTAGAGGCGGAAGACCTGTGAAGACTCAGACGTCAAGGTTAGATTTCAGAAAGGCAGATTTTAAGGGATTCAGAAAGAGAATTGGAGGGATCCAATGGCTGGATATCCTTAAAGACAAAAATGTCCAGGAAGGATGGGAAATCTTGAAAAATGAAATTCTCAAAGCACAGTTGTTAACAATTCCGAAAAGAGGGAAGAATAGGAAGCATTTAAGGAAACCAGGATGGATGAACACAGAACTTAAGCACATGCGAAAAAGGAAGAAAAAAATGTTTATAAAATGGAAAGAGGGAGGCATATCTAAAGAAGAATATAATGCTGTCTGCAGAGCCTGCAGGGCACAAATCAGATTATCTAAAGCTGAAAATGAATTGAGGCTTGCAAGAGATGTCAAAAGCAATAATAAAGGATTTTGGGGATATGTCAAAAGTAAAAGAAAAGTCAAAGATGCTATAGGATTTTTACAGGATGAAAATGATGAAATGGTAAGACAGGATGTTGAGAAGGCTGAACTTTTAAATTCCTATTTTGCATCTGTTTTCTCTCAGAAAGGAAATGTAACACCAACTGTTCTTCACTGTCCTATTAAGGGAATAGAAGAATCCAGGATATCTATAAACAGAAAGATAGTGAGGAAACACTTAGCTAACCTAAATGAATTCAAGTCTCCAGGTCCAGATGAATTACACCCCAGAGTACTGAAGGAGATAGCAGAACACATTTTTGAACCCCTCTTCATAATCTTTGAAAATTCTTGGAGAACAGGAGAAGTCCCAGAAGACTGGAGAAGAGCAAATGTTCCTATCTTCAAAAAGGGGAAGAAGGTGGACCCAGGCAACTATAGGCCGGTGAGTCTGACTTCTATACCAGGAAAGATCTTTGAACAAATTATTAAACAACATGTATGTCAGTACCTGGATAAGAATGAAGTGATTAAACAGACTCAGCATGGGTTTGTAACTAATAAGTCATGCCAGACAAACTTAATTTCCTTCTATGACGGAATCACTGATTGGGTGTATCAAGGAAATGCTGTAGATATAGTATATCTTGACTTCAGCAAAGCATTTGACAAAGTCTCTCATACAATCCTTATTGAAAAAATGACTAAGTATGGAATGGACAAGGCAACTGTTAGGTGGATTCATAACTGGCTTAGTGATCGGACCCAAAGAGTGGTCGTAAATGGCTGCACATCCAGTTGGAAGAATGTCTCAAGTGGGGACCACAGGGCTCTGTCCTGGGCCCTGTATTGTTCAACATCTTTATCAACGATTTAGATGAAGGAATTGAGGGTAAACTAATTAAATTTGCTGATGACACAAAGCTAGGAGGGATAGCTAATACTAGAGAAGAGAGAGAGAGGATTCAAAAAGATAGAAATAAACTGGAGAAGTGGGCAGCAACTAACAGAATGGTTTTTAACAGGGAGAAATGCAAAGTACTACATCTGGGCAATAAAAATGAAAAATGCAGATACAGAATGGGAGGAATAGGGCTAAGCAACAGCACATGTGAAAAAGACTTGGGTATACTAATAGATCACAGACTGAATATGAGTCAACAGTGTGATGCAGCAGCAAAAAAGGCAAATGCAATTCTAGGATGTATTAACAGAAGCATACAGTCTAGATCACGTGATGTCATTATTTCCCTCTACTCCTCTTTGGTCAGACCTCATCTGGAATATTGTGTCCAGTTTTGGGCACCACATTTTAAAAAAGACATCAACAAACTGGAGCAAGTTCAGAAAAGAGCGACCAGAATGGTGACCCGTCTGCAAACCCTGTCTTATGAGGAAAGGTTGCAGGATTTGGGAATGTTTAGTTTGCAAAAGAGAAGACTGAGAGGAGACTTAATAGCTGTCTACAAATATCTAAAGGGCTGTCACATTGTAGAAGGATCAACTTTATTCTCATTTGCACAAGGAAAGACTAGAAGCAATGGGATGAAACTGAATGGGAGGAGACACAGATTAGATATTAGAAAAAACTTTTTGACAGTTAGAGTGATCAATGAGTGGAATGCCACGAGAAGTGGTGAGTAGAGTTGAGCGAAACGGGTCGAACAATTTCAAAAGTCGCCGACTTTTGGCAAAGTCGGGTTTCATGAAACGAAACCCGACCCTAGGATGAGGTCGGCCACGAGGTCGGCGACTTACGCGCCAAAGTCGCGTTTCAAAAGTTTGTTTAGCGCTCTTTTTCAGCCAATCAGGATCCACGGACACTGTGGGCAACGTGATGACATAGGCAGGGGTCGCCACCATCTTTCAGAAGGGCATGCAAGTGATTGGCTTCCTTTGGTGGGCGTCACAGGGGTTATAAAAGGGCGTGCACGCCGACCGCCATCTTACTTCTGCCAATCTTAGCATAGGGAGAGGTTGCTGATTCTGTAGGGAGAGCGTTAGGCAGGGAAGAAGACAAAAAAACTGCTTCTGCTGCTAGCGATTTTGCCTGTGCAACACACCTGTCACTGTGTGTGCAGTGCAAGGGGAGGCTATATTGTGGTGGATCAGCGGTGTTGGTTGTTAGGCTGCCTTCTAAGGCTTCCTGACAGCTGCATTGCTGTTTCCCCACTGCTCTGCTTTTTAAAAGCAATCCCAATTTTTTTTTGGTCCTGCTAAGGTACTGAGCGTGCATTTATTCACACCATACAGCGGTGTACGCTCCTCACACAGTACCGTGTAACGGCTGTTATCACAGCCACAGTGAAGCTATCTGTGTGTCACTGTGGAAGGATAAGTGGAGGACTTGTTCCGTTCTTACAGACCTACACTCTAGGGAGATTCCTATTCTGCCCAATTCTACAATTCACTTTTTTCACACCTGTGCCATCGAGCCTGTGACATAGCGCTCTGATATTCAGTGGGCCTCACACAATCCAAAAGTGTCCAGTGTCCACAAGTGTCTGCAGAAATTCAAAATCTCCCTTATCCTGTAGTCACTTTTTTCACACCTGCTGCATCGAGCCTGTGACATAGCGCTCTGATATTCATTGGGCCTCACACAATCCAAAAGTGTCCAGTGTCTGCAGAAATTCAAAATCTCCCTTATCCTGTAGTCACTTTTTTCACACCTGCTGCATCGAGCCTGTGACATAGCGCTCTGATATTCATTGGGCCTCACACAATCCAAAAGTGTCCAGTGTCCACAAGTGTCTGCAGAAATTCAAAATCTCCCTTATCCTGTAGTCACTTTTTTCACACCTGTGCCATCGAGCCTGTGACATAGCACTGTGATATTCAGTGGGCCTCACACAATCCAAATGTCCAGTGTCCACAAGTGTCTGCAGAAATTCAAAATCTCCCAGAAATTCAAAATCTCCCTTATCCTGTAGTCACTTTTTTCACACCTGTGCCATCGAGCCTGTGACATAGCACTGTGATATTCAGTGGGCCTCACACAATCCAAGTGTCCAGTGTCCACAAGTGTCTGCAGAAATTCAAAATCTCCCTTATCCTGTAGTCACTTTTTTCACACCTGTGCCATCGAGCCTGTGACATAGCGCTGTGATATTCAGTGGGCCTCACACAATCCAAGTGTCCAGTGTCCACAAGTGTCTGCAGAAATTCAAAATCTCCCAGAAATTCAAAATCTCCCTTATCCTGTAGTCACTTTTTTCACACCTGTGCCATCGAGCCTGTGACATAGCACTGTGATATTCAGTGGGCCTCACACAATCCAAGTGTCCAGTGTCCACAAGTGTCTGCAGAAATTCAAAATCTCCCAGAAATTCAAAATCTCCCTTATCCTGTAGTCACTTTTTTCACACCTGTGCCATCGAGCCTGTGACATAGCGCTGTGATATTCAGTGGGCCTCACACAATCCAAGTGTCCAGTGTCCACAAGTGTCTGCAGAAAATCTAAATCTCCCCTGTCCTATAGACACCTTGTACCTTGTTTTACATTACTATATAGTTTGTAGGATTTTGTCTACATTTCTACCAAAAATGAGGAAGGCTGGTGGAAGAGGCCGTGGAATTGGGCGGGGGTTGGCAGCTGGTAATGATGGTGTTGGTGGTGGATCTGATGGTAGTGGCAAAAGCAAAATAGGACCGAATGCAGGAGGTGTTGAGCCTGCGTCATCGTCTGGCTCCATAAGGCTTTGAAGGCTTAGTTTTCTAGGAGTTCGCAAACCGCTTTTAACGCCAGAGCATCAGGAAAAAGTTTTGTCTTACATTGCTGACTCAGCCTCCAACTCTATCGCCTCCTCTTCTGAAGTTGTAAAAAGTAAAAGCACTGAGTCATCATTGGAGGCTCATGTTCATGAACCACACCTTTCCTTGTGTCCTTCACCACAACCAAGATTGAAGGATGACGCAGGCCATACTACTGATTACTCCATGGAGCTGTTTTCACATACCATGCCTGGATTATCAAGTGAAATGGTGAATTACCCAGGCCAAGATGAATCTGATATGGAGTGCACTGATGCACAGCCGCTGATAGATGATTCTGCTGGTACATTCACTCAGAGCACTACATTGTCCTCGCAGTGTACAGAGCCAGATTCTGACCCTGATGAGACTCAGGTACCCCTTCCCGCACACTATACCACCATACACGGTGACACAGAGGAAGGTGCACATGACATTGAAGAGGAGGCGATGGATGACCCAGTTGTTGACCCAGATTGGCATCCATTGGGGGAAGAGGGTGCTGCTTCCAATAGCTCAGATGAGGAGCATCCACAGCAGACATCAACATCGCAACAGCTGTTATCTGGCAGGCCCGGAGCACTCCAAAGACAGGTTCCAAAAATCAAAAGAGTTGCTGGACAGCTTGTCCAGAGGGTCAAAACATCACAGCGTGCTAGGCCGCAAAATGTCTGCCAAAGTAGGAAGAGTGCAGTGTGGCACTTTTTTGAACAAAATCCTCATGATCAGGCCAAGGTTATCTGTAAGAAGTGCGCAAAGACCTTTAGCCGAGGGAAAAATCTGAAAAATTTGAATACCATTTGCATGCTTAGACATTTAACCAGCATGCACTTGTGTTAAATATTAATAATCCGTTAATTTCTTATAAGACTCAGTTCTGTACATTGCTTTAGCTTACACGACATAGGCTATTTTTAAGCTTGGCTCATGGTAGAAAGACAGCTCCATATATGTAGAGACCACGTGCTTTAGGAGACGTATATAATTCATGGCTAACTGTAGAGGTCGCTCTTCTTCCCTCACCATCATGAGAGACAGACACGAAGATGTCATCTGTTCTGGGCCATGACATGACATAACAGCTGGTATGTTACTTTACTACGAAGAAGCCGAACTGAGAGACAGACGCCATTTGCCATGTGAGATCTCGGAGAGAAGAAGAATACATGTTGCTTTGCTATGAACAATGGACAATCTCTCTTTCACTTATTTTTATTCACCTGTTTTTCTGTAATAACCTTTCTTTGATGGAAGAATCCAAATAAACCACTATATTTTTATCTGGTAACTAGTCCTGAGTATTTTACAGGATATGCATTATTTTACATTGGAGAGCCAGCCAGATCTGAATTTTTGTACTTTTTTGCGGATTTCCTCAACTTGCCCACAAGGGGGATTGGACTTTGCTAACGTCAAATCATATGTGCAAGTTATCTGGAATTCCACTACTTACAAGAATCACACAGAACCTAGAAGTAAGAATTGCCAGATAGATTGAGAAGTACTACAAGTGCCAAAGTGCCAGACGTGCTGAAGCCAAGACGTGTGAAGACAAGAGCCCAGCGTTGTCCATCAAAGGAACAAGCTGAGACATTTCAAGGTAAGATAAAATGGATGTCATTAATTGTCTTGCTAAGCAGAGTAAATTGAAATTTAAGTCTGTAGACAATTCTAATTCAGAAGTTTTAAGGCTAAGTTTATATGCCGAGTGTGAACTCGAGAATCAAAGGTTAGATTCTAAGTTTTTCAATAGAGAAAGAGAGAGATTAAAAAATATTCTACAGATGGTAGATATATTTCATAGATCTGTGTCAGAGAAATCCAAAAATGATTGTTGTGATGTTCTCGAGATTGGCTGTAAAGTTAGGGAGATTGACTGTAATCAAGTGTCTGTAGCGGCCATTGAAGGTGACCTTGCAGACGTGGAACAAGATGGAGAAATAGGAGGAGACTTCAGAACTGACGTCGAGGACGTACAAGGGAAAGACGTACCACTAAAAATAGACGACTCACAGGCCCAAATCCGAAGTAACGTAAGGAAGAATTTGATAAAAATATGCGAAATAATTCCTGCATATGACAACAAGATGCATGTTTGTAGAAACTCTGAGGTTTTTGAAAGTTGTGTTGACAAATTTGATTTATCTAACGAGGAGAAGAATCAGTTGTTCAAAATGTGGATCCCTGTAACCTTTTCCAGGAGGTTATCTTTAAAGTTATCTGGTGAAACACATGAGAATTTAACTGATAAAGACAGATTAAAAATTCTCATTTTTTGTTCATCAAATGAAAATCATCCAGATATTGATATTCTTCAAAAATTAAGGATTGGTCGGAAGGAATGTATTTTTACGTTCATGTCCATATATGAACGTTTGTATAGAATGCTGAGTGAGAATGTCAAAACACCGTCCCTCATAAGGAGTTTTGTAAGCAAATTTTGGTTTTTAAATCCTGCATCTCGTGTTATTGCGTCATAAAAAGATTCATTGTTTGAATGTGCGCAATCCCTTGATTTTGCCAGAAAACACGAGAATCGTGAAAGGACAGTAAATCGTGCTAATTTTGTAAAGACAGGCAGAGTAAAATCTTATCAGAAGCCTGTATTAGCAAAACCTTCTAAAATGAGTTTTCCCCAAAACCAAATATATGAAGAACAAAGGAGATCACATGTTTGTTATAAGCCATATGGAATGATGCAAAAGAACACCGAAAAGACACAAATTGAATTAAGAAAAATGATGAGTTTTGATCTTCTTTCTGTAACCAAGATGGCCGAATTTGACAGACAGAAACAGGTGGTGAGTGACATCATGGCCTGTAAACTGAATACTCTGCTCCAAGAATCTATCAGCTTTAAAATGGCAAGAACCTTTCAGGATATTTTTTGCAGAGAAATAAGTATGGGTGTAGGAATTGGCTAGAAAAAGTAATTATATATATATTTTGTGTAACAGTGTTATACAATTAGTGAGTTATATGTAATTATTTTATAGAGTATAATCCTGTAGTTTTATGGTTTGTGGATATATACATAGTCATACAGTATATATAGAGTGTTTGTAGAAGTAGAAATAGTAGAACTTAAAATCTACATCAGTAATAATATTTAGAATATGAATATGATATTAACCTTATCTTTTATGTTTCCTTAGAATTTTCATTTCAAAGCAGGACTTAATCGGGAAAAATTCTCTTATAAGGATTTATGCCTTTATTTACACAGGAAGTTGCAATAATTGCATGATTTTATATATCTAACCCTTAAAAGGAAATAACTAATTGCATTTTTAAATGTGTTCTGGGTGTATGCCTTTTCCGCATGGCTTGAATGACAACCACAGCATATGGAATTTGTACCTTGTTCTAATAATACAAGTATACCAGTATACTAGGTCCCTGTTCTTTAGGAAAAGAATTTTTAAAGGGGTCTCAGCTTTTGCAAAGCAATGGAATTTTTTTTCCAGGCCTAAATGTCAAGTATAGCTATACATATATTTATGTCATGTGTATTTGGGGAATATTCAAAGAAATATTAAGAGACTAAATTGAAATAGTTTGCAATGCATTGATAATTAGGATAATTTGGGTTAAAATATGTGTATTCATCACACCTTCGTATGTGAGGTATTTGGTTTAAACTTAAATATGTGACACAGTCTGAGTGACAGTGACTGAGTGTATGAGCAGCTGCTGAGCGAGAGATGTGATACGTTTGTATGAGGCCTCAGGATTCTGAATGAGAAAAAAAAAAAAAAAACCCAAAGCTTTTATCTTTAGGAGAAATATGCAGATCAGATAAATTATTAGAATATTAAGATACATAATGAAATATTATCTACACAACATATATTTCTATAGTTCTTTAGTAATTATTTCTTGATTTAGTTAATTGTGGAAAAGTGCAATCGCACAACAAAATAGAAAATAGTTTATGAAGAAAATCTATTCTTTCCTTATCAGCTTTAGCTCTTTTAAACAGGCACCAGCACAGAGCCTGGTATTCACCAGCTGCATCTGGGAATAGTGGACCTTCCTTCTCTGTCCAAGTGTGTTAATCTTAAACTACATTTAAATTAATTTTTCCAAAGGATAATTTTATGATATTCAAATTAATTTTGATGGTTACACATCTTCAGACAAATAATGGTATAAGCAAGTATAAATTCACATAATTTATACATTAATTATTTTTAATTTTGGTTTTGATAAATGAATTATTTCATGAAACAATATTTTTTGGTATTAAGGGGGAAAATATGTTTTTGATCCTGACTACATCATCACATTTGATTAATACCTCTTCTTCACACATTTTAATAGAAAAAAAATATTAATAAGGTACAATGGTATAAGGATTGGGTATAATAATAAGTATTATAAAGAGTCATTTCTTTACAGTAAGAGGAATATTATATGCAAAGTTGCATAATTTGAATATTTTGGTAACACAAGTTTATGACAATTATGAAATAATCTGGATCATGGAAATATTAAGGGTATATGTTACTGAAGACATAACTACTCTGCATCAACATAAAGGCCTTGTTTTTATTTTTATTTTTATTCTTATTTTTCATTATTTTTAATTCTTTCACCAATATTTAGTAAAGTAATATCTACTGAGAATATTGCTTCATTAAATATAGCAATTATATGGTTCTTTTACTAAGGAAAATGTTTCACTTCTGAGTTATATGCAACAATTCTTTTATTCATTCATTCGCTCACTCATATATTCTTATTTTGGTTCATGGCTATACATTCCTACATATTATTAGTATAATAAATATATTCCTTATTAATAAAGATGAAAACACTGGTTACATAAAACACAGTGACACCTATGGGTTGAAAAAGGTAATTACACCTAAGACATAAAAAAAAAAAAAAAAAAAAAAAAAAATGTTCTATCACATGAAAAAAATATGGATAATAATGTATTATCACTTATTATTGGTTTATTATTTCAAACATTGAAATCCATATACGGTACAAATTCTGATAATTATATGGATATTACTGATTGCTATGGTACGCTGTGATATTATAGGATAGAAAAATTACCAGATTTGGTATAGACTAGGGAATGAAGACTTCAAGCAAGATACTGAAATTACGTTAATAAAGACTTTTCATATTAAAATTGATTCTTATCAGTTGCAAGAAGAAGAATGCCGCGATCCAGAAGTCCCAGAAGGTAACAAAGCTACGACTTCTGAGAAATGAACTGTGTTAATTACAAGTGCAGTATCCACCACTGACAGTCACAAGTGCAGTATCCACCACTGACAGTCACAAGTGCAGTATCCACCACTGACAGTCACGATTAAAGTGTCTAACCTGACAACCAGAGGACGATGATCCTATGATGCTGAGATGAACTGTGTTATCACGTTCTTACCAAGTTCCAGAGGTTTTCAATCACCTGTAAAGCTTCAATGTAAAGCTGGTGAACAATGAAGGTAATTAACCCTGACATATGTCCTGTGCATTAGGACAAGGACTGGTTATGGTGCTATGTTTAGCAAGGAAGAGTCATTTTAACCCTTGCTTTGCTGACCAAAGACGTCACACCTGTTCAAAGACCAGTGCCGATGGAGGATTCCAGAATATCCAAGGCGAGCCAATGTAAGCCCAGGTTTTTAAAGGTGACACTGCACAGATATTAAAGCTGCATTTCATCTATAGACTTTGTTTCTTATCAACATTTGAATTTATGGACTTTAATTTTTACACAACACGATTTCTACAACATCTATATGCTATAGAAAAACTGTGTTTTTAAAAGAACCAAGAAGAAGATAGAAGACATCAAAATGAAGACCAGATGACATCAGATGATGATGACTGAACCTGAGATGCTTCAATTTAGACTTAGGGAAGTATAATTATACATATTTTATATGAATATTGTTCACGGCTTACCATAACATGAATTCACATCAATTATGTCATTGAGTACTTATAACGGTAATCTGATATTATTATTATTATTGATATTAAATTATTTTGTCAAAGAAGATGAAAAGAAGAAAAAGATCTTGTTATATTTTGAGGGTTCCAATTAATGTCTGTCTCCCTCAAAAGGGGGAATTGTTAAATATTAATAATCCGTTAATTTCTTATAAGACTCAGTTCTGTACATTGCTTTAGCTTACACGACATAGGCTATTTTTAAGCTTGGCTCATGGTAGAAAGACAGCTCCATATATGTAGAGACCACGTGCTTTAGGAGACGTATATAATTCATGGCTAACTGTAGAGGTCGCTCTTCTTCCCTCACCATCATGAGAGACAGACACGAAGATGTCATCTGTTCTGGGCCATGACATGACATAACAGCTGGTATGTTACTTTACTACGAAGAAGCCGAACTGAGAGACAGACGCCATTTGCCATGTGAGATCTCGGAGCGAAGAAGAATACATGTTGCTTTGCTATGAACAATGGACAATCTCTCTTTCACTTATTTTTATTCACCTGTTTTTCTGTAATAACCTTTCTTTGATGGAAGAATCCAAATAAACCACTATATTTTTATCTGGTAACTAGCCCTGAGTATTTTACAGGATATGCATTATTTTACAACTTGCAAGCGTGGACACAACACCAAACCTCAAGTGCCACATGTGCAACTGATCACAAAGAAGGTAGTCAGCAATGCTACCTTGTTTCCCCCACTGTAAGCCCACCGGTTAGCACAGCAGCAAATGTTGAGGTGTCGTTGCAAGGCCACAGCAGTCAGGGAATCCCACTGATATATCAACGAAATACTGAATCTAGGCCATCAGAAAGAACACCAACTCCATCACCATCATCAACCCTCTCTCAGTCCGCCCTGTCCACCGCTACTTCCACCATATGCAGCTCTCAAGTCCAGCTCACCCTCCCAGACACTATGAGTAGGTCAAGAAAGTACTCAGTCTCTCATCCGCGTACACTGGGTTTGAACGCCCACATTGCCAAACTAATCTCGTTTGAGATGATGCCCTATCGGTTGGTGGAAAGCGCAGCTTTCCGCGAACTCATGGCCTATGCAGTACCACGCTATGACCTACCCAGTCGCCACTTCTTCTCTCGCAAAGCCATCACAGCCCTCCACCATCATGTGAAAGACCGCATTGTCCATGCACTCAAGCAGTCAGTGAGTGGAAAGGTGCACCTCACAACTGATGCATGGTCCAGTCGGCATGGCCAGGGCCGTTACGTGTCCATCACTGCGCACTGGGTTAATGTGGTGGATGCAGGGTCCACAGGGGACAGCAGTGGTGGGACAGTGCTGCCTAGCCCACGGTATAGGAAACAGTTGGCTGTAGGCGTTCGACCCTCCTCCTCCTCCTCCAGAAGCGAAAGCTCGTCCACAGAGCGCAGTCGTACGAGCACTCCATCTTCAGCTGCCACTGTTGCACACGAGGTGTCCCCCTATCGAGCAGCTAGTGGAAAGCGTCAGCAGGCTGTGTTGCAGATGATGTGTTTGGGCGACAGACACACCGCCGAGGTGCTGGCCGAGTACTTGAAGCGACAAACTGAGTCATGGCTGGGCAGTGTACATCTTGAGGCAGGCAAGGTAGTTAGTGATAACGGCTGTAATTTTGTGGCAGCCATAGCCCTTTCAAAACTCAGCCACATACCTTGCTTGGCTCACATCTTGAACCTGGTGGTGCAGTGCTTCCTCAAAAATTATCTGGAGTTA
Source organism: Dendrobates tinctorius (assembly GCF_039654945.1). Lineage (NCBI taxonomy): Eukaryota > Metazoa > Chordata > Amphibia > Anura > Dendrobatidae > Dendrobates > Dendrobates tinctorius. Next base: position 14,953,510 of record NW_027361728.1, read on the forward strand.
ACAGCCCTGCTCCATAAGGTGCGAAGACTGTGCGTGCACATCCGCCGGTCGCCTGTACACTCCGTTCGTATGCAGAAGCTGCAGCGATTGCTCCACCTTCCCAACCACCGCCTCATTATCGACATTGCAACAAGGTGGAACTCCACCCTGCACATGGTGGAGCGGCTGTGCGAGCAGAGGCAGGCCATAATGCATTTGTGGGAGTATACACGGCCAGGCACTTTGAGAGCAGACATGGAGTTGACAGGTGTGCAGTGGTCGAAGCTGAAAGACCTCTGTAAAGTCCTTCAGTGTTTTGAGGAATACACACGGCTGGTAAGCGCAGACGACGCCATCCTAAGCATGAGCATCCCACTTATGCGTCTGCTCATGCAAACTTTGACGCACCTTAAGGAGCAGGCGTCTGCAGCCAATGTTGACGAGGAGGAAGAGGTGGAGGGAATCCTTGATGACATTCAGCCATTGTCTGCTCAGGGACCTCTCCTGGACGAGTTGGAGGAAGAAGAGGAGGAGGAGGATGATGATGGGGATGATTACTTAGGGGAGGAGGATGCATCTCGTGGGGCAAGTGAAAATGTTGGCGTGGCAAGGTCTGGTACAGGGTTTGTGCGTGACTGGAGGGATGTGGATTTGCCAGAAAGTGCTCCTCCAACCAGCACTCGCAGTGCATCATTGACACCGGGAACATTGGCCCACATGTCAGATTATGCCTTGCGGATCCTAAAAAGGGACCCACGCATTGCCAAAATGATGAACGATGACGACTACTGGTTGGCCAGCATCCTGGATCCACGCTATAAAGGCAAATTACAAAACATCATGCCACAGGAGAACCTTGACCTAATATTGGCTAATAAACAAGCAACTCTGGTAAATCGGTTGCTTGAGGCATTCCCAGCACACAGCAGCGGTGATGGTTCTCACACGAGCCGTACGGGCCGGGGGCAGCTTGGCAGAGGTGTTCATGGTGCACACAGCAGAAGTGGCGTTGGAGACAGGGGTTTCATGACAATGTTGTGGACTGATTTTTCAAGTACCGCTCACACAACTGGTAATACAGCATCGATGGAAAGTGACAGGAGATAGCAGTTGTCAACTATGGTTACAAACTACTTTTCCTCCCATATCGATGTTCTCCCACACAGGTCATTCCCCTTTGACTATTGGGCTGCTAAACTGGACACCTGGCCTGAATTGGCACAATATGCCTTACAGGAGCTCGCTTGCCCAGCTGCAAGTGTGCTATCGGAAAGAGTCTTCAGTGCAGCTGGATCAATCCTGACAGAAAAAAGGACCCGTCTGTCAACCCAAAATGTGGATGATCTAACCTTCATTAAAATGAACCATGCATGGGTTTCCAAGGATTTTGTCCCACCTTCCCCTGATGACACATAGGGTGACAGAAAAATGGCTTGCTTTGGTCCACCTCTTCCTGGGACTTGACCTATTTCGCCTTTTGCATCAGCTGAATGTCCAACATCAACATATGCCACTTTCTAAAACTCCCTAACTGTGCTGCCTCCCCACCCCATGGCCGGGGTCACCACCTAGCGCACGACACCGTGCGAGTGCCGTTGCCCTGGACAGGTGGGTAGGCCGACTCTTGGGCGCGGGCACTGGCACAGGGTCCTTCATAGTGCAATCAAGTGTCTCTGACGGTGGTGGTGCACACCCGCCGTCAGACACACCGCCGTACTATGAGGGGCCCAGTGCCAGTACCGACGCCCACGAGTGGGCCCCCCTTGCTTGGGCAGGGCCCCAGCATTTGCAATCTTTACCTCTCCCTGCTCCTCCGCTGTGTAGTCTGGGCCATCAAATCCATACTGTGCCTGACACCGTCTAAGCCTGCCTCCTGATGTATAGACATATCTTTTGAATGTGTACGCTATCCATACATGTTATCCGGGGATACGGTACACTTTCTCACCTTTGTGCAATCACTTGCAAGCCATACTGGGCCTAACACCGTCTGAGCCTGCCTCCTGATGTATAGACATATCTTTTGAATGTGTACGCTATCCATACATGTTATCCGGGGATACGGTACCCTTTCTCACCTTTGTGCAATCACTTGCAAGCCATACTGGGTCTTACACCGTCTGAGCCTGCCTCCTGATGTATAGACATATCTTTTGAATGTGTACGCTATCCATACATGTTATCCGGGGATATGGTACCCTTTCTCACCTTTGTGCAATCACTTGCAAGCCATACTGGGTCTTACACCGTCTGAGCCTGCCTCCTGATGTATAGACATATCTTTTGAATGTGTACGCTATCCATACATGTTATCTGGGGATACGGTACCCTTTCTCACCTTTGTGCAATCACTTGCAAGCCATAATGGGCCTAACACTGTCTGAGCCTGCCTCCTGATGTATAGACATATCTTTTGAATGTGTATACTATCCATACATGTTATCCGGGGATACCGTACCCTTTCTCACCTTTGTGCAATCACTTGCAAGCCATACTGGGCCTTACACCGTCTGAGCCTGCCTCCTGATGTATAGACATATCTTTTGAATGTGTACGCTATCCATACATGTTATCCGGGGATACGGTACCCTTTCTCACCTTTGTGCAATCACGTGTAACCCATACTGGGCGTGAGAACGGCTGGCGAGCTGTTAAGCAAGCTACAGCACCTGTGGTTTGCACACGTAAGTTTTTCATTTTTTTCAGGAATGACGGTTAGGCCTAATTCCGGAACTGCGGTTGACCTGCACTTACTGGGAAATTATCGTTCGCGAGTAATACTTGTAATCAGTGATCCCCATCACTAACGTTGTTCAGCGGGTTATCTGCACCTGTAAGCGACAAACGCTGGCCTTTTCAGTGTAGCGCACATGCAGCCACGGACATGTAAGGGCATGACACACCAGTTATTGGCCAATCTCATGTGCCAGAGCCTCACGTGTCCCTCTAGTAAGCCGGACTCGGACCGCGGGGCATGACGGAGTCTCGTTCGTTAACGGAATTAAGCTTTCAATGTGTGCATCTGATCTGTAGCTGGCATGGTTGAGGTTGCCCGTGTTGAGTCAAATTACGCCGTAGGCTCCACTCCTGGTGGTGCCCTTCTGGACATTCCTTTAAGGTTCAGCTTTGCAACCATACTGCCCACGTAAAACAAACACTTTGCCTTCATGAACGCTGTTTGGAGGGTCATGACTCGTGGGAATAACGCCGCCCAATCAGTTAACCTACTAGAGAGATCCTTTGTTGCTCCCAAGCATGACATCACACTCCCTAGGAGGAAGGTAATGCCACTGTGGCGACCGTACTCCTGGGGGCGACACAAGTGCACTGATGCCCAGCCACTGCTCGATGAATCTGCTGGTACATTGACCCAGACCACTACATTCCCATCGCACGCTACCCGGCCTGAATCTGACCCTGATGAAACTCAGGTTACCCTTCCCATATACAGTTCCATCTTACACGGTGACAAAGAGGAAGCTGCAGATGAAAGTGCAGGTTCGGCCCACCCGCCATCAGACACACCACCGTACTATCAGGGGCCCTGTGCCAGTGCCGTCGCCAACGAGTGGGCCCCCCCTGCTTGCTCAGGATCACAGCACTTGCAAGGTTGAAATACTGTGCAGTGAGATGGAAGATGGGGACGACGAGGAGTCCAGACTAGTACAGGGATTCCCTAGCGAGGAGACTTATTTCATTGTTTTCAATGTTTGGACAGCAATTTTTGGGGAGCACTATTCTCTGGAGAATGATAGATGGGGCCCACCATACACTGGAACATTCCAAAGGTGGACATCAGACACTGGAGCAGCATTTACAGGGCCCATTATACACTAGAGCATTAGAAATGGGGCCCATTATGTTTGGAGCATTATTTGGACCCATAAGACAGTGGAACTTCATCCATGGGGACCAACATATACTGTAGCATTATGTGGAGCTCATCATATACTGTTTCAAACATTATATGGGACCAATGATTCTGTATGGAGAAATAGATGGGCCTCGTCATGAGATGTAAAAAGTGAAGTATTTTTCATTGTACTATACCGCTATTTCTCTGCCGTATCGGAGCATGATGAGTTGTGGTATTATGTGTTAAAGGGGCGCTCTTTTGCCCAGGGCACATGAAAACCTGGAGCCAGCCCTACCCCCCCACAACTTTAGCCAAATAACCCCCATTTTTCAGTGCGTAACTTGTATTATGAAGTTAATTAAGGTTGACCAGCTTAAGTAAGAAGAATTGATGCTTTTGGCATTCAAATGAGCACTGTAGGTGTGTTTCCTGTCCTCCTCTCACTGCCGACTTTTATTCCCCATTGACTTACATTGGGTTTCGTGTTTCGGGACGACCCCGACTTTTCCCTATAATCGGCCGATCTTGCTCGACCCGACTTTTGGAAAAGTCGGGTTTCACGAAACGAAACTCGACCATAAAAAAACAAAAGTCGCTCAACTCTAGTGGTGAGTTCTCCTTCAATGGAAGTCTTCAAACAGAGGCTGGACAGACATCTGACTGGGATGATTTAGCGAATCCTGCTTTGAGCAGGGGGTTAACTAAATACCCTATGTTATTCTCATGCACGATTGCTATTTATTTACTAACTGCATCGTTTTTGCTTATTTTAATTTTATCTTAGGTTTTGTCTGTTTAGAGGCCAGTGTGGACATGCACCTTCATGTTGCATTCATACTAATGAATATTTCAGTTCATTTCTTCTGGTTCTTGCTTTAGTTTTTTTGCACTTTGTGCAAATAAGGCCTTTGCCTTACTTTTCTTTGATCTGGACATTACGTTTATAAAGCTCCCCATGGCTGGGTGTCCAATAGTCGGGGTTTTGGTGCCTTTGGTCTTGATCCGATGCCTCCTCTCTTCCTTCAGTTGCCGTTCTCTTTCCCTACTTTGTGTACTTGCCGCGACAGTCAGTTTCACTTGTACATGCGCATTATGTCTCAACCTGTCGCGGTAGCTGGGATATCCTGCGCATGCGCACTATGCTATTGGAATGAACTTTATTTATAGCATACTGGTTCAGTACACTGACAAAGATGGCGGCCACCATCCTGATTGTCGATACGCGTTACTTCCAATGGCTTTTAATCGTTATCTAATTATTTACACATGTGAATGTTACTTGTTTACATATATATACAGTGGGGCAAAAAAGTATTTAGTCAGTCAGCAATAGTGCAAGTTCCACCACTTAAAAAGATGAGAGGCGTCTGTAATTTACATCATAGGTAGACCTCAACTATGGGAGACAAACTGAGAAAAAAAAATCCAGAAAATCACAATGTCTGTTTTTTTTTAATTTTATTTGCATATTATGGTGGAAAATAAGTATTTGGTCAGAAACAAGCAATCAAGATTTCTGGCTCTCACAGACCTGTAACTTCTTCTTTAAGAGTCTCCTCTTTCGTCCACTCATTACCTGTAGTAATGGCACCTGTTTAAACTTGTTATCAGTATAAAAAGACACCTGTGCACACCCTCAAACAGTCTGACTCCAAACTCCACTATGGTGAAGACCAAAGAGCTGTCAAAGGACACCAGAAACAAAATTGTAGCCCTGCACCAGGCTGGGAAGACTGAATCTGCAATAGCCAACCAGCTTGGAGTGAAGAAATCAACTGTGGGAGCAATAATTAGAAAATGGAAGACATACAAGACCACTGATAATCTCCCTCGATCTGGTGCTCCACGCAAAATCCCACCCCGTGGGGTCAGAATGATCACAAGAACGGTGAGCAAAAATCCCAGATCCACGCGGGGGGACCTAGTGAATGAACTGCAGAGAGCTGGGACCAATGTAACAAGGCCTACCATAAGTAACACACTACGCCACCATGGACTCAGATCCTGCAGTGCCAGACGTGTCCCACTGCTTAAGCCTGTACATGTCCGGGCCCGTCTGAAGTTTGCTAGAGAGCATTTGGATGATACAGAGGAGTTTTGGGAGAATGTCCTATGGTCTGATGAAACCAAACTGGAACTGTTTGGTAGAAACACAACTTGTCGTGTTTGGAGGAAAAAGAATACTGAGTTGCATCCATCAAACACCATACCTACTGTAAAGCATGGTGGTGGAAACATCATGCTTTGGGGCTGTTTCTCTGCAAAGGGGCCAGGACGACTGATCCGGGTACATGAAAGAATGAATGGGGCCATGTATCGTGAGATTTTGAGTGCAAACCTCCTTCCATCAGCAAGGGCATTGAAGATGAAACGTGGCTGGGTCTTTCAACATGACAATGATCCAAAGCACACCGCCAGGGCAACGAAGGAGTGGCTTCGTAAGAAGCATTTCAAGGTCCTGGAGTGGCCTAGTCAGTCTCCAGATCTCAACCCTATAGAAAACCTTTGGAGGGAGTTGAAAGTCCGTGTTGCCAAGCGAAAAGCCAAAAACATCACTGCTCTAGAGGAGATCTGCATGGAGGAATGGGCCAACATACCAACAACAGTGTGTGGCAACCTTGTGAAGACTTACAGAAAACGTTTGACCTCTGTCATTGCCATCAAAGGATATATCACAAAGTATTGAGATGAAATTTTGTTTCTGACCAAATACTTATTTTCCACCATAATATGCAAATAAAATGAAAAAAAAACAGACAATGTGATTTTCTGGATTTTTTTTTCTCAGTTTGTCTCCCATAGTTGAGGTCTACCTATGATGTAAATTACAGACGCCTCTCATCTTTTTAAGTGGTGGAACTTGCACTATTGCTGACTGACTAAATACTTTTTTGCCTCACTCTACCTCTCACATGCAAACAGAGGCAAACATCATCCCTGAAGAAGCCACATATGTCGGTGGCGATACTCGTGGGGTCGCTTCCTCCTCCTTCATTCTAATTCACCAGTATGGCCCCATCTGCAATGTCTTCATCTTCATAAGTTCAGGTTTGACAGTCTGTTTTCTCTGGATGCACAACCTTTTTGGTATTATCCAATGTGCACCACTGAAACTTTTTATCAGGGTCTCATTATCTTATTTTATATGCACCTCTGCACTTTCTACATATATGGCTTGATCCTTTTTCTCTTTACCACACTATTATGTGTCTTAGGGTCCATATATATTTTTTGCTCATATTTTTGGCTCATATTTATATAGCTGTTTTATTATAGGTGCTATTTATTTTCCTTCTTTACATGGTGCTGTGAACATAGTCCCATTACATGCTGGGCATATTGGGATTTATTAATTCATGCTTATTTTTTCGGCTTGGTATATTAACCTATTCAAGTGTTTAATATTGCTCAGTCTGCTCAAAGTCATTTCTGGGGCCACGCAAACTTTGGAACAGTCTTTTTGGAGGAGTGTCATTGCCGCATTATGGGCATGACATGTGTATTCACCATGTTTTTGGTTTTTAAATGTTTTTAATATTGTCTTTGTTTGCATGGTTGTATTACTAAATAAAATATTGTTTTTTACTTAAATTTTTGGTGATCCCTATCTTTCAGCATGTGCCACTCCCTTTGTTTTTGCCTATGCCGTGCAATTAACATGCTGCATGTGATCCAATTAATTATTTAGAGTTCATTATCTCTTAGGTGGTGCCCTCCTTTTTTCTCTTTGTATTCTTCTACTTTGTGTGGATGACGCCTTTTATGCCATCATGCTCCTGTAAGGCGGCCAGGGTGGTAGCCATGGCAACTGGCTTTACTGTTCCCACACCCTGACGCCTCACAGATAAAACAAGTCCTTTCTGCTGTATGTGTGATGTGCGCAGCAGAGTACTCACTTCAGTTGCTAACAGTTCATCTTTTCTTCTAACATGAGCACTCATCACTTTGGCTCCATAATTCACACAGAGCTGAATATCCTGCACTTTCCCTGCCTTCCGGGCAGACTCCATTCTTACTGTAATCTTTCTCTCTTCTCCCTGCCATCTCTTTGGATAATCTGTATCCAGTCCATGCCTTGCTTTTACCTGCCATCCGGGCAGCCTCTTTGGACAATCCGAGTCCCATCTATACCTTCCATGTCACCAGCTCCCTGTCAGCCCCTCGTACGGTCCCTTTAGGGAAAAGTGCCAGAAACACCATTTCAGCTACTCCTGCCCCGGTTTTAAGCGGGAGTCACACACAGCAATCTCGCTAGCGATATCGCTGCTGAGTCACAACTTTTGTGACATAACAGCGATCTCACCAGCGAGATCCCTGTGTGTGACAGCGATCAGCGAGCGGCCCCCTGCCGGTATCGCTGATCGCTGTAAGAAACCTCTGGACATTTTTTTGGTCGCTGGTTTCCCGCTGGCCAGCACGCATCGCTGCGTGTGACAGGCGGGAGACCAGCGATCAGCTGTAAAAAATAGAATTAAAATAAAAAATATTGTTATTCTCACCTTCCGACGTCCCGCGCAGCATTCCTGCCTCTCTCCACGCTCCGGTCCCAGTGATCCTTTGCACGAATGACCGCGAGACTTCGCGCTCCCGCGAGACCGTGACGTCTCGTGGTCATTCTCGCAAAGGATTACTGGGACCGGAGCGTGGAGAGAGGCAGGAATGCTGCGCGGGACGTCGGAAGGTGAGAATAACAATATTTTTATTTTAGTTCTATTTTTTACAGGGATGGCAAGCGATTGCGGGCGCTCGGCATCGCTGTGCTGATCGCTGGTGAAGCTGTCTGTGTGACAGCTCACCAGCGATCACATAGCGACTTACCAGCGATCCTGACACCTTGATATCGGTGTTGGTATCGCTGGTAAGTCGCTATGTGTGACTCCAGCTTTAGACCCCAGATCCTTCCTGGGTATGGTCCTGCTGAGCTAGTGCTCGTCTGTGCTACTCTCCAGTCTGGGGCCCCTTACTGCACCTTACTGCCGTCTGCAGCTTTATCCCCATGGTCTGTAATTATTTACATTTATTCTATGCTATCCTATCTCTATGATGCCCCCATTGTACTCTAATACCTTATGGACCTATACAATGTCCTAATCTATCCCTAAGCTAAAGCACAATACATCACATTACAGTACATGACAATAGCATTAGGAAACCACACATTAACAATGAGGTGCTGCATGTAACCCTGTGAACAGTGTCCAGGAGAGAGAAGGCACATGAGGGTCCCCGCCACCTCCTTACACTCCTGGGCAGACGTACTTCTATCTGCCCTGCTGAGGGCAGAGGAAAGTACTGTGGAGCGCATGTGCTTGCAAAGGTCAAAGACCACTGATGACTCGGAAGTAAAGCTGGCGTATGCGCACAATAGCACTTTGATATACCCTCGGCAGGGCAGAGAGAAGTACACCTGCACAGGAGTGCGATGTCGGGTACACTGTGAATGACGCATCATCCACATGAAACAGGGAAGGAGTGCAGCAATCGCAAAAAGAGAGGAAGCGCCAGATCAAGACTAGAGACACCCATCAGACTGCACTGTGCCATCTGTGAGCATAATACAAGCTATTTTTTATCTGCAGAGTGGATTGGGGAATTTTTTACAGCATTCCACTATGCACCAACCTACTTCTCCTCCCTCCTCTCAGTCTACCACCCTACCAAAGCCCTTTGTTCTGCTAATGACCTAAGACTAACATCCTCAATAATTCGAACCTCCCACTACCATCTCCAGGACTTGGTACGTGCTGCAGCAATTCTTTGAAATACACTACCCAAAGCAATTAGAGTAATCCAAAATATCCATAGTTTTAAGTATGGTCTAAAACGCATTTCTTTAGACTGACCTATTGTTTCACCTCACTTATCTAACTATCCCAGTGTAAGGCAGCCAGGGTGGTAGTCGTGGCAACAGGCTATACTGTTCCCACACCCTGGCTCCCCACAGACAAAATACAATGTCCCTTCTGCCGCATGTGCAGCGTGCGCAGCAGTGCACTCAGCGTTACTGTCAGGATCCTCTCAGGTTCTGTCACTCCGGCTCCATGTTTCCAAATTGCACAAAATATCTCAGAGTCACAGTTCTTTTCCAACAGTTTTACTTTACTATTCAGCAAGGCATTCATCTCTCTGGCAGCACAAGTTAAACACAAAGACATCTTAACTTTCCCTGCTGTCCAGGCAGCCTCTATCCTTTCTAGCAACTCTGTCTCCCTTCTCCCGGCAATCCCTGCCATATCTTTGGACAGTCCGTGTCCCGTCCGTGCCTTCAGCGCCAGCAGCTCCCTGTCAGCCTCTTGTCCGTTTCCAATTGGGAAAGGTTCAAGGATTGCCATCTCAGCTGCTCCCACTCCGGTCGTAGACCCCGGATCCTTCTTGGGGATGGTCCTGTTGAGCTGGTGCCCGACTGCACTATTCTCCGCCTGGGGACCCTTACTGCCATAGAAGCTTTATCCCCATGGCCGGCCATCTGCTTCATCTGCTGCTTACACCTTGCCCTGGGCAAGCCTGCCCGGGCTTCTGCTCGGAAGTCCCTCTCCTATATCCCTATGACTCTAGACTGCTCTGTAACTCCTCCCAGCTGAAAAAACCCCTATGCTAACTTATACTCTTATTCTATTCTACTCTATTCTCTATGATGCTCTCCCCCTACTGTAATTCCCCTATGGTCCTATACTATCCCTAAGCTGATACACAGTCCATAACAAATGCATCACATTACAATACACACACAATTATAATAACATTGGTGCGCAATGAGGTGCCGCACATAGCATGTGAACAGTGTCCAAAGGAGAGGAGGCAATTGATGGTTCCCCGCCACCTCCTTACACCTGTATTGCCCACACAAAATTTTCTTCCAAATCAGGACATTCGCAGCATCTGTTCACACACCCTCCACTCATTTATTAGCCCTTTGTGTCACTGCTTGTGCTGATACTGCCTGGTGACCATTTCATGCAGCGTTGTGAATCCCACTATGTATTTTATTGATGGCTTTCTCCTTTTGTGTCTCCCCCTATTTCCTCATAATTTGTAAGCTTGCAGGGCCCTCACTCCTTTTGATATTTGATGATTTTATGTGTTTTTCTATAGTGTTTTTACTTTCTTGACAAGTCCTCTCTAAAATGTAAAGTGCTGTGGAACAGGTTGGCGCTATAGAACTAAAAATTAATATTATTATTATTATGCTGTAAAAAGGCCTTAATAGTGGTGGCCGTACTTTACATGCAAAAAACCTGGTGACAGGTTCCCTTTAATGTTTAACTAATTTAATTTTACACATCTGCATGACTTTACACTATTGCTTGTCCATAAAAAATGAGCAATCAAGGCAGGATTAATAGGCAGACCAAAGGTAAAGTGTAAATAAGGCCTTAAGTCAATCATCTAAAATGAGACAGTCATGTGTACTTACTTGTGTACAGCGCCGCTTATTCCCACACCATAACAAAATGTCATCACTCTAGGATAAAAAAAGAATATAGAATTCATGATCTATGAGGTCCGTTCCACAAAAAAGTAACACAAATAACATAAATAGTAATATATGCAGACAATTAGGAACAAATATCTCAAATTTAGAGTTCTTTGAACCGTCTTAAGACCCCCATACACATTAGACTAATGTCATGATTCCAAATGGATTTCTCACATAAAAAGTACTGCAGACAAAATTATCAGCAATATTAGGCGACCAAGCAGATTGCAGCTTTTTTTCCAGTGCTGGTCAGAAAGTTATCAAAGGAATTGTCATAAGTGACTATTATCTGCTAAGGATTAGAAGGGTCACGGTCTTTGTGCTGCCCCCACATGTGGCACAGAAAAGCATCACTGGCTGGTTACAGAATCATTCATGTTGTGCAGTAGAGGCATCAGCAAACTCAGCATATTCATTGCAGAAAGTTCTGAGACTGGAAATTAGTTCTATCATGGTCACGTGTGTCAGGACGTAGATGTTTCCGCAAGGCGAACCCATGTGACACACGTGACCCTGGATACACCGCCTCATGTGGGGCACATTTAAATAATAAAACGTGCAGGTGGATACGCCGCCTCCACCTGGCGAATTTGGGTATTACACGTTATAAATACAATCTGGAAACCCCGCCTCCAGAAAGGCGAATTTAAATAATAAAGGGGGAACCTGGGAAACATTAACAATGGTGGGCCCTGCGATAGGGAATGGGGACATGGAGACCTCCTAAGCTCCCCTGAGCCAGTGTCCCTGCACTCCTTACATTCCCTAAACAGGCTCCGCACCTGTTGCCACACGCGTACCTTAACGCCCTTGCTCACCCTGACCCTAAACCCTCACTAGGGAATGGGTCGGTGCGGAGACTAATCCCACCACTGCACTAATAACACACATGAGGAAAGAGACAATACAGGGGAAACACCACTTAGCTTTGCTCTGCTGCGTGCGCTGCCAGCAACAGAGCCCACCACCTGCGTGCGTCTTCTCCTCCACCCGGATCCATCACCATAACAGGATCCTTCACCTTAGTGCAGCCTTGGAGCAGAGTCCACCACCAGTTGCAGCTGCTAAGTACCAGAGTCCCAAGGAAGTGTTCAGCTTCTGCCACGAAGTCAAGCATGCTTGAGTCCAGCTCAGCAACCAAGTCCCACATGGTGAGTTCCACTCTCTATAGTAGCCACTCCACCAGACCATGCAGACACTTCCCGCTGACACCATCACTGCGACCCCACCACGCCATGCCAGCCCTTCATCCAGACACCATAGCTGAAACACGTCCCCCCTGACTAAGCTGCGCAGGACTCCTCACCAGCTCCATCCTTCCTCCAGGCTCTCCAAAAAACAGAGTGAACACACTCTCACAATATCACAGACAGTGATTGCAACCCCTAGTACACCTTTATAGGGTGTCACACCTGATCCCTAATTAAGTGCACAAAAACCTAAAGTGCAATACACCTACCCACCACCGGGGACAGTCAAAACACCTTGGAACTTTCCAAAGTAAAAAAAGTTCACCCAGTGCAATTTAAAACTGTCAGATCATGACAGTACCCCCTCCTTAATGAGGGGCCTCTGGACCCTCAAGACCACCCCTCATTAGGGAAACACCTACAGCGGGGACGCCCAGACCCTGAGTTCACCCCACCATTACCTGACACTTCAGGTTTATGGCAAACGCACCGCTGGTATTGGCAATAAAGTTCATTTTGGAGGCACCACTCATCTCCACAGAGCCGACCTGGGGAACGAGTTTATGTATATGTATGTTTGTTTTGAGCTGATCAGGCTCCAAAACACACTTCCACAAGATGTTTTTTGGTGGCACACATACATGCTCATTCACACACAGGTCCGGACCTGAACGTTTATTGCACACATACATTTGTCATTTTTTGGTGAACTCACTCTGGACTTGACCGAGGCGTCCCCCTGTGTCACCACCCTCACACCCCCACTATTCACCAAGGGACACCACCCTCCAACCCTTTCACCATGAGGACTGCGCCTCATAGGGTTGGTTAATGGCGAGGGTAGAGATTTGTCCCTACTCCCCCGCAGCACACCTGCTGCACACACCAGGAGGAGAAGGGGACGGGAAATGGAGGAAATATACTCTCGCTGGTCGCCTCCACACGACCAGGAGGGCGGCTTCTTCGATGGTATGAAGATTTGGCATAAAAACCCCGCGGACTCTCACACCAGTCAGTTCACCACAGGGGCGTACCCCTTCACCTCGGGGAATACCAGGCAGCTCCGTGGGGCACCATTCCTCCCACCTGCCTGGGTGCGCCCGCCTGCATGAACCAGTCCTGCTCCCCAGCAGCGACTCTAGGGGGTTTTAGTACCATAGCCGCAGGAATATGGAGGAAAATATATATACTCGCTGGTCGCCTCCACACGACCAGGAGGGGCGGCATCGAAGATTTGGCATGAGCCCCGCGGACTATTCACCAATCCGCTCACTACAGGGACGTACCCCTTCACCTCGGGGAATACCAGGCAGCTCCGTGGGGCACCATTCCTCCCACCTGCCTGGGTGCGTCCCCTGTAAGAGCAAGTCCCGCTCCCCAGCAGTGACTACACACCTAGTCTGCTCACCACAGGGATGTACCCCTTCACCTCGGGGAATACCAGGCAGCTCCGTGGGGCACCATTCCTCCCACCTGCCTGGGTACCTCCCCGTGCAAGAGCAAGTCCCGCTCCCCAGGAGCGACTCTAGGGGCTTTTGCCAGACCGCAGCCGCCATTTTTGTTTCTCTGGTTATCTGAGCAGAGGCCCCAGACCCTGATAACTGCTGCTGCAGCGGCTTAAACACACCTTGCCGCTCCCCACTCACATCAGTGAGGCCCGGCAGCAATTACTCAGCGGTCTCCACATGGCCAAAGCTCACCAGAAAAAAAAAACTGTATGGCCTGTGATAATGTCATGGTCACGTGTGTCAGGACGTAGATGTTTCCGCAAGGCGAACCCATGTGACACACGTGACCCTGGATACACCGCCTCATGTGGGGCGCATTTAAATAATAAAACGTGCAGGTGGATACGCCGCCTCCACCTGGCGAATTTGGGTATTACACGTTATAAATACAATCTGGAAACCCCGCCTCCAGAAAGGCGAATTTAAATAATAAAGGGGGAACCTGGGAAACATTAACAATGGTGGGCCCAGCGATAGGGAATGGGGACATGGAGACCTCCTAAGCTCCCCTGAGCCAGTGTCCCTGCACTCCTTACATTCCCTAAACAGGCTCCGCACCTGTTGCCGCACGCGTACCTTAACGCCCTTGCTCACCCTGACCCTAAACCCTCACTAGGGAATGGGTCGGTGCGGAGACTAATCCCACCACTGCACTAATAACACACATGAGGAAAGAGACAATACAGGGGAAACACCACTTAGCTTTGCTCTGCTGCGTGCGCTCCCAGCAACAGAGCCCACCACCTGCGTGCGTCTTCTCCTCCACCCGGATCCATCACCATAACAGGATCCTTCACCTTAGTGCAGCCTTGGAGCAGAGTCCACCACCAGTTGCAGCTGCTAAGTACCAGAGTCCCAAGGAAGTGTTCAGCTTCTGCCACGAAGTCAAGCATGCTTGAGTCCAGCTCAGCAACCAAGTCCCACATGGTGAGTGCCACTCTCCATAGTAGCCACTCCACCAGACCATGCAGACACTTCCCGCTGACACCATCACTGCGACCCCACCACGCCATGCCAGCCCTTCATCCAGACACCATAGCTGAAACACGTCCCCCCTGGCTAAGCTGCGCAGGACTCCTCACCAGCTCCATCCTTCCTCCAGGCTCTCCAAAAAACAGAGTGAACACACTCTCACAATATCACAGACAGTGATTGCAACCCCTAGTACACCTTTATAGGGTGTCACACCTGATCCCTAATTAAGTGCACAAAAACCTAAAGTGCAATACACCTACCCACCACCGGGGACAGTCAAAACACCTTGGAACTTTCCAAAGTAAAAAAAGTTCACCCAGTGCAATTTAAAACTGTCAGATCATGACAGTACCCCCTCCTTAATGAGGGGCCTCTGGACCCTCAAGACCACCCCTCATTAGGGAAACACCTACAGCGGGGACGCCCAGACCCTGAGTTCACCCCACCATTACCTGACACTTCAGGTTTATGGCAAACGCACCGCTGGTATTGGCAATAAAGTTCATTTTGGAGGCACCACTCATCTCCACAGAGCCGACCTGGGGAACGAGTTTATGTATGTGTATGTTTGTTTTGAGCTGATCAGGCTCCAAAACACACTTCCACAAGATGTTTTTTGGTGGCACACATACATGCTCATTCACACACAGGTCCGGACCTGAACGTTTATTGCACACATACATTTGTCATTTTTTGGTGAACTCACTCTGGACTTGACCGAGGCGTCCCCCTGTGTCACCACCCTCACACCCCCACTATTCACCAAGGGACACCACCCTCCAACCCTTTCACCATGAGGACTGCGCCTCATAGGGTTGGTTAATGGCGAGGGTAGAGATTTGTCCCTACTCCCCCGCAGCACACCTGCTGCACACACCAGGAGGAGAAGGGGACGGGAAATGGAGGAAATATACTCTCGCTGGTCGCCTCCACACGACCAGGAGGGCGGCTTCTTGGCTTCTTCGATGGTATGAAGATTTGGCATAAAAACCCCGCGGACTCTCACACCAGTCAGTTCACCACAAGGGCGTACCCCTTCACTTCGGGGAATACCAGGCAGCTCCGTGGGGCACCATTCCTCCCACCTGCCTGGGTGCGCCCGCCTGCATGAACCAGTCCTGCTCCCCAGCAGCGACTCTAGGGGGTTTTAGTACCATAGCCGCAGGAATATGGAGGAAAATATATATACTCGCTGGTCGCCTCCACACGACCAGGAGGGGCGGCATCGAAGATTTGGCATGAGCCCCGCGGACTATTCACCAATCCGCTCACTACAGGGACGTACCCCTTCACCTCGGGGAATACCAGGCAGCTCCGTGGGGCACCATTCCTCCCACCTGCCTGGGTGCGTCCCCTGTAAGAGCAAGTCCCGCTCCCCAGCAGCGACTACACACCTAGTCTGCTCACCACAGGGATGTACCCCTTCACCTCGGGGAATACCAGGCAGCTCCGTGGGGCTCCATTCCTCCCACCTGCCTGGGTACCTCCCCGTGCAAGAGCAAGTCCCGCTCCCCAGGAGCGACTCTAGGGGCTTTTGCCAGACCGCAGCCGCCATTTTTGTTTCTCTGGTTATCTGAGCAGAGGCCCCAGACCCTGATAACTGCTGCTGCAGCAGCTTAAACACACCTTGCCGCTCCCCACTCACATCAGTGAGGCCCGGCAGCAATTACTCAGCGGTCTCCACATGGCCAAAGCTCACCAGAAAAAAAAAACTGTATGGCCTGTGATAATGTCATGGTCACGTGTGTCAGGACGTAGATGTTTCCGCAAGGCGAACCCATGTGACACACGTGACCCTGGATACACCGCCTCATGTGGGGCGCATTTAAATAATAAAACGTGCAGGTGGATACGCCGCCTCCACCTGGCGAATTTGGGTATTACACGTTATAAATACAATCTGGAAACCCCGCCTCCAGAAAGGCGAATTTAAATAATAAAGGGGGAACCTGGGAAACATTAACAATGGTGGGCCCTGCGATAGGGAATGGGGACATGGAGACCTCCTAAGCTCCCCTGAGCCAGTGTCCCTGCACTCCTTACATTCCCTAAACAGGCTCCGCACCTGTTGCCGCACGCGTACCTTAACGCCCTTGCTCACCCTGACCCTAAACCCTCACTAGGGAATGGGTCGGTGCGGAGACTAATCCCACCACTGCACTAATAACACACATGAGGAAAGAGACAATACAGGGGAAACACCACTTAGCTTTGCTCTGCTGCGTGCGTTCCCAGCAACAGAGCCCACCACCTGCGTGCGTCTTCTCCTCCACCCGGATCCATCACCATAACAGGATCCTTCACCTTAGTGCAGCCTTGGAGCAGAGTCCACCACCAGTTGCAGCTGCTAAGTACCAGAGTCCCAAGGAAGTGTTCAGCTTCTGCCACGAAGTCAAGCATGCTTGAGTCCAGCTCAGCAACCAAGTCCCACATGGTGAGTGCCACTCTCCATAGTAGCCACTCCACCAGACCATGCAGACACTTCCCGCTGACACCATCACTGCGACCCCACCACGCCATGCCAGCCCTTCATCCAGACACCATAGCTGAAACACGTCCCCCCTGGCTAAGCTGCGCAGGACTCCTCACCAGCTCCATCCTTCCTCCAGGCTCTCCAAAAAACAGAGTGAACACACTCTCACAATATCACAGACAGTGATTGCAACCCCTAGTACACCTTTATAGGGTGTCACACCTGATCCCTAATTAAGTGCACAAAAACCTAAAGTGCAATACACCTACCCGCCACCGGGGACAGTCAAAACACCTTGGAACTTTCCAAAGTAAAAAAAGTTCACCCAGTGCAATTTAAAACTGTCAGATCATGACAAGTTCCATACATTAGAATGGAGTCATTTATGTGAGGATTTCTGCTAGTCTCATCTGATGAATGGGACAGTTGGTGAATGTTCTGCATTAATTCTGCAGCATGTGAACATACCTTTAAGGTGGCCACACACATCAGACAGCTGTCAGCTGAATTGGCAGATATACCCGACTTTACTAGAATGTGTATAGGGTCATATGCTCTCAGTGCGGTAACATGTAACTTAGTCACAAATTGCTGAAGAAGAGGCAGAGTGCAGTTCTACCACAACAGACGGATATGCTGCTTCTTGTTTTTCGCTTTTCTCTATTATACCATAGTGCCTAGAAGCAGAATCAGTGCTTTTAATATTGTGTTGCATCTAGCTTTTTTTTCTGCAAATACTGAATGAACCAATGATTTGCTTCCCACAAGATATTCAGATCGCACTTGGCCATGCAAGTCAATGAGTCCTTGGGAAACATCGGACTGCACTCGGATGACATCTGAGTACAGTCTGATTTCGGCGGACTAACAGAATGGAGAAGATGGAGACATACGAGAAAATCGTGTCACACGCTGATCAAACTCTGATCAGAGTTTGAGCAAAGTGTGATTTACACCCGATTCTCTCAAATAAGAGAATATATGCTCATGTTACTTTCATATGATACAATGTGTTGGCAGCGGATTATTCAGGATACTCTCCAAGCATGTGACAACAGAGCTTCTTTATTCAGGAATAAACAGGAAAAATATATGTTAAGATTAATAGATCAGGATTAAATCATTTGTGTGTCTCTATCTGTGCAGCATCTACAGCAGGCTGCTTCTCTCATACACAGACACAGAAAAACAGGAAATGCAGTCACATGCTCTCCCTGCGTGAGCCTCTGGGAGGTTTTTTTTTATTCTAACTTTATAAACAGCATACAAATCTAGCAACTAAGCTCTCATAGACAGGAATGGAGTTGTTGCAACAAACATATTCCAACACCCCCACTCAACAACTACTTATCCTGTTAGTCCCATTGCGGTTCTGAAGTCCACAAACTTGACTCATGATAATGGCTTTGGCATACCATCGGCTATCATCTTGTCAGACTCGCAATAAGCAAACTCAAGTACACCACGTTCCACTAAGTCACGTAAGTGGTGATGTTTTACATCAATGTGCTTAGTCCTTACACTAATCTTCTCACTGCTGGCAAGTTCAATGCATCCTTGGTTGTCCTCATAGATAACTGTTGGTTGACCTAATGGCTTGCCGAAATCTTCCAAAAGTTGTTTCAACCAAATTACTTCTTGACTTGCATAAGCAGCAGACATATATTCTGCTTCTGTAGAAGATAATGTGACTGACACTTGTTTTCTGCTGGACCAAGAAGTTGAATTTTTTCCTAACTTGAACAAGTAACCACTTGTTGATTTCCGATCACTTGACTCTTCAGCCCAATCTGCATCCACATAACCTCTGAGAGTGAGATCTCCTGATGCAGATATCTTAAGAGATTTAGCCTTTGAGTTTCTGTAAGATATTGAAGAATTCTCTAAATTGCATTCCAGTCTCTTTGGTGTGGCTTGCTTACATGTCGGCAGAGAATTCCAACTGTAGCTGTGATATCCGGACGAGTTGTGGTTTCTATGTACAGAAGCGCCCCACAGCTTGTCTGTAACTCTCATTACTGGGTAGCAGATCTTCTTCTTCCAACTTTAAGTAGGACGGACCCATTGGTGTGGACGCACCTTTGGCTTCTGAAATTCCAAACTGGTTTAGTATTGTGGAAATTTTAGAACTTTGGTTGAGAAGAAAATTCCCATCTTCCTCTCTCTGGATTTGGATTCCCAAATATTATGTCACATTTTCAAGGTTCTTAGCCTAGTTGAGAATTTCACCTAGCTTTGCAATTTCCTTTTCATCTTGATGAGACATGATCACATCGTTTACATATAGGAGAACATACATCCACTCCTTTGCTACATTTTTCATATACAAACATGTATCAGCTTGAGATCTTTTAAATCCTTCATCCATCAAAACTTTGTTCATTTTCGAGTTTTATGCTCTTGCCGACTGCTTAAGTGCATAGAGAGATTTTTGCATTTTACAAACAAGGTGCTCTTCACCCTTTTTAATATATCCCTTGGGTTGGCTCATGCACAACTTTTCTTCAATGTCACCATGTAGGAAGGCTGTTTTGATGTCCAAATGTCTCACTGTCATCTGTTGAACTGCAGCTACGGACATTAAACTTATGAATGTGATTTGCTTCGCAACTGAAGAAAATGTAGCATCATAATCTTCACCATACTTTTGCGAGTACCCTTTTATGACCAATCTTGCCTTAAACCGGTGAACTTTACCTTCTGAGTCATATTTGTTTTTGAAGACCCACTTACATCCGATAGCTCTTTTTCCTTGTGGTAGCTCAGTAAGCTCCCATGTCTGGAGATGGTGAAGGAACTCCATCTCTTCATTAGCAGCATTTATCCACTTCTGTTTCTCATGGACAGGCAGTTTGCATCTCTTGCCATGACTGTGGCTCTGGTTCAGGAAGTGTTCTGACCATATAAGAAAGGCGTCTATCTGGGATAACTTTGTTTGGCCTTTTTTGATCTCCTGACTGGAGGCTGACTTGGTTCTTTTGTGTCTTCCTTGGTGGCTTCAGAGCTTATCCACACTTCAGTGTTTTCCTTTTCGGTGTCTGGGTTTGATGATTGAGATTCTTGTTCTTGCTTCTTAGGGTGAGTAACTGGTGTAACTTCATGGAATTTGAGCGATACAGAGTTTTCATCAATCACTACATCTCTGCTGATTGTTACTGTGTTGGTTTCTGGGTGCAGGATTCTGTATCCCTTTTGAGTTTCGTTATAGCCCAACAGGACTCCTTGCTTTGCATGTGATTCCCACTTGGAACGTTTTTCTTTGGGAACATACATAAACGTTTTGCTTCCAAATATCCTGAGGTGCTTCAGATTAGGCTTCTCGCAGTTCCATAGCTTATATGGAGTTTTATTTGTGGCTTTACCTGGCACTCTGTTTTGAAGATAGCAAGCTGTCATGATAGCTTCCCCCCAATACGTTGTAGGTAGATTCGCATCAAACATACTTCTTCCACTTTCACAGAGAGTACGGTTCTTTCTCTCTGCAATGTCATTTTGTTCTGGGTTGTATGGAATGATACACTCCCTGACAGAAGTTATGTCGCTTTTCCATGTTATGTAAATAAAAGCATATAACCTGACGTTAAATTCATCCATTGGTTGTATAAATTATCCTTTTGAAAGCTGAAACCCTCCGAAATGTGGTTTAGGTTAAGAAAATAAACTGCCATCAATGCAGAAATATTGATCATTTAATGGACACAGAATGGTCAGATTTTGGCAAGACAAAAGTTTTGTCGCCTAGTCATATAATGCATCCAATCCTAGTTAACATCCTCACCTGTGTTCAGTAAATGATCGGTTAATTAGTGGGTGTGTATAAAAAGAAACCCAGCGCCCCAGACCTTCCCTTGAGCTGCAACTTGAGCTCTGACAACATGCCAAAAATCCACCCTGCGACCAAAGCCTGGATTATCAAGAGGCTGAAGAACAGATCCACTGCAGAGGAGGCTGGCACCTTTAATGTATCTCAGCGTCAAGTACAAAGAATTAAAAAAAGATTGAAAGAGACTGGAGATATGTTTGACAAGCCCAGGTCCAGCAGACCCCGCAAGATAACTGCTCAGTAGGAACGTTTGTTGGTTAGAAAATCCAAAGCAAGCCCCTATTCCACTGCAGCAGAGCTCCAACAGGCCAGGTCACCTCAAGTCTCTGTGTCAACTAGAACAGTTTGTGGGATTCTGTCTTGAAATGGCCTCCATGGTCAAATCTGTGCCCAGAAGCCAGCAATAAACAAAAGTCAAATAAAAAACTGTGTGGCATTTGCAAAGTCCCACAGCCTGCTAAACAGATGGACGCTGGAAAAGTGGCAGATTCATTCTAATGAATCTTCAGTAGAATTACACCACAGCCACCTCAAATACTGCAGGAGACCTACTGGAGCCCGTATGGGTCCAAAATACACCCAGAAAACAGTAAAATTTGGTGGTGGAAAGATCATGGTCTGGTGTTACATTCAGTATGGGGGTGTGTGAAACATTTGCAAGGTGGAAGGCAATATCCATAGCCTAAAATATCAAGAAGAATTAGCAACCTCTTATATTCCAAATCGTAAAAGGGCTCAAATTCAGCAGCAGGATGGTTCTTCATCTCATACATCCATCTCTATAACAAAGTTCCTCCAGGCAAAAAAGATCAAGGTGCTCAAGAACTGGCCAGCCCAGTCACCAGACATGAACATCATTGAGCATGTTTGGGGTAGGATGAAAGAGGAAGCTTGGAAGACAAAACCAAAGAATCTAGATGAACTCTGGGAGGCATGTAAGACTGAATTCTTTGCTATTCCTGATGACTTCATTAATAAATTGTATGAGTCATTGTTGAACCGCATGGATGCAGTCCTTCAAGCTCATAGAAGTCACACAAAATATTAAATATGACTCTAATAGCACCTCAACTTCATTCACCAATATTATGGAACATATATTTGTATTTTAAGTTAATTTTTTTTTTTAATATCACATTAGTTTCTGTGGCTGACAAAACTTTTGTCTTGCCAAAATCTGACCATTCTGTGTCCATTAAATGATCAATATTTCTGCATTGTTGGCAATTTATTTTCTTAACCTAAACCACATTTTGGAGGGTTTCAGCTTTCAAAAGAATAATTTATACAACCAATGGATGAATTTAACGTCAGGTTATAATTTTTATTTACATAACATGGATAAGCGACATAACGTCTGTCAGGGAGTGTAGTCTGGAACACCATTCCATCCTTTTTCAAAATGGTTTGCACCTTACCACTTGTATATTCGGTTCCATTATCTGCATGCAGGGCTTTTGGCATTCTTCCAAATTTGTTAAACACTACAGCAAGATATTCTTCAAGTTTCTGTGGAACTTCATCCCTACTGTGAAGCAGGTAGGCAACTGTATATCTGGAGTAGGCATCAATAAATGTGAGAAAATATCTCTTCTTGCTGGGAATTTGAACACTCAGTGGACCGCATACATCTGTATGTATCAGATCCTGTGGCTGTGCAGATCTAGTGGTGCTTATTTTAGGAAAGGATATTCTGGACATTTTCCCTTTAAGACAGCTAGTGCACTTCATCATTTGTCTACACTGGTTGATTTCATTACCATTTGCAAGTTGAGCTAGCTTCCTTACTGCTTCTGGGTCTCTGTGCCCAAGACTTCTGTGCCATACATGGAGACAGTTTTTATGTAGATCTTGTCTAGCAATGTACACTCTTTCTTTGCAGTTTAGCTAACAAAGTTCATCTTGGATTTTTCCTTCTGCAAGAGTGTGACTCTTCTTTGAGATGATGCAGCTGTTAGCTCTAAAAGAAACTATATTCCCCTTTTGTGTGAGCTTCTTTACTGACAGAAGGTTGCTTTGAGTGCTGGGGACATGGAGAACATCCTTTATTAGGATCTTTCTGCATTGTGCTGAGGAAACTGGACAGTGGAGGTAGCAATCTCCTACTCCTTCTGAAGTCATATAGTGACCATTAGCTAAGATGACCTTTTCTGACTTGCTTTCATTAAGGTCAGTGAAGAATTCCTTGTTATTTATCATATGACTGCTTGCACCAAAATCTATATACCATATATGCTTTGTAGATGGGCCTGTACTGGCATTAAATGTAGCTTCAACACATGGAGAATCTTCCTTCCAGCTGTTTTAACCCTTTGGTGACTGTTCTGCTTTTTAAGCAGACCCATTCTTGCTTTCCAAATTCTGCAGTTTGCTTTAAGGTGGCCAGGCTTTTTACAGACAAAACATTCATGAGTTTTTCTTAGATTGCTCTTATAGTTAGGGAAATCCTGTGCCTTTAATGCTGTTTCTGCTCTGGATTCATTACTGCTGCTTACATGCTGCATTTTTTTTTTCTCTTGAATTCATCCACAAGTTTGCCTTTAACATACTCTTGTATCAGCTCATCATCTGGCCGTGGATCTAGTGCAGTCACGAGTGTGTCATAACTTTCTGGAAGACCACTTAATAGAAGTGCAGCAACATGAAAATCTTTAATTTCTTCTCCAATTACCCCTGAGATGCTCCACAATCTCTAGGGTGTTTCTTATATAGTCCTGCATATTCTGTCCATCACGTAGCTTAGACTGATACAGCTTTCTCATGAGATAAAGCTTATTGCTGAGATTTGATCTTTCATGGACTTTCTGTAACTCATCCCACATCTCCTTTGCAGTTGCACACTTGTATATATGCACAATCTGATTATCAAGTACACTGAGGTAGATCATGCTTTGTACTTTCTGATCCTTCTCTAGCCAATCATCTGGTAATGGATGAGGCATGTGTTCCTAAGTATATTTCCACGTACCTTCTCTTATGATCAGCATCTTCACCTTGAATTTCCAGTACTGGTAGTTCTGGTTAGTGAGGCTTGGCACTGAGAACTTGACAGAAATGCTGCTAGTGGACATCTTCTCTGTTGCTCAATGCTGCTTTTGCTTTGGGCTTCTGTTGCTGTGTTATTGTGGGGTTCTGTGTCACTCTGGGCCCATAAACTGTTGGCAATGGACAGAGCTTCTTTATTCAGGAACAAACAGGAACAATATATGATAAGCTTAATAGATCAGGAAAAATCATTTGTGTGTCTCTATCTGTGCATCATCTACAGCAGGCTGCTTCATCTTCCATATACAGACACAGGAAAACAGGAAATACAGTCACATGCTCTCCCTGTGTGAGCCTCTGGGAGTTTTTTTTGTTCTAACTTTATGAACAGCATAAAAATGTAGTAACTAAACACTCATAGACAGGAATGGATGTTGTTGCACCAAACATATTCCAACACAATGGGACACTAAGGCATTATGGCAGTGCTTTACCATGTTTGCAGTCACGCTGTAACTTATCTGTTTGCACTACATAAAACAAGCAGCCTTCCAAACTTGCCATTTTGTGATCTTAAAGAATGACTATCATTTTAATTTTTATTTCTTTGTAGTACATCTTATCAGATAAATCTGCTTCTTTCTCCTTCTGGACTGATCTTTCACTGTCAGTTCATAGGTAAAATGTATTTAGTGAATATAGATTTTACCAGTACTGAAACAGATGATAGTTGGTGCTTTTAAACTTCTATGGATAGGAGGAAGGGAGGAACTAGAGGGAGACAAACATTCTGCTACAAGTTCTCTTGAAATGACAGTTACATAGAACATTACGAGCAGCAAATGTCTTGTCCTATCTCAGTAATGGGAAAGTCTATATTCACTGAGGACAGATTTCCCTTGTGAACTGAGAATAATTAGTATAATTTATCCATTCAGGAGGATCAATGAGCTGATTTCTGTAATAAGATATATTAGAAAGTTTCTTATTTTCACGTTTACTATTGATTTCTGAAAGGAAAAAATGAAAATGATGGTTACACAAAGTTCCCTGCTTGGGAACTTGCCTTACATTGTATATAAAACCTACAAGAGAAAAAGTGAGCAAAAACCCTGCTGTAATTAAGTAAATTAAAA
Organism: Dendrobates tinctorius; assembly: GCF_039654945.1. Classification (NCBI taxonomy): domain Eukaryota; kingdom Metazoa; phylum Chordata; class Amphibia; order Anura; family Dendrobatidae; genus Dendrobates; species Dendrobates tinctorius. The sequence goes on from NW_027361728.1 coordinate 14,978,912, forward strand.
GCAAAAAGTGCATTTAAATAGCACAAGAGTGTTTAGTAATACTTTTTTGATCAAAAAATAGCATAAAAGCCATCCCACCACGACCTTACCATGTGTCAAAGTTGGCCTCAGTGTGTGAATAAGGGCAGACAAAAGGACCTGGTCTCAACCAGTGAAACACCAGTCTGGGGAAGCCTTATATACAATTTCCAGCTCAGGAGAGGGAGGCCACACCCCGGCTTGCGCAGAATGCAATAATACAAAGAAAAAAACACAAAGATTGAGCTTGACTTGAGTTGGTACACATGCAGAACATAAACGCATGTTCACATTGGCCACAAAACATATAAAACCTACAAGAGAAAAAGTGAGCAATAACCCTGCTGTAACTAAATAAGTAAAAAGCAAAAAGTGCAATTAAATAACTCAGAGTTTTTAGTAATACTTTTTGATAAAAAAAGAGCATAAAAGCCATCCCACCACGACAAGGTAACTCACTGTATATAGTGGCTTACCGCCAGTGGTGGCAGGCCACGTGACTGCTATGGAGTCTGTAAGCAGGGTGGGCCCAGTGTCAGTGCCCGCACAGGGCCACCCCTCTGTCCATTATCACGAGCAATGATGATGGAGGGGGAGCATCAGCTGACACTTCCTCTTCCATCATTCTTCCTCGGCATCTGACTTCTCAATGCAGCGGGCACAATTATGTAATTACAGCACACCTGCTGTACTGAGATATGCGGCGCTGACTCAGGAGACCGAAGCATGAGGTGGACTGAGGAGGGGTGAGTATTGAACTCTTTTTTAAAATTAGTGACTGATGGCCATGATAGAGTATGGTGGACCATGGGGAGTGCGTTATATTCTATGGAGGACAATGGGGAGTGCGTTATATTTTGTGGAGGACAATGGGGAGTGCGTTATATTCTATGGAGGACCATGTGGAGTTCATTATATTCTATGGAAAACCATGGAGAGTGAATTTTAATCTATGGAGGACCATGGTGAGTGCATTATAATCTGTGGATGACTATGGGCAGTGCATTATATTCTATGGAGGACCATGGGGAGAACACTATACCACATGGAGGACCATGAGGAGTGTATTGTATTCTAAGGAGGACCATGATGAGTGCGTTATATTTTATGGAGGACCATGGGAAGAGTATTATATTCTGTGGAAAATGATGAGGAGTGCATTATATTCTATGGAGAGCCAGGGGAAGTGCATTATATTCTATAGAAAACCTTGGGAAGTGCATTTTAATCTATCGAGGACCATGGGGAGTGCATTATAATCTGTGGATGACAATGGAGGGTGCATTGTATTCTATGGAGGACAATGGAGAGTGCATTATACCATATGGAGGACCATGGGGGGTGCATTATATTCTATGTAAAGCCACGGGGAGTGCATTTTTATCGATAGGGAACCATGGGGAGTGCATTATACCATATGGTGGACCATGAGGAGTGCATTATATACTATGGAGGACTGGACGGAGTGCTTTATATTCTATGGAGGATCATGGGGAGTGCATTATATTCTATGGAGGACCAGGAGGTGTGCATTATATTCTGTGGAAGACCATAGGGAGTGCATTATAATCTATGGAGGACCATGAGGAGTGCATCATATTTTATGAAGGACCATGGGGCGAGCATTATATTCTATAGAGTACCGTGGGGAGTGCATTATACTCTATGGATCACCATGTGGAGTGCATTATATTTTATGGAGGACCATGAGGAGTGCATTATATTTTATGTAGGACCATAGGGAGAGTATTATATTCTATGGAATACCATGGAGAGTGCATTTTAATCTATGGAGGACCATGGGGAGTGCATTATACTCTATGGATCACCATGGGGAGTGCATTATATTTTATGGAGGACCATGGGGAGAACACTATACCACATGGAGGACCATGAGGAGTGTATTGTATTCTATGGAGGATCATGGTGAGTGCGTTATATTTTATGGAGGACCATGGGAAGAGTATTATATTCTGTGGAAAATGATGAGGAGTGCATTATATTCTATGGAGAGCCAGGGGAAGTGCATTATATTCTATAGAAAACCTTGGGAAGTGCATTTTAATCTATCGAGGACCATGGGGAGTGCATTATGATCTGTGGATGACAATGGAGGGTGCATTGTATTCTATGTAGGACAACGGAGAGTGCATTATACCATATGGAGGACCATGGGGAGTGCATTATATTCTATAGAAAACCACGGGGAGTGCATTTTTATCTTTAGGGAACCATATGGAGGACCATGAGGAGTGCATTATATACTATGGAGGACTGGACGGAGTGCATTATATTCTGTGGAAGACCATAGGGAGTGCATTATAATCTATGGAGGACCATGAGAAGTGCATCATATTTTATGAAGGACCATGGGGAGAGCATTATATTCTATAGAGTACCGTGGGGAGTGCATTATACTCTATGGATCACCATGGGGAGTGCATTATATTTTATGGAGGACCATGCGGAGTGCATTATATTTTTTTAGGACCATAGGGAGAGTATTATATTCTATGGAATACCATGGAGAGTGCATTTTAATCTATGGAGGACCATGGGGAGTGCATTATAATCTGTGGATGTCAATGAGGAGTGTATTATATTCTATGGAGGACCATGAGGAGTGCATTATACAATATGGAGGACTATGAGGAGTGTATCATGTTCTATGGAAGACCATAGGGAGTGCATTATAATCAATGGAGGACCATGGGGAGTGTGTTGTATTTTATGGAGGATCATGGAGAGAGCATTATATTCTATGGATTACCATGGGTAGTACATTATATTTTATGGAGGACCATGCAGAGTGCATTATAATTTATGTAGGACCATAGGGAGAGTATTATATTCTATGGAAGACCATGGGGAGTGCATTATTTTTTATGGAGAGCCAGGGGGAGTGCATTATATTCTATAGATGACCATGCGAAGTGCATTATATTTCATGGAGGACCATGGGAAGTGCATTTTAATCTATTGAAGGCAATGGGGAATGCATTATATTTCATGGAGGACCATGGGGAGTGCATTTTAATCTATCGAGGACCATGGGGAGTGCATTATAACCTGTGGATGACAATGTGAAGTGCATTACACCATATGGAAGACCAGGAGGAGTGCATTATATTCTATGGAGGATCATAGGGAATGCATTATAATCTATGTATGACCATGGGGAGTGCATTGTATTTTATGTGACCATGGGGAGAACATTATATTACATGGAGGACGTGCATTGTATTCTATAGAGGACCATCGGGAGTGCATTGTATTATAAGGAGGACCCAAAGGGACCATGGGGAGTGTATTATACTTTATGGAGGACCATGGGGAGTGAATATACCATATGGAGAACTATAGGTGGTGCATTATACCATATGCAGTGCGTTATGCAATATGGAGGAATATGGGGGTGCATTGTACTATATTATAACGAAGACCCATAGGGATTGCATTATATTATATGAAGATCTATGGGGAGAACATTATATTATATGGAGGACCATGGATATTGCATTATACTTTATGGAGGACCATAGAGAGTGCATTTTATTAAATGGAGGACCATAGGGAGAGTATTATATTATATGGAGGACCATGGGGAAAGCATTATATTATGTGGAGGACCATGGGGAGTGTATTATACTATATGGAGGACCATGGGGAATGAATATACCATATGGAGGACTTTAGGTGGTGCATTATACCGCATGTAGTGCATAATACTATATGGAGAAATATGGGGAGTGCATTATACTATATGGATGACTATGGGCAGTGCATTATATCTTATGGAGGACTATGGAGAGTGCATTATACTATATGGAAGACTATGTGGAGTGCATTATGCTATATGGAGGACTATGCAAGTGCTTTATACTATATGGAGCACTTTGGGAAGTGCAGAATACTATATGGAGAAATATTGGGGTGCATTATACCTTATGGAGAACTCTATGGGCCGCATTATAATATTTGGAGGCCTATGTAGGGGCCATTATTCTGCATGCAAGCAATAATACAGTGTGAAGGTTTGTGTGGGGTCCATCATACTGTGTGAATGGCTGTGTGGGGGCCATTATATTGTATGGAGGCCTAGTGTAAACCATTATACAATGTGGAGAGGTGTTGGGCCATACAGGATGGGGGGCTGTGTGAGGGTTACAGTTGGGTGTCATACTGTGGTGGGTACATCATACTTTGCCTTGGGAGTTGAGGTGGGGTACAGTAGGGTCATTATACTATGCATGTGGAGGCTAATGTGGAGGAATTCACCATGGAGGTATCATACTGTGCTTGGGGTGCACCTTTGCTGGCATCATACTTTATGGGGACAATTAAAAGAGGAATCTAGTAATTCAGCCGGCGTATAATTACTTAGTAAAGGCTGTAAAAAGACATGTGAGATATGCTCTTCTGTGACCCTGACAAATATTTACTTTTTTTTAGTGGGGAGAGGCCCAGTTAGAACTTCTGCTACGGGGTCCCATGGTTTCTATGTATGCCCCTGAGTGTATAGTTCTAAATAAAGCTCTTAGTTTCGTCATTTGGAATATAGCTATTTCTTCCAACACTTCCATACATAGAAGGATTGTATATTATAATTCAAACTGCCGAATCCTTCTTCCCGACATACACTGTCAGGGGTAAGTCAGAAGGCCCCATACACAATAGATGGTAGGTCAGTCCTATTAAAAAAGACATGTTCTATTGACATTACACTAATGGGTGTGGGGACCGTTAGGAGCACCTGCTGCATTATAAATAACATGCACATGTAGAGTCATTAATTAAAATTCTATCAAAACATTTATTGCAGCCCCATGAATTTCAATCTATCATATGTGAAAATGATCTACTCTGCCCATTCATACAATCTGTTTTAAAACCTCATAATAATGAGATGACTGTTGCAATAAATCTTAGTGAATAGAAAATAACAAATATAATAAAATATGAATTTTTCATAGACACATTTGCCTCTAATTTATTACAAGACCAAAAACTCAAAATACTTCTGCCTGAATGTAAAGCAAACTGATTATTTTTGTCCCAGTTCATTTTTTTGCTCATTATAGATTTCTCGTAATTGATTTTTTTTAGCCACAACATTCATGGTTACAAATCAGAGTATAATGAACTGTGTTTCAATCATGGAAATGAGCAGTCGATCCAGTTACCTGTAGGCTGGAGAAGGTGGCGGACAGCTGTGCGATGTGCAGGCTCAGGCAGCGTGATGTGCATCTGGCTAGTATTATTTTCTGATCAGTGTCTCCTCCATCCTTCTTCTCCACTCTCTTGCCTGCAGCAACAATCGCAATGCCATAGAGAAGAACCAGTACAAAGTCATCCCTCAGTAAAGCTTTGGCCATGGTCAGAGGTGAATTAGGCTCCTTCCAAGTGCTGCTCTGCTCATGTGTATCATTCTGCAAGAAATGTGTATCTGAGAGGGTGATCCTTCCAATTTCTTAAGACACTCCCCCCAAAAGTCTCCGCTAGCTTCAAACAGGACCCCCCACCATAATTTCTGCCACAGTACAGAATTATCCCCCGCTGATCTCTGATTGCCACAAGTGGGATCTGCATTGTACGAGTCAGACCAGGTGACAGAACATTTCTCCTGTTACATTTCTGTCTCTCATAAAGTGGTTAAACACCGAGAGGATTTCTAAGTATTTGTAAGTGGCCAACAAGGAATAAGCACTTAAAACTTGTCTTTGTAAGATTTAGCAGTGTTAAAAAATGTTGTCGATTAAACGCTCTTTTTTTTTTCAAAATAACTTTCTGATCTCATTTTGGAATTTATAGGGCTCGTTTATCAACCAAGTAAAAGAAAAAAAATCAGTAAGAAAGGCATATTTTTGAAAAATAAGTGACATTTTTCACTGTTCATTTCTCATATTTACTTTTACCCTAACGATCAGATGTTTTTAAGCAATTTTTCACTTGCACTTGTGAAAGGGCTTTCTTTTTTTATCTTCATTGGTTTGTGTTGCTAAAGTACGTATTAAATAAGAAATAATGCTCCAGTAAAACAAGAACTTTAAACTTTTTTTAATTATTGTTACAAAGAATAACTTTAAAGTAGAACTTATATTTGTGTCCTTTATCATCTAATGGTAATTTCGATATATAATATGGATTACTAGTCTACTACCCTCCCTGAGAAGGTCAGAAAATACCTTTGTGGAACATTATTTTCATATTGATGTTTCCTCTGTAACTGAGGCTATCGGCCAGCCCCAGCTCCTTCTGCAGACTACAGGCCATAGCTGCTTTTCCATTTCACAGCATTTCATTGAGCCAAGTGTATACAGAGATTGAGAATGGTAATATAGGTGTTATGTATTCATGGGTTCACCTTGTGAGGTGGATCCTCTAAATAAAGCTCCGAATGGGCACACGGTTTCCAGGCATTAGTGCAGCAGACAGGTAAGGCATGTAGGAAAGTTGTACTATGCTCTACTGCTGCTATGTGCTCTAAGGAAGAGAGGTATGCCTAGTACCACGTAATTATATAGCAGAACTCTTGTCTATGTCACAGATTAAAAAAAGAATGTTAAATATTGCTCCAGGTACACAGAAAAATGGCTATGCTGCAGGAGCCTGCACAATAATCAGTATTTTAATATCCTTACATTGCCAATTTTGACTCGTAAATAGTGGCTCAGACTCTTTGTGGTAAGTGCTGTCTCCTCTACTGGAAAAAAACCTTAGAGAAAACGCAAATTATGGGTGGTACCTGCTGCTGTTTTGCCAATGCTAAATTTCTGACACAAGTGATATAGAAAAATTATTATTGTCCAGGCTACTTCATTGTAATCCTCATGGACAGAGAAGCAAAGTGGCCACATCCAAAAAATATACGGTACCATAAATGTATGGTAAAGGTACCATCTTTGGAACCCTGTAAACTATCAGGACAATGTAGGTCCGCCGATCCTCAACCTACTATTGTATATTCGAGTGGTTTATAGATTTTGGCCACCTTTTACTAAGTTGCAAGTACATTTACATTAGGCTCTTCTTCCTTAGATCGTTTGTTCCTTCTTTTCTGACTGCCATATCGGTTTATTAGTTCCACAACAGATAGATCATGCAGGACACAAAGCGGAAAAACAGATGATTTGTAAGAATTTTCACTCTATATGAGCTGTCTTTTTTGATCTGTTCATGGAATGAGATTGATGGAGATTTCTTAGTACACCCCAGACCTGAGATACAACAGAGGATGCCTCGAAAGTCCTGCCTATGAACCTGTGACCTTCTTAACTAGCCCTCATCCCATGCATTATCACATGCGATTAATATCTAACCTCCATGAAGAGGAGCTGTCCACTCCTGGAGAACATCAAGTAGCAGTTTCGCACCATCAAACACTACACTGACTAACAGCAATTTAATAGCAGCTAATAGACAAGGTGTCTTGATCCTTGACATCTTTAATAGTTCTTAGGTTTCGAGTGCATTCTAGTAACACTTGTAATGGACATTAACCATTTATGGCCGGATGTTTTTTGGTAATTGTGTGAAATTAGGCAACAAAATACCACCAGAGCCTCCTTATAATGTCATGCACAGACGTGACATTTTTACTCAGTTACTGTTTAAACTAACATTTTGTTGCTGCCTGGTAAATGTCAGCAATTTCAATTTGCTTTATTCTAATAGTGTTTTCCTCATAATTGAACCAGGTATTTCCTAACTAAAAAAGTGATTTATTTTACAAATCTCCCTAATGGGTATTAATAGTAGGTTATTTTTTTCAAAACAACAAAAGAATAGCCATTTTTCATCTCAATTATTAAAACATTTGAAAATGTAACCTAGTATCCTTCATTGTTGATCTGGCCAAGACCCCTACTCAATAGTTTTAATTTAGAATTTTAGTTTTAAGCACCCCACATGTTTTTCGTTTTTGCTCTTTTGTTTTTTCGAGCCATAACTTTTATTCTTTTGCCGACACGGCTGTGCGAGGGCTTATTTTCTTGTGGGCCGAGTTGTTTTGAATAACACAATTTATTTTTAATATATACAATAATGTGCTAAAACAAAATGGAAAAATAATTCCAAGTGGGGTGAAATTACACAATTGATATTTTGGGTTTTACTTTTACAGCATTCATTGTGCAGTAAAAATCACATGGCAATATGTTTCTGAAGTGCAGTTACGGCAATACTAAAATTATAAGTTTTTTTATTATTTGATTGGTTTTAAAAATGTAAGTCCTTGTATGTTCATTTTGCCAATTTCTGAGATCTATGACTATACTTTCCCATTCATGGAGTGGGAAGGGTTGTTTTATACAGTATGTGCTTAGCTGTCCTTTACATTGATTTTATGTTGTGGTTCATATGAATGTTTTATTGTTTTTATTGTATTTCTTTAGGAAAGTGCAGGGACAAAAAGATGTCAATTCTGGCGATTAAATATTTTTCTTTCTTGTGTTTAACATATAATTTAAATAATTTTATATTTCAATAGATGGGAATTCAGACATGACAATACCAAACATTTATTTTTTATTTCTTTATTTTTGAATGGAGAAAATGAGGGTGATTAAGTAATTTAATTCACATTTTTATATTTTATTTATAAAAATAACCCATTTTTTATGCCTCCTATGGAGACGAACCTGTGATCTGCTCAGTATTGTAGTACAGTAGTGGTTCCTATAAAGTCCAGCCTCTGGCTTGGCAATAGAGGGGGAATAAGTTAGCAGATGCTGGGGCTTTCAGCAGGCCCCCAACTGCCCTGATTATCCTCCGACTTCTGTAATTTGGCATAACCTATTGGCTCCTTCAGAAGCACACCTCTTAATGAATTAAGTGCATCTTAAAAGTGGTGTGCGCCTCTGTGCACTCCCTGCGATCCTTGGATCAAAAACACACAGTTTTCCACAACTTTCCATGGACCACTCGGCCTGCGAAAAATCACAGACATGTAAGGGAACCCATAGATCATCACTAGTACGTGAAAACCAAGGATGGCACTCATAACGTAAAAATCAGAAGACTGAATGAGCCTTAAATAGTAGTCGATACACAGCTGCCATCGTTTAACCTCTTAATGACTAGAGGTATTTTTGTTTTTGCATTTTTGTTTTTTGCTCCCCTTCTTCCCAGAGCTATAACTTTTTTTTTTGTTCAAAATGGCCGTGTGAGGGCTTGTTGTACTTTTGAATGACACATTGGTTTTAACATATCGTGTACTGGAAAACGAGAAAAAAATTTCAAGTGCGGGGAAAATGCAAAAAAGTGCAATCCCACAGTTGTTTTTCTTCACTTTGTTCACTAAATGCTAAATCTGACCTGCCATTATGATTCTCCAGGTAATTACAAGTTCATGGATGCCAAACATGTCTAGGTTCTTTTTTATTTAACTGGTGAAAACCAATTGCAAAATTTGTTAAAAAAATTAATAAATAATTGCGCCATTTTCCAATACTCATAGCGCCTCCATTTTTCGTGATCTGGGGTTGGGTGAGGGCTTATTTTTTGCCTGCCGAGCTGACATTTTTAATGATACTATTTTGGTGCAGATACAATCTTTTGATAGCCCGCTATTGCATTTTAATGCAATGTTGCGGCGACCAAAAAACTTAATTCTGGCGTTTTGACATTTTTTTCTCATTAACCCGATTAGCAATCGGGTTAATTCTTTTTTATATTGTTAGATTGGGCGATTCTGAAAATGATGAAACAAAATATGTGTATATTTGATTTTTTTATTGTTTTATTTTGAATGGGGTGAAAGTGGAGTGATTTGAACTTTTATATATTTTTATTTTAATATTTTTAAAAACATTTTTTAAAACTTTTTGCATGCTTCAATAGTCTCCATGGGAGACTAGAAGCTGCAGTTGTCAGATCGGCTCTGCTACATACAGGCGATGATCAGATCTAGCAGAAATGGTCACTTGCTATGAGCACCGACCATCGGGCAGCGCTCATAGCAATCTGGCTATGATAACCATAGAGGTATGCTGGAGACCTCTGGTTGTCATGCATTGCCAACCAATCGGTGACCCGCGATCACGTGACGGGTCACCGATGTGCGGGTTTAGTGACGTGCTTTCGGTAAGCGCGAGTTAAACGCAGCTGTCAGAGATTGACAGCGGCGTTAAACTAGTTAATAGCAGTGGGTGGATCGCGATTCTGCATGCAGCTGTTGCGGGCACATTTCAGCTGTATATATTAGCTGTCATGTACCCAGAAAGGCCCAGACTCAGTGTCGGAGCCTGCACCAAACAGGGGGAGTCCGACATCAGTGTACTATTATGCCCGATGTTGGAAAGGGGTTAAAGTGATTGTGATTAACCACATAAAGTTTAGCTATTCTAATAGGCTTTCCCTGATATTTTCTTAGTTGCATTTTACAACAAAAACGATGGTCCAAAACAGCTTACAACACAGCAATGGGATCTCATTGTTGAAAGTTACCATTTAGGAAAAGGGTACAAAAAAAATTCCAAGACATTAGAAATAACATTTTTGTAACCACATTATTTTACTAATTTCTTTTTCTTTTTCCACCCCAAAATATTTTAGTTTGTTTCAAATAAATTGTTGAGATTATGGTTGACATTAAAAGTGAAAAAGTTCTGAAATGACTCTTCTTGGTATGAATTTTTACATGACAAAAGCCTGGCATTTTAACAAGGATGTGTAGATTTTTAATATCCACTGTATCAGGCAGTAGGTTATGGTCAGGAGACCTGATGCCATATCAGGCATTGAGGTCCTTTTATGGACAGTGAAATATGCTTCTGTGAACCCAGCTTTAATTGAATTTTTCATTCTAATTTGAAATCATGATAATTTACAGATGTGCTTGAATGAATTATTAAACTTTTAATTTATCCACATCTAATGCATTCCAACACAGTCAACATATACAGTGCCTTGAAAAAGTATTCATACTCCATGAGTTTTTCTATGTTTTTTCACTTTACATCCACAAAATAAAATGTGTAAATGAAATTATGCAAATCCAAACAAAAGCCGTCACTCGCTTCTTCCATAAATACAAGACTTATTATATCAAAAGTTAAAATGAAGGTTAGTCACACAGTGGCACAAAAATAGTAAATGGCAAAGAGGGTACACATACAGACTCCAAGGAATGCCAGAGGCTCAAACTAAGGACCATGTAGGTCAGAAACACGTTGCCTGGAGTCTATATGTTGTTCCCTACATTACTGAAGAGTATCTTGATTGTGTACCGGGTAGGTGAGCTGATTGCTCTTTTCTATAGATTTAAAAGAAATGATACATAGTCTTCTAAATACTTAAAAATCTAAATCTGAAAATTGTGACATGCATTTATCTTTAGCCCCCCCCCGGTCTGATACCCCAAAATAAAATCTTGAGTGACCAATTGCCCCCAGAAGTCACATAGTTAGTAAATTGAGTCCATCTGTATGTAATTTAGTCTCAGTATAACTACAGGTTTTCTGTGAAGACCTCAGAGGTTTGTTTGAGAACATTAGGGGTTAAACAGCATCATGAAAACCAAGGAACAAACCAGATAGGTAAGAGATAAAGTTGTGTAGAAGACTAAAGTAATTTTGGAATATACAAAAATAGCAGAAGCTCTGAACATTTCCTAAACTGACATCCCAAGCAATGAGAGCACTCAGAGAAGCAGCCAATAAGCCCATGGTCACCCTGAAGCAGCTTCAAAGATCCACAGCTCAGGTGGGATAATCTGCCTACAGGACAACTGGGTCGCCCTCCTAGGGTTGTGGGGTACTCGGTACCGGCCCGATGAGCTTCAATGGGAGATGTCACGGCAGCTGTTACCCGGCCCATGGCCCTGGGCGCCTATTGTAAAAGGGGTTGTTCAGTGTGCTTATGGTGGTGAAAGTTTATAAGTGATTCGTGACGCCACCTGTGGTGTTCGGCAATGAAGATGTAAACCGACGCTGCAGACAGATCTTCTGGGACAGATGGTGTGGTGCAGCAGTGATGTTATAGCCCTCTACAGGCAGGGCTGGAGTCCCAGGGCAGTGTAGGTGAAGTGACATGTAGATGGTGTAGTGTCAGGCGCAGAGGTGGCAGCTGTGCTAGGCAGGATGGCGCAGGGAATAAGTGGAGGACACCAGGGCATGTAGTTCCAAAGCTTTACTCACAGTCTGTTGTACAAACAGGTGCCTGCCTCCGTGCCGTGTCCTCCGGGTCAGGGACTCAGTTAACCTCCAGGCCAGATGGAATACTCCTTTCCAACATTCCACCAACATGTGCCTTTCTGAACATCTCCTCTTATAGCGTGTTTAAATGAAGTACTCCTAGTACTGAGTTACACTGGAGTTCCTCCTGTCCGATGTTCCTATGAACTCTACTTGTACGGCAGACAGCTGTAGCCTGCTTCGGGGACTCCTTTCTCCTAAGGCCCAGCTCACTATCCAGTTGCTGTTGTGCCCCCAAGTCTTGTGTGGGAATAAAGTGGTCACTACTTCTATTCCTCCGGTGTCTGCTGCAGGACCATTAGTATCCATACAACCTCAGGGACCGGGCCCCGGCCTTGCGCTTAGAATTTCTAGGAAGGGTTCCCTTCTAACCCACGTCCTCTGTTCTCTTTTACTCCTCTCATTCCATACTAATCTTTCTTTCTATGGTGAATCAGGCTTTCAGTCTATGTTGTTCTTTCTCTTCCCTTCCCGTGCCAGCAGACCCAGGTCACTGGGATCTGCTGCAGCACCTCCATCCATCTATCCCTCTCTCCAGGGATCTTCTTCTCTCCAACTCTCTAACCAACTGACCTCAAATCCTACACTCATCCCGCTCCTTGTAATGTAAACTAACTCCACCCACCTCCCAGCACGTTTCATGTTCCAAGCAGGGAGCCATCAATGGGTGCTTTGCTATACTCCAAGCAGGGAGCCTCCGAAGGTGCTTTGCTACACTACTTTGTGGGGTGCAGGTGTTGGAGTGTGGTCAGGTGTCTCCACCTTACCTGGATGGTGGGGCACCACACCTCAGGAGGAGGTGTAGTACCTCTGGCGACTGAGCCTCAGGGGCGCCACACAACTATTAGTCGTACATACTCTTTATGAAAGAGTGGCAAAAGAAAGCCACACAGCTAGCATGTGGAAGAATGTGCTCTGGTCAGATAAGACTAAAGTAGAACTATTTTGGCTAAATGCAAAGCACTATGTGTGGTGGAAAACTTACACTTCACATCACCTTGAAAACACCATTGCCACTATCAAAAAAGGGTAATAGCAGCATCATGCTGAGGGAATGCTTTAACTTCATTAGGGACAGGGAAGCTGTTCAGAGTTGATGACATGATGAATGGAGCAAATACAGGGCAATCGGGGAGAAAAACTGTTACAGGCTGCAAAATACTTGAGACTGTAGAGTAGGTTCAGCAGGACAATGACCCTAAACATACTACCTGAGCTACAATGTAATGGTTCAGATCAAAGTATATTATTTACACGGGGCTGACCCAGTTAAGGTCCAGACCTAAATTCCATTGAGAATCCATGGCAAGACTTAAAAATTGCTGTTCACAGACGCTCTCCATCCAATCTCACTGAGCTAGAGCTAGTTTGCAAAGAAGAATTGGGCAAACATGTCAGCCTATAGATGTGATCAAGGGACTTAGCAGAAATCAGCGCAAATAGGGTCTTATCCAATATACAAAATAGGTATTACTTAGATTAAACTAACCTGATGTATTTGTTGAAAAAGCATGGAATGTGAGCATCAGTTGCAGCGGATCTACGGGTCAGTCAGTGACCATTAGACATCAAATGAAAGGATATTTGTGAATGGTTTCCAATTGCTTTGAAATTTTGTACTTCAAAACGCGTCAAATAAATTTTCTATGCTGCTAGATGAACTGATATGTATATTCCAGTATAATGAGTGAAAAGATAGTGGTTTATTTGACGCATTTTGAAGTACAAAGTTTCAAAGCAATTTTGTATTTCGAAACGCGTTGAATAAACCACTATCTTTTCACTCATTATATCGGAATATAAGTATCAGTTCATCTAACAGCGCAGAAACCATCCACAAGTATTCTTTCAGTTGAAACCTATAGCTGTCCAAAGGCGGTAGAGATATGCACCAAAAGGCTTGCAGCAGTAATTGCAGCGAAAGGTGGTCTTACAAAATATTGACTCAGAGGAGCTGAATATAAATGCACGTCACAATTTTCAGATTTAAATTGATAAAATATTCAGAAAATCATGTATGTATCATTTCCTTTACACTTCACAAATACTTGCTACTTGTGTTGGTAAATCACATAAAATCCCAATAAAATATATTTAAGCTTGTGGGTGAAATGTGAAAAAAATTGGAAATGTTCACGGGGCATGAATACTTTATCAAGGCACTGTATATGATGCATATCATTGTTAAGAAGTCGAATGCAAGTTGTTTACTGCTGTTTCTGCTTTGAGATTGAGGGCTTCCTTCAGAAAGTCTTTCTCAGCAAAGGCTTTCTGAAAAACTTTCCCGATCAGACAAAAAAGATGGGATCTGAGTTCTAAATAGAAGGATCATGAATGAAGCTGGCATATCCTTGTGTGCATTAGCACTGGAATCTGACTACCTGAGTTGAAGGTTTCTGTGTATTGTTGCTTCAAGGCAACCCTTTAACTGACAGCATTCAAAGGAGATCAGAAGAAAAAAAATAAAAGAAAAACGCCTATGACAGGTGTTTTCGATCCCATGACATTTTTATAAATATCTTATAAATTAACAAATAAGTAATATTCACCTTACAAGACCCTCCACTTTTATTTCTGTGCTAATGCTTACCTTGTCCAAACCAGAGACAAACTAAGAACAAAAAAGTCTATTAGGGAATCTTATAGTTTTGAAAAAAAATATGTGGAATTTTTTTTTTTAAATACCTATGTAGACCTCCCAAAACATAAGATACAATGCATATGATCACTGCATAGAATGACTTACCTTACATTGTGAGATCATTTAGTTTTCTGTGCAGTCTTCAACATCTATATTTCCAAAATAATCACAATATCCACATTAAAAATGGGGCTTTTCATAGGTTTATTCATAATTACAAAGCTCTGAATGAGAGTTATTTAGGTGAACAAGCCATGGATGAATTTAAGAATTATAATTAAGGATATTTATATTAGTTCTGCCCATAGACCTTGTATAATTAGTGTGATTAATCATTTGGAAGAATTCTGACATGCTATTTCAGTGTAAAAGGATGGATAGGATAAGAGTGTGTAGACATTGAGTTCTGCTCATTAAGTTTGGTGCTTTGCATTGTGTGATCATTTGGGTCTAATTGTTTTCAGATGTCTGTGTCCTTCCTGAGAGGACATGATTGATGGCTACTAGGCCACATATGAGAATGACATTTGAACCTGCGAATAAAAGCAAGCAGCCCAGATGATCAGCTGACAGTGCTGCGGATTCATTAAAGTTTAATGCAGTGCTTCACGGTGACCATTAAAATAAAAGGGAAAATCATGTCATAGATTGGTCTCACCAGGTCTACCAACGCTACCAACGTGGAAGCCAACCTTTACAGTGACTGTGTATTGTGACAAAAAATGCTGGAACTTGTAGAATCGCCGCTTCTTGAGTGAGATTGCTGGCACATGAAGAATTTCATTTCATTAGGCTGTAGCCACACAAGCATATAGAATCCGATGCGATATGCTAATGAAACTCGGCTGTGAGCGTGAGCCGAGCGTCAGTGCTCCGTGCTCCGATTCTCTCAAATGACAGGATCGCAGCACAGCTGCGGAGGAGACGGAGAAATTAATTTCTCCATCTCCTCTACTGCCAGCGTTGGCGTATATGATATCCATGTGCAGTGTGATGTTTCCACATGCACCCATAGACTTATATTGGGGTGTGCGATACGATTCACAGGTGCAATCACAGCTGCATTTACCTTATCTTCCAATCATTGCTTTCTATCTCCTTTATCTCCTGAGTGTATGAGGTCTAACATGTAACTCCCCCTTCTCATGTACAGCACCATGGAATTAGGCTGAGTGCAGACGGACTTTTTAGCCCTGCGGATTTTTCCGCACAGAATGGAAGAAATCCGCAGGTCAAATAACCTGCATTTTTCCTGCGGATTTCTTCCATTTTTCCTGCGGTTTTATTGCGTTTTTTGTGCGGTTTTCCACTGCGGTTTTCCCCCTGCGGATTTGGTGACAGGGGAGATGGAAAACCGCACAAAAGAAGTAACATGCTGCGGATTTTGTACCGCAGGAAAACCGCGTGGAAAAATCCGCAGCGTCTGCACAGCGTTTTTTTTTTTCATTGATTTTAAGGCTACTGTACATCACAATGCGGATATGCAACGTTTCTGCGCGGTAAAATCCACTGCGGATCCGCTGCAAATCTGCATCGTGTGCACACAGCCTTAATGGCGCTATATAAATAGATAATAATATGTAGATTTTGTCTGTTAACCCTTTCGCGCCAGAGCCTGTTTTTGCCTTCGTGACCGGGCCAAATTTTTCAATTCTGACCAGTGTGACTTTATGAGGTCATAACTCTAGAACGCTTCAAAGGATCCTACTTTATATCTGCACAATTTTAGAAACATAATTTTTTTTGTTAGAATGTTATAAGGGTTAAATGTTGACCAGCGATTTCTCATTTTCACCACAAAATTTACAAAACCATTTTTTTTAGGGACCACCTCACATTTGAAGTGTGTTTGGGAGGTCAATATGACAGAAAATACCCAAAAGTGACACCATTATAAAAACTGCACCCCTCAGTGTACTCAAAACCACATTCAAGAAGTTTATTAACCCTTTAGGTGCTTCACATGAATGAATGGAATGTGGAATGAAAAAATAAACATTTAACTTTTTTTCACAAACATTTTAGTTCAGAAACAATTTTTTTATTTTCACAAGTGTAAAAAGAGAAAATGAACTGCACATTTTTTTGTGCAATTTCTCCCGAATTCGCCGATACCCCGTGTGTGGGGGTAAACCACTGTTTGGGCACACGGCAGAGTTCAGAAAGGAAGGAGTGCCGTTTGACTTTTTCAATGCAGAATTGGCTGGAATTGAGATCGGACGCCATGTCGCATTTGGAGATCCCCTGATGTACCTAAACAGTGGAAACCCCCCACAGATGACACCATTTTGGAATCTAGACCCCTTAAGGAACTTATCTAGATGTGTGGTGAGCACTTTGAACCCCCAAGTGCTTCACAGAAGCTTATAACGTAGAGCCATGAAAATAAACAAAATCATATTTTTCCACAAACATGATCTTTTAGTCCCCAATTTTTTTATTTTTCCAAGGGTAACAGGAGAAATTGGACCCCAAAAGTTGTTGTCCAATTTGTCCTGAGTACGCTGGTACCCCATATGTGGGAGAAAACTACTGTTTGGGCACACGGTGGGGCTTGGAAGGGAAGTAGTGACGTTCTGGAATGCAGACTTTGATGGAATGTTCTGCGAGCGTCATGTTGCGTTTGCAGAGCCCCTGATGTGCCTAAACAGTAGAAACCCCCCACAAGTGACCCCATTTTGGAAACTAGACCCCACGAGGAACTTATCTAGACCTGTGGTGAGCACTTTGAGCCTCCAAGTGTTTCACTAAAGTTTATAATGTAGAGCCGTGAAAATAAAAAAATCATTTTTTTCCACAATAATGATCTTTTAACCCCCAATTTTTTATTTTCACAAGGGTAACAGGAGAAATTGGACCCCAAAAGTTGTTGTCCATTTTGCGCTGAGTAAGCTGGTACCCCATATGTGGGAGAAAACTACTGTTTGGGCACATGGTGGGGCTCGGAAGGGAAGTAGTGACGTTCTGGATTGCAGACTTTGATAGAATGGTCTGCGGGCGTCTTGTTGCATTTGCAGAGCCTCTAATGTGCCTAAACAGTGGAAACCCCCAATTCTAATTCCAACCCTAAGCCCAGCACACCCCTAATCCCAACCCTAACCATAACCCTAACCATAAATCTAACACCAACACACCCCTAGCCCCAACCATAACCCTAAACACAACCCCAACCCCAACACACCCCTAACCCTAATCCCAACCCTAACCCTAGCCCTAACCCTAACCCTACCCTAACCCTAGCCCTAACCCTAGGCCTAACCCTTATCCTAGCCCTAACCCTAACTCTAGCCCTAGCCCTAACCTGCGTACCTGCTTTTTTTTTTCTATACTTTTTTTTGTGACAAGCAGCGCTTGTCACACTGTTTCTCCTCTGAACCCTGCGATCTGACTCATAGTAATGCTACTGACAGGAGATCAGAGGAGAATCAGCATTACTGTGTGACAAGATCACTGCCTGGCACATAGTAACGCCACTTCTCCTCTGATCTCGCACTGACAGGAGATCAGAGGAGAAGCAGAGTTACTGTGTGACAAGATCTCATCTCCCGAGATCTCGCGACGAGATCTGTACCTGAGCATGCGCAGTACCCGGACCGGCGGCCATCTTCCCGGAATCCATGTTCCCGGAGGCCACCGCAACATGGCAGCTACGGATGTGCGGGGGCCTCTGGGCTGTGAGAAAATGCCGGCAGAGCCTCTGCCCCTGCACTGGAGCTGCTGCCCCTGCACCAGAGTACAGCGCCCCTGAGCAAAGCACCGCAAGCCCCAGCACAGCCCCCGGCACAGCACGGCACCCCACAGCCCCCAGTACAGCACAGGGCCCCCAGCACAGCATCGCACCCCATGGCCCCCCTTCCCAGCACAGCACAGCGCCCCACAGCCCCCAGTACAGCACAGAGCCCCCAGCACAGCATGCCACCCCACAGCCCCCTTCGCAGCACAGCATCCCAGCACAATGCCCCAGTACAGCACAGAGCCCCCAGCACAGCACCCCACAGCCCCCCTTCCCAACACAGTGCCCCAGTACAGCACAGAGCCCCCTGCACAACACAGCGCCCCACAGCCCCCCTTCCCAGCACAGTGCCCCAGCACAGTGCCCCCAGTACAGTACAGTGCCCACAGCACAGCCCCCCTTCCCAGCACAGCGCCCCAGCACAGTGCCCCCAGTACAGCACGGTGCCCGCAGCACAGCCGCCCTTTCCAACACAGCATAGTGCCCCCAGCACAGCACGGTGCCCCAGCACAGCACCCCTACCCCAGCACAGAGCCGCCACCGCACCAGCTTGGGATGGGATTTCCTAGAGGCCACCGCACCAGCCTGGAACACCGAACGACCCCTGTGACCACTCCTCCACCTGTGCTGGATCCCTTCCCTGGTAAGCTGAATTCGGACTGTAAGACTGACCACCATTTGACACATTATTATTTTTTCCCCTATTTTCCTTCTGAAAATTTGGGGTGCGTCTTATAGTCTGAAAAATACGGTATATGCCATCAAGTCATATTTGTATTGTGTACATTTGCAGTTACATAGTAATACATTCCCATTGCAGAGTAAAAATGTTCATGAGATCTAACACGTATATTGAAAATACGGGAAAGTTCTCACTTAGGTGAGATGTTTTAACCCCTTTCTGACATCTGATGTACTATACTGTCCATGTGACCTGGGCCTGTCTGACCATGGTTGGTATAGTACGTCACCGTGATTCTCACAGCTGACACCTGGCACTAAGTGCCAGGAGCGATCACAGACCACTCCCGGCACTTTATCCCCTGAAATGCTGTAATCGAACACGATCACAGCATTCCGGGACCAGGCATAGGTCTCAAAGCCTGTCTGCCTTTGGATCGGAGACCCCGCGGCGTGATGCGGGATCCTGATCGCTGCCATGGTAACCCGATGTTGTCATGACGACTTCTGGGTTACCAGAGCTTAGAAACTTCCCTGTCATGCGCAGTGCATGATCAGGAAGTCTCTCAGGTCAGTGTGCAGTAAGTGCAGTGCTGACAGCTTCTATAGCATGCAGACGCTGCTTCATCTGCATGCTATAGAAGCGATCAGCCTGCAAAAAATAATTGTCCCATAGTGGGACAAAGTGTAAAAGATAGAATAAAGTAAAAGAAAAATTTTTAAACATTGTAAAAATATTAAAAAAATAAAGAATAATTAAAAAAATCAATATTTATTCTATCACTAAATAAATATTTGAATAAAAAAAATCTAAACAATAAAAGTACATATATTTGGTATCGCCGCGTTTATACTGACCTGACGTATAAAACTGTCCCTCTAGTTAACCCCTTTAATGAACACCATAAAAAAACAAGGCAAACAACAATGCTTTATCATCATACCGCCGAACAAAAAGTGGAATAACAAGCGATCAAAAAGATGGATATAAATAAACATGGAACCGCTGAAAATGTCATCTTGTTGCGAAAAAAACAAGCAGCCATACAGCTCCATCACCAGAAAAATAAAAAAGTTATAGCTCTCAGAATAAAGTGATTCAAAAATAATTATTTTTTATATAAAATAGTTTTTATTCTATAAAAGCGCCAAAACATAAAAAATTATATAAATGAGGTATTGCTTTAATCCTACTGACCAGAAGAATAAAACTGCTTTATCAATTTTACCACATGCGGAACGGTAAAAACGCACCCCCCAAAAGAAATTCAAGAATTGCTGGTTTTTGTTCATTCAGCATCCCTAAAAAGCGATTAAAAAATGTCATGTGCACGAAAATGGTACCAATAAAACATCAATTCGTCTCGCAAAAACTATTTTTTGCAATAAAAAGCATCTTTCAGTGTGTGACAGCAGCCAAACATAAAGACCTGCTATAACTCCTCTTTCACACATCCTGATATTTCTGGTACAGAGATGTCAGTGTCCGTGTGTGAAATACTTGCGGCACATGTGTGGCATGCATGTGCCGCATCAGTACCACAAGGATGGGCATCAGAGAAGAAGCGTTACAGTAAGTGTTCTGCCCTCTTAATAGGGCAAAGAATGTTTTATTATGTGCTGGGTTAATTATAGCACCATCTAGTGGTGGCTGAATTTATAGCAGTGTCTTCAATAGCATTATAAAGCCTGTGACTTTAACAGAAGCAATGCACTATGGGATTAAAGCAGTGCTTTGTGGGAAGGAAGCAATGCATTCTGGGATGAAGAAGGGCCACTTTGCTTCTGTGGATCTCATAGGATGCACATGTTATTTTGTCCTCCTGTGTAACCTTTGTTTTCCCTGCAACTTCTCTAGTTTCTAGTCACTACCCGGCTAAAGAATATCTGGTAAGCTTAATCTTTCTTGCAATGCAGTGATTCAGAGAGGTGTTATTTACTGTCTAGCAGCCAATAGATGCCATTAACCCTTTAGTTGCCAGTTCTCAGTAAATGTAATCAGAAACTAATGTATTCCTATGTAATGTTTGCATCTCAATCTACACTTCTGTGATTGTGTTAGCTGTGATCATCTGCCCAATACTTATGCATGTTATTTGTATTACTTGTAGTTTTAGCGCGCATGTTCTATACTCTTCACAAATAAACAAGTTAGACTATAGAGAACAGTCTGCTTATTTTGGAAGACAGACCTGTGGTTTATACTGTATGCTGGATTGCACATCGTGTCAGCATGTCTGAAGGCAGAATAGTAAGTGCTGTTCCCCAGTGCAGGGTGCTGAACAAGGCTCTCATCATTCTCACCTGCTCTGCCGACTCTTTCCAAAATGGTGTCACTTGTGGGGCGTTTCCACTGTTTAGGAAGATCAGGGGCTCTCCAATGGGACATGGTGTCAGATCTTAATTCGAGCCAACTTTGCGTTGAAAAAGTCAAACGACGCTCCTTCCCTTCCGAGCTCTGCCATGCGCCGAAACAGTGGTTTACCCCCACATGTGGGGTATCAGCATACTCAGGATAAATTTCACAACAACTTTTGGGGTCCAATTTCTACTGTTACTCTTGGGAAAATAAAAAAATTGGGTGCAAAAGATCATTTTTGTGAAAAAATATGATTTTTTATTTTTATGGCTCTACGTTATAAACTTCTGTGAAGGACTTGGGGGTTCAAAGTGCTCACCACTCATCTAAATAATTTCCTTAGGCGTTCTAGCTTCCAAATGGTGTCACTTGTGGGGGTTTCCACTGTTTAGGAACATCAGGGGCTCTCCAAACGTGACATGGCGTCCAATCTTAATTCCAGCCAATTTTGCGTTGAAAAAGTCAAATGGCGCTCCTTCCCTTCTGAGCTCTACTATGCGCTCAAATAGTGGTTTACCCACACATATGGGGTATCAGTGTACTCAGGAGAAATTGCACAACAACGTTTGGGGTCCAATTTTTCCTGTTACCCTTGAAAAATAAAAAATTCAATCTGAAGTAATTTATTGTGAAAAAAGTTAAATGTTCATTTTTTTTAAACATTCCAAAAATTCCTGTGAAGCACCTGAAGGGTTAATAAACTTATTGAAGGTGGTTTTGAGCACCTTGAGGGGTGCAGTTTTTAGAATGGGGTCACTTTTGGGTATCTTCTATCATATAGACCCCTCAAAGTGACTTCAAATGTGATGTGGTCCCTAAAAATAAAATGGTGTTGTAAAAATGAGAAATCGCTGTTTAACTTTTAACACTTATAACTTCCTAAAAAAAAAAATTTGGTTCCAAAATTGTGATGTTGTAAAGTAGACATGTGGGAAATATTACTTACTTAAATATTTTATGTGACATATCTCTGTGATTTAAGGGCATGAAAATTCAAAGCTGGAAAATTGCGACATTTTCAAAGTTTATACCAAATTTCCGTTTTGTTCACAAATAAATGCAAGTAATATCAAAGAAAGTTTACCACTATCATGAAGTACAATATGTCACGAGAAAACAATGTCAGAATTACCGGTATCCATGGAAGCATTCCAGAGTTATTACCTCATAAAGGGACAGTGGTCAGAATTGTAAAAATTGGCCTGGTCATTAACATGCAAACCACCCTTGGTGCGTAAAGGGGTTAATAAACCAACATATAATAATCTTTATTTTTTATTTTTATTTATTTTTATATAATATCATACATGCTACACTGACGGATTATATTTTATCATAAAGAACAAAGCAATTGCTGTGTTTCCTCTCCTGTTTTATCACTGGCAGTACAGTGACAACCATGGCAGAGGAATGTTTTTTTCTACATTGTTTGTGTTTAACTTGTTTTCCGGTACTTTAGTTAAATTGTTCTTAAAGTCTCGGAACTGATTAATAAACTAATACCTAGCACCTGGAACTTACATCCACTGCTTAATTACAGTCAATGGATGAACAAAAGAAAGGGGGGAGACATGCTCAAGATCTCTCACTGCAACTTTTGATTGAATAAGAGGGATCAAAACACTTTGCATTATATGCTGGTAATACATTACACGCAAGGCTCTCTTCTCCGGATGTGTACAGAGTCTTTGTAGTTAATGTCATTTCTTATGTTCCATGAGGTCATGATCTGGAGCTGTAGAATGGAAGTCTGAAGGGAAATCTAAGGAACGAATACTTTACATTATGAAATCCTCTCTAGCAGCTGTGGGAAGTATATATGTTTGCACTGGACTATTTTTTTTATTGCATTATTACAATTGTTAGTTATTTTACTTGTATTACTTCAGGGTAGTAAGTCCATTTTTACGGCATTATTATTCGTCAATATTGAATTTGCAACACCAAGAAGGAAAAGGCTTGAAATTATGGAAATCAATGGATTGATAGATATGGTAATGATATGCAAATGATGAAAACGGTTTCAAACATCTCACCTCATTCAGTATTGAGTAGGAGCGCCATACACAGACATAAATGCACTAAGCCGCCTTGGTTTGTATCAATGAGGGTTTTTAATCGTCTAGGGATTGTTCTGCCACTCTGAATTCACTTGGTTATGCACATGATCAATATCCCCTTTAGGCAGCTCCTGTATGCAAAAAAATATTAAAAAAAAAATAAAACAAATAAATAAATCTGTTATCATGTCGAGAAAAACAAAAAAAAATGGAATTGTATTTTTTTTTATGTCACTAAACCTCAGTAATAAAAAAATATGCAAAAGTGAGCAATATGTTGTACACACTTCAAAATGGTATAAAAGAAAACGTCAGTTTGACACACAAAAAATATGTCCTCATACAGCTCTTCTGATGGAAAAATTAAACATCAGGGGTCTTGGAAAAGGTGACACAAACCTTTTTTTTCTATAAACTTCTGAATTTTTTAATCACATACATAAATAACTAGTCAATGTTGGTCATTTTACCATATAATAAGTGCCATTCAAACAAAACCATCAAAGAAATGCATCTTTTTCGCCATTTGACCTCACTTGCTTTTTTATTTGAGCGTTTTTCAGTTCACGGTGATAAAACTAATGGTGTTTTTCAAAACTGAAATAATCTTTTGTATGGCTATGTTGACACAAAAATAAAAAGGTTATGGCTTTTGGAAGAAAGCAAGAAAAAAAGTAAAGCACACAAACAACAAAAATTCACCAAATCCTTAAAGGGAATCTGTCAGCAGGTTTTTGCTACCTCATCTGAGAGCAGCATGATGTAGGCAAAGAGAAGCTGAATCCAACAATATATTACTTAGATTACTGGGTGCAGCTGTTCTCACACATAGTTTTCAGATTTAGCAATGCAGCAGAGCTGAGGATGCTAACCCCATACACCAGGCTCTCCATGTACAAAGTACATAGACAGCAAGCTGACTATCACAGGAGGGGGAGGGTGGGACTAAGACTCACATGACCAGCTAGTCACACAATCATGAGCTCCTGGTGCTAAAACAATCATTGTAAGCAAACAAAACCATTGTCTTCAGATTACATAGCAAAAACCTGCTGACAGACTCCCATTAAGGGTTTAAATGTGGAAAACAATGAAAAAAAAATTAAAGACAAACATTTCATATTGTGCAAAAGTAGCAAAATTGTATTGACTCAAAGAGTGACCTTAACTTTATTTATATGCTATGGTAAATCACCTGAAAAATAAATACATTTTTAGAATTGCTGGATTTTTTCCATTCCAGAAATAATAATAAAAAATTTGGAAATGAAACCAATAAATTATATGGACTACTTGTTTCACAACACAATAAGCTTTCTCAAAAGAAGAATAAAAATGTTATGGCTGTTGGGGAAAGCATAAAAATATCAAAGTAGTTTTATGGAATTCTGTTAACACTTCTTTTAAATTTTTGTGCCATCCCTTACTATTTCAGGAGTCATCACAATGAATGATATCAACCTTTGGTTCATGTGTTTTTTTACCACTCAATTTTGATGACACAGCAGTAAACACACTGTCACTTCCAGTAATGTGAAAATCTCTTAAAGTAAACTGAAGTGCATTTGTCACTTTCAGGCACAATCATGTGTTGGAGTTCACAGACCCTGACAAAATGCAACACCCTGCCAAGTGAGAAGTCACAGACCTGCAGCTTCTCTGCCCCCTTTGATGTCTTGTATTTGGAAGAGAAAAGAATGATGAAATGGAATATTGTAGTTGGCTGACTTGTCCCAGTTCAGCCTTGAGAATGTCAGAAATATCATTAAGTCTGCTGTCAATAGCAAGATTGCATATAAACTTGTAGCTGTCCTCTGGTACATCACACCAAATATTACAGAAAAATGCATGTTATAATGGATTTAAATATTAGGTGGCATTCACATGTCAATTTTTCATGTATTTATGGATAGCACATGGACACATTGTACTCCATGTTTTTTTTCACATGTCTGATTGTGAAGAATATGGGGGATATAATTTCATGCCAATCAACTGCATCATATCCAGAGTGAGATTACGGACCTCTCACCCTTCACTGTGAAGCTGAGGCAGGACACCTGGCTTAGCAGGTGGCCAAGCTACAGCAGCTCAAAGTGGAAAAATTCACATCTCCAGCAGCCTAGCTGGTACCAAGACCTTCTTGGCAGGATGAACCCCTGCTGGGAGTCCACGCTGTGTAACTGCTTCAATCAAATTCCCCAGTCAAATGGAGCCGTAATTTCACAAGGAGATTATGGAGTTATATTATGTCCTAAACATATACCGGTTAAATTTTCAAGATCTAGGGAACGGGCCAAGCGTCAGCCAGGGTCTTGATCCATTCTAGTAACCTCAGGGTATGGAGATACATAGAATGGCTAGTGAAAGTCAGGTAATGAAGCCATGTTAGGTTTACAAGTGTAACGGGGGCCAGCCAGATCCGATGGCACCAAAGCCACTGCCCTATGACCTTCCTTGGAGAAGTTGATCCATCATAGGTTTTGGAGTTTCAGCTACGAAGATCCCAGGGGAGAAGGGCTAGGACCATCCCGGGGTCGGGAAATGGAGTGACAGACCAATGGTTTAATTGCTTGTGTGAGGCCATGTAGCAATTAGTTCATTTCTTGGGGGGTCACAAATCGCATCGCATTGAAAGAAACTGGAAACAGCTGGCACCCCACACCTCACAGGAGGTCCAGCTGAAAGGCCTAACATCAAAGTGGCAACTCACTTCTGTTTATACTTTTTGCACTACCACCTGTATTTCCATACCTGACCATTGTATGTGTAGGGTCCATTGTGTATATAATGTTTTGTCTAGTGTGCCGTTAAGGTGATTAAATATCTTATTTAGGAAAAATATGTTGTGGACTGTGCTGCCACTAATTAGAGATGTATATTTTTCCATTTCTTGCAGGATGCAGCCAGGCCCTTTAGTGTTGGTTGGGTGAACTGAGGAGTCTTTCTTGTGTGGTGCATTCATATAGTACTGGGCAGCTCACCTTATATAATAGTAAGGGCATCATTAATAGGCTGTAAAGCGAGACACTGTGCATCACAGGTATCTGATTGACTGGTGTCCTATGCAAGCCTCATCTGTATGCCTTTTTTGCTAGGCAGCCACCTCCTCCATGAATTGGTAGGTTTGTGAGTGGCTGTTTTCATCAGTATTATGCTGCATAATACTAGTGCATTTGTAATCTGACTTGGTGTTGGTAAGGCCGTTTCTTTTTCTGGTATTTTCTTGAATTTGTGTCTTTTGGTGAGCCATAAATATCTAATTTAACCTCGAGCTGCTGTTTTATCTAGATCCATGAATCTACACGTCCATTTTTTTGGTTTAATGTCACTTACTATCGGGGTTGGTTTCTAGTCTGATATAATCCAGTTAATGGACCGGGCTTATATCTAATGAGGAACTGGTGGCAGTCCTACTTGGCTAGCAAGGCTCTGTTTCACTGGTGCAAGTGAGAGGGGTCTTTCAGTCTGTCAGTGTTGTGAGCAAGTACTATGCCATGCCAGCGGCTGCATGGGCCACACTCACTCCCTGTGCCTCTCTGTGCCCATGTGGACAGGGGGTGTCAGTGTAAAACTGTGCCGAGCTGATGGTACATATCCCCAGGGGGTGTAGAACGTCACGTTGATGAAAGTGGGGAGAACGTACCACGTGACCCCTTGAAATATTAGTAATGTCATGCGGGACTGTGAGGTGCGATTCTTCACATTTTGGTAGCAGCAGTTCGTTCGAGATAATAGTGTGTGTGAGTGTGGAACCCACACACCCAGACATTAAAGACTACCAGCAGTAGCTTTTTGGCCACAGGGGTTTTAAGATCAGTTCAGCATTAGCCAGTCCAAGTGCAAATATGTTAAGGAAGGGTGTGTATCTGGTTGCAGCTCTGGGTCAATGACCAAAGGTTGCAAAGATGGCCAAAGGAACCAGGGGCAAAGGTAAGGAGGAGGAGTCCAGCCAAGGCTTCCCAATGAAAAAGTCGCCATCGGACAATTCTGCAGTGGGATGCTCATCACCTGCCTGTCCCCCCCTGCCAGGCAGACAGATGCCCTCCTGCAAGCTGCCATGGCCAAAATCCAGGCTGGGGAAAAGGCCTCCTACGAGACTTCCATGGCAGCAGCATCTGCAGAAAGTCAGCGTGAGTGCGAATACCAGCTACAAATCCTAAAACTCCAGCAGCCCACCCCAGCCAGTCAGGAGATCCCTGAGATCCAGGTCCCAAATTTACAGGTGAAGGACTGTCCCATGCTGGACAAAGGAGGGGCCTTGGACACTTCACTTTCTTGTTGGCATTTGAAACGACTTGTCATCAGCATCATTTTCCTGAGAATCACTGGATCCAGGTCTTAACCCCTTGCCTCAAGGATAAGGCCCTGGAAATCTTTGGGTACCTGCTCAGTGAGACCACCCTGAGTTATGAGGATATCAAGCAGACTCTGGTCTGACAGAACATCTTGACCCCTGAGACATTCCATAAGATGGTTCGGCGTATGCTGCAGGGTCCTGCTGACAGCTGTGCTCTACTGACAGTGGTCATCCATTGGACTATGGGATTGGAGCTCACCACCATTCAACAGCTGAATGAACTCATTGACACTGAACAGTTTTTGTGGAACTGCCTGGAGGACCCCCAGCAGTATCTTATTGACTGGAAGCCAAAGAGGGCCCCTGCAAGAGGGAACTTGCCAATGAGTACTCCAATGAAAGGATTCCAGAGGCCAAAAACCTGCCAGCTGGAGAGGGGGTAAGACGAATGCAGTACCTGCTGTCCCAACCCCTAAGTCCGAGGGGGCACCTGCCCATGCTCCCCTTTCCACATTGGTTAGGGAACTCTGACTGTTCCACTTCTGCAAACATAATGGACACTTCATGGACATATGTCCACAGCACTAGAAGGGCTGGTCCCCATCCTAGAAACTGTCTACTGTTTTGTTTCTGTGTGGGGGAGGTGGGACGTCCCTTGATGACTTTCAGTCATCACCATAGGCCAGGCCGTAGACTTGGGACTGCAGGACACCAGCGCTGAGAGGACCGGAATGAAATAATTGAGGGTAAACTCAATACATTTGCTGATGACACAAAGCTAGGAGGGATAGCTAATACTACATAAACAGAGAGACAATTCAAAAAGATCTATAGAAACTGGAATTGTGGACAGCAACTAAGAATGGTTTTTAACAGGGAGAAATGCAAAGTCCTACAACTGGGCAAGAAAAATGAAAAAAGCACATACAGAAAGGGAGGAATAGGACTAAGCAACAGCACATGTGAAAAATATATGATTATACTATAGATCACAGAGAGAGCATGAGTCAACAGTGTGATGCAGCAGCAAAAAGGCAAACAAAATTCTGGGTTGCATTAACAGAAGCATTCAGTCTAGATCACATGAGACAATTATCCCCCTCCTACTCTTCTTTGGTCATACCTCATCTGGAATGCCATGTCCTGTTCTGGGCATCAAGTTTAAAAAAAAGCATGAACAAACTGGAGCAAGTTCAGAAAAGAGTGACCAGAATGGTGACCGATCTGCAAACAATGTCCTCTGCAGAACAGTTACAAGATTTGGGAATGTTTAACTTGCAAAAAAGAAGACTCAGAGGAGACTTAATAGCTGTCTACAAATATCTCAAGGGCTGTCACAGTATAGCGGGATCAGCTTTATTCTCATTTTCACAAAGAAAGACTAGAAGCAATGGGATGAAACTGAATGGGTAAAGATACAGACTAGACATTAGAAAAAACTTTTTCACAGTGAGGGTGATCAACATGTGGAAAATGCTGTCACAAGAGATGGTGAGCTCTCTTTCAATGGAAGTCTTCAAACAGAGGCTGGACAGATGTTTTAGTGAAGCCTGCATTAAGCAGGGGATTGGACCAGATGACTCAGGAGGTCCCTTCCAACTCTATCTATGATTCTATGATTCTTGTGCGGCCTCAGCTGGTGTCCCCACAGGATTTTATGCCTGGGATAACACTTGCTGTTTCTGAGATTGGAAGAATTGAACCGGCACAGCATGTTGCCAAGGTGTATTTTGACTGGGGGCAGGACAGGGACTGTGGGAAGTGGGAGTATCCTCAAATATTTCTGCAAGTGTTTTGCTTGGGACAGACTTCGGGTGGCTGGTATATCAGTATGTGGCCACTGAACCCCCAAGGTCTCATCACCCAGACAGCAATGTGATGTCCAGCCCTGCTGTTGATGTCATCATTATGATTAACATGTCTACTGATGGGGATGTGGGGGTTGGTAAGGTACTGTGTCCCTCACCCCCCAGAGGAAGGGGAGATCAATCAAGCAAGCTGTAGTAATAAATTAGAGTGTGGCCCGCAGGCATGCTGGAAGCTTTTGTCCTGTGAGATTGTCATGGAAGGGACAAACAGGGAGCAGACAGCTGTGGGGGAGGAAATTAATCAGACAGCTGTTCCAGGAGAGGTAGGGCTCTAAGGTCATTGCTGGGTTCCTCCACAACCGGGATGTCAGAGTCACGGGTTAGTCAGTTTTGACAGCCAACTTGGTCGGAATTCAAAGGGAAGTGGGCACTCCCTGTGTGATTGACGTGATCATGGCATCTGTCAAGTGTAGCAGTAGCACCAAGGCCCAAGTGGTCACTCAGGTGTTTGATCGCTTCACCCTTCCCACCAAGTGGCTGTTGGGTCTGAAGGAGGCCAGGAGACAGATTCCAAGGAACTGACCGAAGATGTGGCAGTTTTGTCTATGCTGGCCACATCCAGTCAGGGGTTTCTGGCGATATAGATGACAGCCTGAAAGCTCTCAGGGAGCAGCTGGAAGAGTCTTCCTCGGACTCAGATCTCGAGCGTGTGATTTGAGACCAAGGACGGTTGTTCCGGGTGATTGTCAAGCAGGGTTCACTGGAGGCGTGGCCTCAGAACCGTCAGTGGTGCCATATCTGTTCAGGGCGGAGTTGTTGCGGATTGCACACAAGATTTTGATGGCTGGACATTTACAGATCACTAAGACAAAGGCCAGGCTAACGCAGCACTTCTACTGGCCAAAAATGGGGTCATAGAATCATAGAGTTGGAAGGAACCTCCTGGGCCATCTGGTCCAACCCCCTGCTCAAAGGAGGATTCGCTAAATCATCCCAGACAGATGTCTGTCCAGCCTCTGTTTGAAGACTTCCATTGAAGGAGAACTCACCACATCTCGTGGCAGCCTGTTCCACTCATTGATCACTCTAACTGTCAAAAAGTTTTTTCTAATATCTAATCTGTGTCTCCTCCCATTCAGTATCATCCCATTGCTTCTAGTCTTTACTTGTGCAAATGAGAATAAAGATGATCCTTCTACAATATGACAGCCCTTGAGATATTTGTAGACAGCTATTAAGTCTCCTCTCAGTCTTCTCTTTTGCATGCTAAACATTCCCAAATCCTGCAACCTTTCCTCATAAGACAGGGTTTGCAGACCGGTCACCATTCTGGTCGCTCTTTTCTGAACTTGCTCCAGTTTGTTGATGTTTTTTTAAAATGTGGCACCCAAAACTGGACACAGTATTCCAGATGAGGTCTGACCAAAGAGGAGTAGAGGGCAATAATGACTTCACGTGATCTAGACTGTATGCTTCTGTTAATACATCCTAGAATTGCATTTGCCTTTTTTGCTGCTGCATCACACTGTTGACTCATATTCAGTCTGTGATCTATTAGTATACTCAAGTCTTTTTCACATGTGCTGTTGCTTAGCCCTATTCCTCCCATTCTGTATATGCTTTTTTCATTTTTATTGCCCAGATGTAGTACTTTGCATTTTTACGTTATAAACCATTCTGTTAGTTGCTGCCCACTGCTCCAGTTTATTTATATCTTTTTGAATCCTCTCTCTTCTCTAGTATTAGCTATCCCTCCTAGCTTTGTGTCATCAGCAAATTTAATCGTTTACCCTCAATTCCTTCATCTAAATTGTTGATAAAGATGTTGAACAATACAGGGCCCAGGACAGAGCCCTTTGGTACCCCACTTGAGACATTTTTCCAACTGGATGTGCAGCCATGTACGACCACTCTTTGGGTCCGATCACTGAGCCAGTTATGAATCCACCTAACAGTTGCCTTGTCCATTCCATACCTAGTCATTTTTTCAATAAAGATT
The DNA here is from genome assembly GCF_039654945.1 of Dendrobates tinctorius. Classification (NCBI taxonomy): domain Eukaryota; kingdom Metazoa; phylum Chordata; class Amphibia; order Anura; family Dendrobatidae; genus Dendrobates; species Dendrobates tinctorius. The sequence continues at coordinate 15,010,705 of NW_027361728.1, forward strand.
GTGGGAGATACTTTGTCAAATGCTTTGCTGAAGTCAAGATATACTACATCTACAGCATTTCCCTAATCCACTCAATCAGTGATTCCTTCATAGAAGGGAATTAAGTTAGTCTGCATTGACTTATTAGTTACAAACCCATGCTGACTCTGTTTAATCACTTCATTCTTATCCAGGTACTGACATACCTGTTGTTTAATAATTTGTTCAAAGATCTTTCCTGGTATAGAAGTCAGACTCACCGGCCTATAGTTCCCTGGGTCCACCTTCTTCCCCTTTTTGAAGATAGGAACAACATTTGCTCTTCTCCAGTCTTCTGGTACTTCTCCTGTTCTCCAAGAATTTTCAAAGATTATGGAGAGGGGTTCAAAAATTTCTTCTGCTATCTCCTTCAGTACTCTAGGGTGTAATTCATCTGGACCTGGAGACTTGAATTAATTTAGGTTAGCTAAGTGTTTCCTCACTATCTTTCTGTTTATAGATATCCTGGATTCTTCTATTCCCTTAATAGGACAGTGAAGAACAGTTGATGTTACATTTCCTTTCTGAGAGAAAACAGATGTAAAATAGGAATTTAAAAGTTCGGCCTTCTCAACATCCTGTCTTACTATTTCATCATTTTCATCCTGTAAAAATCCTATAGCATCTTTGACTTTTCTTTTACTTTTGACATATCCCCAAAATCCTTTATTATTGTGTGCGATGTGGCTGACTAATGCTGTTCGTGTGACACCAGTCAGAGGGTTGGGAAGTCGGGCTGGCACCCCAAAATCCCACTGGTAAATTTGCCCACTATTAAAGAGACTTTCAGGAGGGTGTCCACTCACAGGAGCTACATGGGATGCTTCGTACTGATGTTAGTAGATTATGTCATGCGGTACCCGGAAGTGGTAGCCTTCTTGTTCATTTGGGATGACAAGGTGGCCACCGCCTTACTGGAGATTATCTCCTGAGTGTGTTTTTCCCAGGAAATGCTTACCAGGATCAAGTTCATGTTGCAGCTGATGGAGTCCCACTATAAGCAGATACAGGTGCAATATCTGGTGAACAGCCAGTACCACCCACAGAATAATGGCCTTTGCGACCAGTTCAATGGTATACCTGAAGCTAATGTTTAAAGGGAACCTATCAGGTCCCCCATACCACCGGAACTGGTCTCTGCACTTCCGATCATGCACAGTGCGCCTCTCTGAAACTGGCATGGGTACACCCAGCTTCAGAGAATCAATGATGAGAGAGGAAAAAGCGGCGCGCATGCATGAGGTAAGTATAGTGCTAGCAATGACTCTGTCACTTGTAAGTTATGTTATCATGGCCATTTTATTATCACTATAATATTGTGCATACACAGTCCAACCAGAATGCTTGTGAGAGGACCAACCTGGTGGGCCAAAAGGTGTGGATACTGGTCCAAGTACCCCAGGACAAGCTTCAGGCGGCCTGGGAAGGCCCGTACCTCGTGTACCAGAAACTCAACGCCGTAATATAGCTGGTCACCCTGGACCACACCTTGAAAAGATGGAAGGCCTTCCACGTAAATATGATGAAGGCACATCATGAGTGGGAGGCCTGCGCCTCCCCAGTGTGCAACTTGCTAGAAGAGAGAGATGGAGACCCTCTGGATATGCTCGCCCAAACTAGGGCGGGTGGGACGATTGAGGATGTGAGCTTGCAGCAAGCTCTTGACGAGCCAAAGGTCCTAGCTGTGGGCAACCCTACTCTCCTTCAGGGAGTTGTTTAGCAACAAGCTCAGAAGGCCATAGTCAGCCGTTCATCACATGGATACCAGGGTTCCAATCCAGAATTCAGCATGTCAGGTCTCCCTGAAGGTGCAAAAGCACATGCGCCAGGAGATTGATGAGATGCTGAAGCTGGGGGATATCCAAGCATCCAGCAGCACTTGGCCCTTGTCTGTAGTCCTCGTCCCAAAGAAAGACTGGACAACACGGCTCTGTGTGGACTACAGGAGCTCAATGCTGTTGCAGACACCTATGCATACCCAATGTCAATTTAACACAATCCAACATTATTAAAGACAACAATGCATTTTCCTATCAGGAAAAAGATGTTCAAAAAACCATGGCAATAGGACAACTCCCTTAGCAATATATAATCCTACATAGAAAATCCGGAGTATGACTCCCAAATTATTAAGCACAAAGTGAAATATAGTGAAAAATGTATATAATCTTTATTAATACACATACGTGAAAAATTCAATGTATTAAAAATACAATAGTACGGTCAGGTATCGGGAATGACACAAATGAGGGGAAAAGACAGCTGCATGGATAAAATTATATGCAATGGTACACTGGCATAGCTAAACAAATCCCCAAAGAAAGTATGGCAACCACAGTAAATTGTGCAATAATAATTTAATCCACTAACTGAATTTGTGGACTACAATCCATCTCATAGGGCACAGAGAACCACACTTGAAAAAAGGTAAAGTGCTTAGTGCAAAAAGATATGCGGAGAGGATACTAACGTGACAATGCTTACTCATGTGGGGCGTGCATCTGTTGCTTGTCAGATCCCAAGCCCCAAAACACATTTCGCGCTGGGCTTCGTCGGGGGGCTTGTGCCAATGTCGTACATCGATGACCTGCTCGAGCAGTTGTCCGGGGCCAAGTACCTTACCATCATAGGTTCTGAGCCGGGAATATTGACAGATTCCCCTGACCAATGAGGCACGAGAACGCTTTGCCTCTATCACCCCATTAGGATTCTACGAGTCCACCGTGATGCCATTCAGAATGAAGAATGCCCCTGCCACTTTTCAGCAGATAGTCAACACACTGCTGAAGTTACTTGAATGGTACGTGGCCACATACCTGGATGACATTGCCGTCTTCAGTACCAATTGGGAGGATCAACTAGAGCATTTGACTCATACCAAGGTGCGAGTATTGTACTCTAGATGGAATAAAGGTATTGTCATGGGATTACCGCAACAGAAAGGAATCAGAATACTGCAGCGTCTGATTGCTCCTACTCCTGAGATAAAAATAAGCATTTCTCCTTTTTAAATGGTGTTTATTTCTTTTGCCAGAACAGGGGTTAATCCGCCATATTGGAAACTCTGGGATTATGAGCTCTCAACTGAGCTCGGTTAGCTACTCCCATCCCCTTTATAATCTGGGACCAGATTCAAACCCATCTCTGAGCTAACTTTTGCTGCATGGCTTGGAGGAGAGATGTTTAAATGAGAAAGTTTTGGAGGAGTTATCTGTGCCTGTTGCATGATTTGTAAGAGTAATAATTCCCTTCCCTCCTCTTACTTTGGTTATTTCTCCCGTCATCCACTCCCTGGTGTATTTCTCTGTTATATGTGAGTGAATATTTGTATGCTTGGTATTTTCAGTTTACCCTTGATTGTGTTGCCTTGCTTGTTGGGTTGGTATACACTGTGTGCAGAATTATTAGGCAAATGAGTATTTTGATCACATCATCCTTTTTATACATGCTGTCCTACTGCAAGCTGTATAGGCTTGAAAGCCAACTGCCAATTATGTAAATCAGGTGATTTGCATCACTGTAATGAGGAGGGGTGTGGTCTAATGACATCAACACCCTATATAAGGTGTGCTTAATTATTAGACAACTTCCTTTCCTTTGGCAAAATGGGTCAGAAGAAAGATTTGACGTACTCTGAAAAGTCAAAAATTATGAGATGTCTTGCAGAGGGATGAAGAGGTCTTGAAATTGCCAAACTTTTGAAGCGTGATCACCGAACAATCAAGCGTTTCATGGCAAATAGCCACAGGGTCGCAAGAAGCGTGTTGATAAAAAAACGCACAAAATAACTGCCCATGAATTGAGGAAAATCAAGCGTCAAGCTGCCAAGATGCCATTTGACACCAGTTTTGCCATATTTCAGAGCTGCAACGTTACTGGAGTATCAAAAAGCACAATGTGTGCCATACTCAGGGACATGGCCAAGGTAAGGAAGGCTGAAAAATGACCACCTTTGAACAAAAAACATAAGATAAAATGTCAAGACTGGGCCAAGAAATATCTTAAGACTGATTTTTCTAAGGTTTTATGGACTGATGAAATGAGAGTGACTCTTGATGGGCCATATGGATTTGCCTGAAGCTGGATCAGTAAAGGGCAGAGAGCTCCACTCCGACTCAGATGCCAGCAAGGTGGAGGTGGGGTACTGGTATGGGCTGGTATCATCAAAGATGAACGTGTGGGACCTTTTTGGGTTGAGAATGGAGTGAAGCTGAACTCCCAGACCTACTGCCAGTTTCTGGAAAACACCTTCTTCAAGCAGTGGTACAGGAAGAAGTCGGTATCGTTCAAGAAAAACATGATTTTCATGAAGGACAATGCTCTATCACATGCATCCAAATACGCCACAGCATGGCTGGCCAGTAAAGGTCTAAAAGAAGAAAAAATAATGACATGGCCCCCTTGTTCACCGGAACTGAACCCCATAGAGAACCTGTGGTCCCTCATAAAATGAGAGATCTACAAGGAGGGAAAAAGTACAACTCACGGAACATTGTCTGGGAGGCTGTGGTGGCTGCTCCACGCAATGTTGATCGTAAACAGCTCAAGCAACTGACAGAATCTATGGACGGAAGGCTTTTGAGTGTCATCGTAAAGAAAGGTGGCTATATTGGTCACTGATTTTTTTTTTTTTTTGAACATCAGAGATGTTTATTTCTAAATTTTGTGCTGTTATATTGGCTTACCTGGTGAAAATAAACAAGTGAGATGGGTATATATTTGGTTTTTATTAAGTTGCCTAATAATTTTACACAGTAATAGTTACCTGAAAAAAACAGATATCCTCCCAAGATGGCCAAATCTAAACAAAACCCACTCCAACTTCCAAAAATATTAAGCTTTGATCTTTATGACTCTTTTGGGTTGATTGAGAACATAGTTGTTGTTCAATAATAAAAAGAATCCTCTCAAATACAACTTGCCTAATAATTTTGCAAGCAGTGTACTGTGGTGCATAGTAGCACCCCTCTTCCCTGGGTGGGGGATAAAAACAGATGGAGGGCTGATTCAGGAGATAAGGCAAGGGTGGCAGACCCGGCATCTTCTCCTTCAGAAGTATCCCGGGAACTAGGGTGAGGTGAGCAAGGGAGCCCCCTAGTGGTAGGGAAGGAAGCCCCTGGTCCTGGGTCACCCAACAGCTTGGTCTCGACAGGTATACTCTGTCCAAGTGATAGAAGGATGGAAGATAACATGAAAATAAGGGGATATTGATTAAGGATCATAACAAGTAAATAGAGAAATACTCACGTGGTCAATATTGTTGGTACCCCTCATTTAATGACAGAAAAACCCACAATAGTGACAGAAATAACTTGAATCTGACAAAAGTAATAATAAATAAAATATCTATGAAATTGAACAGATGAAACTCAGACATTGCTTTTCAACCATGCTTCCACAGAATTTTTTTTTTAAATAAAACTCATAAAATAGCCCTGGACAGAAATGATGGTACCCTTAACTTACGGTAATATTTTGTTGCACAACCTTTTCAGGCAATCACTACAATCAAACGATTCCTGTAACTGTCAATGAGACTTCTGCACCTCTTGACAGGTATTTTAGCCCACTCCTCAAGAGCAAACTGCTCCAGTTGTCTCTAGTTTGAAGGTTGAATTTTCCAAACGGCATGTTTCAGCTCTTTCCAAAGATGCTCAATAGGATTTAGGTCAGGGCTCATAGAAGGCCACTTCAGAATAGTCCAATGTTTTCCTCTTAGCCATTATTGTGTGTTTTTAGCTGTGTGTTTTGGGTCAGTGATTGCCTCAAAAGGTTGTCCAACAAAATATTAAGTTAAGGGTACCATCATTTCTGTCCAGGCCTATTTCATGAGTTTTATTTTTTTTAAATAAAAAATTCTGTTCAACTTATAATGAAAAGTGTGGCTCAATGAGGAATGCTCTCCAGAAATATTAGGTGATCCTTCAGATAAAAAAAACTGTGGTCTGTAAAAATAAGGAATGAGCATTTGAATCTTACTCGAGCAATTGATTGAAGAAGTTTTGCATTACATAGCACATTACATGTGCCAAGGTGTAGTTTACTATGCCAGATCTCCTTGCAACCTAATTTATGTAGGTTTGACTTCGAGAAAGCTCAGAATTGGTGTAAGACAGCATGTTAGGGATATTAACAATGCTTTGGAGATAATTGATAATTCCCATTTGAACCTATTTCGAAGCATTTCAAAATGGCTCATGGCTACAAAGTCGGTCTTCTCAGGATGATTGGAATTGACCGTGTTATGGTTTATATCCGTGGTGGAAATTGGAGGAATAATCTAGTACAATTGGAAGCTGGATGGATTATGAGAATTGACTGAATCCGTCCCAAGGGGCTGAATGAAATTCCTAGCTTTGCCTCTTTCTTGTAAATTTATTTTTTCGCGTGTTCCGGTTTTATATTGGTTAGTAAAATTTCTCATTTCATTTTTGTCTATTCTTTTTTTTTTTTTTTACTTTTCAGGTTTTCTTGACTCCTCTTCTCTCATCTGAATTTATCTTATGTGACTTATCAATGTTGTTTTCTACTGCCCGTCGGTGGATTTTTTTCAATCTACTACTGATCTATCAATACTAACCTGTTTGTCTCTGCTTTCTTTTTTTGTGTTCTCATATTATTTTTTGTTTGTATGTATAATTTCTGACTAATTTTTATTTTTTCAATATTTTTATATAGCTTTTATATGTAATATTAAAAAAATTACAAAAAATGTGTAATCAGTAATTTTTATTTTTTATTTTCTGCTTCATACTTTTTATTTTGTGTAATGCCTCTCTCCCTGAATTATCCACTCAGGTTGGTTTTCATTGTTAATTTTTCTAGCTCATTATACTAATTTTATTTTTCATTTGTTTTTCCTCCTGGCTTGCCAATTGTATCTCATTATTCACTTATTATTTTTTACTTGTTTTATTATTATTTATTATTATTATTACTATGGTTATTGTTATTGTTATTATTATTATTGTTATTATTATTATTTCATATTTTTTACTATTTTTAGTCACCAATTTTTCACACTTTTTTCTACAACACATTATCTTTTTTATTTTTATACATCTGTGATGCACAATACCTTCACATTTAGACCTACATTTTCACTGTTTGTGTTTCTTTTTGAGTGGTCATTTGTGTATTTCACTTTTCACATATGGCCTTTGTCAGTGTGTTTGCACCCATTCTTTCCACGTTTTTTAAACTTTTATATTTGTCTTCATCTTCACATATTTATTTTTTCAATAACTCATGTTTTCATTATAGATGTATTTTACTTTTTTTTATGTGCTTCATACCTATTCAGGAGGATACTGTCTCGGATGTATCAGAGGCTGCAGACCGTTGAACTGCATCTGTCTGCAGAAGGCCTCGGTTGTTTGCTTTGCAGACTAGTGGCCACCTCCCCCAGTGCTAATGACCACACCTGGACCTGGGTGTTTATAACTCCCTACTTCCTGTTGGGAGGTGCGGGTTTTATTTCCTGTTTGCAATTCTCTGTTGAAGCTTTGAGCTGTGGCAGTCTACTGGCATCCTCTTGGCGTTTGGAGGGCGTCGGCGTGTCTCTCTGAGTCTACTCAAGCTAAGTGTCCCCCTTGTTGCTTATGTCCTGCTGTCTTTAGTGTCAGTGGGATTGACTAGCGCTCATCCTGTCTTTCCCGATGCAGGGTTTATTGCTAGGGTCACACAGGGATTAGGTAACCTGCTTGGCGATAGGTGTGGAACCTATATAGAACAGACAGGGTGAAGTTAGATCAGTTCAGGGATCTCCTTTTTCCCTTTCCCTAGTGTTTGGTTTTCCTTCCCTTATCCCCTTGTGTTGCACTTATCCTGTCCTACACTGTGAATGACAGATACAATATCCCATATTTCTTCATTTTTGTTAGCACCACGTCAGATCCCTGCTCTGACAGGCAGGGGCTCCGGCGTGTCCCTTCAGTCACCCACGCTGCAGTCGGTTCTTCCCTTTTCCAAGCTCTGCATGCTTCCAGCAGAGCTTCCATCCGGGCCTCCAGCCATGTCCTTAGAGCACACGTGCGCACGTTCCTGCCCTTTTAACCCCTTAATGACCGCCGATAAGGTGGTAGTTAAGGGTACTTAAACCATTGCGCCATTAATTAAAGGCGCTGTGGAAAAAGTGTATAGCGCCCCCAAGAGTCGGATTTTCTCCGGGGTTTCGGCTGCCGGGGGGTAGCCAAGACTCCAGAGAACATGATTCAGGTCGGTTTTTACCGACCCCGCTTTTGCGATCGCTGTTATTAACTGTATAACGGTGATCACAAAAAAGTCGCAATTTTGCTTTCACTTTCTCTCTCCTCTGATGTGATCGCACATCAGAGGAGAGAGAAATAGGGTCCCCGATCCCCCTCAGTACCTCCCGCTGGTCCTTGGGCCCTCCTGCCACCTCCGGTGGGAGTCGCCATCTTGGTCCGGGAAGAAAATGGCCGGCACATACGCAGTGCGCCCGCCGAATCTGCCAGCCGGCAGATTCCATTCATTCATTCAATGTACATTTTGATCACTGTGATAAACCCTATCAAAATAAAAAAAATAGTAAATACCCCTTTATCACCCCCTTAGTTAGGGAAATATAATGAAATAAAGAAAATATATTTATTTTCATTTTTCCATTAGGGTTAGGGTTAGAATTAGGGTTAGGGTTGGAATAAGGGTTAGGGTTGGAATTAGGGTTAGGGTTGGAATTAGTGTTAGGATTAGGGTTTGGATTAGGGTTAGGATTAGGGTTAGGGATTAGGGTTAGGGTTGGGATTAGGGTTAGGGGTAGGTTGGAGTTAGAGTTAGAATTGAGGGGTTTCCACTATGTAAGCACATCGGGAGGTCTCCATACGTGACATGGCGCCACCATTGATTCCAGCCAATTTTGCGCTCAAAAAGTCAAATGATTCTCCCTCCCTTCCAAGCCCAGACGTGTGCCCAAACAGTGGTTTACCCCAACATATGGAGCAGCAGCATACTCAGGACAAATTGCACACCAACTTTGGGGGTCTAATTTCTCCTGTTACCCTTGGGAAAATAAAAAAATTGGTGGCTAAAATATCACTTTTGTGGAAAAAATTTTTTTATTTTCACAGCTCTGCGTTTTTCACTGTTTAGGCACATCAGGGGCTCTCCAAACACGACATGGCGTCCAATCTCAATTCCAGCCAATTCTGCATTGAAAAAGTCAAACGATGCTCCTTTCCTTCTGAGCTCTGCCGTGCACCCAAACAGTGGTTTTCCCCCCTATATGGGGTATAGGTGTACTCAGGACAAATTGCAAAACAACTTTGTGGGTCTAATTTCTCCTGTTACCCTTGTAAAAATAAAAATTTGGGGGCAAAAAGATCATTTTTGTGTAAAAAAAATGATTTTTTATTTTCACGGCTCTACGTTGTAAACTTCTGTGAAGCACTTGGAGGTTCAAAGTGCTCATCACACATCTACATAAGTTCCTTAAGGGGTATAGTTTTCAAAATGGGGTCACTTGTTGGGGGTTTCCACTGTTTAGGCACATCAGGGGCTCTGCAAATGCAACATGATGTACAATCTGAATTCCAGCCAATTCTGCGGTGAAAAAGTCAAACGGCACTCCTTACCTTGCGAGCTCTGCCATGCACCCAAAAAGTGGCTTACCCCACATATGGGGTATCGGCGTATTCAGGAGAAATTGCACAACAAATTTTGTGGTTCATTTTTTCTTTTAACACTTGTAAAAATAAAAAAAAATTGGTTCTGAAGTAAATTTTTTCCTTCCACATTGCTTCAGTTCCTGTGAAGCACGTAAAGGGTTAATAAACTTCTTGAATGTAGTTTTGAGCACCTTGAGGGGTCTAGTTTTTAGAATGGGGTCACTTTTGGGTATTTTCTGTCATGTACACCCCTCAAAATGACTTTAAATATGATGTGGTCCTTAAAAAAAAATGGTTTTGTAAATTTTGTTGTAAAAATGTGAAATCGCTGGCCAAATTTTAACCCTTATAGCTTCCTAAAAAAAAAAAAAAAATTGTTTCCAAAATTGTGCTGATGTAAAGTAGACATGTGGGGAATGTTATGTATTAATAAATTTGTGTGACATATCTCTCCTATTTAGGGGATTTAGGGCATAAAAATGTAAAGTTTGAAAATTGCAAAATTTTCAAAATTTTCGCCATATTTCCGTTTTTTTCATAAATAAACACAAGTCATATAGAAGAAATTTTACCACTAAAATGAAGTAAAATATGTCACAAAAAACAATCTCAGAATCAGTGGGATCCGTTAAAGCATTCCAGAGTTAGGCTGGTTTCACATTTGCATTTTTTCCCTATATTTAACATGGGTGCGCATACGTGCGCATTGGCATGTGCACGTATGCGTTTTTCGTGCTCTGCGTTTTTTTATGGTGTGCGTCCTTAATTTCCAGACGCTACATGTTGCATTTTTTGGTCCGCCCAACCGCTTAAAATAAACGCATGCGCACGTATGCGCACGTTTTGCTCAAAAAATTACCATTATTGTCTATGGGTGCGCATGCGTATGCATGCATTTTTTTTGTGCATGCTTTTTTTGGTGTCCATTGGTTAGACAAGTTATAAAAATCCCCACCTAAAAAAATTTCATGTCTATATAAAAGTAGGTGTCTGCCAGCACTGTACCACAACTATAGAGACAGCCTGGAGAGCAGAAAGACTGCAAAAGAAGACCCCATTTTCAATTCCAGCTTCAGCGGCAAGAATGTGAGTATTATTACATCTAAAAATGTATGCCTGTCCTTTTAAATTGTATATGTACTAATGCTTTGTATTATTTTTACATGCAGTATGTCTTCGGAATCTGAATATTCACCATCCCGGCAGGAACTGGCGCAAGCAGACGGTGAGGTGATTATTTTCGTGCGTTTGGTAAGTATATCTGCTGCTTCTCAAAATCTCTAACGTTTGTTGTTTTTTTTTTCAGACATCGTCATCTTCAGCGGACGCGACTAGTGAGGGCGAACAGCATGAGCAGCCAAGCCAAGTCCCGGTGCTGATGCGGAATGTAAGTATCAAATGATTTGTAATGTTCTTTTTTTTATCTTCTATATTTCCTCTTTTCTTGATCTTTTTTGTAACTTTTTATTCACACAAAATTCGAATATTCTAATGAATGTTTTATGTTTAGGTTCCACAATGGGATGAAGACGTCTACCTGAATAATGAGCACCTTATCCACCTGGTCCAGGAGCGTGCCCCACTGTGGGACAGCCGTGACCGGCTGTACAAGGACAATGTGGTGACCCGGTGGCTATGGAATGAGGTGGCCGCAGCGTTGATGGATGGCTGGGACAGCGCCACTGCATCCTCCAAAAAGGCGTTTAGTAAGTATTTCCCTGCTCTGTTATGCCGCAGTGACTATTGTCCTTGGTGGCACTGTTGGGTTTTCGTGCTAGATATATTCTAGCAGGAAACCCATCAGTGTCATCTGGCTCAACAGTGACTGCTTTGGGTATTGTATTGCTGTATTGTGCCGCATTGACTCTTGTTCGTGATGGCACTGTTGGGTTTCGTGCTAGATATATTCTAGCAGGAAACCCAACAGTGTCATCTGGGTCAACAGTGACTGCTTTGGGTATTGTATTGCTGTATTGTGCAGCATTGACTCTTGTTCGTGATGGCACTGTTGGGTTTCGTGCTAGATATATTCTAGCAGGAAACCCAACAGTGTCATCTGGGTCAACAGTGACTGCTTTGGGTATTGTATTGCTGTATTGTGCCGCATTGACTCTTGTTCGTGATGGCACTGTTGGGTTTCGTGCTAGATATATTCTAGCAGGAAACCCAACAGTGTCATCTGGCTCAACAGTGACTGCTTTGGGTATTGTATTGCTGTATTGTGCCGCATTGACTCTTGTTCGTGATGGCACTGTTGGGTTTCATGCTAGATATATTCTAGCAGGAAACCCAACAGTGTCATCTGGGTCAACAGTGACTGCTTTGGGTATTGTATTGCTGTATTGTGCCACATTGACTCTTGTTCGTGATGGCACTGTTGGGTTTAGTGATAGCATATATCGTGCATCATACACAACTGTTAAATGTTGTTTGTTTGTTTTTCCAACAGTGGACAAAGTCCGAACACGTTGGCGCTCGATCAAGGACCACTTCAACAGTGATGTTCGTGCTGAGGGCCAGTGTTATGAATGGGTCACCGAGGAGGAACAACAAAACGCTAAGTCCCAGAAAACCAGAGAGGTTGGTCACTATGCAGATTGCAGATCCCTGATCTTAACCATACAACTAACAGTAGCAGTGGAGCGCTCCTACGTTGTTCCTAGACGCCTCGTCACCGCCGGAGGACTACATAAACCTAAAGCAAGAAAAGGGAAAACTAACTGCCCCAGAGCAGACCCCAAAGGAAAAGACTGCCCCCACACATGTATTGACGGTGAAGCAAGATGAAAACACATACACAGGCAGGAGAATAGGTTGAGCAAACGATGGGGCCCGACTAACTAGAAAGGACAGGAAAGGAAAGTCACTGTCTGCAATCTGCCAAAAAACCCTACTAAAAATAATGTCCAACACATCTGATAGCAAAATTAACCCTGAAGTCACTAGACTTCTCCCACTATATCAGCACTCTGAAATATTCTGAAACAGAGCAAAAGAGGCCAATCTAATAAGGGACAAAAAGGCAAATTGGCAAATACAGATAAATAGGAGTGGAAGTTCAGCATAGCCCCAGCAGGGGCAAGCTGACCACACAAGAAACTGAATTGACCAACAAGCACAAGTGTGAACATTAGCAAAAACAAACTTAACTTAAGAAGACTGGAAGAGAGCTGAAGTCCAAGACCTGAGAAGCAGACTGAATCACCAGCAGCAGGATAGGGCGTCGGCTGTCTTATATACAGTCTGATACTCCAGAGATCCAATCGTTATCGTTCTCATCAGGTGGCAGATCACAACCACTTAAACCAACCTCACTACCTCCTGTCACCAACAGAGGGAGAACGGAAGGAGAACTCTCAACTGGAGGAGCAGAAAAAGAGGTCATAACAGGCCAGGTTCTCAGTGGTTCAGCATCAAGGACAAGAACAAGATACCGTTAGTATCAAGCGTTGCAGTTCCTAAGACCGGTCCTTGCCACCAGATCATAAGTATTATAATTTTTTGGTTTTTATTTTTATTAATCTGTGTTTTTCTAATCCACAGCTGATGCTTCTTGTAAAGGCATGATAGTAACGGTTTTCCTTTCTTCCACAGAACCTGGAGCAGCACCCTGCAACCTGGCCCTGGAGCGGTCCTTCATCGGACGACCTCGGACCCATCTCAGCCATCCGACAGCCCGGAAGCACCTTGCACGTCAGCAACACAAACAGCTGCTGACCAGGAAGCTGGTCAATCAGGTGTTCCCCTGTCCCAGGTCTCTGCCACTGGTTATGCGGGCACTACACGCCAGCGGCAGAGGGCCTTGGACAGGAATGTCTTGCCCGAGTTTATGCACTTGAGCGAGGCCTTTAATGCCAGCCTCAAGTCGCTGTCCGACAGAGTGGAAAGTGGTTTTTCACTCATGAAATGTGGTTTTAACCACATGAAACACCGCTTCCACTCTGTCAAACAGCGCCTTGACCGTCTGGAGGCCGACCTCAACAGACCAGCGCACCATTTTTTTTAGTAAGATTGAAAAGGGCATGGCGGAACACCTTAGTCCTGAGCAACAGCTGAGTGTGCTGCAGGCCTGCAACAATGCTTTCTTGCAGGCTATGCAGCATAATCGGTACAGGCAACAGTCAGTGGTGTCATTTCCAACTGTGCCACCATTGACTCGCTTCACCTCACTACCGACTTGTGCTGCATACCACTGCACGGACACCTCTATTCATAGCCAGGACACCCACCATTACACCACCACAAGTCTGAGTGCTGCTGGTCACTTCACCGATACCACCATGGCAAGCGCTGCTCCTGTCTGGAGCACCACTGCCACCCCCATGCATGCTTGGAGCACAGCCACAGTAACCACTCCTCAAATGTGGAACAGCCCTGCCACAAACAGTATAACATGTACTAGCCCTGCCACCTCCACTCCGCCAACCTGGACCATCACTGCCGCCAACTGTCCTCCTGCAAGGACGAGCACTGCCACCGCCACCACAGAGCATCAGCATCAGCCACAACAGCAGCAGCCACAACAGCAGCAGCCACAGCAGCAGCAGCATGCACAGCAGCAGGCACAGCAGCAGCCACAGCAGCAGACGGGGAACCACATTCCTTATTTGCCCCAAGTTCCAGGCGGCGCCAACAATCAAGGCGGGCATTGGGCCCAAGGAGGTCCAGGCAGGCCAGTTTAAGGAGACAAACAGTTAGGACCACTGTAGCTGAACCTCTGTCCTCTCCTCCTAGTGTGTCTAGTTCCATTCCCATAACTGGCCTCCCTTCCCTCACAAGTTTTGTTGCCCCTTCCCCTAGAACACCTTCATCGACTATAAGCTGTTCATCCTCACTGCACACGCCCAACTTGCAACCATCTGCCCCCAAACGCAGAAAAAAATAAAGTTTTTTTATAATTTTTTTGGTTAAAAATAAATTTAAATTTCTGGTTCACCATAACAAAGTTTTATTAATGTTTTTGGCGCCGCCTACAAACACTGCGCCGTACACACAAAGCGCCTTAAACTTTGCAAGGTGTCATAAAAAGCGTTTTGAGGATTGGCTGTTTTTACCATCCTCATTTCACTTATTGTGATACTAGGCAAGGGGGATTAAAGATATACCTTGTAATTAACAACTTACTCTTATTACGTGTGTGTTGAATCTACTGATGGGTAAAATACACGTCATATGTTCAATACCCAGGCCTAGTATAATAACTAGAGTTGACCGACTAGGATCTGGTTTCATGAAACAAAATTTTTTTCAAATGAAAATGGTCAAACTAGGGCAAAAAAAGTCGGAGTTTCGCTCGAAACCCTACCACAATGTAAGTTAATGGGAAATAAAAGTAGGCATTGAGCGGATTACATTCATCTACTCAATGCTGACTTTTATTCCCCATTGACTTGCATTGGGGTCGGGTTTTGGACGAAACTCCGACTTTTTTTCCACTAGTCAGACCAGTTTCATTTGAAACTAATTTTGTTTCATGAAACCCGATCCTACCAAAGTCGCTCAACTCTAATCATAACTATTTATCAATGATGGCCAGGTTAATACACATATGATATTTAACCTGCAGCGTCGCTTACGTACCAATATATTTCACGCAGACTAGTGATGCTGCAGTTTAACTCATATTTGTATTTACCTGCCCAGGTGTGAGAACATCATGAATTCACAGGCATACATGGGAAGTTGTTTATTTTATTGGAGTGTAAAAACATAGTGCACTCGGTACAGGTATCAAAACAGGTTTTTTATTAACATACACACACGAAAACATTTTTACACCATTTCATCTTGCCAGTGCACCAGTCCTACATCAGAGATAAAGTAGGCTGCAAATTGGTCCCTCATTTGGCCAACTTCAACGAATGACCTGAGAGGGTGCTGAGTGAATTCAGGCAATGGGTTAGGAGCAACATCATCGAGTTCAAAGGTCGAGTGCTCTTTAGCCATCACAAAATTATATAGAACCACACATGCCTTCACCACCTCATCCACTGTTTCAAGTTTAAGATTAATGGCTGTGCCGAGAATTCGCCATCTGGAGACAAGAATCCCAAAAGCACACTCTACAGTTCTTCTAGCGCTGGTCAGCCTGTAATTAAAGATTTTTTTGGTGTGGTCCAAGTCACGGCTGGAGTAGGGTTTCAGTAGGATTGCGCACATTTCAAAAGCCTCATCCCCAACCATTACAAAGGGCAGTGGCGGAGCTTCGGTGTAGGGAAGAGGCCGTGGCATAGGGAAATTAAATTGGTTGTCATACAACCTCCGGCCCATGTCTGAGTTTTTAAAAGCCTGGGAGTCATTACCACGGCCAAATGCTCCAATGTCCACTGCTACAAACATACATCCGGCATCCGCAATGGCCATGAGTACTGTTGAAAAGTACTTTTTGTAATTATAGTACTCAGATGCAGTTCTTTTGGGTTTGATGATCTGTATGTGTTTACCATCAACAGCTCCCAAACAGTTGGGGAAATTGTAGACTGTCCAGAATATGTCAGCAATTTCCATCCACTTTTCAGCGGTGGGCTCGGGCATAAATTCTGGACAAAGAATGTTCCAGAGAGCCCGGCAGGTGTCCGCAACAATTCCAGACAAGGTGGAGATTCCAATACAGTACTGGAAGTGTAGTGAAGATAGGGTCTCTCCAGTCGCCAGGAATCTGCGAAACAGAGAAAGAAGTAAAATTAATATTTCTGTATATGGTTTTTTAAAACTATAAAATAAAAAATTAGTACATTCACAAAAAATAATTAGGCCAGGTTTTGAATAGTACATGTAAAAAAAAAAAAATTCAGCCCCCACCCCTTGATTTTTAAATATTACGTACCGTAATGTCACCAGGAGCCGTTCCTCAGGAGGAATCGCACGACGGAGCTGTGTGTCCTGTCTCCGGATGGATTCTTGGACACGAGCAAGCAAATCCCTGAAGCTTTCTTGGGACATCCAGATATAATCTGTAAATTTCTCCGGGTTTGCCTGTAGCTCACTGTAGAGGGTGTGGTACGCCCCACGGCTCTCCCTGAGTTCAACAATCGGATGTATCCACATACGCCGCTGCTGCTGTCTTCGCTGTCTCTCTCTCTCATCCTTTGTTCATGGCAAGCAACTGCATATGCCCTAGCCATCGCGATGTCCAAATCCAAGTTGAAGTGAAAACTCTTCCAGCGCAGATCCATGTTGACACGAGAAAAATCAAGCAAATGAGAAGAATACTGTAGACAGGGTCCATATTATTAACATACCACACCGCCACTGATGTCCCAGATTGTTACCTAGATTTTTTTTTGGGTGAGGAGAAACAATGTGCAAAAAAAGCAAACTCACTGAAAACAGATACAAACGCTGCATTTTTTTCCTGCATGTGCATAAAAATGCTGGAAAAAAACGCAGCGTTTGTATGCGTTTTTTTCATGCGTTTGTGTGCGCAAAAAACACACCGCAAAAAAACGCAAGTGTGAAAGTAGCCTTATAACCTCATAAAGTGACACTGGTCAGAATTGTAAAAATTGGCCTGGTCATTAAGCTGCAAGATGGCTCTTTCACTAAGGGATTGAAGGGCCAGCGCATGCACTTGCTATTTACCCCCCAACCAATGGCTGTGGGGCATCATGTATATATTGCTTCCTCCCCAATGGGGAGGTGCCTGAGCAACCTTCCTGTTCCACAGTCTAAGTTGTGTAAGTTTGCGTACCAGTCCCTGCTACACTCGGGTGCAGAACCAGCCTGATGCACTCTGGTGCAGATTCTGTCTGCTGCACTCTGATATGAACTCTGTCTGCTGCACTCTGATACAAACTTTGCCTGCTGCACCATCCAGTCTGTCCTACTGGGTCCAACTGCTGTGCATCCATTGGTCTCTCCTGGAGTGACACCTGGCATTCATCAGGAGCCAAGTCTAACCTCACCATCAAAGGATCTAGTGAACAGTCCGGTGCTCACTTAGTCATGCCCCTCCAGGCTCTCCGCGGTCCATGGCACAGTGGTTCCACAAACTACATCGGTGACAATTTTCTTCTAATTTTCCTTATTAGTTATTTTATATTTTTTTCATGTTTTATTTTTTTTTTGTACATAAGGTTAATACACTGCATACTTACCATGTTTACATTACCCCCTTATATTTTTTGTTTGTATCATGCACTGTCACTTTTTATTATACATATCCCTTTTTTATTATTTTATGTGTCTTTTCTATTATTGTGAGTTTTAATATTTTTTCATATTATCACTGCATGGATTCACATCATATTATACCTAATCTCTATTTATCTGTTACATTTTTCCCTTGTTGGGGACTTATTTGTCTATTTACATGTTATGCTCCTTTGTCAATACCCCCTTATTTTCATGTTATATTTCATCTTTGTTTCACTTGGACAGATTATGCCTTCATTCCACCTACAATACTCCCACCTAGATATGAGTCATGAACTATTGGATATCTTTCACACTGTACATTATTTCCTTTTTGGGGCGTGCACTCACCTCAGCGGATGAGTGCCTGGTTGCCGTGGTCATGCGTCCTATAATGTCCCGCTCCCCTCCCTCTGTCTGACACATCAGCAGAATGCAGTGACCTGTGACATTTAACGCTGCCTTTCACTGCTTCTGGCCCATTGCACCGCTGATGTGGGTGCCATCACGTCGCTCTATACAGGGGAGGTGAGTCTCTCTATAAAAAAGATACATGTACACCCCTATAACAACCCCCCCGAAGAAGCTGAATCAAAACGCGCGTTGGGGTCTGTACTCCACTTTTCAGAGACTGAACTAACTCCATATGGGTATATACACTTAATTTCAATATTTTCCCATACTTGTTTCTTGATTTCATTTTATGATATTTACTGCCTTGAGACATCTGATCATTTATATCCATTCTATTTTTTTGTAGGATTCCACATCATTACTGCTAAACCTGTGCCTAAACCTTTATCAAATGGATCAATATTGTAACATGTAATTTTGCATGAATGTCTCTTACTTCCCCATGTATACAATATTTGGTTATTCTATATAGTTGCTTCTTGGGGAAGTAGGGTTTTCTTTGTTCAACGCTCCAATTTTTATTCTGCTTTTAATATTGTTAATTTATCAATGAAGATTTTATATACAGCTCTGAGAAAAAGTGTTTGCCCCTTCCTGATTTCCTATTCTTTACTTATAAACTGCATTTTGTGATTACTTGTGTTATCCTTGGCTAATATTTAAATTTGTTTAGTGATCTGAAATATTTAAGTGTGACAAACATGCATAAGAACAGGAAATCAGGAAGGGGGCAAACAGTTTTTCACACAACTGTATATTATGTGGGGTGTTTTGCTTCCATTACTTATTGGTTTCAAAGTTCCAGAGAGCTAAAATACCGTTCCAGTATATTTGGTTACCATTGCCAACTTACTATGTGTGAGATTTAACATGTTTTTACATGGGATGGTTTTTGATTGTATTTCTTGTAATATCCCTAGATGTCTAAAGTCATTTTGCCATTTTACTGCATTTCTGTGCTCCAAGAAAAATCAACCTACAGAAAAAGTTTCTCTGAATAGGATTTCACAACATTGACCTGTCTATTGTGGTCAGGACAGATTTCCACAGAATTCGATGGATACATTGCAACAATGAAAACCAAATGTACAAATGTTTATATCAGTGATGCCAAAATGCAGTTTTCCATACAAGTGTTTATACCAACATTTCCGAAAATGCCAATTTTTAAAACAACTTTGTGTCCAATAGTAATGTAGTTTGTTTTGTTGCTTATGAATATTTAAGTCACTATTTTGCAACAGTAGATGGAAGCAAAAACCAGGAGCAGAAGGTAATCAGAAAATGTTTTCTTTGAAAACTTTTGGAAATTTGTCTCTAGGTAGATTCTTGATTGCGGCACATAGACCAAGCCTCCTGTTATCACACCCCTTGGTAGATTACGCCCCCTTTTAAGAGGCCATCCTTAGAATCATAAGAACACGTGAACGATGCAGAAACACCAGGCCTTTTATATTCTCATGCATTATAACTAGCACCCAAAACTTTCTTACAAATAGTATATGTAAAATGATGCCATCACCCTTTCCTCCAAAACTCTAGAGGTAATTTCCCTACTAAATAGCTAACAAAAAAAAAATCAAACATGTCCTCCAGTAGAGCTTAATCTTACTTACTTGCCAATACATTTTCCACATCACGTTTTAGTCAGATTTGGGGTGCTCCTTCTTATATAACCCAAAATCCAATCCATGTAGCCCCTTATATATCTCATACATCTCTAATGACTATGCCTCAGATGACGACTATCCATTTACTCTCATAACCTGCCTGTATCTGATACTTAGCTGCATCTCTCTGCTTTATTGTCCAAAAAAAGCAAATATAGCAACAAAGACTCCTGAATTAAGAATCAAGAATTTCTTAAAGTCTACATTTTGTAACTCGTAGGCGCCAGGGATGTCGGAGGGTAGTGGCTATAGCCAACCCTCATTATGAAGCCCAGTCTTTCACATGACAACTACTACCATATAATACACAACTGTTGAATCTCTGTAGGAATTGCAGAGGAAGTGCTGTAGAGTGATGGCTTTTAAAAGTACTGGCGAGCATGGTGCGCAAAAGAGGAGTTCTTCTGGAGCCACTGCTTTCAGGGAAGAACCGAGATGATTTTACTGTGATTAGGACACATCACTTTCTGGGAGGTCTCTCCTTTTCCTTAAAGATTCTCAGACATCAGGAGATTTGGCAAGTATGATAAAATTATAATGGAAAGATTTGTATTCGTACTTCTTTTTTGGCTTTGGACGCACTTCTTGTTTTGGCTTATAAATACTTTTCGAAATAAATGGCCCTTTTGGATTTTGCTCCAGCATTTACGTTTGAAATAAGGATTCTATAATATCCAACTTGTAGAATTTGAATCGTTTAATTTAATGAAAAACATTTTTGGTGGCATTATTTTATAAAGTTGATATTTGTACCAAATTTGAACAAAATCTAAGCCATTTCCACAGATGAAAAAACTTCCAAGACTAAAATTATGCAAATATAAACCCATTGAATATTGATCACCTCCACCTCCACTGATAAATGCTTCCATGTATTGCTTTGCCATATATAGCGCATTCTAATTATAGCTTTAACTTTGTTCTCAACAGATTAAAAGGTTAATTATGTGTAGGGGAAATGGGATATGCATCAAAATAGGATCATCCAGCAGTTTGTGTTGGAAACATGGTAGCAATTAGCCCAGTGTTAAGGTAGAGGGGACACATCAGTGATTGATCTTCTCTAGCCGACCTGAACTTTGTCCTGTTCTCTCTATTAAAGTCACTAATGGAAGATATCAGCTTGAACTTAAGGTGACAAATGGCAGCCGCTAGAATTTCTTATATGTTACCAGAATGTACTGTAGCATCTACATTGTGATGGGAGATTCTTATTATCCTCACAATCCTCAATTTTCTTTGATTAGAACAATATCATGTGAAAAATATTGATTTCCTTTTGCACAGATTTTCAGTGTAAATATTAAATTTCTATATTTTATAATGCACTAAATTGATACCCCAAAGAAGTGCTTGGCTCACATTAGTCACTTTATACCTTATATCCTGGGAAATTATACATGAAGAGCATCTTGTACAAAGCAAGCAATTATAACTTTATTCAAACATTTTAACCAATCAAGATGTTTTCATGAGAGAATAATGACACAAGAATGAAGAACCTGTAAAAAACAAAATACTGGGCTGCTGCTAAGCTGCTGAAAACTAGAAGTAAATGTTTTTTCTGAAACAAAAATAAAATTCATTAAAAAAAGTCCACTGGCGCAAAACTCGCATGAATAATGGTTTTTAGCAGCCTGCTTGGAAGACAGTAGTTATTATTATTATTATTATGCATTTATATAGCGCCATTTATTCCATGGCGCTTTACATGTGAAAAGGGGAAATATAGACAAGTACAATAAACATGTGTAAGATAAGGGACACACAAGTACATAAGGAGAGGGGGCCCTGCCCGCGAGGGCTCACAGTCTACAGGGATGGGTGAGGATACAGTAGGAGAGGGTAGAGCAGGTCTTGCTGTGGTTCAGTAGACCGAACCAATAACCACCTATTGTCAAAATAGTACAAGAATGTGTGAAATAGATGAGAAACCAAAACAGTGCTTCAAAACCAATAAAACTGCCCCACTTTTGGGGCAGTTTTATTGGTTTTGAAGCGCCGTTTTGGTTTCTCATCTATTTCACCCAAAAAAAATTCCGTGAGCAGAAGCATAACTCTGATCATCATAACCTCTGATCTGTGACTTGGATTATGATGTTGTTTATTAACCCTTTGCTGTGCTTCTGTGGTCATTACTAGCCCTTAGCCTTGGTACCACAATGTGTAATTTTCCTGTACTGTAAAGGCTCCCTTACACATTAGCAATTTTTTGGCTGACAGCTATCTCTCCTGAGCCCCGCATACACAGAAACGTTGGGATCAGCTGAGCGCTTCCGTGATCTCTGTGACTGAGGAACTGCCAGACACTTTGATAGCAGCATATCTCCAGGGAGAACAAAAGGATCATCAGACCGGATCTTAATCTGTCTTTCTAAAACCCAAGCTTAAGGCCCCATCACACATAACGACTCACCAGCGATCCCGACAACAATATCAACGTGTCAGGATTGCAGGTGAGTCGCTACCTGATCGCTGGTGAGCTGTCAAATAGACAGCTTCACCAGCGATCACAGCGACGCCGTGTGACAGGCGGGAGACCAGCGATCAGCTGGTAACTAACGTACACATCGGGTATCCAATGGGCGTGCGTCCCTTAGAAACCTGATGTATACGTTAGTTACCAGCGCGCTGATGCAGGGAGCTGGTAACTAAGGGACACACGTCCCTTGGATACCCGATGTGTACATTAGTTACCAGCTGATCGCTGGTCTCCCGCCTGTCACACGCAGTGATGCGTGCTGGCCTGCGGGAGACCAGCAACCAAAGAAAAGTCCAGAGCTTTCCTACAGCGATCAGTGATACTGGCAGGGGAGCCGGTCGCTGATCGCTGTCACACACAGCGATCTCGCTGGTGAGATCACTGTTGTGTCACAAAACTTGTGACTCAGCAGCGATCTCGCTAGTGAGATCGCTATGTGTGACGGGACCCTTAAAGTCTGAGTCCTCGCTGATCTTCCTCCTCTTCTAAGTCAAAATTCGAGGATAGCATGATTGCTGCCTCTTAAATTCCCCACCACCTTTACTTCCTTAACCATTTCCTCCGTGTTGGTAACAATTAAGTCAAAGATTGTAGGTCCTCTTGTTCTCTCTTCTTCCTTTTGAAACATAAAGTTGTCAGCAAGAGACGATAAGAATTTTCTGGACCCACTACTTTTTCCTGAGAGAGATTCCCAACAAATATCTGGTAATTTAAAATCTCCCTTGATCACTATGTTGTACTTTTTTGAGAACAGAGATATCTGATGGAAAAAGAGTTCATCCATATCTTCAGTCTGTCCAGGTGGCCTATAGTAAACCATTCTCTAAAGCTTAGGTCTCTGTGGAGATATGTTTTCCTAACATGCAATGCAACAACTCCTTCCTTCTTGTTAATCCTGTTTCTAATAAATAAGATGTAGGCTTCAAGGTTTGTATTACAATCATGTGTATCATCCCACCAAGTTTCAGTGATGCCTATGACATCATATCTCTCTTCCTATGTTAGCAGCTCCATTTCTACTTGTTTGTTTCCAATGTTCTGTGCATTTGTATAGACACATTTTAGTTTGTAGTCGGTTACTCTTGCTCCTTTATTTTCACTCAGAAATAGTTGTTTTTGTTCTTTATTTCCACTTCTAATAGCAAGGTTCTCAAAAAAATTAAATAGTTGCATATTTTTTTCTGGTCACATATTTCCCATCCCACATTGCTCTAGTTTAAAGCTCTCCTGATGAGTGTAGCAAAGCGTTTGCCAAATATGTAATTTCCCGTTTTTGTAAGATGCAATCCATCCCTAGCAAGGAGTCCATCATGCAGGTAATTCACTCCATGGGCAAGAAACCCAAAACGTTGCTCACGGCACCATCGAAGTAGCCAGTTGTTCACCTGTAGAATCCTGTTCAATCTCCTTGGTCCGTCTTCACTGGGAGAATGAATGAGAAGATGACCTGTGCTCCCAGTTCATTCACTTTCCATCCTAGGTCTTCAAAGTCTTGTAATATATTCTCCAGGTGTCACACTGTGACAGCTTTTGGTAAGGAAGGGGGCCTCAAACTGTTCCTGGAACTGTGACCCTAACATCCCTGTACTGGGGGTACTATTGAAGGTAGAGAGGCCCGAGTCTCTGAGCATACTATGCTCCTGTTAAACCCTGATCTGTCCCTTACCCCACTCCATGAGGCATGAGACAGAAAAGTAAGGTAAACAAGACACACAGACAAAACAGGGATAGCAGAAAACCTCAATCATACAAAAGCACTAATCAGCAATAGGGAGGAGGATAGGGACAGGGAGGAATAAACTTAATGGATACAGGAGAAAAACACACATTTACTACAGCAAACCACAGCACAGGAAGACAAATCTTTCAATGGCAGGCACAAGAAGGTCTGACCAATTTTTATAGGAGGAGGTAATGAGCAGATCAGAAGCAGCTGAAATGGAGCTACATGTTTCTGACCATCATAGAAAAGGTTGTTAACCTTTTCAGCACCACAGGAAACTAAATTCATTCATTATGGGACAATTACGTGGGTAATTGCCTGTAGCACTGAAAAGTCTTGATACCCTATCAGACAAATCTTTGATTTGAGCACCTGAAAGAAAGCACACTTCTCATAAGGTAATGTCCTGTCGGCAGATAGCCACTTCTGTTTCTCTCAGTAGGGAATCTCCCACGACTACCGTTCTCCTTTTCTTCTTCACCACAGAGCTTCTTTTTCTCCCTTCAAGATGCTTCTGATTTCTTACTGGAAAGTTCTTTGTGGACAAGGCACTTTTTTTATGTACATCTTCATAGTTGTCCTGAGTGAGAACCTAGTACTGGTTCTTCAGCGTTATGGGTGCTAACTGCCTCCTCATCCTCCTGCTTGTTTGAGTCACATGCTTCCACTTCTCTTCATCTGCAGATACATTGAAAGATGCTTCTCTTCGAACATTCGGAATAGTTATTTCTGCTCTGTCATTAGCTTTTGCAGGAACACTGAAAAGTTCTTCTCATGCAACATTCTGAACAGATTCTTCCGCTATGTCAAGGAAATCCTCATCTTCTTTTGAGCTTCAGTGTAACTATTCTCTCCTGTAGACTTTGCATATTTTCCTCTAGTCCCAAGCTTGCATTTCAGACACGTAAAGTTTGTCTTTGTCTCTGAAAAGTCAGTAAATATTTGGCACACAGTGCAGCACATCATATTGGTAATCTCCTTCTCCATGTTGAACAAAATTAATATCCATGGAATTGTCATAAAGATTTGACGATTTCCTTTAAGCAGCTTGAACCATCTGCACCCAAAGATCCTCAGACTCGTGGCGACTCTTCACTCTTCCCAGAATGCAACAGGAATATACAAATTATCTCCATCGAGCTTCAATTTCTGGTATCTCTCTGAAGTCCATTCCAGAGTTCCGGGGGAAGTCAGTGAGAGAGAGATAATTTTCAAGGTGAAAAGCTTGGGTCCCTATTGCTATCAATGGGGTTTGGGTTCCGGCTGAAGTTCGGGTACGGTTCTGGTACCCGAACCTGTTGGGAAGCAGAAACTGAACTTCCATGAGTCCAGGGGTGGACATACCACATGTGCAGCCTGTGTGGGTGCACCGGGGCCCAGAGTGAAGGGTGCCCTTGCAGGGCGGCTAACACTGAGGGCAATATGGCCTGTTTCTCTGTGCCCGAGGCTCCAAAGTGATCCGTCCTGTGCTTCCTGTCGCGCTTCCTGTCTGACACAGCCATGTGGCTGGATGACATTAGCATTCAGCACGCATCTGTATCAGATAAAAAGCTGCCAGCAATGATGATGCTGTGGAGGAACGTGCAAAGAGGTGAGTGGTGGTGCGTGTTTGTGAGTGCAAAGGAGCGGAGAGGTGTGTGGTGGTGTGTGTGTATATATATATATATATATATATGGAGGTGGTGGAACATTAACTGATGGAGGTGGTGCAGAGAACAATGATTGGGGTGGTGGTGAGGGTAATGATGGAGGCGGTGGGGCAAACAATGATGGAGGTGGTGGAGAGGGCAATGATGGAGGTGTTGGGGAGAACAATGATTGGGGTGGTGGAGAGGGCAATGATGGAAGTGGTAGGGGAGAACAGTAATGGAGGTGGATGAGAAGGCAATGATGGAGGTGGGGGGAGAGGGCAATGATGCAGGTGGTGGAGAGGGCAATGATGGAGGTGGTGGAGAGGGCAATGATGGGGTGGGGGGAGAGGGCGATGATGGAGGTGGAGGAGAAAGCAATGATGGAGGTGATGGGGAGAGGGCCATGATTGGGGTGGAGAAGAGGGCAATGATTGAGGTGGGGAGAAGGCAATGATGAGAGTGGTGGAGAGGGCAATGATGGGGGTGGTGGAGAGGACAATGATGGGGTGCTGGAGAAGGCAATGATAGGGGTGGTGGAGAGTGCAATGATGAGGGTGGTGGAGAGGGCAATGATGGTGGGGTACATATAATGGTGGGGTACATATCTGTATTCACAGGGAGACATATGTATGTATACAGTGTAAGTAACCTTGTTATTTTCAGGGCTGCGAAGATCATCATGACAAGAAGAGTCGTGGCTGGGAGATGTAGACATGAAGGTCTGACCAGATGGAGAAGAAACACTAGAAAGCGGCTCTAATCAGACGAGACCTCAGCGGTAAGTGCATGGATGTAAATATTACTCTGTATCTGCACTATGTAACGAGGAGTGATAATGTTTTTTCTAAAATCCCTTATTCTGCATTCTCACATGTGTGTGAAATATCTGGGTGCTTCCAGGTTTTTTTTTATCGGATGGCACAAGGACTCATAGAGTTTTATAGGTCCATTCACACATACATGAAAATTACGGATCTGAGAGTGAGATCCGTGAGGGTCAGAGAATGCTTTGTTCTGATCCGATTTTGAAAATCAGAATAGGACATTCTCAATGCATCTGTAAAAGCTCACAGCACTCCGACACTGCACACAGACACAGGAATGTAGCCTTATTATGTATAGCACAGTCCCTTAGTATATAGTGTACTCACTTATTATGTATCGCACAGTTCCTTAAAATATAGTGTACTCACTAATTATTTATAGCGCCGTCCTTAGTCACAGTTTCCTCTTTTATTATGTATAACACCGTCCCCTATTACGTACCATCCTCTCTAGCTATATATGGTGCTCTACCTTATTATATAGCTTCCTCTGCTATTATGTACAGTGCTGTCTCTTAAGGTACTGTCACACTTAGCGATGTACCAGCGATCCCGACCAGCGATATGACGCTACTTACCTGTCACGCCAGGCGATCCTGCGTCCTCCCGCCCGGCTCCACGCGTCGCTCGCCCTCACAGCAGGAAGCGCCGCAGGAAGCTGACGACGAGAAGCGGTCCTGAACGTTCTCGCACGATCAGCGATTACCAGCGGGGGAGCCGGTCGTAGGTAAGTATCAGACACAGAGATATCGCTAGCAATATCGCTATTACGTCACTAGTTATAGCGATATTGCTAGCGATATCTCTTAGTGTGACAGGCCCTTTACATAGTTGATTGTTGTTACTTTTGTTATTCACAGCGCCCTCATGTATTACATAGTCCCCTCTCTTGTTAGATATAAAATGACTGCTGATGGAGCAGTCGGTGACCAGACGACCAGTCCATCAGCTCATCCATTAGAAAAGAAGCTGTCCCATGCTCCATCAGCCCTCATTGCATTATATTTCTAACAAGACAGGACAGTATGTAACAAAGACAGGGCTCTATATAATCCGACATGTATGGGACGGTGCTGTACATAACAAGAGAGGGCAATGTGCAATAAGACACTGCAATTTACAAAATAAAGGAGACTATGTAATATATATACATGTATGTGTGTGCGGCTATATATATAAAATTATATATATACTGTGTGTATATATATATATATATATATATTAGCTATGAACCCGTTCTACACCCGGATGGCGGGCATTTTTATTGGTATATGGTCTCCCATTCTGGTATGTGCTGCACCCCTCATCCCTATCCTGGTATGTATGGTACCCTCATCCCCCAATCCTGGTATGCATGGTACCCCTTTATCCATATACTGGTATTCATGGTTCCCTCACCCCCCCAATCCTGGTATGCATGGCACCCCCTCATCCCTATTGTGGTATGCATGGTACCCCCTCATCCCTATCGTGATATGCATGGTGCCCTCACCCCCCCAATCCTGGTATGCATGGTCCTCTCACCACCCAATCCTGGTATGCATGGTCCTCTCTCCCCCCTATCCTGGTATGCATGGTGCCCTCACCCCCCAATCCTGGTATGCATGGTCCCCTCACCCACCTATCCTGGTATGCATGGTCCCCTCACCCCCTTATCCTGGTATGCATGGTCTCCCTCACCCCCCATCCTGGTATGCATGGTCCCCTCACCCCCCTGTCCTGGTATGCATGGTCCCGTCACCCCCCTATCCTTTTATGTATGGTCCTCTCACCCCCCCTATCCTGGTAAGCATGGTCCCCTCACTCCCCTATCCTGGTATGCATGGCCCTCTCACCCCCTATCCTGGTATGCATGGTCCCCTCACCCCCCATTCTGATATGCATGGTCCCCTCACCCCCCTATCCGGGTATGCATGGTCCTCTCACCCCCCTATCCTGGTATGCATGGCCCTCTCACCCCCCTATCCTGGTATGCATGGTCCCCTCACCCCCTTTCCTGGTATGCATGGTCCCCTCACCCCCCTTCGTGGTATGCATGGTCCCCTCACCCACCTATCCTTTTATGCATTGTCCTCTCACCCCCCTATCCTGGTATGCATGGTCTTCTCACCCTCCCCAATCCTGGTATGCATGGTCCCCTCACTCCCCTATCCTGGTATGCATGGTCCTCTCACCCCCTATCCTGGTATGCATGGTCCCCTCACCCCCCCATTCTGATATGCATGCTCCCCTCACCCCCCTATCCTGGTATGCATGGTCCCCTCACCCCCCAATCCTGGTATGCATGGTCCTCTCACCCCCCTATCTTGGTATGCATGGCCCTCTCACCCCCTCCTATCCTGGTATGCATCGTCCCCTCACCCTCCTTTCCTGGTATGCATGGTCCCCTCACCCCCCAATCCTGATATGAATGGTCCCCCTCACCCCTATTAAAATGCACACATTAACCCCTTTACTACCAAGGGTGGTTTGCACGTTAACTCCCGGGCCAATTTTTACAATTCTGACCACTGTCCCTTTATGAGGTAATAACTCAGGAATGCTTCAACGGATCTAGGCGATTCTGACACTGTTTTCTCGTGACATATTGTACATCATGTTAGTGGTAAAATTTAATTCATATAACTTGCGTTTATTTGTGAAAAAATTTTTACGCTCTTAAATCACAGAGATATGGCACTCAAAAAACTTAATAAGTAACATTCCCCACATGTTTACTTTACATCAGCACAATTTGGGAACCAACATTTTTTTTCTTAGGAAGTTATAAGGGTTAAAAGTTAACCAGCGATTTCTCATTTTTACAACACCATTTTATTTTTACGGACCACATCACATTTGAAGTCACTTTGAGGGGTCTATATGATAGAAAATACCCAAAAGTGACACCATTCTAAAAACTGCACCCCTCAAGGTGCTCAAAACCAGATTCAAGATGTTTATTAACCCTTCAGGTGCTTCACAGGAATTTTTTGAATGTTTAAAAAAAATGAACATTTAACTTTTTTTCACAAAGAAAATTACTTCAGGTTCAATTTTTTTATTTTACCAAGGGTAACAGGAGAAATTGGACTGGAAAAGTTATTGTGCAATTTGTCCTGAGTACGCAGATACCTGGTATGTGGGGGGAACCACTGTTTGGGCGCATGGCAGAGCTCGGAAGGGAAGGGGCGCCGTTTGACTTTTTCACTGCAAAATTGGCTGGAATTCAGATCGGATGCCATGTCAAGTTTGGAGAGCTCCTGATGTGCCTAAACAGTGGAAACCCCTCAAAAGTGACCCCATTTTGGAAACCAGACCCCCCAAGGAACTTATCTAGATATGTGGTGAGCAATTTGAACCCCCAAGGGCTTCACAGAAGTTTATAACGTACAGCCGTACAATTAAAAAATCATATTTTTTCCACAAAAATGATCTTTTCACCCCCAATTATTATTTTCCCAAGAGTAACAGGACCCCAAAAGTTATTGTGCAATTTGTCCTGAGTACGCTGATACCCCACATGTGGGGGTAAACCACTATTTGGGCGCATGGCAGAGCTCAGAAGGGAAGCAGCGCCTCTTGACTTTTTTGGCTGGAATTCAGATCGGACGCCATGTCGCGTTTGGAAAGCCCCTGATGTGCTAAAACAGTGGAAACCCCCCAATTCTAACTCCAACCCTAACCCCAACACACCCCTAGCCCTAACCTTAGCCCTAACCCTAGTCCTAATGGGAAAATGGAAATACATTTTTTTTAAATTTTATTATTTTTCCCTAAATAAGGGGTTGATAACGGGGGGTTTGATTTACTATTTATGGCGGGTTTTTATTTTTGGCAGCTGTCGCACGCTAAAAGAAGCTTTTTATTGTAAAAATAGTTTATACATCACCACATTTTGAGAGCTATAATTTTTCCATATTTTGACCCACCGAGTCATCTGAGGTCTTATTTTTTGCGGGACGAGTTGATGTTTTTAATGGTATCATTTTTGAGTGCGTGACATTTTTTGATCGCTTTTTATTCTGATTTTTGGGACACAGAATGAACAAAACCCAGTGTTTCATGAATTTCTTTTAGGGGGTGCGTTTACACCGTTCTGCGTGCGGTAAAATTGATAAGGCATTTTTATGCTTCGGATCAGTACGGTTACAGCGATACCGCATTTATGTCTTTTTTTTATGTTTTGGCGCTTTTATACAATGAAAACAATTTTATATCAAAAATAATTATTTTTGCATCGCTTTATTCTGCGAGCTATAACTTTTCTTTTTTTCGCTGATGATGCTGTGTGGCAGCTAGTTTGTTGTGGGACAAGATGACGTTTTCAGTGGTACTATGGTTATTTATATCCGTCTTTTTGATCGCGTGTTATTGCACTTTTTGTTCGGCGGTATGATGATAAAGCTTTATTTTTTGCTTCGCTTTTCATTTTTATTTTTTAAGAGGTTCAATAAAGGGGTTAACTAGTGGGACAGTTTTATAGGGCGGGTCGTTACAGACGCGGCGATACCAAATATGTGTACTTTTATTGTTTTTGTTTTTTTATTTTCAAAAAATGAATTTATTAGGGAATATTTTTTTTTTAATTTATTAAGCGATTTTTTATAGATTATTTTTACACTTTTTTTTTTACTTTATTACAATGTCCCAAGGGGGGACATAACTGTTAAGTGACAGATCGCTGATCTGTTACATCACAGATCGCTGTGACAGATCAGCGATCTGTCACAGGCAGTGCTGCAGGCTTCCTCATGCCGGCGCTTTGCAGGCATGAGGAAGCTGCCTCCCTGCAGGCCCCCGAAGGTCCCCTCCACCATTTTGGATTCGGGGACCTGCAGGGAAGGAGACCCCCGCAGCAGCGCTGCACATCGCGCTGCTTCGGGGGTCTCAGGGAAGCACGGAGGGAGCCCCCTCCCTCCCGATGCTTCCCTAAACCCCTGGTACACTGCGATCGCAGTGTGCCAGGGGTTAACGTGTCGGGGCGGTCCGTGACTGCCCCTGACACATAGTGTCGGGTGTCAGCTGTGATAATCAGCTGACACCTGGCCGCGATCAGCTGCGCTCCCCCCCATGAGCGCAGCTGATCGTGCTAGACGTACTATTCCGCCCTTGGGACTTAGGTCCCAAGTCACATGGAAGGAATAGTACGTCTAATGTAGGAAAGGGGTTAAAAAAAAAACATTTATACTCACCTTTCTTCCCTGTGTCCAGCACTGTCCTCTTCTGGGCGTGTTGTGGTGCCGGACTTGGCGCCTACGCAGTCCTCGCTTTCCGCCACCATGTTCTTGAAGACACATTGCAGTGTATGTTCAACAAAATGGCGGCGGTAAGCGTGGACTGCGCAGGCGCTACAACATGCCCACTCCAGACACCTGAAGACGCAAGACCCCACCGGCAACAGCAACACCGGGTTCGGTAAGGTGTTGCGGAGATCGCGGTATGCGTTCAGTGCTTACGCATTACCGCAATCTCCTGGGGGTCTGCGTCACTCTGTGGGGGATGCGTCACTCTGGGTCCTGACTGCGCAGCTGCGTCGCGCTTGCGCAGTCTATAGAGGCTTCAGACAGAGTGATGCTTAGCCCGTTATATTATAGATATACTGTATATATATATATATATATATATATATATATATAAAAGAGATGTAGCACAACACAGTAAAGATAGGGTCCAAAGTTTCATAGGCACTTACCAAACCTTATGAATAAAGTAAAAAAAAGTTGAAGCAGCTCTCCATAATGCAGAAATAGGGTGCTCTTTATTGGCCCATGTGGCGATGTTTCGGTCCTAGGTGGAGGCTTTTCTCAAGCCCTTGCATTATGCATCCTGCATTATGGAGTGCTGCTTCAACTTTTTTTGACATACATATATATATATATATGTATGTGTGTATCACCAACCAATCATGAAGCATCTTTCATTTTACCAGAGCTGTTCAAGAGAAGCTGAGCTTTGATTGGTTGCTAAGAGCAACAGTTTTCCTTGCAACCAATCTCTAAGCATCTCTCATTTCACCGGAGCTGGTTAAAAGTAGCTGAGCTGTGATTAGTTGCTATGAGCAAGTTTTCCCTCTTGACAACACCTCAGCCGACAATGACATGGTGGGAGAAATCTAGCATCCCTGGGAACATAAGCTCCCAGCCATTGTCTGCCCCCCTGAAAGGAGCAGAGAGCACATGACAGAAGTGAATCCCCCCCTCCCTGCCCATATCCCCATCACACATCCTTCATCCCATAGGCACATCTTCCCTCTTAAAGGGATCATTGGTATGGAAGTCAGAGCAAATCCATCCAGGGCTTTGGTGTTGATCCCAGGCCACTCTTAAAGGGATCCCTGGTATGGGAGTTAGGACCATTCCTCTCAGCTCTGTGGTTCTGACCCCAGGGTTTTTTAAAGGGATCATTGGTATGGAAGTTAGGGCAAATCCACTCTGCGCTTTGGTACTGACCCCAGGCCTTTCTTAAAGGGTTCTCCGGTATGGAAGTCAGGGCAAATCCATCCAGCGCTTTGGTTCTCACCCCAGGCTCTCTTAAAGGGATCTCCTGTATGGAAGTTAGGGCAAATCCTTCAACGCTCTGATTCTGACCCCAGGGTTCTATTAAAGGGATCATTGGTACGGAAGTCACGGCAAATCCACTCAGCGCTCTGGTTCTGATCCCAGTCTCTCTTAAAGGGATCCCCAGTATGGAAGTGAGGGCAAATTCACTCTGCGCTTTGGTACTGACTCCAGGCCTCTCTTAAAGGGATCTCTGGTATGGATGTCAGGGCAAATCCATCCAGCTCTTTGGTTCTGACCCCAGGCCTCTCTTAAAGGGATCCCTGGTATGGAAGTTAGGACTGTTCCACTCAGCTCTGTGGTTCTGACCCCAGGGTCTTTTAAAGGGATCATTGGTACGGAAGTTAGGGCAAATCCACTCTGCGCTTTGGTACTGACCCCAGGCCTTTCTTAAAGGGATCTCCGGTATGGAAGTCAGGGCAAATCCATACAGCGCTTTGGTTCTCACCCCAGGCTCTCTTAAAGGGATCTCCTGTATGGAAGTTAGGGCAAATCCCTCAACGCTCTGATTCTGACCCCAGGGTTCTATTAACCCCTTCACGACCTATGACGCCTACGTAGGCGTCATGAAAAGCAGTGCCCAAACGACCTATGACGCCTACGTAGGCGTCATGCTATAAATAGCCCCCCTGCGGGTCGGGTGACCGGGGTCACTGAAAGGTCACCCGACCCGCACACAAAGGACCCTTCAGAGTTAACACCTGGGGGTGTGGCTTAGCCCCCACGTGCCTACGATCGCTCTGATTGGCTGTTAAAAGTGAAACTGCCAATCAGAGCGATTGTAATATTTCACCAATGAAAATTGGTGAAATATTACAATCCAGCCATGGCCGATGCTGAAATAGCATCGGACATGGCTGGACACCGAGACCCGACCCCCCCCACACCGACTGACGGCACCGATCGGCTGCCGCCACCTTCTGACGGCACCGATCGGCAGCCGCCGTCATGATCTGCCCCCCCCGCCTTCTCTCCTCCCCCCCAGCCCTCCGATCATCCCCTCTCACCCTCCGATCACCCCCTCACCCTCCTTTGTGCCTCCGATCTCCCGCTATCCGTCCCGGTGTCCTGCCGTCCAGCGTCATGGGCGCCGCCATCTTGCAAGATGGCGGGCGCATGCGCAGTGCGCCGAATCGAATCTGCAATGCTGCAGATTCATTTATTTTGATCACTATGATAAACTTTCATAGTGATCAAAATAAATAAAAAGTAAATCACCGCCCCCTTTATCACCCCCATAGGTAGGGACAAATAATAAAATATTTATTTTTTTTTCCATTAGGGTTAGGTCCAGGGCTAGGGTTAGGGCTAGGGTTAGGGCTAGGGTTAGGGTTAGGGTTAGGGTTAGGGTTAGGGTTGGACTAAGGGTTAGGGTTGGACTAGGGGTTAGGGTTGGACTAGGGGTTAGGGTTGGACTAGGGGTTAGGGTTGGACTAGGGGTTAGGGTTGGACTAAGGGTTAGGGTTGGACTAAGGGTTAGGGTTGGACTAAGGGTTAGGGTTGGACTAAGGGTTAGGGTTGAATTTAGGGTTAGGGTTGAATTTAGGGTTAGGGTTGGAATTGGGATTAGGGTTGGGGTTGGGATTACGGTTAGGCTTGTGGTTAGGGTTAGAGTTGGGATTTCGTTAGGGGTGTGTTGGGATTAGGGTTGTGGTTAGGGTTATGATTAGGGTTGGGATTAGGGTTAGGGGTGTGTTGGCGTTAGGGTTGGAGATAGAATTGAGGGGTTTCCACTGTTTAGGCACATCAGGGGCTCTCCAAACGCGACATGGAGCCACCATTTATTCCAGCCAATTTTGCGTTCAAAAAGTCAAACGGTGCTCCCTCCATTTCGAGCCCCGACGTGTGCCCAAACAGTGGTGTACCCCCACTTATGGGGTATCAGGGTACTCAGGAAAAATTGCACAACAACTTTAGGGGTCTAATTTCTCCTGTTACCCTTGGGAAAATAAAAAAATGGGGGCGAAAATAATTATTTTTGTGGAAAAAAAAGATTTTTTATTTTCACGGTTCTGCGTTATAAACTTCTGTGAAGCACTTGGGGGTTCAACGTGCTCACCACACATCTAGATAAGTTCCTTGGGGGGTCTAGTTTCCAAAATGGGGTCACTTGTGGGGGGTTTCCACTGTTTAGGTACATCAGGGGCTCTGCAAACGTAACATGACGCCCACAGACCATTCCATCAAGTCGGCATTTCAAAGCGTCACTACTTCCCTTCCGAGCCCCAACGTGTGCCCAAACAGTGGTCCCCCCCCATATATGGGGTACCAGCGTACTCAGGACAACCTGGACAACAACTTTTGGGGTCCAATTTATCCTGTTACCCTTGTGAAAATAAAAAATAGTGGGCTAAAAATCACTTTTTGAGGAAAAAAAAATATTTTTTTATTTTCACAGCTCTGCGTTATAAACTTCTGTGAAGCACTTGGGGGTTCAAAGTGCTGACCTCACATCTTGATTAGTTCCTTAGGTGATATAGTTTCCAAAATGGGGTCACTTGTGGGGGGTTTCCACTGTTTAGGTACATCAGGGGCTCTGCAAATGTAGCATGACGCCCACAGACCATTCCATCAAGTCTTCATTTCAAAGCGTCACTACTTCCCTTCCGAGCCCCAACGTGTGCCCAAACAGTGGTCCCCCCCCACTTATGGGGTACCAGCGTACTCAGGACACACTGGACAACAACTTTTGGGGTCCAATTTATCCTGTTACCCTTGTGAAAATAAAAAATAGTGGACTAAAAATAATTTTTTGAGGAAAAAAAAATATTTTTTTATTTTCACGGCTCTGCGTTATAAACTTCTTTGAAGCACTTGGGGGTTCAACGTGCTCACCACACATCTATATTAGTTTCTTGGGTGATCTAGTTTCCAAAATGGGGTCATTTGTGGGGGGTTTCCACTGTTTAGGTACATCAGGGGCTCTGCAAACATAACATGACGCCCACAGACCATTCCATCAAGTCGGCATTTCAAAACGTCACTACTTCCCTTCTGAGCCCCAACGTGTGCCCAAACAGTGGTCCCCCCCACATATGTGGTACCAGCGTACTCAGGACAAGCTGGACAACAACTTTTGGGGTCCAATTTATCCTGTTACCTTTGTGAAAATAAAAAATAGCAGGCTAAAAATTTATTTTTTGAGGGAAAAAAATATTTTTATTTTAACGGCTCTGCGTTATAAACTTCTGTGTAGCACCTGGGGGTTCAAAGTGCTCACTATGCATCTAGATAAGTTCCTTATGGGGTCTAGTTTCCAATATGGGGTCATTTGTGGGGGAGCTCCAAAGTTTACGCACACAGGGGCTCTGCAAACACAACATGGTGTCCGCTAACGATTGGAGCTAATTTTCCATTCAAAAAGTCAAATGACGCTCCTTCCCTTCTGAGTCATGCCGTGCGCTCAAACAGTGGTTTTCCCCCACATATGGGGTACCAGTGTACTCAGGACAAACTGGACAACAACTTTTGGGGTCCAATTTATCCTGTTACCCTTGGGAAAATAAAAAATAGCGGGCTAAAAAATCATTTTTGAGGAAAAAAAATTATTTTTTTATTTTCACTGCTCTGCGTTATAAACTTCTGTGAAGCACTTGGGGGTTCAAAGTGCTCACCACACATCTAGATAAGTTCCTTCGGGGGTCTAGTTTCCAAAATGGGGTCACTTGTGGGGGAGCTCCAATGTTTAGGCACACAGGGGCTCTCCAAATGCGACATGGTGTCCGCTAACGATTGGAGCTAATTTTCCAATCAAAAAGTCACATGGCGCTCCTTCCCTTCCGGGCCTTGCGGTGCGCCCAAACAGTGGTTTATGACCACATATGAGATATTGATGTACTCAGGAGAAATTGCCCAACAAATTTTAGGATCCATTTTATCCTGTTGCCCATGTGAAAATGAAAAAACTGAGGCCAAATAAAATTTTTGTGAAAAAAAAAGTACTTTTTTTTTTTACAGATCAATTTGTGAAGCACCTGGGGGTTCAAAGTGCATACTATGCATCTAGATAAGTTCTTTGGAGGGTCTAGTTTCCAAAATGGGCTCACTTGTGGGGGAGCTCCAATGTTTAGGCACACAGGTACTCTTAAAACAAGACATGGCAACCGCTAAACATTCAAGCATATTTTACATTCAAAAAGTAAAATGGCGCTCCTTGCCTTCTGAGCCCTGCCGTGCGCCCAAATAGTGGTTTATGACCACATATGAGGTATCAGTGTACTCAGGAGAAATTGCCCAACAAATTTTAGGATACATTTTATCCTGTTACCCATGTGAAAATGAAAAAACTGATGCTAAAATAAAATTTTGGTTGGAAAAATTAAAATGTCCATTTTTTCATTCCATGTTTCTTTAGTTCCTGTGAAGCACCTGAAGGGTTAATAATCTTCTTGAATATAGTTTTGAGTAGCTTGAGGGGTGCAGTTTTTAGAATGGTGACACTTTTGGGTATTTTCTGCCATATAGACCCCTCAAAGTGACTTCAAATGTGAGGTGGTCCCTAAAAAAAATGGTTTTGTAAATTTTGTTGTAAAAATGAGAAATTGCTGGTCAACTTTTAACCCTTATAACTTCCTAACGAAAAAAAATGTTGTTTCCAAAATTGTGCTGATGTAAAGTAGACATGTGGGAAATGTTATTTATTAACTATTTTGTGTCACATAACTCTCTGGTTTAACAGAATAAAAATTCAAAATTTGAAAATTGCAAAATTTTCAAAATTTTTGCCAAATTTCCATTTTTTTCACAAATAAACGCAAAAATTATTGACCTAAATATACCACTATCATGAAGCCCAATATGTCACGAAAAAACAATCTCGGAATCGCTAGGATGCGTTGAAGCGTTCCTGAGTTATTACCTCATAAAGGGACATTGGTCAGAATTGCAAAAAATGGCCAGGTCATTAAGGTCAAAATAGGCTGGGTCATGAAGGGGTTAAAGGGACCATTGGTATGCAAGTCACGGCATATCCACTCAGCGTACTCCCTTCTACGCATCCCCGCTATGTCAGGAAAAACAAACTTAACCATATAAAAAAACATTTTTCTTTCAACCTGGATGAACATTGTCCTCGTGGTCTGCACAACGGTGCAGCAAAATCCCGACAGTCCAAGTCATCTCCTGGTGGCCGGTAGCAAGGGGCCCCACAGCCGTGGAGCTCCCAGGATGCAGGGAGTGTCTTTAGGGGTCCTTTCTACGGGGGCTCGTGAGTTTCAGGTTCAGCAATTACGGCTACCGCATAGTAGCCGCGGGGACAGTATTCCTTGTAGTATGACACCATGTCCCCCTCTCACAATGCCCGGCCGTGACGAATAGAGGTCACATTGATGTACACCTTCTGGCCGGTTGCGAGGTCTCGGATGAACCCGTAACCTTTCTGCAAGCTAGTATACACGAGCCATCCCATAGATCATGCAGCCGCCATGCCAGCCTTCCCTCTCTCATGGAGCAGGTTCCAGACCTCCTGCTCCCTGGCCTTTTTCTGCCAGATGACCTCCGTGACCCAAACGGAGGGTCCGGTGTAGGCCCCAGAGACCGATGGGCAGGACACCGCCGGGGTTGAGAGCGGGGCAGAGGCGGCCATAGATGTCGGCGGCCCGGCAGCCGCTGGGGCTGGGCGGCGGGTAGGGGCAGCCGTAGTTCCTGATGAATAGGTTGCAGAGCCCGACAAGCAGGCCGCGGCGGACTCCGGCGATGACACAGATGCAGCTGCGGGGCGGGCCGCAACCGGAGTTGCAGATGGGGCCGGAGTAGCGGCCGGCTTCAGGGACGGGGCCGCCGCTGCCAGGTGGAACGCAGCAGCGTCGGCCGTGGGCCGGCTCCGCACTGGCGACACCAGACATGGCTCCGCCAGACGAGGCGGCTCGGGGACGGGAGCAGAGGCTTCGCTCAGCCCGGCGGAGGCCGCAGAGCCCTCCGCAGCCGGGCTTCCGGGAGGACAGGAGGCTGCGCGCTGCGGCCGAGTGGTGGGGGCCGCTTGTGGAGCTGCCGGCAGAGCTGGGGGAACTCTCACCTTCCCCGGCACCGTGGCCTTCGACATGTTATCCCCTGGCTCCTCCCGTAGCTTCAGTTCTCCACCCCGCCGTCCGGCAGGGCTAGCCTCCAGGCTCGGGGATCCCGCGGGGAGGCTCCCCGGTAATGTCTTCGGCGGCTGCTCCTGTGGGGCCCGCCGTCGCTCCTTTTCTCCGCCCAAAGTCTGGAGGACTGTCCGTGACTCCAAGAAGCTGGTCTCCCAGCGAGACTCGATCTCCCGATGCCATTGCCACTCCAGGCATCAGAGGCCAAGGCAGCTGCAGTGTCGCATCCCGTCCGGTGGGCAACAATCGAATGGCGCCAAGCAGCTGCAGCCGGTCTTCTCTCCCGGGCCACTCCCGCTCCTGGGTGGGGCGATGGCCGACTTCTCCA
This sequence comes from Dendrobates tinctorius, assembly GCF_039654945.1. Taxonomy (NCBI): domain Eukaryota; kingdom Metazoa; phylum Chordata; class Amphibia; order Anura; family Dendrobatidae; genus Dendrobates; species Dendrobates tinctorius. The sequence continues at coordinate 15,050,170 of NW_027361728.1, forward strand.
CCCAGCTTCCCGGGTCCAGTATGAGGGGGCGGGGGTCTCCAGACACACACCGCTCCCCCCAGGGGTGCATTGGAGGGGGCCCCAGTCCATCCAGAACAATTGCAAATGCCCGGGCCTCTCCCCGGCATTCGAGTACCACCGCCATCTTGGATGGAATCTGGCACCGCACCGGATCCTCTGTTGGCAACGCAGATCCGAAACAGCATCCCCAATTTGTAATCCACAGGTCAGTGATTTGTAATCCACAGGTGTTTGTAATCCACAGGCACTTGTAATCCACAGAGGAACAGTCCACGTCCTTCTAGGTTCTTCAAACGCAGGCCTGCCGCGGAAGGTGTCGTATTAGTGGCGGCGATCCTGCCGACTATGCCAAATGTGGTAGGGGGGCCGGATTGGGGGGTGGACCACTGCTTACCCTGTTTGGACGCCGCAGACACCAGGCACCTCAAAGGACGAGGCGGAGACAGATTTCACGTGTAACAGTTCCGGATTTATTCGTTGTCCTCCTGACGACCACCAAACTCGCACCGCAGCTTCTTCACACTGTCTCCAGGCCCGGGTACCTGCACCTTCGTTCCAGTCACAGTAACGCACCTCGCGGATCTTTCACTGAGGGCTGTCCTAGACCAATCTACCCCCAGCGCTTCACCTGTCTGAGGTCGTCATCCAATCGGTACCCCCCGGGGCCTCGTCTGTCCTGTGGTCCGTTGGGTCAGGGCCACCCCCCTGACTGTCTCTTCTCTGTCGGTCCCCTGGCCGAGCTCTTCTCTCTTCCCTGTCTTCTTCTGAGCTCCTCCCGGGACTAAACTGCTCTTGAGCCCTGCCTACTTCTATTTATCCCCTCTCCCACAGGGGAATTTCCCTCCCGGGCTCCTATCTCCCCGCCCCCCATGACTAAGCATATCCTGAGCCATAAGCTGATGTATAGTCCTGCACTACTGTCCCCTGCCTTCTTATGGTCACTTCTCAGTACTACACCCTCCTATCCTGCCTTTCCTAGCTGTCACCCTTCTATCCTGTCAGTCTCCGTCTCTGGTGTACAAACCGTCCCCTCCTACTGCCAGACACGTCAGTCCATCAAGTCACCTTCCCCACAGATGTGTCTCTTACTAGGCTGTGTGTTGCTGTTTCAATAAAATCAGTGTTTTATCAACATGATGTAATCATTACAGGACTACATGTTTCATGCCTCCTAGACAACTGCTCTGTGTAACCCCACCATGAATTAGCAGCTTTCAGTCTAAACACAGCGTATGGAGAAAACTGCCGATCACTGGTGTGGGAGGGGTTATAATACAGAGCTCAGCATTCAGAGGACTTTTAGATCTACAGCAGAGAAAACAGTGTGATTGTATCAAAGTGACAAAAAGCAGTCCAGTAAGTGACACATCGCTGGAATCTGGGTCTCTGTCCCTATATCATGCTTCTCTCAGATTACACAGCAAAAATTTGCTGATAAATTCCCTTTAATAAGACCTGATCATGTACTTACTTGACAAATCAAAGCCAGAATTGTTGATTAATCCTGATATTACAATGAGTATTCTATTAGTCTAACCAGAGAGCTGTATTCATGAATTCATCTTTTTACTGTTAAATCAAATAGTCAATCAATACTTGTTTAAATAGGACTTGTCACCAGATCAAAAGTAGTTAGTGTTACACTTGGTGCCCATACCTCCGCAGAGTCCCCCTCCGGACCCCCGCTCTGTGCCGGCCCCACCCTGTCCTGTTGCAGCCTCTGCTTCCTCGCTCCCCCCTGCTTAATGGCGCACGGCCAGCAGGTCCCCGGGTTGAGTGCTTAGGTCTCGCACGCTCCTGGTCTCTTAAAGAGACAGCGGACATTTAAAAAAAAATAGTTCTGACCAATGGCGTGTTAGTGATTACTATTTCTGGCCCCTCTGCCATAGGGTGGGCACCGGAGCAACAAGTATCCTCTGTTGCTAGCTTCCAGTTTCTGCTAATGTTATGCCTGTGCTTGTGCAGTGTTCTGTCAGTGCTCTGCTTACACTGTTTGTCTCCGCACACTGTCAGCTACCAGTTACTCGGCTATCCAGGACGATGTCTGTACTGTCTATGCCAGTTCTGTTTCGTCCCACTACTCAGCCATCCATACCACTGGACAACGCCAGTACCACCTGTGCCAGCTCCTACCCGTACACCCGGAATCCACTGGTCAGCTCCACGACATCTGATAACCCTGCTTATCCATCTCTCCCGCTGGGACAGCTGCCACGTTTGCGGGGTCTAACTGGAGGTAGCACCCGTGTTCCCCGGGCATCCCATTCTGACCCTGTTCGAGGGGACTTACTATGGGTGTCTGGGGCTCACGTAGTCACGCCCCCTTTGGAGCCCCCTGGACCGTGCTCCCGAGGTTCCACAAAAGTATCAATAAAAAAACAATGTGAACTTCACCACCTGTGCCTCTGCTTCCATTCGTTACAGTTAGTGTTTGCATTTATTTTATTCGCACTGCTCCCCTGAGCATTCAGTTTTTTTGTTTTATTTAGTGCTAGTGTTTTGGGCTTTCCTAAAATGGCATTGCTCACAGGTTAATAATACAGAACAGCTTGAAGACACACCATTTAGAGAATCCTGTAAGCAGGCCCATATTTACCACTAGGCATCAGAGGTCCACTGCCTAGGGTGGCAGGTTGCATGGGGCAGCGCCAGGATGAAGATTTAAAAAAAGATATATTTTTTTTTACATTTTTCCTCCCCATCTCCCCTGCCCCATACTCTGCAAGAAAACTGGAGAGGGGGGAAGGGTGTGGGAATAAGCGTCCTGGTATTCATTTGTCTTTAAGACGCTTATACAAATCAGCACTTCTGAGGTCAGTGGAGCTCCAATCGTCGCCCGTGAGACATGACCGTGAGTGTCCTATGGAGCCTTGAGAACGACGCTCTATTGGTCACTTGCGGTCATGTCACAGTTCATCACTCCAGCTCTCACTCTATACTCCGTGAGACCATGCGGAGTGCAGCCTGAGAGCTGGCAGTGAAAGGCAGAGCCAGGGATCGTCGTTGCACCTCCATATGGATTACGGTGGACTAGTGTGGATTAATAATGGGGGTGTCTGATAGATTATGTAAGCCATAATCATCAACATTAACAGAAATAAACACTTGAAATAGATCTCTCTGTTTGTAATGACTCTATATAATATATGAGTTTCACTTTTTGTATTGAAGAACTGAAATATATTAACTTTTTGATGATATTCTAATTTAGTGAGAAGCATTTGTTTCTTTAAACTTTAAATTTTTTGTTAAAAATAATAATCTTGTATATTCAGTATCACAAAAATAATAATCTTGTATATTGAGTATCATATAAATACAAAGAATTATTTAATAAAACAGCCAAAGAAACTTTAACTGGATTTTGCTCCAGATTCAGAGTGAATAGAATTGATGAACTGCTGAATGTCATTATTGGTGAGTGGTTGCAGGACGCTGTCTGCAAAATGTTATCTGAAGAGTGGAGTTACTTTATGGAGAATGCAGATATGCATTAAGTTAGATACTATTTTTATTGATCTTGTAGTTAAAGTGATGCGCATTTTTATTAGACAAGGCAGGTGCCACATCTGTATTATATTGGACTTGCCTCTCATCCTTAGATAGAACAGGCATAGAATGATGTCCTAAGGCACTTCTTATGTTATACAAAGAGCATATGTACTACATGGACAGGCCCAGGAAAGTAGAAACATATGATCTATATAACAAGGCACTGACAAGGATCTATGCCACCATAGTGTGAATACAATGGAACAAAAGACAAAAACGACAAACATAAGTGTAAAGTGTAAGCTCAAGGATGTTACATCTGTGTTTAGCACTTTCAGTTTTTCGCTGTTTTTGTGTGCTTGAGTGTAAAATTGGCAACACATCGAACAATCCGTTTTTAAGGTTTCGATATAGATTCAATGATTAGAAAAATTAGAAAAAAATAATTGATATTTATAGTATAGGTAATTTTTTTACATTTTTTTTTAAAGAATTAGCATTTTTTTATTAATTAGTTAAAAGTGAACCTGTCATGTTAAAAAAATGCTATTAACCTGCAGATTTGGGGTTAATATGCAGGTCAATAGCATTCTGAAAGCTGTTCAGTGCCCACACTGAGAGCCCCGCTGCTGGAAGGAAATTAGTTTTATTCCTCCCTGAAGTCTCAGGCTTTCAGAATTGTAGAAAGATTCAGAAAATCCGCAAGTAAAAAACACATACAGTGGGGGAAATAAGTATTTGATCCTTTGCTGATTTTGTAAACTTGCCCACTGACAAAGAAATGAACAGTCTATAATTTTAAGGGTAGGTTAATTTTTAACATTGGGAGATATCAAAAATAAAATCCAGAAAATCACATTGAATAAACTATATAAACTTATTTGCATTTTGCAGTGAGAAATATGTATTTCATCTCCTACCAACCATTAAGGCAAAGTGCACACGTACCGGAACTCTCGCGGAAATTACCGCGAGAATTCCGGAATTCCAGTCCGCGGGAAAATCGCATTTTAAATTCCCGCGATTTTCCCGCGGAAAAACTAGCATTTTGCAAGCGTATTTAGCTTGCAAAATGCTAGCGTTTTCCAAACGATCTGTAGCATCGCTTGGAGAACTGATTGACAGGTTGGTCACACTCGTCAAACACTGTGTTTGACGAGTGTGACCAACTTTTTACTACTGAGGCTGCCTATGCAGCATCAGTAGTAAAAGATAGAATGTAAAAAAAAAAAAAAAATAGTGTTATTCTCACCCTCCGACGTCCCGTGCATCCGTTCCCAGTAATCCTTTGCAAAAATGCCCGCGATGACGTCAGTTCTCGCGGGATCGCGACGTCTCGCGGTAATTCGCGATGACGTCGCGCGAATGACCGCGAGACTTCGCGATCCCGCGAGAAGGGACGTCATCGTGAGCATTTTCGCAAAGGACTACTGGGAACGAGAGCGTGAAGAGAAGCGGGAAGGCTGCACGGGACGCCGGAGGGTGAGAATAACAATATTTTTTATTTTTAAATTCTATTTTTTACAGGGATATGGTACCCACAGCCCGGAGGACAGTCTCCTCTCCTCCGGACCGTGGGTACCATCCGCAATTGTTCTGCTTACTTTCCGCATGGTGTGCACAGCCACATGCGGGAAATAAGCGGAACAATGCATTCCTATGGGTGCGGGATCGCCGCGATTCCGCAAATTAATGAGCATGCTGCGGTTTTTACCGCGAAGCGATTCCGCCGCGGTAAAAACCGCAGCATTAGCACAGCATTGCGGAATCCCATAGGAATGCTTATTTTTCGCATTTTCGCGGCAAAATCGCGCGGTTAAAACCGCCGCGGAAACGCGAAAAAACGCCACGTGTGAACTCAGCCTAAGAGTTCTGTCTCCTACAGACCAGATAGGCACTCCTAATCAACTCATTACCTGCATTAAAGACAGCTGTCTTACATAGTCACCTTTATAAAAATTCCTGTCCACAGACTCAGTTAATCAGTCAGACTCTAAGCTCTACAACATGGGCAAGACCAAAAAGCTTTTTAAGGATGCAAGGGACAAGATCATAGACCTGCACAAAGCTGGAATGGGCTACAAAACCATAAGTAGGACGCTGGGTGAGAAGGAAACAACTGTTGTTGCAATTGTAAAGTTATGTGCACACGTTGCGGATTTGGTTGCAGATCTATGGGAACCCAGAATTGGTGTGCACCTGCTGCGGAAAAATATGCGCAGATTTGCAGAGTTTTATTTTTCATAGCATGTCATTTCTTTTTGCTGATCTGCAACGTTTCTGCACCTATTAACTTCCATTGAGTCAGTCAAATCTGTAGCAAAACCGCAGTTGTAAAAAGATTTCCGGATTTGCTGTGGATGTGTGTGCAAAAAACACTGCAGAAAGGCAGGAGGAAGAGTGTGTGGGTGGAGAATATGTGTGTGGGCGGAGACTGTGTAAGCAGAGAAGATGTGCGTGTCTGTCTGCGGGTGTCTGTGTGTATCTGTGTGTGCGTGTGTCTGTGTGGATCTGCGGGTGTGTGCATGGCTGTGTGTTTGTATGTGTGCGTGTGCAGATCTGTATGTAGGCAGGCATCGTCTGATGGGACTTCTACTCCCATCCGGCTATGTCTGCTGTCACATAGAACAGTGACAACATTAGCCGATGATGGGAGAATAGTCTCATCATCTGGCTACTGTGTTGAATAGTAAAAAAAAAAAAATTTACATGTACACATACGGTACTGTACATACTCACCAAACAGCTAATCCCCGACGCCCACGATCGCCTGCAAAAATATAAAATAATAGACCAAAACAAATACTCCCCATTCTGGTGTAATCCTTTTCATAATGAGTGTCCCACGATGATCTCCCGTGTAGAGCTGTCACATTGCTTGATGTGACCTCTCCACAGGGTCCTCCAATGATACACTGACCGGAGATAATACTCCCGCAGTGTAGTTCATCAGAATTCATGCTCTCACTTTATGGCACTACCGCTGCCTGAGAATTTTCTTACGCTGCGTTGCCACAAGTGACAGCATGAACTCCGGTGAATTCACGACGGTGGAGTAATACACGGAGGGAGGATTATCTCCTGTCACTTTGTGACTCAGTGCTGGGTACAGAGGTGCGAGACTCGTGCAAGTTTCTTGCAAGTGTGACCCAGGCCTAACACAGATTTTGTGTGTGTATGTCTTCATTTATCTCTTTATGTACCATTTTATTATGTTCATTACTAAACATCGAGCTTGGTATTATCTATCTATAATATTCACTTATATTTGTTTTGTGTGTGTAAACATTATATTTGAACAAGGTATGTGATGATATATTGGTCTTTAATGGAGTATGTAAAAGAAGAGGTTGGATAAGAAAATTACATCAGAATTCTTTTTTTATTTCAATATATGAAAACTGATACAATATGACTCGAAAGAAAGGGGAAAAGGAGGGGAAAAAGCAAAATGAAATAAAGCACAGTAGTAGTGCAACTGCGGAACAGTTGCGTGCAACCTCCACCAGGGGGCGCTGGTAAGGAAATAGGGTTGCACTCACCGTGTTGCACCACAGTGAAGATGCGCAAGCAGCCACTAGGAGGCGGCAGAGTCGTCAGACAGTCCGGGTCAGCAACAAACAGGAAGACAAAGTACCAGAGGTCACATCAATGCACATAGTCAGAGACAAGACAGAAGTCAGAGCCAGATGGGAACACGGTATCCAAGACATGAGATGGAAAGGGGAGTCAGGGTACAAGCCAGTGAGTCATAAGTCGGTCAGTAAAATGGTATCAGAGACAGAAAAACAGGAAGCAGGGTTCAGAGTTCAAACTGGGTCATACACTGTAGGGAAACCACCAAATGTACACAAAGTCAGGGCTAGGGAATGGGTCAGTCACTAATACAGAAAGTCAGCAGAGGCAGAAGGATCACTAGAGTATACGGGTCAGCTGCTCTATCCTGGAAGCATGAACTATCACTGACGTCGCCTGCAGGCCGCAGCGAACTGAAATAGCAAAAACAGATCCAAAACGAGGCAGAGGGGATTAACCCCTGCATGACCAGTCCAGGGAGAGGATAGCAGAAAACAAACCTCGGACTGGATCATGACAATAGTAGGACTAACCAACAGAACATGGTATTCATACTTATATATGTTGAATTAATGGATTATTGTTGCAAGTGATTGCTGAAGGTGATACTCAGGGAGTGGGGGATTCATGTTCTGGTTAGATAAAGAAGAAAGAAAAACTGGGTTCAATGGAAGCCAAATAGTTCAATGTCATTCAGACCATGCGGCTTCACTCAGTTCAGATTGAAAATCCATTCCGTCTCTACACGTGACATTTTCTTAATATAATCTTCCCCCTCCAGTCTTTCCCCCACACTTGTGTCCCTTTGATATTTCCTCCACGTTTCTCAAAGTAGTGCTTGGATAGAGGGTGATCTTCCACTTTCTTATTTATACTATTAAATGTTCTCCAATTCTAGTGGAAAATTTTCTATTTGTGCGGCCTACATATTTTTTATGGCATTCCTCGTTCTCCTGTAATAAAAATAAAATAAAAAAACAACAATATACCATACCTGTCCATCATTTTGTCCCATGCCATAATTAGGGATGGGCGAATCCTGAAATACTCGGAATCGCTAGACTGTAACGAGTCCGAGTCGGAAACTCGCTATTCGTTGCAAGTCTAGCGAGTCCAATGTTAATGAATGGGGATGCGAGTATTGCAGCGATTCCTGTGCTGGGGAGAGAGAGAGAGGGAGAGAGAGAGAGAGACCTTTTTTTTTTTTCCAGAGTTTAATACAAGCAATTCTAGTTTCTTAGCGATTTTGTGTCAGCAGGGGGACACAAAATCGCTAAGACTCCTATTTTTTTTTTTTTCAGAGTTTAATACAAGCAATTCTAGTTTCTTAGCGATTTTGTGTCAGCAGGGGGACACAAAATCGCTAAGAAACTAGGATTGCTTGTATTAAACTCTGAAAAAACTAGGATTGCCATTGATTTGTATTGGACTCGTTACTGTGCGAGTAATCGCTTGGAAACTCGCAGAGTACCGACTCCTGCGAGTCCCCTACTACTCGCAGAGTAACGAGTCCTAACGAGTAGATTCGCCCATCCCTAGCTGTAATCCATATCTGGATGGTGCTAAGATGCGACCATCCCGGTTGAAAAACCACTGGTGAATGAGGAGATGCCGCCAGCGCAGCCTCAGTGACTAGCGCTGATGTCACTGAGTCTGCACTCCCTCACAACCTGAACTGCGATGACCTCTGTACCATGGGAAAATGCAAGTGAAGAGGTCACCGCAGTTCATGCTCAGTGTATTCACAGCTGATCACCATGAGAATTTCTCACGGTGATCTGCTATGAAGATGTAAGAGGGGGCCAGGATGGTAGTCACAGCCGAGGACAACGGGGCTCTGGTGTCCTGTCCTCCTCCCACAGAAAAACCATCAGCTTCTACCGGCATACCTGTTATGGTCAGGGATTCCACTGCGGTGCGACCCAGCTCCTGCACACTTGGTTTCAGTGCTCAGGGTTGAAATAACAGACACAGATACCTATTCTGATGCTAAATCAACAATTTTACTTTCTTCTTCAACGGTCCCAGAAACATCAGTTACATTAAAGTCCACACAGCATTGCTCCTGCACTTTCCCCTTCTTACTTTCTGTATCCTCATGCACATTCCAGGGTAGTAGCGCTCTTGGCGGTACCGCAGCATCAATCCTGTAGGACCTCAAGATATAGGGGATCCCATTCATCGATTTCGCCTCAGACTTGCAGGCTTCAGCCCTATTTAAGATCTGCCACATGGTGAATACTGTTGTGAATTCTCTTGCTCGGAGTTCTGAGCTGAAGCTCCCTCTGCTCCCTCAGGTGGTTGCTGAGAGTAGTGGAGCTGGCCAGGTGGAAGGAAGTTCCCCACCTGACGACGATAATTGGAAACCTGGGATTACTGGCTGGGAGCATATATTTGAGCTGGCTGCTCTTGGAGGTTTCTGGTGATTTCCTCAGTGTGCATTTGGAGCTCTTTTGTCCCCTGTCTGATCTGCATGATTCAGCTAAGTGATTCTTTTGCTAATCCTTTGCATCTAATCTGGTTGTGTCTTTTTTTGCTTTCTATTTTGCTGCTAGGGTTCAGCGCTGGGCCCTGCTTCATATGTTGCAGCTTGTTCAGTCCCCTGTTATGTTAGTATCTTTTTGCTTGCTGCCAGTTCATACCAGAGTGCTGATCTAGCTGGGGTGAGATCGTGTGATCTCAGGTTTTTTGTATATCAGTAGTGTTGGACTTTTTCAGGGCTTTGTACGTGATTGCAGACAGTATATTTTCTGTCCTGTCCTGTCTAGACAGCTTGGGCCCCACCTTTTGCTCAGTCTGTTCTCTGCCTGTGTTTGTGTCTCATCTTGTCTCACCGACAATATATGTTTGGGGGCTGTCTTCCTTTGGGAATCTGCTCCGGGGCAGTTTAGATTTCATCTTTCTGTCTTTAGGCTTAGTTAGTCCTCCGGCTGTGACAAAGCGTCTAGGGCATCGTAGGAACGCTCCACGGCTACTGCTAGTTGTGCGGATAGGATCAGGGGTCTGCAATCTGCTTAGTTACCAACCTCTCTGGTCCTCTGGTGGCTTAGCCTGTTCCTGCCATCCTCTTTGGTGACCCATTCATAACAGAATACTCTGTGCCCTGCACGACTCTTGGACCACTTATTACTTTCCGTTCCTGCTGCTGTCATAAACTGCAATTTCCCTGGGTGCTCCGGTCTTACCAAGTCTGACTGTGCCTGTGCTTTGCTTTTTTTTCAACAGCGTTGCGTAGCTGCTATGGTGTCCTGGGCTTAAAGCCCTTGTGGACTTGTCGGGCGTGCTTTCCCTTCTAACTTATTCCTATGATCTACACATGCTTAACCCATAGCAGCTCCTCCTACAGTTAACCCTTAAGTGAACTACCTAGCAACTATACTTAACAAGGCCCACTAGTATACCCCCATCTAGTTGCCCACAATAGAACTACGCTTACCCAGTCTATGGAACTATATACTAACAGTGTCCTCCACTATTGAACTCGAAGGATGCACTGGCTTACCCTAATCTAAGCATTAATATACGGCATATAATACAATATAATACAATATATTACATCATGGTAACACATAATGTGGCAGTACCAATGAACAGTAGGTAATACACCGGAATGTAGCAGTATCGAAACATCATAAGATCTCTACATCATTTACAATATCTGTTAAAATTAGAACTCCTTAAAGGGGAGGTGGCATTAAAGGGATATTCTGCTCCATCCCCTACAAAGCCACTGAGCTTGAACTGCCGTGACCTCATCACTACTCTGCAAAGGAATACGTGGATTTCGTCCGCGCTGACCAAATGCTGAAATTACAGAAGGTTGATAAAGTTTGACAGTGGTTTTTTCTACGCGTTTCCTGAAGAAGTTGCAAAAAACCTTGAAACGCGCAGAATAAACCACTGTCAAACTTTATCAGCCTTCTGGAATTTCATCATTTGGCAGCGCGGACGAAATCCACGTACTCCTTTGCAGAGTTCTGTTTCAGATAGTCGGTGACTGACTTGTGGATCTGCAGCAGCCCTTATCTATACATGCTTAAAATACCTACTACCAGGTGAGCAGTTTTTTGTCAAACCGCTTACTTTATTTGTGGGATAAGACCCTATATTGCGCTTGTGTCTCCCTCTTTCCTCACAATACTAGTGACCTCATCACTGGCATTGTCCCACGGTCCTGAGGTCACAGCAGTTCAGCCCGGCTGTGAGAACAGCTTCAGCTTTTAATCTATCTAATATATATATATTATATATACACTGTGTGTGTATATATAATATATATATATATACACTACCGTTCAAAAGTTTGGGGTCACCCAGACAATTGTTTTTTCCATTAAAACTCATACATTTATTAATGAAATGTGTTGCTAAATGAATTTAAAAACTAGTCCAGACATTGAGAAGGTTCGAAAAAAAAGATTTTTATTTGAAATAATAATGTTCTCCTTCAAACTTTGCTTTCGTCAAAGACTGCTCCCTTTGCAGCAATTACAGCATTGCAGACCTTTGGCATTCTAGCAGTTAATTTGCTGAGGTAATCTGGAGAAATTTCACTCCATGCTTCCAGAAGCCCCTCCCACAAGTTGGTTTGGCTTGATGGGCACTTTTGCGCACCACACAGTCAAGCTGCTCCCACAACAGCTCAATGGGGTTGAGATCTGGTGACTGCGCGTAGAATATAAGTACTCACGAGAAAGGTCATCTTATTTTGCTTTAATTATTGTATTGTTAACGTTGTTACTTATGACTTGTATTGGAAACTGTTAAACTGTAAAGCGCTGCGGAATACGTTGGCACTATATAAATAAAGATTATTATTATCATTATTACTGCACTGGCCACTCCATTACAGATAGAATACCAGCTGCCTGCTTCTTCCCTGAATAGTTCTTGCATAATTTGGAGGTGTGCTTTGGGTCATTGTCCTGTTGTAGGATGAAATTGGCTCCAATCAAGCGCTGTCCACAGGGTATGGCATGGTGTTGCAAAATGGAGTGATAGCCTTCCTTGTTCAAAATCCCTTTTACCTTGTACAAATCTCACACTTTACCAGTACTAAAGCAACCCCAGGCCATCACATTACCTCCTCCATGCTTGACAAATGGCATCAGGCACTCTTCCAGCATCTTTTCAGTTTTTCTGCTTCTCACAAATGTTCTTCTGTGTTATGGATTCGTCTGTCCATAACACTTTTTTCCAATCTTCCTCTGTCCAATGTCTGTGTTCTTTTGCCCATGTTAATCTTTTCCTTTTATTAGCCAGTCTCAGATATGGCTTTTTCTTTGCCACTCTGCCTTGAAGGCCAGCATCCCGGAGTCGCCTCCTCACTGTAGACGCTGACACTGGCGTTTTGTGTATACTATTTAATGAAGCTGCCAGTTGAGGACCTGTGAGGTGTCGATTTCTCAAACTACAGACTCTAATGTACTTGTCTTGTTGCTCAGTTGTGCAGCTGGGTCTCCCACTTCTCTTTCTACTCTGGTTAGAGCCTCTTTGTGCTCTCCTCTGAAGGGAGTAGTACACACCGTTGTAGGAAATCTTCAGTTTCTAGGCAATTTCTCGCATGGAAAAGCCTTCATTTCTATGAACAAGAATAGATTGTTGAGTTTCACATGAAAGCTCTTTTTTTCTGGCCATTTTGAGAGTTTAATGGAACCAACAAATGTAACACTTCAGATTCTCAACTAGCTCAAAGGAAGGTCAGGTTTATAGCTTCTCTAATCAGCCAAACTTTTCAGCTGTGCTAACCTACTTGCACAAGGGTTTTCAAGGGTATTCTAACCATCCATTAGCCTTCTTACACAGTTAGCAAACACAAAGTACCATAAGAACACTGGAATGATGGTTGTTGGAAATGGGCCTCTATACACCTATGAAGATATTGCGTTACAAACCAGATGTTTGCAGCTAGAATAGTCATTTACCACATTAACAATGTATAGAGTGTATTTCTGAATCATTTAATGTTTGCTTCATTGGAAAAAACTGTGCTTTTCTTTAAAAAATAAGGAAATTTCTAAGTGACCCTAAACTTTTGAACGGTAGTGTGTGTATGCCTGGGCATAGTAACCAACTGTGGTTAGTTATAACAAATTATAATGATTATATTGCACAAAAAAACATTTCACATCATATATTCAACACTATACATTTGCAACACAAATTAACTAAACGATTACCCAAGTATTAATAGTATTTCATTTTCAACTCATTCAAGAGCCTTTTGATAAATAACATTTTTGTTTTTTCCTTTCGGTGCAAAAATGTACAGATTTTTGGCAGTTCCAACTCTTGAATAGACCATGTAAAGTTGACCATGAGAAAAGCAAGGAGATTGCAAATCGATCCCCACTACTTTCAAGGACTGTCCCTGAGCATTGTTAATGGACATTGCAAATAGCAGTTGAACTTTGAAACTGGAGGCGTTTAAAATAAAAAAAACAAATCAGATGGAATGAGTGGAATTCTTGGAATGAAAATGTCCTCTCCTTTGGCACATCCTGTTTCTGAGCTGTGTATCTAACACTATCCTTTGTGATAATGTCTGCTGAGCTGTATACCTAATCCTCTCTTGTGTGATACTTTCTGCTGAGCTGTGTATCTAATCCTATTGTGTGTTACTGACTGCTCAGCCATGTATCTAATCCTATCCTGTGTGATACTGTCTGCTGAGCCATGTATCTAACCCTATCCTGTGTGATACTGACTGCTGAGCCATGTATCTAATCCTATCCTGTGTGATACTGACTGCTGAGCCGTGTATCTAATCCTATTCTGTTTGAACTGGAAACTGAAGGCATTTAAAATAAAAAAAACAAATCAGATGGAATGAGTGGAATTCTTGAAATGAAAATGTCCTCTCCTTTGGCACATCCTGTTTCTGAGTTGTGTATTTAACCCTATCCTGTGTGATAATGTCTGCCGAGCTGTGTACCTAATCCTCTACTGTGTGATACTTTCTGCTGAGCTGTGTATCTAATCCTATCATGTGTTACTGACTGCTCAGCCTTGTATCTAATCCTATCCTGTGTGATACTGGGCTCCCCCTGCAGTCTGTGTCAGAGGGTGGTCTCTGTTGGCACGGTAATAAATTGTGTTATTTCCAGCTTTACAGAAGGACGATAACACCATAGCAATGATAAGAATAATAGGCAAGATTGTTTGGTGAATTGGAACACGCGGGATTAAAATTTCGCCTCACAACATAGCCTATGACGCTCTCGGGGTCCAGACTTGTGACTGTGCAAAATTTTGTGGCTGTACAAAGAACTGCGAAATGGCTCATTGTCCCCCAAAAGAAATTCAGTGAACTCTGCGCTCCCAAATCCAAATGCCCCCCTCCCTTCTGAGCCCCAGTGTGCATAAAACCACATTTAGCGTTCACATTTGGCAGGGATATAATTTCCAAAATTGGGTTACTCGGGGGGATTCTGCTATTCTGCTCTTTAGCACTTAGGGGGCTCTGTATATGGAGTCCGCAAACTATTCTAGGAAAATCTGCGCTCCAGGAAGCAAATAGTGCTCCATCCCTACCGAGACTGTCCGTATGGCTAAGCAGTACTGTAGTGCCACATATGGTGTATTTCTATATTCAGCAGAAATTGTGGGACAAATTCTGATGCCAACTTTACCCACTTATTGTGTGAAAATGTTAAATCTGGGGCTAAAACAAAATTTTTGTGGTAAAAATGTAATTATTTTTTCTTCACTGCCCAATGGTATAAAATTCTGTGACACACACCCTTAGTATCAATATGATCACTGCTCCCCTTTATTAATTTATTGAGAGGTGTAGTTTGGAGAATGGGGTCACTTATGTTCTACTGTTATGGCACCTCAGGGGCTCTGCCAGTGGGTCATGGCACCCTCAAACCATAATAGTAAAATCTGCAGTATAATATGGCACTCCTTCCCTTTTGAGCTTTGCACTGTACCTCAAATGTAGTTTTCACCCACACATGGGGTATTGGCAAACTCAGGAAAAATTGCACAACAAATTCTGGGGTCCATTTTCTCCTGTTACCCATGACAAAATAAAAAAATTGGGGCTAAAAGAAAAATTTTGCTGGAAAAATGTGTTTTTTTTATTTTCTTAGCACTGTTATAAACTTCTGTAAAGCACCTGATGGTTCAAGATGCTCACCACACATCTAGATAAGTTACATGAGGGGTCCAGTTTCCAAAATGGTATCACTTGTGGGGGATTTCCACTGTTTAGGCCCATCAGGGGCTCTCTCTCCAAAAGTGACATGGCATCCGCTCTCGATTCCAGATAATTTTGTGTTCAAAAGGTCAAACCTTTCTCCTTCCCTTCTGGGTCCTGCCGTGTGCCGAAACAGTAGTCTTCCTCCACACATGGGATATCAGCATACTCAGGAGAAATTGCTCTCGATTTCAGCCAATTTTGCATTCAAAACATGAAACGGTGCTCCTTCCCTTCCGAGCTTTGCAGAGCGCTCAAACAGTGGTCTTCCTCCATGTATGGGGTATCACCGTACTCAGGAGAAATTGCACAACAAATATTGTGGTTCATTTTCTCTTGATACCCTTGAGAAAATAAAAAAATTGTGTCTGAAGTAAAAATTTTGTGAAAAAAAGTTAAATGTTCATTTTTTCCTTCCACATTACTTCAATTCTTGTGAAGCACCTGAAGGGTTAATAAACTTCTTGAATGTGGTTTTGAGTACCTTGAGGGGTGCAGTTTTTAGAATGGTGTCACTTTTGGGTATTTTCTGTCATATAGGCCCCCAAAGTCACTTCAAATGTGAGGTGGTCCCTAAAAAAATGGTTTTGTAAATTTTTAAAATAGAAACAAGACACCGTGCTTTAGCTGTAACGGAAGTAACTAAGTGAGCTCATACTGACACATAGCAATGAGCAGTATGTATAGTAAAGTGGTTGAGTCAACTATGTACCATAAAATATATAAACTGCTAAATGCTGTTAAGAAGTAGAGGACTTACTGGTGATTAGCTGTGGTACAGGTCATACGTCTTGCGTATTGGCCCCTCAGAGCTCCCGTCCTGCAGTTTTTGGTGAAGTCACCTAGACCACGCCCCCTCCAAACATCGCCACTGCTTGGCACGCTGCTGGTCTTGACAAACTGACCTACTGAGGTTGCGGGAGTAATCTATCCCGGGGGGACGCTCCCCGGATTCCCTCTCATCCTCTCTCCTCCATATCAGCTATTGCAATCAGATCCATGGGAGACTGATATCCATGTGTTCAACTGCCCTTCCCTGGTACTGACTTTATCATAATCCGGACGTATGACCCGTACCACGGCTAATCACCAGTAAGTCCTTTACTTCTTAGCAGCATTGAACAGTATACTGTTATCTGGTTACCACTGCACACTAGTAACAATTCCTCTTATGCATTTATCAGTTTATATATTTTATGGTATGAAGTTGACTCAACTACTTACTATACGTACTGCTCATTGCTACGTATTACTGTTTGTTTATAGCGCAGTGTCTTCTATCTCTTTTATATATTTTTTAATTGTGACAGATCAGGCACAGAAGCTGTCTAGGCGCCATGTATCCAATCTATGCTGATTATTCCGGGAGCGCCAGTGTGTTTACAGTTAGTTGAGTTTTGAAAATTTTGTTGGAAAAATGAGAAATCGCTGGTCAACTTTTAACCGTTATAACTTCCTAACCAAAAAAATATCATGCATCGAAAATTGTGCTGATATAAAATATACATGTGGGAAATGTTATTTTTTTACTATTTTGTGTGACATAATGCTCTAATTTAGGGGCATAAAAATTAAAAGTTTGAAAATTGTGACATTTTCAAAATTTGTATAAAATTAACATTTTTTTCACAAATAAACACAAGAAATTTTGAAGAAATGTTACCACTATCGTAAAGTACAATATGTCACAAAAAACAGTCTCAGAATTACCAGGATCTGTTGAAGCGTTCCAGAGTTATAAGCACATAAAGTGACAGTGGTCAGATTTCAAAATTAAGGCCTGGTCATTAACCTACAAAGTGGCTTGATCCTTAAAGAGTTAAGAAGCACATGTCACTTAATGAAACCAACATTGGCGTGTATTTCCGTTCCCCGGTTCCTCCGCAGCACCACCCATTTCAGCCAAGTTGGCACAAAGTGGCATGAAAACGTCTAAGGTCATAGCTTTTGTGCGCAATTCTACATTACCTTTGTGGCGTAAAATGTTTACTATTTTAGCCATTATATAGAACCTAATTATTACAAATATATGTAGTCAGCATAATGAATACAATAGTAAACACTTATACCTATTGTCATGATCTGAAGTGATCTGACAGTTTTAAATCACTGGGTGAACTTTTTTTACTTTGGTAAGTTCCAAGGTGTCTTGACTGTCCCCGGTGGTGGTTTTGATATTGCACTTTAGGTTTTGTGCACTTAATCATGTATCAGGTGTTACACCCTATAAAGGTGTGCTAGAGGTGTGCAATCACTGCCTGTGATATTGTGAGTTCGTGTTTCACTCTGAGTTGGAGAGCCTGGAGGGAGGATGGAGCTGGTGAGGAGTCCTGCGCAGCTTAGCCAGGGGGGTCGTGTTGCAGCTATGGTGTCTGGACGAAGGGCTGGCATGGCGTGGTGGAGTCGCAGTGGGAAGTGTCTGCATGGGCTGGTGGAGTGGTGACTATGGAGAGTGGCACTCACCATGTGGGACTTGGCCGCTGAGCTGGACTCAAGCATGCTCGACTTCGTGTCAGCAGCTGAACTCATCCTTGGGACTCTGGTTCTAAGCAGCTGCAACTGGTGGTGGACTCTGCTCCCAGGCTGCACTAAGGTGAAGGATCCTGTTATGGTGATGGATCCGGGTGGAGGAGAAGATGCACTCAGGTGGAGGGCTCTGTTGCTGGGAGCGCACGCAACAGAGCAAAGCTAAGTGGTGTTTCCCCTGTATTGTCTCTTTCCTCATGTGTGTTATTAGTGCAGTGGTGGGATTAGTCTCCGCACCGACCCATTCCCTAGTGAGGGTTTAGGGTCAGGGTGAGCAAGGGCGTTAAGGTACGCGTGCTGTTTAGGGAATGTAAGGAGTGCAGGGACACTGGCTCAGGGGAGCTTAGGAGGTCTCCATTTCCCCATTCCCTATCGCAGGGCCCACCATTGTTATAGTTTCCCAGGTTCCCCCTTTATTATTTGATTATTGTATGTATAACGTGTAATACCCAAATTCACCAGGTGGAGGCGGCGTATCCACCTGCACGTTTTATTATTTAAATTCGCCCCACTGGAGGCGGTGTATCCAGGGTCACGTGTGTCACATGGGTTCGCCTTGCGGAAACATCTGCGTCCTGACACACGTGACCATGACACCTATTGTACAGTATATTTATTTTGCTTAACAGAATGGTGAACTATACATGAAAACCTGGCAGCTCTTAAGAAAGCTTTTGTGGACAGACATAGTACAAGCCACTCCACTTAGTGGGTCCAAGAAGAACCCTTGCCTTTACCCTTTAACTACTTTACAGGAATATTAATTTACAACAGGGTCACCTGGGTTGTGCCCATGGAGTTATTGCTGACCGGTAAGCAAATTGTCAGAGGACAGTCAACTCGCTGGATGCAATGTAAAATCACGAGTCAGAAACTAAAGAGAATGCTAAGGTCAGTATCAGAAGGTAGGAGCCAGAGGCAGATTAGTCAGATAACAGCTGCTGAGCTGCTGGACCGTGTGTTCAACTGGGGATGTGACACTTAAATATTATAATGGAGGACATGTCAATAAGGGCATTTCGTGACTGACTTTATTTTTTTCACCACCAAGTCTGGAAAAAGAAACAATGCTTAAAATCTGTTAGCTACCTTAGATCTAACCAAGCAATCCTGACCTTTTTCTGGACCTAGACCAATAGCATTTTAGGGACTTGCCTTCTGTAAACTATGCAGATGCCTAACAAATTTACCACTTTTTTGCCCTTTGCATGAAGAGCCTGTCCACCACTTTTTTCAGTGCTTCAACTTGACCCATCAGTCACCTTATTTGTGATGAGCAAATGTGCTCAGATAACGTCTTATCCGAGCACTCTCGGGTGTTATCCGAGCATCTGGGAGTGCTCATATATTATGTTCGAGTCCCTGTGGCTGCATGGTTTGTGGCTAACAAACAGGCAATCCCTACATGTGTTCTGGATGTCTAACAGCCGCAAATTATGCGGCTGCAGGGACTCAAACATAATATATCACCACTTGCAGATGATCGGATAACTATTGAACAAGCTTGGATAAGACGTTATCAGAGCACGTTCACTCATCACTACTTGGCAGCAACATTTGCAGTGACACTTCCAGCATGTTAATACAGAAAAGCTTGACTGTTTAGGCTAATTGATCTATCATCCTCATTGTACCATAGAGTTGGCACACCCATATCCACTTTATCCTCCTTGGCTTTGGATACCTCACCCCAGCATTAATTTCCATAATATTAGGTTTTTAGCCTTCCTCTGCTGTCCATTGTTTGGCTCTTACTTGCAATGGTCTTATTGTGGGGTTGGCGCCTAGCACTTTAGCCAGGACTGTTGATCTGAACTAGCTTGATGCTCTGCTTTAAAACTTAGATACTGCTTGTAAAAAACACACCTTAATTTAACTTTTGCATGGGTCAGTTGACTAACAGAATATTGCTATGACCAGATAGCTAACATGTATCCAACCAAATCTGTAATTTATTTCAGGTAACTGGCACTTTTTGGAATTTTTTTCCAAGCAATCCATTATTTTGCCTCCTCTATCTATATCTTGATAGAAAGTGATTGACTCATTTTAGTTACAAGACCATCCCAAACCTTTTGCACTGCCATCCTCCAGTGCAATAAGGAGTTATAAATGTAAGATTCTCAAAAAATTCTTCTATTTCATAGGCTTCAGGTCAATATAGATGAGACCAGACAGCACACAGAATATTCGTACATTTACATTTCCGAAGTCTAGCTAGACAAATTGATTTCTCAAATGTTTATTCTTCTTTTCATGTGCACAAGTCTGATATGCCAGAGCAAATATTTTCCATGGCAAGACCATGATTCATGTGCTTTATATAAGGAGGTGGCCATGTGCAGCACTATTCCTTTCTCGCATACAGCGTCCAGAGGTAACCCAGGTAGACTGAAACATCATGAAGCCACTGATAGTGTTGACCTCATTACTCCTTTGTTGCTCTGTCGTACGGCCTTTACCGCAGCCTGGTCGTGTTGTAAACTGTGATGATGCCGACGTGCATGAAGCAGCTAACGTAGCCGTTCAGCACATTAATAGCCATCACAACACTGGATATAAGTTCACCCTCAACCGAGTTGAGAAAGTCTATCTGCGCCCTTCGGTAAGCTAAAAATGTAAAACTGCTGAGATATTTCTGTGGCTACTACATTTCTTGTGCTTGTTAAGTCATGAACATATCTAATCAAAGACAATTTAAGTATTTCGATTTTTACATTTTAAACAGTCCAGGTAATTTAGTAATAGTAGACATAGTAACATTGGTCACTATTAGGGAAAAGTCAGACGGATATATAGCTCAGATGAGGATCGCAACACAATGCTTGGACTAGCCATCACCTTTCCTGACCAGAGCGTGACAGCTGCTTAGAAATACAAGCGTTTTCGCTCAGGTCAGGAGAGCCGCGAGTCAGTCCGTGCATTGCATTGTGATCCTTGTCTGAGTTATACGGCCATCTGACTCTTCCCTTAGACGTACAAGATATACAAGACACAACCATGCACTAGAAAATCAATAGCTAAGTTTTTTTTTACTTATATAGTGTTATATAAGTCTTATACACATGTATATTTCTATATCTAGCTAGCTATATATATATAGTGTATATAGTGCCATTTTATTATGTTTTATTTATCTTCTGAAGATAAAGAAAAGATTGATTTGTCAGTCTGTAAAACAATTTGTAAAAAAAACAATTGGCAGGTATTGCTCAGTCAATATCCAAATTATTGGTTTGTTCTTTGAGAGATTTGGGTGAATCAAAAATATAATTATATGACTTATATACAGTATATTGCTTTCGCAAAGACATAATACATACAATCTAATTGAATTATGTTTGATTTTGTATTTAAGGGATTAGGAGACATTTTTTTCCTGGAGTTAGATCTCCTGGAGACAAAGTGTCCATCCAAGAGTCCAATACCAGTATCGGATTGTGACGTGAGGCCAGTTATTGAGCAGGTATGTCTGTATAGTTTGTGCTAAGTGAATCAATCAGATTAACTATGTGTATCTTAGTACTTTACTTATTGCTTTCATGTAATGCAGAAGACAGATAAAAAGTAAAGATCATAGCAAAATAAATAAAGCATATATGGTGATCCTACACTATAGTCCTAGTACCAGCACAGCACCGCTTAAAGTGTTCTGGTAACCTACAAGGGAGTTTGTATTCTCCCGAAAGATTGTAGACAGGCACTATCATACTTTGCTGATGTCGCTCTCTGTCTCCGGAGTACTGCTACAAGCATCACATGATTTATTTTACTGTCTGTGTCTTTTTATTGGCAGGCAGTGGAAGGCGACTGTGATGCAAAACTTCAGAATCAAAATGGCACCTTTAAAGTCATTAGCACCAGGTGTACATCTGAACCAGGTAATTTTCTGAAATTAGTTAAAATATCTATAGTAAAATTAGAGAAATGATTGGCATTTAATAATATAATGATTACCTTATTAATATATAGGAGCAAAGGTCCTCATTCATTAAGACCAGTGTTTCATGCACCACTCTTATCTTATCATACTTTATTTTTAGAGCACCATTGATTCCATGGTGCCATAAATGTAATGAATGGGTTACATACAACATAGAATCGTAGAGTTGGAAGGGACCTCCTGGGCCATCTGGTCCAACCCCCTGCTCAAAGCAGGATTCACTAAATCATCCCAGTCAGATGTCTGTCCAGCCTTTGTTTGAAGACTTCCATTGAAGGAGAACTCACCACTTCTCGTGGCAGCCTGTTCCACTCATTGATCACTCTAACTGTCAAAAAGTTTTTTCTAATATCTAATCTGTGTCTCCTCCCATTCAGTTTCATCCCATTGCTTCTAGTCTTTCCTTGTGCAAATGAGAATAAAGATGATCCTTCTACAATGTGACAGCCCTTTAGATATTTGTAGACAGCTATTAAGTCTCCTCTCAGTCTTCTCTTTTGCAAACTAAACATTCCCAAATCCTGCAACCTTTCCTCATAAGACAGGGTTTGCAGACCGGTCACCATTCTGGTCGCTCTTTTCTGAACTTGCTCCAGTTAGTTGATGTCTTTTTTAAAATGTGGTGCCCAAAACTGGACACAATATTCCAGATGAGGTCTGACCAAGGAGGAGTAGAGGGAAATAATGACTTCACGTGATCTAGACTGTATGCTTCTGTTAATACATCCTAGAATTGCATTTGCCTTTTTTGCTGCTGCATCACACTGTTGACTCATATTCAGTCTGTGATCTATTAGTATACCCAAGTCTTTTTCACATGTGCTGTCACTTAGCCCTATTCCTCCCATTCTATATATGCTTTTTTCATTTTTATTGCCCAGATGTAGTACTTTGCATTTCTCCCTGTTAAAAACCATTCTGTTAGTTGCTGCCCACTTCTCCAGTTTATTTAAATCTTTTTGAATCCTCTCTCTCTCTTCTCTAGTATTAGCTATCCCTCCTAGCTTTGTGTCATCAGCAAATTTAATCAGTTTACCCTCAATTCCTTCATCTAAATCGTTGATAAAGATGTTGAAAAATACAGGGCCCAGGACAGAGCCCTGTGGTACCCCACTTGAGACATTCTTCCAACTGGATGTGCAGCCATTTACGACCACTCTTTGGGTCCGATCACTAAGCCAGTTATGAATCCACCTAACAGTTGCCTTGTCCATTCCATACTTAGTCATTTTTTCAATAAGGATTGTATGAGAGACTTTGACAAATGCTTTGCTGAAGTCAAGATATACTATATCTACAGCATTTCCTTGATCCACCTAATCAGTGATACCGTCATAGAAGGAAATTAAGTTAGTCTGACATGACTTATTAGTTACAAACCCATGCTGACTCTGTTTAATCACTTCATTCTTATCCAGGTATTGACATACATGTTGTTTAATAATTTGTTCAAAGATCTTTCCTGGTATAGAAGTCAGACTCACCGGCCTATAGTTGCCTGGGTCCACCTTCTTCCCCTTTTTGAAGATAGGAACAACATTTGCTCTTCTCCAGTCTTCTGGCACTTCTCCTGTTCTCCAAGAATTTTCAAAGATTATGGAGAGGGGTTCAAAAATTTCTTCTGCTATCTCCTTCAGTACTCTGGGGTGTAATTCATCTGGACCTGGAGACTTGAATTCATTTAGGTTAGCTAAGTGTTTCCTCACTAGCTTTCTGTTTATAGATATCCTGGATTCTTCTATTCCCTTAATAGGACAGTGAATAACAGATGATGTTACATTTCCTTTCTGAGAGAAAACAGATGCAAAATAGGAATTTAAAAGTTCAGCCTTCTCAACATCCTGTCTTACCATTTCATCATTTTCATCCTGTAAAAATCCTATAGCATCTTTGACTTTTCTTTTACTTTTGACATATCCCCAAAATCCTTTATTATTGCTTTTGACATCTCTTGCAAGCCTCAATTCATTTTCAGCTTTAGCTAATCTGATTTGTGCCCTGCAGGTTCTGCAGACAGCATTATATTCTTCTTTAGATATGCCTCCCTCTTTCCATTTTATAAACATTTTTTTCTTCCTTTTTAGCATGTGCTTAAGTTCTGTGTTCATCCATCCTGGTTTCCTTAAATGCTTCCTATTCTTCCCTCTTTTCGGAATTGTTAACAACTGTGCTTTGAGAATTTCATTTTTCAAGATTTCCCATCCTTCCTGGATATTTTTGTCTTTAAGGATATCCAGCCATTGGATCCCTCCAATTCTCTTTCTGAATCCCTTAAAATCTGCCTTTCTGAAATCTAACCTTGACGTCTGAGTCTTCACAGGTCTTCCGCCTCTAGTTATCCAAAATTCTAAAATAGCATGGTCGCTACCTCCTAGGGTCCCAGCCACTTTTACCTCCTCAACCATTTCCTCCCTGTTTATAAGGATTAGATCCAAGGTAGCAGTTCCCCTTATAAAATTGAGTGTGTGTGTGTGTGTGTATGTTTGTATGTATGTATGTGTGTATGTCCGGGATTGGCATCTGCACCGTTGCAGCTACAGCCACAACATTTTTCACAGTCACATGTCTGGACCCCGAGAGCGTCTTAGGCTATGTTGTGAGGTGAAATTTTAACCCCGCGTGTTCCAATTCACCAAACAATTTTGCCCCTAGGTACATAATGGGGAAAAAGTGTATGTGTGTATGTCTGGGATTGGCATCTTCAACGTCGCAGCTACAGCCACAAAATTTTGCACAGTCACACGTCTGGACCCCGAGAGCGGCATAGGCTATGTTGTGAGGCAAAATTTTAACCCACGCGTTCCAATTCACAAAACAATTTTGCCTATTATTCTTATCATTTCTATGGTGTTATCATCCTTCTATAAAGCTGGAAATAACACAATTTATTACCGTGCCAACACAGATCACCCTCTGACACAGACTGCAGGGGAAGCCCAGTATCACACAGGATAGGACTAGATACACGGCTCAGCAGTCAGTATCACACAGGATAGGATTAGATACACAGCTCACCAGTCAGTATCACACAGGATAGGATTAGATACACAGCTCAGCAGTCAGTATCACACAGGATAGCGTTAGATACATGGCTCAGCAGACAGTATCACACAGGATAGGATTAGATACACAGCTCAGCACACAGTATTACTCAGAATAGTATTAGATACATGGCTCAGCAGACAGTATCACACAGAATAGGATTAGATACACGGCTCAGCAGTCAGTATCACACATTATAGGATTAGGTACACGGCTCATCAGTCAGTATCACACAGGATAGGGTTAGATACTGTACATGGCTCAGCAGTCGGTATCACACAGGATAGGATTAGATACACAGCTCAGCAGTCAGTATCACACAGGATAGGATTAGATACACAGCTCAGCAGTCAGTATCACACAGGATAGGATTAGATACACAGCTCAGCAGTCTGTATCACACAGGATAGGAATAGATACATGGCTCAGCAGACAGTATCACACAGGAGAGGATTAGATACACAGCTCAGCACACAGTATCACACAGAATAGTATTAGATACAAGGCTCAGCAGACAGTATCACACAGAATAGGATTAGATACACAGCGCTGCAGTCAGTGTCACACAGGATAGGATTAGATACTGTCATGATCCATGCTGGATCATGACAGATAAAATGCACTAGTAACCTTTTTTTTTCCTTAAGCTGTGGTGCTTAAAGATAGTTTTCCCCCGGTGTCCGTTAGGATCATTGCACTCTGGTTTCTTTAGCTTAGTGCATGTGATTATGAAGCAGGTGTGATTGCTCTGGCTCTGCTATAAAAGAGTGTCAGGTGTTGCAATCACTGTTGGTGATATTTTCCAACCAATACTGGTGAAGGAAGGAGAGAGAGAGTTCCTGGCAGCTCAGTCAGAGTCCTGGTGTGGAAGGAGTCAGAGAGGATTTCCTTGCAGCTCTGACAGAGCTTGGTGGCAGCTATTCAGGAGGAAAGCTGCATTCTGGTGGTGGACTCTGTTGCTGGGAGCAAGAGAAACAGAGCAAAGCTAAGTGGCGTTTCCCTGTTTGTATTTTTCCTTGGTGTATATTAGTACAGTGGTAGGGCCAGTGCCTGCACCACCTAGCTCCCTAGCAAGGGATAGGTGTAGGGTGTGCTATGGTGACCAGTTCTGGCTCGGCGACAGGTGAGGAGCCTGTATAGGGAACGTTAGGAGTGTGAGGGACACTGACTCAGGGGAGTGCAGGAGGTCTCCACGTCCCCGTTCCCTATCGTAGGGCCCACCGTTGTAACTGTTTTCCCTTCCCCATGTCTTGTAGTCTTAATTACCGGCCTGCGGGTCGTGTCACACAGGATGGGTCCACGTGACAGATACACGACTCAGCAGTCAGTATCACACAGGATAGGATTAGATACACGGATGAGCAGTCAGTATCACACAGGATAGGAATAGATACACTGCTCAGCAGTCAGTATCACACAGGATAGGATTAGATATACGGCTCAGCAGTCAGTATCACACAGGATAGGATTAGATACACGGCTGAGCAGTCAGTAACACACATGATAGGATTAGGTACACGGCTGAGCAGTCAGTAACACACATGATAGGATTAGGTACACGACTCAGCAGTCAGTATCACACAGGATAGGATTAGATACACTGCTCAGCAGTCAGTATCACACAGGATAGGATTAGATATACGGCTCAGCAGTCAGTATCACACAGGATAGGATTAGATACACGGCTGAGCAGTCAGTAACACACATGATAGGATTAGGTACACGGCTCAGCAGTCAGTAACACACATGATAGGATTAGGTACACGGCTCAGCAGTCAGTATCACACAGGATAGGGTTAGATACACGGCTCAGCAGACGGTATCACACAGGATAGGATTAGATACACTGCTTAGCAGTCAGTATCACACAGGAAAGGATTAGATACACGGCTGAGCAGTCAGTAACACATGATAGGATTAGATACACAGCTCAGCAGAAAGTATCACACAGGAGAGGATTAGGTACACAGCTCAGCAGACATTATCACACAGGATAGGGTTAGATGCACAGCTCAGAAACAGGATGTGCCAAAGGAGAGGACATTTTCATTCCAAGAATTCCACTCATTCCATCTGATTTGTTTTTTGATTTTAAACGCCTCCAGTTTCCAGTTCAACTGCTATTTGCAATGTCCATTACCAATGCTCAGGGACAGTCCTTGAAAGTAGTAGGGATCGATTTGCAATCTCCTTGCTTTTCTCATGGTCAACTTTACGTGGTCTGTTCAAGAGTCGGAACTGCCAAAAATCTGTTCATCTTTGCACCGAAAGGAAAAACCAAAAATCTTGAATGAGTTGAAAATAAAATACTATCAATTCTTGGGTAATCGTTTAGTTAATTTGTGTTGCAAATCTGTAGTGTTGAATATATGATGTGAAATGTTTTTATGTGCAATATAATCATTATAATTTGCTATAACTAACCACAGTTGGTTACTATGCCCAGGCAATGTCGGGCTCTTCAGCTAGTACAAATATAAAATTACAATCAACAAAATAACATTGACAGATTGGTAAAGATGGTGAGCGTGTTCTGCACTTACGTACTTACAGTCTACAGGGTGATGGAGAAGGAGTCAGTAGGGGTTACTGCAGCTGCAGTTATAGTGGTGAGGTAACAGCGGGGCCAGAGAAAGCTGTAAGTTTTCTCGAAGAGATGAGTTTTCAAATTCTGTCTGAAGGTTCTGAATAATGGAAACAATCAGACATGTTGGGACCTGGAATTTCTGTTCATGGGGTATGCTTGGGAGAAGTCTTGAAGGCAATTGCATGAGGAGTGTACAAGAGTGGAGAAGAGATGAAGGTCTTGTGAGGGCTGGAGATTACGTCTGGGAACATATCAGGAGATTACTTCAAAGATATAAGGAGAAGACAGATTACGGACAACTTTGTAGGTTAATGCTAGTAGTTTAAACTGTATCCATTGGAAAATTGGTAGCCAATGAAGAGTTTTGGAGAGCAGAGAGGCATAGGAGTAGCCAGGGGTTAGAAGGATTAATTGGACAGCAAAGTTAAGGATGAACGGGAGAGTTGCGAGAGTGTTAGTTGGGAGGGATATTGTAGTAATTAAGGCAGGAGATGATGAGGGCATATACTAACATTTGAGTAGAGTGTGTTGAGGAAGGAATAATTCTGGAAATATTTTTTTTTTGGACGCGGCAGTAGGTGGTAAGACCTTGGATGTGTGGTTTGAAAGACAAGGCAGAGTTGACGGTTACACCGAGGCAGCAAACTTTGGGTAAAAGGGAAAGTGTGATATCATTAATTGTGATAGATTGGCTAGGGGATTTAGGTGAGATGGAGGAAAGATGATTAGTTGGTTTTGTCCACGTTAAGTTATAGGAAGCGAGAGGAGAAGAAGGATGATATGGATGATAGATACTCTGGATTCTAGACAGCAGAGAGGTAACATCTGTGCTAGAGAGGTAGAACTAAAAGACACCAGTGCATAAGTGGTACTGAAAGCCATTTCACATGGAGTTGTTCCAGACCAAAGTTATAGAAGCATTACTAATAGAATAAGATACACTATTACTGAATTCAGCACATTTCATTAGTGGCATGCACCTACATGCCCATCATCAGTAATGTTATTCCAGTCAGGAACTGGAGTAACATTTCTGGCATAAGGTATTTTGCCACTTTCAATTAATTTGATGGCCGTTCATAGCCACACCCCATCTGCCTGGCTTCTCCAAGCCCCACCCATATCAGCAGAGTTCACTGGTGTGAAAGCGCCAATAGTCGCAAACATTTTTGCACAACTCTACGTCGCGCAAAAAAATAGTGACTTTCCTAACTGTTTTAAGCCAGTTTTATGAATTAACACGCTTGATTTCTATACTATGACATGGTTACCAAGTTAATCACCGTTAAAGATTCTTGTCATGCTATATATTGAACTTTCACAGAATCTATGGGAGGATATGTTTACTGATCTAGGAGTACGGGCTGGAGGCAAAATTAAGCTAATTTTGGCAAAATTATATCTTAATGTAAAATAAATAAAACAGAATTTCATACATTTGTAGATAGTATAAATCCAATTAACACAGTTGTTTTTTTTGTTTTTTTTTTTCATTTTTCAGTGCAAACCCAAAGTGTTCCATTTCCAAATCTTATGTACAATTTTTTTCTGTCTCCCTTTAGATTCAGCAGAAAATGTAATCAGAATCTGTCCTCAGTGCACACTGCTGGCACTTCTTAACAATACCCAGGTTGTGCATGCAGTTGATGTGTCCCTAAACAAATTTAATGGAGGAAACAACACAGCATTTTACTTACTCCATGAGATTGGCCGGGCAAAAATTCAGGTAAAAATCTTACAATTTTGCGATAATGTTGTCATGTATTGTATGCATATTATAGGCAAATCAAAGGATCATTCAGGGGTATATTGACATTGCAAGATTAGAAATTGGAAATTAATGGCATCAGTGGCATAACTACAAAGTTATGGGCCCCGCTGCGAACTTTCAAATGGGGCCCTCCCCACCCCGGGCTGCCACTAGGAATTTCGGGGCCCCATACTGGCAAAATTTTTAGGGCCCCCTTGAGACCAGCCCAGGCTCCATCCCTCGAACTGTCCACAACCCCACTGCTCCCATAACTCCACCTCCACATAGAGAATGAAAGGAGTGGAGGGCAGGTGTTGGACTTGCTACACTATAGAATATAATGTCGCCTCCCCATATTATATAACACAGCCTCCCCCATAGAATATAATGTACCCCCCATGGTATTTAACACAGCTGCCTAGTATATAGCACAGCACCACATGGTATTGTCATGTCGGACGCTATTCACACCACAGCGTCCAGCAGGCAGCGGTAGTTCCATCTCCGTCCACTATAGCCTCAGTGGCGCCGGCTTGATTGTACTCAGGTTATTGGGGGTTAATCTAGCTGGAAATCAGGTGGGATGTTTGGTCACGCCCATGGTCTTTAAATAGTCGTGCTGGCTTATGGGCGTCGCCGATTATAGCTTGTGTTTTATGCCAAGTGGTTCCGGTCTGGAGAGGAGGTGTTGGAGAGAGAAATTCGTAGCTGGTGGCATATGATCCGTTGTTACCTTTTTGCCTTTCTATATTTGTGTTTTGTTTTGCCCTGTTCACATTACGGTATTGTCCTGTGTGTATGCAGCGCGGTGCGGTTTAAGTTCTCCCTGTCTGTCATTACTGTGTGGGCTTTGGTGGTTTGACCACTCACTGGGTGGAGGGTGGAGGGTTCAGCTTAGGGCTGAGCAGGAGATAAGGAAAGGTTGGAGGCTCAGGCATTTGCACCATTAGCAAAAACCCTGGGTTGAGGGTCAGACAGGGTTTTCCCTAGTTGGAGGGACTCCGCAGGGGCCCCGGGTATTTCAGCCTTCTTTGACCTAAGCCCCGTGTAACAGGTATACAACACAGCCCCGCATGGTATACAGACCCCCCATGGTATACAGCACAGCACCCCCCATGGTATACAGCACAGCACCCCCATGGCATACAGCACCGCATGGTATACAGCCTCCCATGGTATACAGCACCGCATGGCATACAGCACAGCACCTCCCCATGGTATACAGCCCCCCATGGTATACAGCACAGCACCCCCCATGGTGTACAGGACTGCATGGAATACAGCACAGCACCCCCCATGGTATACAGCACCACATGGTATACAGCACAGCACCCCCCATGGTATACAGCACAGCACCCCCCATGATATACAGCACCGTATGGTATACAGCACAGCACCCCCATAGTATACAGCACCATGGTATACAGCCCCCCCCGAGAATGGCACCACAGTTCAGGCTGTACTCACTGTTGCAGAAAAAAAAAGCTCTCCTCACCTTCTCCTCATGCCCGCGCTGCTGGCTGCTCCTGTCTCCTGCTCTGCCTGATACACAGTGAGTGCGCAATGACACATTGCGCACCTGCTGTGTGTCAGAGGCAGAGAGGGGAATGATGGGAGAGGGAGCGTCAGCTGACGCTCTCTCCTCCATCCGGCATAGACAGCGGTATAGTTCAATGCGGCGGCGGGGGGAGTCGGCACTGACATGGTGCCTTTCTGACCCCCCTCCCGCCCAGACTGCCCCGCCGCTGGGGCCCGATGCGGGCCCCCTCTGCTCATTGGGTTCCAAATGCCAGTCAGGGCATTAATGCTCAGGGGACCCTTTGCAGCTGCGACCCCTGCGACCAGGGATGTTACACCTCTGAATGGCATAAAGTATAATAATTACACTAGTATGCTATTGATTAATTCACAAAATATATTTATAAGACTTTTTTTTAAAATAAATATTAAGTGCAGACTAAAATCATCTAAATGAGTTATATATGATATTTTTTAAAGCAGAGGTATGAAGATTACCATTGGGCAAGGGAAAATAAAATATGTATACAAGTGGTGCTGGTAATGGAAGTTTGGAACTCTATAAAGCAGCCAGCTGGTCACCATTTCTGGTGCATTGTGAGAGAAATGAGGGAGGTACTCTATGATGAGTTATTGGATAGATAGGAATAGATTCTATCTACAAATCTACTGTTTGTGTATGCCCTAGCCATTGAGTTATCTGCTGGTTGTAGAGGATATATAGTCAAATTATATGGCAAGTCAGAGGCATGTTCTTGCCAATGATGTGATCAGTAGAGTTTTATGTTTAGAGACCCAGAATTGAGGATACATGGTCTATGAAATATTAACTTCATATTCTGCAGGGTATATTCTGGCACTGTACATCTGTAACTTGTCAGCTCCACTTTAACTAAGATAATACATGTTTTATAATGTATCTTGTACTATAGCTAGTTTAGGAGAAATTACATACATTACATATCCATTGCAAATATGCTTAGCAAATTCCAGAATTCCTGGAAAGGTATTTGGAAAGAGCTGTCATTGGGTGCTGCCATCTCTAGAAGGGGGCTGGAGGGGGCACAGCCTAAAGGAAGCCCCCCATGACTGCAATGGGCGGGTAGGTTTTTGAATTTGTTATGGCCGGGTAATAGTGGTTGGCTGGGATGGGCCAGGGGAGGGGTTTGGGGTGGGGGGGGGCAGCTTGGTCAGGGGAAAAGTGCGGGAAAAGCCACACTTCATCAACGTATCTGAAGGAGAGAAGACCCTACCTTAAGGACAGCAACCAGATGGAGACCGTGGAGCAGCTGATGGCCAGACTTCAGGAGGCCGCCTGGTCCAGGAGGGGAGGATGGCTTCAAACCCAGCTTTCCACCATCCTCAGAGCAACAGACCTTCCAGGGACCAGCCGGCGAGGAAGAAGGACCAGACCACCCGAAAGGCTGTCACCGGAGGTGACGCGGCGCAGCAGGCGACGGCTGCGGAGCCCCTCCAGGGACCCTGCGGGCGGCGCAGGCACTGGGGTCGCTTCCCCTCCTAGCGCCCGTCCCGGCAGGAATCCGCTCAGCCGGCCTGTGGGCGCTTATAGCCGGAGAACGGAGGGCGCCCAGGAGCAGGAAGTGAGACCGGATGTGACGTCGCGGGCTGGAGACGACTCATCGCGGGGCCCAGCAGCGTCCAGCCGGCCCCAGGGAGATGGAGCAGGCCGCGGCAGGTCTGCTTCCACACGGGGGGGACGGCAGCGGGCAGCGACAGGACGGACGGCGGCTGGTGGAGTGGCGGCAGGTACCCCCAGGGATGAGGACTGCTCCGGGGTGCCTGGCAGTCGGGGCGCCAGATGGAGTGGCGCGATGGGCGGGCGGGGGCAGCGAAGGGACGCCCTGCTTGGCCCCACCACGGCAGGGAGAGCAGAGGGAGCAGCGGGCGGGAGGGGGCAGCGGGACGACACCCCACCTGGCCCTAGCACAGCGCGGATGACGGAGAGAGCGGCGGGCGGGAGGAGGCAGTTGGAGACCGCCCGACCTGGCCCCAACACAGAAAGGAGGGTAGAGAGAGAGATGAGCACCCCCGACCGGATGCCCGGCAGTCGGCTGGAGTGTCATACGGACCGGTCAGGCTGGTCCGGGTCTAGAGAACGTCGCAGATCCCGTTCAGGCGGGAGTTCAAGGGAGCATCTGGATTCACGTGCTCGGGTCCCCCCTGGTGACGAGGAGGCCAGGGGCGCGGGCCTTGAGCAGCCGAGCGTGCTTCAGGATGACGGAAGGCGTCAGGATTCTGGATATCCGGCTGGCGGGGACACAGCACCCGCACAGCTTGGTGAGTATGGTTCTATGTCTTGTTTGTTGCCCGCAGGGGCTGTATTACAGGAGATTGGAGATAGGATGGGAGATGTTATGGAGCAGGGGGGGCGTAGGGGTCCTACCGGGGCTGAGGTGCCCGGACTGAGGGATATTTTAGATACTATGTCAAAAATATTGAGGAGAATGGAAGGGGGGGTAATTGGGGAGGCAGCTCCATCCCCGGCGGGGGCATGGTTAGCGGGGCGTGGTTCCATCACTCAGTCAGTAGGTGAGGCGGATCGCTCTGTGGAAGGTGACGAGGGAGCATCGGCGGGGGTATCTGTCTCGGTGCAGACGGAAACGGATAAGGGGGATAAGATAAAACTGGACGATAGGGCAAAGGGGGAGGTTTATGTGTGTTTTGAGGGGCCTCTGGGTGCCCATTTGAAAAAAGAGGTGAAAGAAAAGATTTGGCGTGACGAGTATGTTGAGATATTTTCCCTGCTTCCGTTAGAAAAATTTAATCTGGATAAGGGGAAAAAGATGATAGTAAGAAAGAGGAGGAGGAAAAGAGGAGGTGGCGTCTGATTCCACAGACTTTTGTGAATTGGATGCATGCATTCGCTATTTTGGCGAGTGTCATAGGTGAAAAGTCTCCGGATAATTGTTCTGGCTTGTTCTGTTATTTGGATGCTATTGGGGAGGCGCATCGTATATACGGGGGGCAGGCGTGGCTGCGATATGACGAGCAGTTTAGACAGAGGAAGGCAGTAAGGCCAGAGATAAAGTGGGACCAGAAAGATATCAGGCTGTGGTTGAAGGTGATGGCTCCAGTGAGGTATGGGCAGTCCTTTCACGGGAGCGGGGGCGGTAGTAGTCAGCCGGCAGGTCACGGAAGCGTTGGTCAGGCAACCCAGGGAGGAAGAGAAAAGTCAGGGACGTGCTGGCAATTTAATGATGGGCAGTGCAAGTATGGGACCAACTGCAAGTTCAGGCATGCGTGCTCCCACTGTAACGGTGGCTCACACGGGGCTTCAAAATGTTTTAAGAAGGGGAAGGGTAAGCCAAACGTGGGTGCCGGTCAAGGGGGAGAGCCCGGTGAGAGTTCAAAAGATGGCCCCCTTTCTAAATAGATACCCATCTAGGGCAGAGGCTAGTGTTCTTTGGCACGGTTTTGTTGAGGGTTTCAGGATTCCGGCTCCCGGCCATGTGGTTCCGCTTTCGTTTAAAAATTTGCGGTCGGCAGTAATGCATGCGGAGGTGGTTGATGCGAAATTAAATAAGGAAGTGGAATTGGGCAGGATGGCGGGACCGTTCCCCGCGGCTCCAGTGGCAGGTTTGGTTGTTTCCCCATTGGGGGTAGTGCCAAAGAAGGAGCAGAACAAGTTTCGTTTGATTCAACATTTGTCATACCCAAAGGGCTTGTCAGTTAATGACGGTATTGACCGAGAGTTGTGCTCAGTGGAGTATACCTCCTTTGATACGGCGGTGCATTGGGTGCGACGTTATGGGTCAGGGGCTTTGTTGGCAAAGACGGACATCGAGTCTGCGTTTCGGTTATTGCCGGTTCATGCAGAAAGTATTCCGCTGTTGGGTTGTTTTTGGGACGGGAATTTTTACCTTGATAGGTGTTTGCCGATGGGTCGTGCAATTTCGTGTTCGTTGTTCGAGATGTTTAGTACTTTTTGGAGTGGGTGGTAAGGGATGTTGCGGGTGTGGAATCGATCATTCACTATCTGGATGACTTTTCTTTTTATTGGTCCCCCGGATTCACCGTTGTGTAGGAATGCGTTGGCAGCCATGGTTTGGATGGCAGAGCACTTTGGGGTCCCGCTTGCATCAGAGAAGACGGAAGGGCCAAAAACCATTATATTTTTTGGCATACTCATCGATTCGGAAAGGATGGAGTGTCGTTTGCCGGAGGACAAGTTGTCATTGTTGAAGCAGGAGGTGGATAGGATTGTGAAGTTGCGTAAAGTGACCCTGAAGGAGTTGCAATCAGTGTTGGGGCGTTTGAATTTTGCCTGTAGGATTATGCCTATGGGCCGCATTTTTTCTCGTCGCTTGGCAGGTGCGACGGCAGGAGTAAAGGCTCCGCACCATTTTGTTCGTTTGAATAAAGAGCATAGGGCGGACTTGTTGGTTTGGCAGCGTTTTTTGCAGAATTACAATGGTCGGTCACTGATGCAGGAGGAGGCGTTGAGCAATTTTGATTTTGAGATTTATACGGATGCAGCGGGTGGTTCTGGTTACGGCGCCTACTGCAAAGGAAAGTGGAGCGTGGGGCGTTGGCCTCAGGCATGGAAGTTGCTGGGCCATACAAAAAACTTGGCATTGTTGGAGCTGTTTCCTATTGTGGTGGCGGTGTTCGTGTGGGGGTCCTATGTTTGCGAACCAAAAAGTGCGTTTTCATTGCGACAACGCCAGTGTAGTGGCGGTGATTAATAGCTTGTCGGCCTCTTCTCCCCCAGTGATCAGATTGGTTAGAGTTTTGGTTCTTCGCTGTTTGGAGTTGAATGCAGGGATTTCAGCAGTGCATGTGCCCGGTGTTACGAACTCAATAGCAGACTCTTTGTCTCGTTTTCAGTGGGGGCGTTTTCGAGAGTTGGCACCAGGAGCGGACGCCGCGGGCGTGGAATGCCCTTCTCAGCTGTGGAAGGTGATTTTGGAAGAGCGGGAAGACTAATCCGGGAATCGTTGTCACAGCAGACCTGGTCGGCGTACGAATCCTCGTGGCGAGTATGGCAGCGCTGGATGGCAGAATGGGATGGGGTTGATAGTGAGGAGGATAGGATGTTGGCGGTATTGTTTTTGGTCGGGAGGGCAGCTGACAGCGGTTGGTCCGCCGCTAAGGTAAACAAATTTGTGTCGGGCTTGGCTTTCGGTTTCAAGTTACAGGGGATGGCGGACGTGACAAAGAATTTTTTGGTAAGACAGGCGTTAAAAGGCTTTCGTAGCAGTAATAAAGTTTGTGATAAACGAAGACCTATTTCGTTTAATACGTTGGAAAGCTTAGGCAGAGTCCTGGAGGGTATTTGTACTTCAGGATTCGAGTTGGTGCTGTTTAGGTTGGCCTTTTTTTTCTTTGGCCTTTTTTGGAGCAATGCGGATTGGTGAGGTGGTGTCATGCAGCAAGGTTTCACCTGGTGGGGTGCAGGCAGAAGATGTGGAATTTTGGTCAGGGGGCATCGTTTTTTGGATCCGGCGTTCAAAAACTGATCAACTGGGTAGGGGCAGTAGGGTAGTTTTGGGGCGCATTGGTGGGGCACTAATGTGCCCAAGTAGTTGTTTGGAATCATATTGGAATGTGTGGGCAGGTAGGACGGGGCCTCTTTTGTGCCATGCGGATGGCACCTATTTGTCTCGCTTCCAGTTCATTGCAGTCTTGAAGAGGGGATTGTTGGAGTTGGGCCTTCCCCAGGACAGGTATGGGTCCCATTCTTTTAGGATTGGGGCGGCAACTGAAGCGGACAGTCTTGGTCTGGGGGCGGAGGCAATCAAAGAAATTGGCGGGTGGCAGTCGGATCGCTACTTACTGTATGTTCGACGTTAATAGCGGTTGTGGCTTTGTCCAGTAATTTGTTTTTCCATAATCTGTTATGTTTTTTCAGGTGGCGACCCCTTGCTTGCCTGGATATTTGGACATTCGTATGTGTATTGGGGTGCGCTGCGAGCTGATGCGAGGCCAGATGGTAGGCAGTTGGGTTTTAGGAGGGGACAGGTTCTGGTTCGGTGGTTGGGTTTTCGTGGTATGGTGTGGAGTAGGGTGTTCCCAGAATTTGCCAAGTCCGTCTGCCTGGACCAAGCCCCCGACGTTATCGTCATACATGCTGGAGGTAACGATTTGGGGGTCAGGCCGGTGAGGGACTTAATTAGGGACATACGTTCCGATTTTTTAAGATTGTGGGCATCTTTCCCGGAAGTGTTGACTGTATGGTCGGACGTTGTTCCGAGGAAAAAGTGGAGGCAGGCGAGGTCTTTAAAGGGCATTAACAGGGCAAGGGTCAAATTGAATCGGGCAGTGTCGGGATTTGTGTCTAGGAATGGGGGCATTAGTGTCAGGCACTTTGAGTTGCAGGCAGGTGTTGGTAATTTTTGGTTGGGTGATGGGGTTCATTTAAATTCTATCGGCATTGACCTGTGGGCATTGGCAATACAAGAGGGGATCGAGAGGGCCTTGGTGGTTTTGGGGCACTCACGAGCCTGAGGGGTCAGGGCTGTTCGTGGTTGGCGGGGGGTGGGGTTCTTGGAGTTGACGGTGATTGGTCGGGGAAGGAGTTGGAAGTAATATTCCCGACAGTTTTAAAAATGGTATGGGGGATCTGGCTTTTTGGTTATGGGCTCTGGACGGGGTTTTTACCTCGGGAGCTCTGGTGGTGAGTCTCCCGGAACGGGAGTTACGGTGCCCTTGAGCTGGGTTGGACGGCTGAGGGTAACATGGTGGTTTAGTTTTTGGTCTTGGGCCAAAAAGGTTTTATAGCCAGATCTTTTAGCTCCAAGAACCCTCTCCTCATATTATTTGCATTTAATATTTGGATGTTTATTGTTAATGTTTTATTGTTTGTTAATAAATCGGCCGCTGTGGCCATAATTATCCAAAGAAAAAAATGGTAGTCTGTGTTATTTTAAGAATAGGGGATACTAGGAGTCGGGGAAGAGGTTTTGGGAGAAGAGAGAAAAACTGGATTCGCCATATGCGGTCAAGAAGGAGGCTGGAGGGGGCACAGCCTAAAGGAAGCCCCCCATGACTGCAATGGGCGGGTAGGTTTTTGAATTTGTTATGGCCGGGTAATAGTGGTTGGCTGGGATGGGCCAGGGGAGGGGTTTGGGGTGGTGGGGGCAGCTTGGTCAGGGGAAAAGTGCGGGAAAAGCCACACTTCATCAACGTATCTGAAGGAGAGAAGACCCACCCACCCTCCCTGTTTTAGGCAGCAGGAAGAAATTAAAGGTGTTAGGGGATTTATGTAATTGATAAAATAAAAAAAAAAAAAAAAAAAAAAACAGAGAGAACGTAGCAGAGGGATTTTGGTGGGAATCTATACGAGGCGCTGCTTGTTGCTGTCGTCACAGTGGCTAAGGGGCGGGGGGTGGGGTTCTTGGAGTTGACGGTGATTGGTTGGGGAAGGAGTTGGAAGTAATATTCCCGA
The DNA here is from genome assembly GCF_039654945.1 of Dendrobates tinctorius. Lineage (NCBI taxonomy): Eukaryota > Metazoa > Chordata > Amphibia > Anura > Dendrobatidae > Dendrobates > Dendrobates tinctorius. The sequence continues at coordinate 15,088,236 of NW_027361728.1, forward strand.
CAGTTTTAAAAATGGTATGGGGGATCTGGCTTTTTGGTTATGGGCTCTGGACGGGGTTTTTACCTCGGGAGCTCTGGTGGTGAGTCTCCCGGAACGGGAGTTACGGTGCCCTTGAGCTGGGTTGGACGGCTGAGGGTAACATGGTGGTTTAGTTTTTGGTCTTGGGCCAAAAAGGTTTTATAGCCAGATCTTTTAGCTCCAAGAACCCTCCCCTCATATTATTTGCATTTAATATTTGGATGTTTATTGTTAATGTTTTATTGTTTGTTAATAAATCGGCCGCTGTGGCCATAATTATCCAAAGAAAAAAAAGGTAGTCTGTGTTATTTTAAGAATAGGGGATACTAGGAGTCGGGGAAGAGGTTTTGGGAGAAGAGAGAAAAACTGGATTCGCCATATGCGGTCATGACTAATAGCAGATTGAGAAGGGACCCTGTTCTCAAGATATGTGAAGGTCCCTTTATCCCAGCAAACAATGCTATAACCAACTGGTGGACACAAACACAAGGGTCCCTGTGCAAGAACAGTACATGGGCCATTTTCAGTCTAATAACTCATCATAGTGGACAATTCCACCTGCGTTGGTGCTGGAAGTGGACCCCCTTAAATGCGGCTGTAAAGGTTGCACCAATGATATGTCCACCCCTGCCATACCTATGGAAATGCTATAAGTGTCAGAGATAGGAAAAACCCATTAAAAATACTGACTGATCCACTTATACAGGTAGTTAGGGGGCTATAAGAAAACCCTTAATTGGAATTTGTCACCCCGAAAATGTTGGCTGATCCACTTATACAGATATATAGTGGACTTAACACAAAAGAAACATACTTGTAGTATAGATTTTAGCAATTTAGTTGGCATACAAAAAACTATTTTTTCGAATGCAAATGATGGGGCTTTGGTGCACCTTTGGCATGGCCAAGAGCTCATTACGCATACTAAGCACTGCCATATCCTGAACTCTGCAACCGCGCTCACATAATGATATTGCCGGTAATCAGTTCTGCCTCCTGTCTACACTGACTTTCACTTACCAATCTATGCTAGACTGTAGTATTACATACATTGTTGCATTAAACTTATATTTCCAAAGAATTACCAATTCAATTTTCACATTTTTTTTTTGTAGTCTGGCATAAGCAATTCAGTACATGTTGAGTTTGTTATTGCAGCAAGTAACTGTACTGTAGAGGAAGCCAATTCCGGAACTGCTGTATGCGTGGAGCAAACTGGAGATGGCGCTGTAAGTATTTGTTTCATGACGTAGGATGTTGAGCTTTACAAAAGTTTTTATTTTCAGGTCTTCGTGTTCATCTTCATTTTATTATCAGGTCAATTTCAAACAGCCATAATTTCATGTTAGGATCTGTAGTATAAGATTCTTTAGTTGTTGAAGTTATAACAAGGCTGCCTGAAGCTGTTCTTATTAGGGTATTGTAATGTAAGAATTTTTTAGCATATGCAGTAAAACCCTGCATTTAGGCTGGTTTCACACTTACGTTGAGGAGGGCTGCAGATGGCAGCCTACTTCCTCCTTTCTTCCTCCGTGAAGCTCCGCCTACTTCTGTATGTGTTCTGCGTTTCCCTGCATACCTATCTTTAACATTGAGTACGCAGGGACATGCGTTGTATGTGGATGCATCCGCATGCGGCGATTGAGTGCGGCGACCGCACGGAAACACATTTTGCGTTTCCGCGCGGTCGCCGCACATGTCATATCGCCGCATGCGAACGCACCCGCATGCAATGCATGTCCCTGCGTACCCAATGTTAAAGATAGGTACGCAGGGAAACGAAGAATGCATAAAGAAATTTTCGGAGCATAGGCGGAGCTTCACAGAGGAACAAAGGAGGATGTAGGCTGCCATCCGCAGCCCTCCTCCATGCAAGTGTGAAACTAGCCTTACCCACAGCTGACTTGTCTATTTTAAATGGCTAACAAATCATTGACACATAGTGTGTATATAGTGGGGGAAAGAAGTATTTGATCCCTTGCTGATTATGTAAGTTTGCCCACTGACAAAGACATGAACAGTCTATAATTTTAAGGGTAGGTTAATTTTAACATTGAGAGATAGAATATCAGAAATAAAATCCAGAAAATCACATTGTATAAATTATATCAATTTATTTGCATTCTGCAGTGAGAAATAAGTATTTGATCCCCTACCAACCATTAAGAGTTCTGGCTCCTACAGACCAGTTAGACACTGCTAATCAACTTGTTACCTGCATTAAAGACAGTTGGCTTACATAGTCACCTTTATAAAAGACTCCTGTCCATAGACTCAATTAATCAGTCAGACTCTAACCTCTACAACATGGGCAAGATCAAAGAGCTTTCTAAGGATGTCAGGGACAAGATCACAGACCTGCACAAAGCTAGAATGGGCTACAAATCCATGAGTAAGATGCTGAGTGAGAAGGAGACAAGTGTTGGTGCAATAGTAAGAAAATGGAAGAAATGCAAAATGACTGTCAATCGACATCAGTCTGGGGCACCATGTAAAAGATCAGCCTAAAACTATGTGGGCGAACTTGTTAATGATCTCAAGGCAGCTGGGACCACAGTCACCAAGAAAACCTTTGGTAACACATTATGCCGTAAAGGTTTAAAATGCTGCAGTGCCCGCAAGGTTCCCCTGCTTAAGAAGGCACGAGCAGGCCCATCTGAAGTTTGCCAATGAACACCTGGATGATTCTGTGAGTGATTGGTAGAAGGTGCTGTGGTCAGATGAGACAAAAAAATGAGCTTGTTGGCATTAACTCAATGTGTCATGTTTGGAGGAAGAGAAATGCTGCCTATGACCCAAAGAACACCATCCCCACTGTCAAACATGGAGGTGGAAACATTATGTTTTTGGGGGTGTTTCTTTGCTAAGGGCACAGGACTACACCGCATCAGTGGGAGAATGGATGGAGTCATATACCTTAAAATCCTGAGTGACAACCTCCTTCCCTCCGCCAGGACATTAAAAATGAGTCATGGCTGGGTCTTTCAGCAAGACAATGACCCAAAACATACAGCCAAGGCAACAAAGGAGTTGCTTAAAGGGAATCTGTCACCCCTTTTTTCGAATATGAGCTGCCGGCACTGACATCAGGGGTTTATCTACAGCATTCTGTAATGCTGTAGATAAGCCCCCGATGTATCCTGAAAGATAAGAAAAAAGAGTTAGATTAGAAGATTAAAAGATTAAAAGAGGTCTGGCGCCTACGCCCTGCAGTATTCTGCTCTGCCCTCAACAGGGCAGAGCAGTGCGCCTGCACCAGAGCCGCGACAGGCAGGAATGAAAAGAACGTCATCGCTGCAAGATGGGAGGCGCCGGACCGGACAGCGACTCCCTCCAGACCCGAACTGGACCTGGACCGCCCCCCCGGTGAGTATAATCTAACTTCTTTTTCTTCTCTTTCAGGTTACATCGGGGGCTTATCTACAGTATTACAGAATGCTGTAGATAAGACCCTGATGGTGGTGCCGGCAGCTCGTATTCGAAAAAAAGATGACAGATTCCCTTTAAAATGAAGCACATTAAGGTCATGGAGTGGCCTAGCCAGTCTCCAGACCTTAATCTCATAGAAAACTTAGTCAGGGAATTGAAGCTCCGAGTTGCCAAGTGTCAGCCTCAAAAACTTAATGATTAAAAGATGATCTGCAAAGAGGAGTGGACCAAACTTCCTCCTGACATGTGCGCAAACCTCATCATCAACTACAAAAATCATCTGACTGCTGTGCTTGCCAACAAGAGTTTTGCCACCAAGTATTAAGTCTTGTTTGCCAGAAGGATCAAATACTTATTCCTCACTGCAAAATGCAAATAAATGTATATAATATTTACAATGTGATTTTCTTGATTTTATTTTTGATATTCTATCTCTCAATGTTAAAATTAACCTACCCTTAAAATTAAAGACTGTTCATGTCTTTGTCCATGGGCAAACCTACAAAATCTGCAAGGGATCAAATACTTACAGTATTTCCCCCACCATGAGTGTATATATACAGTATATATACTGTGTATGTGTGTGTGTATATATATATATATATATATATATATATATACATACACACACACACACACACACACACACACACACACACACATATATATATATATATATATATACACAATAGATGGTGGCCCGATTCTATCGCATCGGGTATTCTAGAGTCTCTGTTAAAATAAAGAATAGTGATATACTCACCTCCCAACGGCCCCAGGACTCTTTCTCTCCTCTCACCACGCTCCTGGCATCTTCCGATCCCAGTAATGCTTTGCGCAAAACACCGCTGATGACGTCGTGCTCTCGCGAGAGTGACGTCATCTCCAGCCCTTCTCGCTAAGCATTACTGGGACTGGAAGAGCATGGTGAGAGGCGGGACAGAGTCCAGGGGCCATCGGAAGGTGAGTATATAACTATTTTTATAACTATTTTTTATTTTAACAGAGACTCTAGAATACCTGATGGGATAGAATCGGGCCACCATCTAGTGTATTATATTCCTGTTACACCCGGAGCTGCAGTCACTGTTCTGCTGTTACCTAATGTATTGTACACCAGTTACTCTCAGAGCTGCAATCACCGTTCTGCTTTTACCTAATGTATTGTAGTCCAGTTACACCCAGAGCTGCAGTCACCGTTCTGCTCTTACCTAATGTATTATACTCCTGTTACAGTGAGAGCTGCAGTCACTGTTCAGATCTTACCAAATGTATTGTACTCAAGTTACACCCAGAGCTGCAGTCACTGTTCTGCTCTTACCTAATGTACTCCTATTACACCCAGAGCTGCAGTCACTGTTCTGCTTTTACCTAATCTATTGTACTCCAGTTACACCCAGAGCTGCTTTCACTGTTCTGCTGTTATCTAATGTATTGTACTCCAGTTACTCCCAGAGCTGCAGTCACTGTTCTGCGTTTACCTAATGCATTGTAGTCCAGTTACACCCAGAGCTGCTGTCACTGTTCAGCTCTTACCTAATGTATTGTACTCCAGTTACACCCAGAGCTGCAGTCACTGTTCTGCTGTTACTTAATGTATTGTACGCAAGTTACACCCAGAGCTGCAGTCACTGTTCTGCTGTTACTTAATGTATTGTACTTCAGAATATGTACAGGACTGTGCCTGTGTAATGAGCGATGCAGCAGTGATGCCTTTAACAGCTGTAATGTGCCTGTACAATAAGCGATGCGGCCGTGTTGCCGCGACGACTAAGCAACTGCCGCGACCAATCAGCGAGGCGGGAATTCCATTACAGACAGACAGAATTAGACAATTATATAGTAGATATATATATATTTAGACAGATTAGCCACTTTATAGTATAACTTTCTAACTTAGTGTCCTAAAATGTTATTATTTAGTTACACTAAAGAGTTAATGTGCCTATTCACGGGAAGACCCTCTGCTGCCCATCGGAGGGTCATGTCAAAGACAGTGTCTGCATCAATGGGATGTAATATGGGATGTAATATTGCAGAAGTTAATTGATTTACCCACATGACTGCTTCCCGACTTTCCCTTTATGTATCCACTTCTGCAAAGGTGCTGAATGTGTCCAATGCAGATTCTCGCGGATCTCCACTGGCACTTAGCTAATTTAGCCATTTTTTAGCACCTGTGTATAGGTATATGCAGCAAATAATTGGATATTTGTATCTGGATAATTGGAGATATAGTTTTATGAATCAGCATTAGTGTTGGTGTGAATCGATTTATTCCATTCTATTGGAGGTGACAGTAATCTGTGGCCGCTGGATAGGAGAGGGAGTACCGACTCTTTCTTGGCGGTGCTCCTAGCCATTATTTTGATTAGTTGGCCTGGTACAATTTCATTATTACAAGTGATATTGTGCCAGGATGAATAATCAAAATAACAGCTGCGGATGCCACTGGGTAAGAGGAGATATTTCCTCTCACATCCATCGATTGCAGACCATTGTTGTTGATGAAATGGGACATGCAAATATATTCTTATCAACTGTAATCAGAATTTATTTTTGCTTTGTCATTACAGCATTTCGGAGCTTGCTCTGGGTCAGTTGTAAAAAATCCCGGAGCAGTAGATGAGGAAGTTATAGTTCAATGCACAGTCTATGAACCTCAGGTAATCACATGTCTATGTATTTTCTTTTACAGATGCACATAAGATAATATAGATATAATAACATACATTATAGTTTACTTCTATCCCACGGAAGGAGGTATCTCTTTTATTGCCACCACCTTAATTATGGGTCAGGGTCATGATCTCACTTCTGCCATTATCTTTTTCTTACACCAGCAAGTACACAGACTAAACAGATTGCCCCAAAAGTCAGTATATTGGTGCTAAACATCATGTGCCATCTCTTATAGTGTTGTCCAAAACATATTCACTAATCTCCATTTTTCCACCCTACATTTGTATTCAGAGCGATTATTACTAGTGATGAGTGAATATTTTCGGAAAACGATCGCCAAACATAAATTCGGCAGAAATATGGTACATTCGGATTCATGATCTGTAACACGAGCATTTTTCTTAAAATCGGAAAAAGCCAGTAGCATTCAGTAAAACATAGAATAAAAGCCGGTAATTCATGTGCCGCGTTCAGTAAAATCATAGTGTGAAAGGTTAGAATAGATAGAATAGATATATACATATAGAATAGATAGATATATAGATGTCAGTGACACACACACATATATATGTATATATAGCATAGATAGAAGAAAAGCCAGTAGTTCAGCAGCCTCAGTAGTGTGAAATCTCAGCAGGAGCCGACAGCATTGAAGATATGGATTACATACAGTAAATACATATAGAATACATATAGAATAGGTAGATATACAGATGTCTGTGATATATACAATTAGTACAGTGTGTGTGCAGCTTACTGCACATGTATTTTATTAATAAAAGCTTGTTTTTCTGAAAAAAATGGTGTGGGCTCCCGCGTAATTTTCGTAACCAGCAGAGGGAAAGTCTACTGCTTGTGGTCGATGTTTATAGCCTGGTGAGGGGGTAATAACCATAGGGCTTCCCAGGCTATTAATATCAGCTCACAGCTGTATACTTAGCCTTTACTGGCTATTAAAATGGGGAACCCTAAAAAAGACGTAGGGTCCCCCTATAATTAACAACCCACAAAGGTTATGCAGACAGCTGTGGGATGAAATTAATAGCCAAAGAAGGGGCCATGGATACGGCCCCCCCCCAGGCTAAAAACATCAGCTCTCAGCCACCCCAGAAAAAGCCCCCCAAAAAGCACATCTCTAAGATGTGCCAATTCTGGCACTTAGCCTCCCTCTTCCCACTTGTCCTGTAGCGGTGGCAAGAGGAGTGATAGTTGGGAAGGTTGATGTCACCTTTGTATTGTCAAGTGACATCAAGCCCCGAGGTTAGTAATGGAGAGATATCAATAAGATGCCCCCATTACTAACCCCATAATCACATTGTAAGAAAACACAGACCCCCAGAAAAAAGTCCTTTAATTGAAAGAAATGCAAAACAGAAGCCGAGGAGACACCATCACATGTTTCTCAATGCAAGCAATGACCAGCCAGGTCTTTCCCCGGGAAGGAACAACCATGGGAAGGGCAGTCTCCAATGAAGGAAACCACTTATGTCAAAACATGGTATCCATCCACAGACAGCTGTTTCGGGGTATTGCCCCTCATCAGTGTGGAGTAGGAAACTGGCTGGTAGGAGCAATGCCTAGTAAAAGACTGTGAAAAATGAGGATGAATGAACTCATGGAGATCAACATCCAACACTGCGGAGACACCATCACGTGCCTCTCAACACAGTGACTCTAGAGCACTGCCCCCATCCCTTATGGGAAACATGCAAAACATGCAAAACAGAAGCCGCGGAGACACCATCACATGTTTCTCAACGCAAGCAATGACCAGCCAGGTCTTTCCCCGGGAAGGAACAACCACGGGAAGGGCAGTCTCCAATGAAGGAAACCACCTATGCCAAAACATGGTATCCATCCACAGACAGCTGTTTCGGGGTATTGCCCCTCATCAGTGTGGAGTAGTAAACTGGCTGGTAGGAGCAATGCCTAGTAAAAGACTGTGAAAAATGAGGATGAATGAACGCATGGAGATCAACATCCAACACTGCGGAGACACCATCACGTGCCTCTCAACGCAGTGACTCTAGAGCACTGCCCCCATCCCATGTCTCCGCGGCTTCTGTTTTGCATGTTTCCCATAAGGGATGGGGGCAGTGCTCTAGAGTCACTGCGTTGAGAGGCACGTGATGGTGTCTCCGCAGTGTTGGATGTTGATCTCCATGAGTTCATTCATCCTCATTTTTCACAGTCTTTTACTAGGCATTGCTCCTACCAGCTAGTTTCCTACTCCACACTGATGAGGAGCAATACCCCGAAACAGCTGTCTGTGGATGGATACCATGTTTTGGCATAGGTGGTTTCCTTCATTAGAGACTGCCCTTCCCGTGGTTGTTCCTTCCCGGGGAAAGACCTGGCTGGTCATTGCTTGCGTTGAGAAACATGTGATGGTGTCTCCGCGGCTTCTGTTTTGCATGTTTCCCATAAGGGATCGGGGCAGTGCTCTAGAGTCACTGCGTTGAGAGGCACGTGATGGTGTCTCCGCAGTGTTGGATGTTGATCTCCATGAGTTCATTCATCCTCATTTTTCACAGTCTTTTACTAGGCATTGCTCCTACCAGCCAGTTTCCTACTCCACACTGATGAGGGGCAATACCCCGAAACAGCTGTCTGTGGATGGATACCATGTTTTGGCATAGGTGGTTTCCTTCATTGGAGACTGCCCTTCCCGTAGTTGTTCCTTCCCGGGAAAAGACCTGGCTGGTCATTGCTTGCGTTGAGAAACATGTGATGGTGTCTCCGCGGCTTCTGCTTTGCATGTTTTGCATGTTTCCCATAAGGGAAGGGGGCAGTGCTCTAGTCACTGCGTTGAGAGGCACGTGATGGTGTCTCCGCAGTGTTGGATGTTGATCTCCATGAGTTCATCCATCCTCATTTTTCACAGTCTTAATTGAAAGAAAGACACAGACTTCTTTAATAATCTTAATTAAACCATACTTATGACCACGCCTAATTACACCGAAGACCTTGATTTCTTGAAATAAAACTAAAATAAAAAAACAACAATATACCATACCTGTTTGTCTTTCTGTCCCACGCTGGAATCTATGTCTGGGGGATTAATAGTTTTCAACCTGGATGGTGCCAAGATGTGACCATCCAGGCTGAGAACCACTGGTGAATGAGCTGTGCAGCCTCTGTGACTAGCGGTGACGTCATCAAGGTTACCTCCGGTCACTGAGGCTGCGTTCCCGCTAGGGGTGAACTGCCGTGACCTTGACACTGTGGGAAAGAGTCAGTGAATACTTCTCTGCAGTTCAAGCTCAGTGACTTCACCACAGTTCACGGTGAGAAATTCTCACTGTGATCTGCTATGAAGCCACTGTGCTTGAACAGAGGTGAACTCAGTGAATTTTTCCCTCGGTGCCAGCGGGGACCTCACCGATGTCACAGCAGTTCAGCCCAGCTGGGAACAGAGCCTCAGCGATGTCACCGCTAGTCAGAGGCTCCGCTTGCAGTAGTTAATTCCCCAGTGGCTCTCAGCTTGGGCGGTCGCATCTTGGCACGGTCAAGGTTGAAAACTATTAATCCCTCAGACTTGGATTATGGCGTGGGACAGATTGACAGACAGGTATGGTATATTGTTGTTTTTTTATTTTAGTTTTATTACAGGAGAATGAGGGCTTCGGAGGAATTAGACGTTTGGTAACTGTTTATTTTTAAATAAAACGGAAAACTGTGTTTAGCCTTATTTCTAATAAAGGACTTTATTCTGGCTGTGTCTTTATTTATAATACAACTATAGGATTAGCAATGGATAAGTGTCTTATAGACGCCTCTCCATTACTAATCCGTGGGCTTGATGTCACCTGACAATACAAAGGTGACATCAACCCCACAAATATGAACCCCACCTGCCAACCGCTACAGGTTAAGTGGGAACATCCAGGCAAAGTGCCAGAATTGGTGCATCTAATAGATGTGCCTTTTTGGGGCAGTTGCAGGCTGCTATTTTTAGGCTGGGGGGGCAATATCCATGGCCCCTTATCAACCTGAGAATACCAGCCCCCAGCTGTCTTCTTTAACAAGGCTGGTTGTCAAAAATGGGGGGACCCCACGCATTTTTTAAAATTATTTATTTAAATAATTTTTAAAAAAAAACAGCGTGAGGATCCCTCTATTCTTGATAACCAGCCTTGCTAACGCTGACAGCTGAGGGTTGCAGCCCCCAGCTGTGAGTTTTGCCTGGCTGGATTTCAAAAATACAGGGGTACTCATGCAGATTTTTTTTAATTATTTAGTTACAGCGCAGGAACAGCTGATGAATACTCCCATCCCCTGCTCCTGTTCTCGCTGTTATTAGCAGCAGCAAGTGCCAGCTGATGGGAGCTGTAGTCCCATCAGCTGACACCAGTGACCGGAGGTAAACTGTACACCTCCGATCACAGCTGAGTGCTCATGCTGTCTTTTGACAGCGTTGAAACTGCGGCTCTCTGACCGGAGAGGATGATTTCACTGCTAATCAGATGCGGTGTTTGCCACGCTGTCATACATATCACAGCATGTCAAACACTGTATTGTCGGGCCCCCCATTCAAGTGAATGGAGTTTGGGTCCGCTCTGCTCGACCACACGCCGTTTTTTTAATTTATTTACAATGCAGGAGCGGCTGATGAATACTGCCATCCGCCACTCCTGCTCTCATTATAATTAGCGGCAGCAGCTGTCAGATGATGGGAGCTGTAGTCCCATCTGCTGCCACCAGTGACCGGAGGTAAACTTTTTACCTCCGATCACAGCTGAGCATTCACGCTGTCTTCTGACAGCGCATAAATCGCAGCTCTCTGACCGGCGGGGATGATTTCTTTCACCAATGATCAGAAGCGCTACGCCGGTGTTTCCCACGCTGTTACACAGCGTGGGAAAAAGCGGCTTTTGTGCTGTGTATGTTCGGCTATATTCGGCAATTAAAATCGGTGAATATTGCAAATTTGGAGATCATGAGCCGAACCAAATATTGAAATATTCACTCATTTCTAATTATGACCTTTCTATGAGACCAATGAATTTGTGTGATTCCAGTCATGCTAGTTCTGTAATGTTAAGTGTTTTATTTGATAACTAAGTATAATAATAGAATGTACAGTATGTATGTAATGTGAGATCTTTAATCAATACGTCTCAGAATATCACAATAATGGTATGACTATAAGAAACCAACAGTTTGTAATTTTCACTCGTCAGATTTTTCACTGATCAGTATGTGTGTATATACAGTGGGTACGGAAAGTATTCAGACCCCTTTAAACTTTTCACTCTTTGTTTCATTGCAGCCATTTGGTAAATTCAAAAAAGTTTTTTTTTCTCATTAATGTACACTCTGCACCCCATCTAGACTGAAACAAAACAGAAATGTAGACATTTTTGCAAATTTATTAAGAAAGAAAAAATGAAATATCACATAGTCATAAGTATTCAGACCCTTTGCTCAGTATTGAGTAGAAGCACCCTTTTGAGCTAGTACAGCCAGTCTTCTTGGGAATCATGCAACAAGTTTTTCACACCTGGATTTGGGGATCCTCTGCCATTCTTCCTCGCAGATCCTCCCTAGTTCCGTCATGTTGGATGGTGATTGTTGGTGGACAGCCATTTTCAGGTCTCCCCAGAGATGCTCAATTGGGTTTAGGTCAGGGCTCTGGCTGGGCCAGTCAAGAATGGTCAGAGAGTTGTTCTGAAGCCACTCCTTTGTAATTTTAGCTGTGTGCTTAGGGTCATTGCCTTGTTGGAAGGTGAACCTTCAGTCAAGTCTGAGGTCCAGAGCATTCTGATAGAGGTTTTCATCCAAGATATCTCTGTAGTTGGCCGCATTCATGTTTTCTTCAAATGCAACCAGTCATCCTGTCCCTGCAACTGAAAAACTCCCACATAGCATGATGCTGCCACCACCATGTTTCACTGTTGGGATTGTATAGGGAAGGTGATGTGTAGTGCTTGGCTTTCTCCACACATGCTGCTTAGAATTATCACCAAAAAGTTCTCTCTTCATCTCATCAGACCAGAGAATCTTATTTCTCATACTCTGGGAGTCCTTCATGTGTTTTTTAGCAAACTGTATGCGGGCTTTCATATGTCTTGCACTGAGGAGAGGCTTCCTTTGGGCCACTCTGCCATAAAGGCCTGACTGGTGGAGGGTGGAAGTGATAGTTGACTTTGTAGAACTTTCTCCCATCTCCCTACTGCATCTGTGGAGCTCAACCACAGTGATCTTGGGGTTCTTTTTTTTACCTCTCTCACCAAGGCTCTTCTCCCACGATTGCTCAGTTTGGCTGGACAGCCAGGTATAGGAAAACTTCTGGTAGTCCCAAACTTTTTCCATTTAAGGATTATGAAGACCGCTGTGCTCTTAGGAACCTTGAGTACTGCAGAAATTCTTTTGTAACCTTGGCCAGATGTGTGCCTTGCCACAATTCTGTCTCTGAGCTTCTTGGCCAGTTCCTTTGACCTCATGATTCTCATTTGGTGTGACATGCACTGTGAGCTGTAAGATCTTATATAGACAGGTGCGTGCCTTTACAGATAAAGTCCTATCAGTTTAATTAAACATAGCTGGACTCCAATGAAGAAGTAGAACCATCTCAAGGAGGATCACAAGGAAATGGACAGCATGAGACTTAAATATGAGCGTCTGAGCAAAGAGCCTGAATACTTATGACCATGTGATATTTCAGTTTTTCTTTTTTAATAAATTTGCAAAAATTTCTACATTTCTGTTTTTTTTCCCAGACAAGATGGGGTGCAGAGTGCAGATTAATGAGTAAAAAATGAACTTCTAACTTTTTTTGAATTTACCAAATGGCTGCAATGAAAAATTTAAAGTGGTCTGAATACTTTCTGTACCCACTGTGTGTATATATATATATATATATATATGTATATACACATTTGTGGCCAAAAGTATTGACACCCCTGCAATTCTGTCAGATAATACTCAGTTTCTTCCTGAAAATGATTGCAAACACAAATTCTGTGGTATTATTATCTTCATTTAATTTGTCTTAAATTAAAAAACACAAAAAGAATTGTCCTAAAGCCAAGTTGGATATAATTCCACACCAAACATAAAAAAGATGGTGGACCAAAGTATTGGCACTGTTCGAAAAATCATGTGATGCTTCTCTAATTTGTGTAATTAACAGCACCTGTAACTTACCTGTGGCACCTAACAGGTGTTGGCAATAACTAAATCACACTTGCAGCCAGTTGACATGGATTAAAGTAGACTCAACCTATGTCCTGTGTCCTTGTGTGTACCACATTGAGCATGGAGAAAAGAAAGAAGACCAAAGAACTGTCTGAGGACTTGAGAAACCAAATTGTGAGGAAGCATGAGCAATCTCAAGGCTACAAGTCCATCTCCAAAGACCTGAATGTTCCTGTGTCTACCGTGCGCAGTGTCATCATGAAGTTTAAAGCCCATGGCACTGTGGCTAACCTCCCTAGATGTGGACGGAAAAGAAAAATTGACAAGATATTTCAACGCAAGATTGTGCGGATGTTGGATAAAGAACCTCGACTAACATCCAAACAAGTTCAAGCTGCCCTGCAGTCCGAGGGTACAACAGTGTCAACCCGTACTATCCGTCGGCATCTGAATGAAAAGGGACTGTATGGTAGGAGACCTAGGAAGACCCCACTTCTTACCCCGAGACATAAAAAAGCCAGGCTGGAGTTTGCCAAAACTTACCTGAAAAAGCCTAAAACGTTTTGGAAGAATGTTCTCTGGTCAGATTAGACAAAAGTAGAGCTTTTTGGGCAAAGGCATCAACATAGAGTTTACAGGAGAAAAAAGAGGCATTCAAAGAAAAGAACACAGTCCCTACAGTCAAACATGGCGGAGGTTCCCTGATGTTTTGGGGTTGCTTTGCTGCCTCTGGCACTGGACTGCTTGACCGTGTGCATGGCATTATGAAGTCTGAAGACTACCAACAAATTTTGCAGCATAATGTAGGGCCCAGTGTGAGAAAGCTGGGTCTCCCTCAGAGGTCATGGGTCTTCCTGCAGGACAATAACCCAAAACACACTTCAAAAAGCACTAGAAAATGGTTTGAGAGCAAGCACTGGAGACTTCTAAGTGTGCCAGCAATGAGTCCAGACCCGAATCCCATAGAACACCTGTTGAGAGATCTAAAAATGGCAGTTTGGAGAAGGCACCCTTCAAATATCAGGGACCTGGAGCAGTATGCCAAAGAAGAATGGTCTAAAATTCCAGCAGAGCATTGTAAGAAACTCATTGATGGTTACCGGAAGCGGTTGGTCAGTTACTTTGGCTAAAGGTTGTGCAACCAAGTATTAGGCTGAGGGTGCCAATACTTTTGTCTGGCCCAGTTTTGGAGTTTTGTGTGAAATGATCAATGTTTTGCTTTTTGCTTCATTCTCTTTTGTGTTTTTTCATTTAAGACAAATTCAATGAAGATAATAATACCAAAGAATTGGTGTTTGCAATCATTTTCAGGAACAAACTGAGTATTATCTGACAGAATTGCAGGGGTGTCAATACTTTTGGCCATAACTGTGTGTATATATATACACTCACTGGCCACTTTATTAGGTACACCATGCTAGTAAGGGGTTGGACCCCCTTTTGCCTTCAGAACTGCCTCAATTCTTCGTGGCAGAGATTCAACAAGGTGCTGGAAGCATTCCTCAGAGATTTTGGACCATATTGACATGATGGCATCACACAGTTGGCGCAGATTTGTCGGCTGCACATCCCTGATGCGAATCTCCCGTTCCACCACATCCCAAAGATGCTCTATTGGATTGAGATCTGGTGACTGAGGAGGCCATTTGAGTACAGTAAACTCATTGTCATGTTCAAGAAACCAATCTGAGATGATTCGAGCTTTATGACATGGCGCATTATCCTGCTGAAAGTAGCCATCAGATGTTGGGTACATTGTGGTCATAAAGGGATGGACATGGTCAGCAACAATACTCAGGTAGGCTGTGGCGTTGCAACGATGCTCAATTGGTACCAAGGGGCCCAAAGAGTGCCCAGAAAAAATTCCCCACACCATGACACCACCACCACCAGCCTGAACCGTTGATACAAGGCAGGATGGATCCATGCTTTCATGTTGTTTACGCCAAATTCTGACCCTACCATCCGAATGTCGCAGCAGAAATCGAGACTCATCAGACCAGGCAACGTTTTTCCAATCTTCTACTGTCCAATTTCGATGAGCTTGTGCAAATTGTAGCCTCAGTTTCCTGTTCTTAGCTGAGAGGAGTGGTACCCAGTGTGGTCTTCTGCTGCTGTAGCCCATCTGCCTCAAAGTTCGACGCACTGTGCGTTCAGAGATGCTCTTCTGCCTACCTTGGTTGTAACGGGTGGCAATTTGAGTCACTGTTGCCTTTCTATCAGCTCGAACCAGTCTGCCCATTCTCCTCTGACCTCTGGCATCAACATGGCATTTCCGGTCACAGAACTGCCGCTCACTGGATTTTTTTTCTTTTTCGGACCATTCTCTGTAAACCCTAGAGATGGTTGTGCGTGAAAATCCCAGTAGATCAGCAGTTTCTGAAATTCTCAGACCAGCCCTTCTGGCACCAACAATCATGCCACGTTCAAAGGCACTCAAATCACCTTTCTTCCCCATACTGATGCTCGGTTTGAACTGCAGGAGATTGTCTTGACCATGTCTACATGCCTAAATGCACTGAGTTGCCGCCATGTGATTGGCTGATTAGAAATTAAGTCTTAACACACAGTTGGACAGGTGTACCTAATAAAGTGGCCAGTGAGTGTATATATATATATATTGTATATTCTGTTATCTGTATAATACACATATATATATATTTATTCATACAGTGGCATATTAAAGTCTGGGCACCCCTGGTAAAAATTCCTATTGTGAACAGTTAAGCAAGTTGAAGATGAAATGATCTTTAAAAAGGCCAAATTTAAAGATGACACATTTCTGTTGTATTTTAGACAATAAAATATATGTTTTTATCTTTTACATTTTAAAAATTACAAAAACGAAAATAGGCGAATGCAAAAGTTTGGGCACTCTGCATGGTTAGTACCTAATTGCACCCCCTTTTGCAAGTATCACAGCTTTTAAACACATTTTGTTGCCAGACAAGAGTCTTTCAATACTTGTTTGATGGATTTTCAGTCATTCTTTCTTGGAAAATTCTTCCAGTTCTGTGAGATTCTTGGGTCATCTTGCATCCACTGCTATTTTGAGGTCTAGCCACAGGTTTTCAATAATGTACAGATCATGGGACTGAGAGGGCCATTGTAAACCTTCATCTTGCGCCTTTTGAGGTAATCTATTGTGGATTTTGATGTGTGTTTGGGATCATTATTCACTTGTAGAAGTCATCCTCTTTTCAACCTCAGCTTTTTTACAGATGGTGTTATGTTTGCATCAAGAATTTGTTGAAATTTCATTGAATCCATTCTTCCCTCTACCCATGAAATGTTCCCCATGCCTTTGGCTGCAACGCAACTCCAAAGCATGATTGGTCCACCCCAAGCTTAATGGTTGGCAGTATGTTGTTTTTCTGAAATTCTGTGCCCTTTTTTTCTCCATACATACCTTTTAGTTTTTGATTTTAACTTCATTGTGCCACATGACTTGTTTACAAAATGAATCAGGCTTGTTAGATGTTCTTATGCATACTTCTGACACATACTTCTGACACTGAATTTTATGGTGATATATCAGAAGTTTTCTTCTGATGACTTTTCCATGAAGGACATATTTGTGCAAGTATCTCTGAACAATAGAACATCGTTCCACCACTCCAGTGTCTGCTAAATTTTTCTGAAGGCCTTTGGCAGTGAAGCTGGGGTTCTGATTTGCCTCTCTAGCAAACCTAAGAGCAGCTCTCATTTAAATTTTGCTTGGTCTTCAAGACCTTATATTGACCTCCACTTTTCTTGTTAAGTGACATTTCTTACTTACATTTCAAACTGAGGAAAGGACAACTTGAAAGCTCTTTGCTATGTTCTTACAAGCTTCTCCTGCTTTGTGGGATCCACCATTTTCATTTTCAGAGTGCTAGGCAGTGATTGGAAAAACCCACGGTTGCTGTTTTGTGGCACAAGGTTAGAGGAGGCTGTTTTTATTAAGCTAATAAATGTCTGAAAACTTGGTCAAAGTTATCTAAGCACACAAACCTCCAAGGATGCCTAAATTATTGCATTGGCCCATTTTCCTTTTTGTAATTTATAAAATGTAAAAGATGAAAAATATATATATATTGCCTAAAATATAAAGGAAATGTGTAAAATTTAACTTTAGCCCCATTAGACATAACTTCATCTTCAACTTGCTTAACTGTTCACAATAACAGTAATTTTGACCAGGGTTGCCTAGACTTTTACATGCCACTATAGTACACTGTATATGTGATTAGGAACCTTACAGAGCCAATAACTTTTTCTTTTTCAGCCTGGAAAAACTGGAGCACCACAGGTCCCCCTGGCACCTCCGCAAACTAATGTTGTGTCACGTTTTCATCATAACCTACATGATCCCAGCATGGGTCCTCATTCTTCTGAATCTAACTCTGCTGAACAACTTCTAGCTTCCACAGCAGGTCATGCTGTTAGGAGGTCACTCACTGGTAATCCTGTGCCAAGTCTTCCATTGTGTCCAGGCAGGAAAATACACTTCTGAAATACAATTAGGAGAGAACATTGTTAATTTCTTCTCGTGTATCACATTACATCAGAATCAGATGAAATCACATCAAGTTTTGATTTTTAGGGCAAATAATTGTCCTGTCAAAGAAAAAATACTGGCCCACAAATTGATATTTTGCAAAGTGCAAAATGGATAAAAAAGAAATACATTTTTTAAATGCTAAAGGCCCCGATAATCATTTGAATGGAGTCAAGCAATCCAGTTCATTTTGGTGGGACTGAAAACCCTTTTCATGTGTATGGGGTCCTCCCAACTCTCCATGTTAAGTTACATTGCCCAATCATATTGCTTCTCAGAGAGATAAGCTGACATCAGAGGTGTCTGGAGAGGACAGTGTTGTCTGGCAGTGGCTTCTTGCACTCTCCTTAAGGCCTCCTTCATATGTTCGTCTTACAAATACATGTGGTGTCCGTTTCCTTTGCGGATACCACACATACTCATTGTAACCTATGCTGCTGTCCACATGAGCACCATGAGTCTATGCAAAAACACAAAGACATGTCCTTTTTTTCCGGCACCACGGATGAAAAGGACCAATACAAGTCAATGGATCCGTGAAAATCACATACAGCCCTAGGATCCATGTGCTATCTGTGTGCAATTTTTTTTGTTACTTTTGGTAAGTTTTTCGGAGCCAGACTCATAAATACATACAAATAAAATGAGATGTCCAAATTTCTTTTCTTTTTATCCACTTCTGGCTTTAACTATATCAAAAACTGAACTAAAACTACATAGTCTATGCAGCCAAATTCAGACACAGGACCCAATTAATCAAAGTGTTTATGCCTGAAATTTGGAGTAACACACTATGAAAAGTTGCAAATTTTTTGCACAAACATGTTTGACACCAATTGGCAAAGCTGGGGCAGGATGTGATGTGATGAGGCATGGCGATGCTTGCTCATCTAATTCATGACGAATCTTACTCCAGTCTCAGGCGTCACTTTTAAGATGCCGTATGATTCATTACGAGGCGTGCTCCTCTTAGTGAATTAGGAGCTTATCACCCCACAATGCCCCCTCATCAAGACTGGTATGAATAACCTCAATCTCGATGAGTCTGGGCCATTAGTATGTGTCTCCATAAATACAATTTCTCTCCTGGAATCTAACCTTGGTTTTTGGTTTAACAAAAAAAAATCACATAGAATAACGCACTTCATAAACAAGAGCTGAAATTTTTGACTTTCTGTTAGTCCACCAATTTTATTCTGAAGAAATAGAGATTTTTCCTCCTTGACGTGTGCAAAAAATATTGATCTACCATTTGGCAAATCTGTTAATTTATGGTAGTTTATTACTTGATTAATTCTAGCATCCACAGCTAGAGTAATGGTGCTGATATTCATTTACTACTGTCATTAAACTTGTTTTAAAAAATGGCAAAAGTAAGTAAAGTTAAAAACGTCATTGGCATTCAAACTTTAATAACTCAACTACTTGATCTCCTAAAAAATAATAAAATCATAGAATTATAGAATGTTAGAGTTCAATGTGACCTCCGGGGTCATCATGTCCAACTTCCTGCTCAATGCAAGATACACTAAATTTTGCTATTTCAAATGGGTTATTTCCAAATGAACTTGATATTAGAATAATACCATCCCAGCTCCCACAACTGTAGATGGAGAGATCAAAACAGCCAGGAGCAATTGAGCAGTACTGTTTCCATAATTTCTAGAGACATTAAAGGAAATTTTAAAACTATCCTATCACTACTGCAGTCAGCTGTCGCTCCACCTTCAGGGGTCAGAGTCAGAACAGAGTTATTTATGTCACGGCCACTAAATGGGAATAAGTCCTTCAAAGAGATCAAGTTTTTGTGCTATAAAAATGTATTTTTCTTTTACTGTCACCTTGAAAAAACTTGCTGAAGTTATCAAAAAATGCATTTATGGCACTCAATACTAGTGACGACATGTATAAGCTTTACTACATAAAGTCAAATTTAATAATAGACAAGTAAATGGTGCTTTTTTCTTTGCTAATAAAGTTTGTTTAAAAAAGTTCTTTTGTGCAGTATTTGTTTTTATTTTCTGCTATGAAATCTCCAAACAATGCTGATTTGTAGAACTTAAATTGTATTCCAATCAAAGACCAGCACAATTAATTGGATCGAATTAAGCACTGAGGAAATGGGAAAATAAAGAATACAGGGTGGTGCATTACATATCAAGACGATTATATAAATACTATATATACTCAAGTATAAGCTGACCCGAATATAGGCCAAGACACCTAATTTTACCACGAAAAAAATGGCAAGACTTATTGACTTGAGTATAAGCCTGGTACACATTGTCCCCTCATTTCCATCCTGGTATGCATGGCCTCCTCATCCCCGTCCTGGTATGCATGGCTCCCTCATCCTCATCCTGGTTTGCACAGCCCCCTAAACCCTATCCTGGTTTGCATGGCCCCCTCATCCCTATCCTAGTATGCATGGCCCCCTCATCCCTATCATGGTGTGCATGGACCCTCATCCCTATCCTGGTTTGCATGGCCTCCTCATCCCTATCCCGGTTTGCATGGCCTCTTCATCTCTATCCTAGTTTGCATGGCCTCCTCATCTCTATCCTGGTATGCAGGCCACCTCATCCCTATCCTGGTGTGCAAGGCCCTCTCAACCCTATCCTGGTTTGCATGGCAACCTTATATCTATCCTGGTATGCATGGCCTCCCTCATCCCTATCCTAGTGTGCATGGCCCTCTCATCCCTATACTGGTATGCATGGCCCCCTCATCCCTATCCTAGTGTGCATGGCCCCCTCATCCCTATACTGGTATGCATGGCCCCCTCATCCCTATCCTAGCGTATATGGCCCCGTCATCTCTATCCTAATATGCATGGCCCCCTCATCCCTATTGTTTTTGTTCTGACCCAAAGTCATATATGTTGGATCACCAGTGAGACCCAATTAAGAGAATAGGCACTCAAATAACTAGCGCTCTGAGCAAACCATGCATACTTGTTGTGAGCAAGTCACTTTTCCATCTATTCACACAGGAATGCAGTATTTTTTACCATTTACAGCAATGTAACTTATGTAGCCCCCCCCCCCGTTACCCAGGACATGATGACTTTATTTACCATGGACCCAAAACATGTTTTTGCAGACTCCTAAAAACATTGCATATGAGATAAAGAAGTATTAACTCTTCTATATCACTATACTGGTGTGCATGGCCCCATCATCAATATCCTGGTATGCATGGCCCCCTCATCCCTATCCTGGTGTACATGGCCCCCTCATCCCTGTCATGCTACTGCAGTGCAGTATAGCGCAACCTCCACCGGGGGTGCTGGTGAGGGAAGAGAGGTTGCACACACAGCGTAGCAACGCTGAGCAGCAGCACAAGCACTACCAGGTGGCTTTAAGAG
Source organism: Dendrobates tinctorius (assembly GCF_039654945.1). Lineage (NCBI taxonomy): Eukaryota > Metazoa > Chordata > Amphibia > Anura > Dendrobatidae > Dendrobates > Dendrobates tinctorius. The sequence continues at coordinate 15,109,412 of NW_027361728.1, forward strand.
TGGGCAGATGAGTCGGGTCAGAAACAGTCAGGAGCAGAAGTACCAGAGGTCACAGCAGTACAATTGGTCAGAAACAAGCTAGGGGATCAGCAATGGTCAGAAGCGGATAAGACAGAAGCAGGACCGAATGCAAACCATGTCAAAACCAAGGAGTCAGCAAACATACAGGGAAACACTGAGTCAAGACATATAGAGGGAACAAACAAACATGTGGCAAGTCAGGGATCACAGAAGGACAAATCAGGATATATCAGAGTCAGATACTCACGTCGAAGGCAGAACTATAGCTGACACCACCTGCAGCATGCAGTGGAGCTAAATAGCAAACCTGAAACCACACTGAGGCTAAGAAAAGGTAACCCCTGAAATGACCAGACCGGGAACATGGAAAGTCAGGACTCAAAACCTGGTCTGGATCATGACAGTACCTTCCTCTCAAGGGGGCCACCGGACCCCCAGGCATCCAAGAATAATGTGTATGAAATGCCCGAACCAATCGATCAGCATGGACAGATCACACCGGGACCCAAGATCAATCCTCAGGACCGTAACCTCTCCAATGGACCAAATGCTGAAGTAAACTGCGGACCATGCGAGAATCCACAATCCATTCCACTTCATACTCAGTCTGACCATCCACAGAGAGAGGAAGCGGAGGGGATGGGGACCCAGCAGAGGATGGTACAAATGACTGAACACATTGGGGATCCGAAGTGACGGAGGAAGGCGTAAGCGAAAGGCAACTGGATTGACAACCTCAATGATCTTGTAAGGACCAATAAACCTGGTACCTAGCTTAGTGTAAGGAACTTTTACACGAATGTTCTTGGTAGACAACCACACTTTATCTCCCACCAGGTACATAGGTTCTACAGACTGTCGCTTATCAGTAAAATGTTTATTTTTGCCCTGAGCTTCCCCAATGTTCTTCTGGACCTCTCTCCACACCATCCCCAACCATTGAACTTCCGTATCAGCCCCTGGACATCCCGAATCCAGCCTAGAAAATTTGCCAAAATGGGGGTGAAAACCATAGTTTCAGAAGAGCGGAGAGATGCCAATGGACTGGTTAATCAGATTGTTAAATGCAAACTCAGCCACGGGCAGCAAAGAACACCAATCATCCTGCTGAGACGTAGCAAGACACCGCAAAATCTGTTCAAGTGACTGATTGGTCCTCTCCATCTGACCGTTGGTCTCGGGATGGTAGACAGAGGAGAAGGTCAAGCAAATACCCAATCTTTTACAAAATACCCTCCAAAATTTGGACACAAATTGTACCCCTCTATCAGAAACCACACTCAAAGGCACACCATGCAGCCATACAACGTGCTCAACAAACAACTTTGATAGTGTTTCTGCATTAGGCAATCCTGTCAAAGGTACAAAATGCGCCTGTTTACTGAATCTGTCAACCACTACCCAGATAACAGTTTTGCCATTGGAAGGAGGGAGATCAGTGATAAGATCCATGGACAAATAAGTCCAAGGTCTATCTGGAATTGGCAATGGCACCAATTCCCCTGTCGGCTAGTTATGGGAGCTCTTAGCATTGGCACAGGTATCACAAACAGACACAAACCTAGTGACATCAGAGGTCATGGAGGACCACCCAAACAGCCTAGCAATGGCTTTCCGCGTGGCCGAAATCCCCAGGTGCCCACTGAGAGCAAAATCGTGCAACTCCTGGAGAACCCTCATCAGGTACTGAACTGGGACAAAGAGGTTATTATCATGCAAAGATGGAGGAGCAAGAGACTGAGCCTCCCGAATTTCACACCCCATGCTGAAGAATGAAGGAAGGAGGTTCTGGGGGTGATATCGGATCAAAACTGCGAGATAAGGCATCCGCCTTGATATTCTTGGAACCAGGCCGAAAAGTGATAGAAAAATGAAAATGAGAAAAAAAAGTGATAACCTAGCCTGTCTAGGAGTTAACTGCTTGCCAGATTCAATGTAAGGCAAGTTCTTGTGATCCGTAATCACCGTGATCCAATGAACCGCTCCCTCCAAAAAATGCCTCCATTCTTCAAAAGCCAATTTTATGGCCAATAACTCCCGGTTACGAACATCATAGTTCCTCTCTGCAGCAGAAAACTTCCTGGAGAAAAAGGCACATGGTCTTAAATTGGTCAAAGAAACGGGTCCCTGAGATAACACCTCCCCAACTCCCACCTCCATTGCGTCCACCTCTACGATGAACGGTTCTGAAGGATCAGGATGAACCAATACAGGAGCAGCCATAAAACACTTCTTTAATGTAAATAGTAATGTAATAGTAATAGTAATGTAATGTAGTAAATGCTTCAACCACCAAGGGTGACCAGTAGAGTTGAGCGATACCGTCCGATACTTCAAAGTATCGGATCGGAATGGATCGGCCGATCTTTAAAAAAAGTATCGGTATCGCCGATTCCGATACCGGAAGTCCCATTCAAGTCTATGGGACTTCCGGTATCGGAATAAGAAAAACCCTGTTTTTGCCTTGTACAGCCTCTCTGGGGTCTGTACGGGCCTTTCGGGGGGCTGTGCCGGCCTGCCAGGGGGTCTGTGCAGGCTCCGGTGGTCTGTGCCGGCCTGCCGGGGGGCTGTGCCGGCCTGCCGGTGGTCTGTGCAGGCTCCGGTGGGCTGTGCCGGCCTGCCGGGGGGCTGTGCCGGCCTGCCGGGGGGCTGTGCAGGCTCCGGTGGGCTGTGCCGGCCTGCCGGGGGGCTGTGCCGGCCTGCCGGGGGGCTGTGCAGGCTCCGGGGGGCTGTGCCGGCCTGCCGGGGGGCTGTGCCGGCCTGCCGGTGGTCTGTGCAGGCTCCGGGGGGCTGTGCCGGCCTGCCGGGGGGCTGTGCCGGCCTGCCGGTGGTCTGTGCAGGCTTCGGGGGTCTGTGCAGGCATCGTCCGATGGGACTACAAGTCCCATCGGGCGATGCCTGCTACCATGACAGTGATTGACACATTAGCCAATGATGGGACAGTAGTAGTCCCATCATCCGGCTAATGTGTTGAATGTAAAAAAAAAAAAAAAAAAATTACATGCTACATACATGCTACATACATACAACATGCATACTACATACATGCTACATTCATACTACATACATGCTACATTCATACTACATAAATACTACATGCAACATACATACTACATATATACTACATACATACTACATGCATGCTACATACATACTGCATGCTACATACATACTACATGCTACATACATACCACATATATACTACATACATACTACATGCATGCTACATACATACTACATGCTACATACATACCACATATATACTACATGCATGCTACATACATACTACATGCTACATACATACTACATATATACTACATGCATGCTACATACATACTACATGCTACATACATACTACATATATACTACATGCATGCTACATACTACATGCTACATACATACTACATATATACTACATGCATGCTACATACATACTACATACATACTACATGCATGCTACATACATACTACATGCTACATACATACCACATACATACTACATATATACTACATGCATGCTACATACATACTGCATGCTACATGCATGCTACATACATACTACATACATACTACATGCTACATACATACATACCACATATATACTACATACATACAATACATTCATACAATACATACATAGACATACAGTACATATAACATAGAGTAACATACTTACCAATACTTGTCACATTGTTCCCCGAAGCCATTGTCTTTTCCGGAATAAATATTAACATAACAAACCACAAAAATACTCACCCATGATCCGAAGCAGTCCACGAGTGTGTCCCACGACGATCTTGGGTAGAGAACTGCAGCATCAGCTGATGCTGCCGTTCTCTACGGGCTGTAGGAATCCAATGACGGAAGGTAGGTATCCTTCCGCACTGTATTCCTCCGCCACTTAAAAAAAAAAAAGTCCCTAGTCTCACTTTATGCCATTGCTGTGTGGGAATTTACTCTATGTTATATGTACTGTATGTCTATGTATGTATTGTATGAATGTATTGTATGAATGTATTGTATGTATGTAGTATATATGTGGTATGTATGTAGCATGTAGTATGTATGTAGTATGTATGTAGCATGCATGTAGCATGCAGTATGTATGTAGCATGCATGTAGTATATATGTAGTATGTATGTAGCATGCATGTAGTATATATGTAGTATGTATGTAGCATGTATGTAGTATGTATGTAGTATGTATGTAGCATGTAGCATGTATGTAGTATATATGTGGTATGTATGTAGCATGTAGTATGTATGTAGTATGTATGTAGTATGCATGTAGCATGCAGTATGTATGTAGCATGCATGTAGTATATATGTAGTATGTATGTAGCATGCATGTAGTATATACAGTGGGGCAAAAAAGTATTTAGTCAGTCAGCAATAGTGCAAGTTCCACCACTTAAAAAGATGAGAGGCGTCTGTAATTTACATCATAGGTAGACCTCAACTATGGGAGACAAACTGAGAAAAAAAAATCCAGAAAATCACATTGTCTGTTTTTTTTTCATTTTATTTGCATATTATGGTGGAAAATAAGTATTTGGTCAGAAACAAAATTTCATCTCAATACTTTGTGATATATCCTTTGTTGGCAATGACAGAGGTCAAACGTTTTCTGTAAGTCTTCACAAGGTTGCCACACACTGTTGTTGGTATGTTGGCCCATTCCTCCATGCAGATCTCCTCTAGAGCAGTGATGTTTTTGGCTTTTCGCTTGGCAACACGGACTTTCAACTCCCTCCAAAGGTTTTCTATAGGGTTGAGATCTGGAGACTGGCTAGGCCACTCCAGGACCTTGAAATGCTTCTTACGAAGCCACTCCTTCGTTGCCCTGGCGGTGTGCTTTGGATCATTGTCATGTTGAAAGACCCAGCCACGTTTCATCTTCAATGCCCTTGCTGATGGAAGGAGGTTTGCACTCAAAATCTCACGATACATGGCCCCATTCATTCTTTCATGTACCCGGATCAGTCGTCCTGGCCCCTTTGCAGAGAAACAGCTCCAAAGCATGATGTTTCCACCACCATGCTTTACAGTAGGTATGGTGTTTGATGGATGCAACTCAGTATTCTTTTTCCTCCAAACACGACAAGTTGTGTTTCTACCAAACAGTTCCAGTTTGGTTTCATCAGACCATAGGACATTCTCCCAAAACTCCTCTGGATCATCCAAATGCTCTCTAGCAAACTTCAGACGGGCCCGGACATGTACAGGCTTAAGCAGTGGGACACGTCTGGCACTGCAGGATCTGAGTCCATGGTGGCGTAGTGTGTTACTTATGGTAGGCCTTGTTACATTGGTCCCAGCTCTCTGCAGTTCATTCACTAGGTCCCCCCGCGTGGTTCTGGGATTTTTGCTCACCGTTCTTGTGATCATTCTGACCCCACGGGGTGGGATTTTGCGTGGAGCACCAGATCGAGGGAGATTATCAGTGGTCTTGTATGTCTTCCATTTTCTAATTATTGCTCCCACAGTTGATTTCTTCACTCCAAGCTGGTTGGCTATTGCAGATTCAGTCTTCCCAGCCTGGTGCAGGGCTACAATTTTGTTTCTGGTGTCCTTTGACAGCTCTTTGGTCTTCACCATAGTGGAGTTTGGAGTCAGACTGTTTGAGGGTGTGCACAGGTGTCTTTTTATACTGATAACAAGTTTAAACAGGTGCCATTACTACAGGTAATGAGTGGAGGAAAGAGGAGACTCTTAAAGAAGAAGTTACAGGTCTGTGAGAGCCAGAAATCTTGATTGCTTGTTTCTGACCAAATACTTATTTTCCACCATAATATGCAAATAAAATGAAAAAAAAACAGACAATGTGATTTTCTGGATTTTTTTTTCTCAGTTTGTCTCCCATAGTTGAGGTCTACCTATGATGTAAATTACAGACGCCTCTCATCTTTTTAAGTGGTGGAACTTGCACTATTGCTGACTGACTAAATACTTTTTTGCCCCACTGTATGTAGTATGTATGTAGCATGTAGCATGTATGTAGTATATATGTAGTATGTATGTAGCATGTAGTATGTATGTAGCATGTATGTAGTATGTATGTAGCATGCATGTAGCATGCATGTAGTATGTATGTAGTATGTATGTAGTATGTATGTAGCATGCAGTATGTAGCATGTATGTAGCATGTATGTAGTATGTATGTAGTATATATGTAGTATGTATGTAGCATGTAGTATGTATGTAGCATGTAGTATGTATGTAGCATGTAGTATGTATGTAGCATGCATGTAGTATATATGTAGTATGTATGTAGCATGTAGTATGTATGTAGCATGCATGTAGTATATATGTAGTATGTATGTAGCATGTAGTATGTATGTAGCATGCATGTAGTATGTATGTAGTATGTATGTAGTATTTTTTTTTAACATTTAACACATTAGCCGGATGATGGGACTACTACTGTCCCATCATTGGCTAATGTGTCAATCACTGTCATGGTAGCAGGCATCGCCAGATGGGACTTGTAGTCCCATCGGACGATGCTTGCACAGACCCCCGGACATCAGCACAGCCCCCCGGCAGGCCGGCACAGCCCCCCGGCAGGCCGGTACAGACCCCCACAGGGTGCACAGACCACCGGCAGGCCGGCACAGCCCCCCGGCAGGCCGGTACAGACCCCCACAGGGTGCACAGACCACCGGCAGGCCGGCACAGCCCCCCGGCAGGCCGGTACAGACCCCGGGCAGTCCACACAGCCCCCGGCAGGCCGGCAGAGACCCCCGGAAGGCCCGAAATGACGGCGCATCATGATGCGCACACACCGCGCATCATGATGACGTCAGGCTGTCAATCAACTTTGAACTTCCGATTCCGATGCCGAATTCCGATATTGAAAAAATATCGGAAGTCGGTATCGGAATTCCGATACAGCAAGTATCGGCCGATACCCGATACTTGCGGTATCGGAATGCTCAACACTAGTGACCAGACTTTGAGATCAGTCCCCTTGCAAATGAGATCGTTGAGTGGCTTGACCACTTGAGAAAACCCCTTGAGGAATTTTCGATTATAATTGGCGAAACCAAGAAAATGCTGCAGACTCTTGAGGTCTCTGGGTTGCACCCAATCAACAATGGCCTGTACCTTTCCGGGATCCATCCGAAACCCATTGGAAAGCTCCTGGACACAAAACAAACATTTCTTGGGTTTAGCGAACAGAGAATTTCCCCGTAACCTATGAAGAACAGCACGTAAATGACCAATGTAGGATTCCTTGTCAGGAGAGAAAACAAGGATATCATCCGGGTATACAACCATAAAGCACCCAATAAAATCAGAAAAAAGCATGATTCATTAAGTTCTCAAACACTGCAGGCGCATTCGTGAGACTGAAGGGTATGACCAAATTTTCAAACAGTCCCTCGGAGGTGAGAAATGCCATTTTCCACTCATCCCCTTCCCAAGTGTGGATAAGGTTATATGCTCCTCTGAGATCAAATTTGGAAAACCACTTAGCCCCTGACAATTGGTTATAGAGATCAGGATTGAGTGTGAGAGGGTAGGTATTTTTATTTAGTTCCCGGAAAATCGAGCACGGGCGTAAACCACCATCTTTTTTCTTGACGAAAAAGAATCCAGCGGCTACAGGTGAGACAGAGGGATGGATGTGACCTTTACGTAGACTATCAGAGATATACTTTTTTATAGCGGTACATTTCGGGCCATAAAGATTGTACCAATGGGCTTTGGGCAATTTAGAACCAGGAATAAGATTAATGGTACAATCATAAGGATGATGTGGTGGCAACACCTTAGCCTCTTTTTCAGAGAACACATCCCCAAAGTCCTTCAGGTAATCTGGAATACCCTCTGGACTCATTTTGAGCCAACAGGGTCTTATTAATGGCAATGATATGGATGGGAGTCTCTAGCCTAACTGTCCCTAACTTTAACTTGGACACCAGACTAGAGTCAATGAGGATCATCGAAGATCCACAGTCCACAAAAACTGAAGTGGATGCAAAACCACCTCCATAACACAGTTCCACCTGTGAAAAAATCTTTTTGAAATGAAGAAAATGGTACCTGAGAGTCTGAGTGACCTCCTTGACAATTACCCAGACTTGGCAGCTTGTTACTCAATGGACAAGAGGGGCAGTCATTCTTCCAATGTCCCTGATCGCCACAATAGAAAGATAAGTTCCCATCACGTCGTTGCTTCGTCTCTTTCTCCTTGAAGTTGGTGGCACCAACCTCCATAGTCTCCGTGAATGGCATCACCTTAGACTTGGCAGGCAATACAGGAATTTCACGCTGGATTATTCCTCTCTCCCGTAACCTCCGGTCCATACGAATGGCCTAGGTCATGGCCTCCTCCAGGGAACTGGGTGGCGGATGGAGGGCCAGCTCATCCCTGTGATGATCAGAAAGTCCTCTCCTGAACTGGCATCCCAAAGCAGAGTCATCCCAAGACACCTCAGTAGACCACTGTCTAAACTCAGAACAATACCGTTCAGCAATGAGTTTACTCTGGGAGAGACCCATGATCATGTCCTCTGCTACTCTGACCTGGTCTGGTTCATCATAAATCAGTCCTAAAGCCTCAAAAAACCTGTCCACAGTCGTACGTTCAGGAGCAGAAGCAAGTAAAGAAAAAGCCCAGGTTAGAGGCCCCTCCTGGAGTAATGAAATGATTATCCCCACCTGTTCACTCTCATCTCCAGAGGATCTGGGTCTAAGGGAAAAAAATAGCTTACAACTTTCTCTTCTCTCCAAAGAAAGTATCAGGGAGCCTAACCTTAGGTTCAAAAGAGTGTAAGGACACATCAGTGGAGTTAGATTGCCTAACAGCTGATTTACTCATGGATCCCTGAAAAAATTTAACATTCTGAGTAAGCTCCCGCTGGAGTTGGTTATGAAAGGAAGCAAGAGCCCTATGTTCCACTGACAAATCCTGCATGATCTGGCTCAGATTGGACACCTGATCCACCAAGTTACAAAGCATATCCATGATCAGACAAAAAAAACCAAAATCCCCTTTAAATGTATAGGTCAGCTATAATGTCATGCTACTGCAGTGCAGTATAGCGCAACCTTTACTAGGGGGTGCTGGTGAGGGAAGAGAGGTTGCACACACAGACTACTGTAGCAACACTGAGCAGCAGCACAAGCACTGTCAGATGGTGAAAGAGTGGTCAGATGAGCCGAGTCAGAAACAGTCAGGAGCAGAAGTACCAGAGGACACAGCAGTACAAGTGGTCAGAAACAAGCCAGGGGATCAGCAACAGTCAGAAGCGGATAAGACAAAGACAAAAGACAGAAGCAGGTCCGAACGCAAGCCAAGTTAAAACCAGGGAGTCAACAAACATACAGGGAAACACTGAGTCAGGACAGAGAGAGGGAATAAACAAACATGGGGCAAGTCAGGGAGCACAGCAAGACAAATCAGGATATACCAGAGTCAGATACACACGCCGAAGGCAGAACTATAGCTGACACCGCCTGCAGGATGCAGCAGAGCTAAATAGCAAACCTGAAACCAGACTGAGGCTGAGAAAATTTAACTCCTGAAATGACCAGAACATGGAAAGACATGGCAGTGACGTTATGCGCTGCCTACAAACAGAGGCCAACTGCCGAAATACTCATGCACATAGTCCACGCCGGGATTATGTGAGTGGAGAGCAGTGAGTATTCATTGCTCTTTAGTGGCGGGCACGGTAGCAGCAGTCATCGGCTTCCTGCAGTGGCCAGGCTTTCACTTGTGCCTGCTACTAAAGGGAATGAATATTCACTGTTTTTCATGCCCATGGCAGTGGAGGGAAGTGAATATTCATTCCCTTAAGTAGTGGGCGCCGGGCACACATGATCGCTTAACAGCTGCAGGAAGCTGGCAGCTGCAACTACTGTGCCCGCTATTAAAGAGGGTTCAGTGTGAATGACGTATTTCAGAGATTTACATGGAAACCCCAGTGTAAGCGCTCAGCGTGGAGCACAGGATAAATGTGAGCCGAGTCTACTGTGATCTTTGGGAGGTAGAATGAACAAATCAACAACAGGTGAAGAATTGGTTTTATTTAGTTTTTACTGCCATTCCTTGTGCGGCATAAGTGATTAGATGGCTTTATTCTTCTGGTCGGTGCAATTATAGCGATACCAGATTTATATAGTTTTTTAATGTTTGGCTGCTGTCACACACTAAAAGACACTTTTTATTGTAAAACAAGATTTTGCATCCTCATATTTTGATAGCTATAATTTTTCCATATTTGGTCTGACATGTGAATTCTTGTTTTTTGCAGGACTAGTTGATGTTTTTATTTGTACTATTTTCGGGCAAATAATTTTTTTATCTCTTTCTATTCTCATTTTTGGGATGCATAATGAATTGTTTTTTGGTGTGTTTTATGTATGTCATTCCACATGTGTTAAAATTGATAAGGCAGCATTATTCTTCGGGTCAGTACGATTACAGCGATACCACAATTACAGCATTTTTAAAAAATTTTTGCGGTTTTACACAAAAACTATTTTATAGAAAATATAATTATTTTTGCATTGCTTTATTCTGAGAGCTATAACTTTTTTATTTTTCCGCTGATGGAACTGTAAGGCGGCTTGTTTTTTGCATGACAAGATGACATTTTCAGAGGTACTATTTTTATTTATATTCATTTTTTTATCACATTGTATTCCACTTATTGTTTATTGGTAATATTGGACTTTCACTTTTTTCACTTTGATCCCTTATCAAGCAATGTGATGCATGAGTAGAGTTGAGCGAAACAGGTCGGTAAAATTCAAAAGTCGCCGACTTTAGCTAAAGTCGGGTTTCGCCGATCGAAACCCGACCATAGCGTGAGGTTGGCCATTAGGTCGCCGATCAGAGCGCCAAAGTCGCATTTCAAATAATACTTCCAGCGCCTTTTCTCAGCCAATGATGGAGGATGCACACTGTGGGCAACGCAATGACATGAGCAGCGGCCACCACCATCTTAGAGAAGGGCATTGAAGTGATTGGCTGGCTTTGTGTGGCGTCTCAGTGGCTATAAAAGGCCGTGACCGCCGACTGCCATCTTACTTCTGCCGATCTTAGAATAGGGAGAGGTGCTGCTGCTGATTCTGAATAGGGAGAGCGTTAGGCATGGAAGAAGAAAAAAAAATAGCTTCTGCTGATAGCGCTTTTCACTGTACAGTTAGTGTGCAGTGAAAGGGGAGGATTTTTGTTGTGTCCAGCAGCGCTGGTGGTGATTAGGCTGCCTTTTAAGGCTACCTGATAGCTGCATTGCTGTGTGCACACTGCTGTTCAAATTGCTTTTTTCAAAGCACTCCAACTTTTATTATTTTGTTCTGGTCAGTTACCAAGCGTACTTTTTTTCACACACCGTATAGTGGTGTACGCTCCTCACACACTACCGTGTACCGACTTGTATCACGGACAAATTCAAGATATCTTTGTGTGAATCTGGAAAAACAAACCGAGGAGATTTTCCATTTTTCCAGACCTACACTGTATAGAACTGTCCGCTTTTCAAACAGTTTCGTATATCTGCTGTTTGATAATGGTCAAAACTATACAGAGTAGGTGTGTGTCACTCCGTATAAAAATAGACAGAGATTTACAATTTCCCATACAGACATCGTATAGAGCTGTCCGATTCTCAAACAGTATTGTATATCTGCTGTTCGCATTACAGTCACATCTATACAGAGTCAGCGTGTGTGTGTGACACTCCGTAAATACATATACGGAGATTGTTAGTTACACAAAAAACGTATACAGCTGTACACTTCTGATACAGTACTGTATATCTGTTTGTTGGATTACGGTCAAATACATACTGTGAGAGCGTCTGTGACTAACAAAATATATACGTAGATTTAATTTTTTTTAATACACCTTACACAGCTGGATGCTCCTCATACAGTACCATCTCTCTGCTGGTATTTTTGGTACATTTTCCCAAAATGCGTACGTGGGCAGGGGGGTGCGGCTGGTACTGATAGTGGTGGTGCATCGGCTGGTTCTGGCAAAAGCACAAAAGCAGCTAAGGCAGGAGGTGTTGAGCCTACGTCATCACCTGGCCCAAAAAGGCCTGTAAGGTTACCTTTTCTTGGAGTAGGAAAACCGCTTTTAAAGCTGGAGCATCAGGAACAGGTTTTGGCGTATATTGCCAAAACAGCCACCAGCTCTATTGCCTCCTCTTCTGAACGTTCGAACCCTGCAAGCACGGAGTCGTCGGTGCAGGGTTCTGGTCAGGAAAAACACCTTTCCTTGTGTCCTTCACCCCCACTAAAAGTTAAGGATTCGGCAGCCCACACTTCAGATTACTCTATGGAGCTCTTTTCACATACCATGCCTGGGTTATCCAGTCAAATCCTGAATTCCCCAATCCAAGATGAATCTGACATGGAGTGCACTGATGCACAGCCACTGGTAGATGATTCTGCTGGTACATTGACCCAGAGCACTACATTGCCCTTGCAGTCTACTGAGCCAGAATCTGACCCTGATGAAACTCTGGTGCCCCTTCCCGCATACTATACCACCTTACACGGTGACACAGAGGAAGGTAAAGAGGAAGGTGCAGATGACTTTGAAGAGGAGGTGATGGATGACCCAGTTCTTGACCCAGATTGGCATCCATTGGGGGAGGAGGGTGGCGCTGGCAATAGTTCAGATAAGCAGAAGGATCCGCAGCAGGCATTGACATCGCAGCAGTGGTTATCTGGCAGACCCGTAGCTGTCCAAAAATGTGGACCAAAAACTAAAAGAGTTGCAGGACAGCTTGGCCAGACGGTCAACTTAGCACAGCGTGCAAGGCCAGAAAATGTATACCATAGTAGGAAGAGTGCAGTGTGCCACTTCTTTGTCCAAAATCCTACTGATGAGGCAAAGGTTACCTGTAAGAAGTGCGGAAGGACCTTTAGCCGAGGTAAACAACTCAGAAAGTTGAATACCAGTTGCATGCTTAGACATTTAATCAACATGCACTTGCAAGTGTGGACGGACTACAAAACCTCAGGTAGCACATGTGCACCTGCTCTGACTGAAGGTAGCCAGCAATGCTCCATTGCTTCCCCCACTGTAAGACCACCGCCACCATTAAGCACACCACCAGCATTAAATGTTGAGATGTCGTCGCAAGGCCAAAGCACTCAGGGAATCACATGGTTTTGCAACACAACACTGAATCTAGGCCATCACCACCAATACCATCACCAACCCCCTCTCACTCCGTCCAGTCCACCGCTACTTCCCCCATATGCAGCTCTCCAGTCCAGCTCACCCTACCCGACACTCTGAGTAAGACAAGAAAGTACTCATCCTCTCATCCGCGTACACTGTGTTTGAATGCCTACATTGCCAAACTAATCTCATTAGAGATGATGCCCTACCATTTGGTTGAAAGCAAAGCTTTCCACGAGCTAATGGCCTACGCAGTCCCACGCTATGACCTACCCAGTCGGCACTTCTTTTCTCGAAAAGCCATCCCAGCCCTCCACCTGCATGTGAAAGACCGCATTGTCCATGCACTCAAGCAATCAGTGAGTGGAAAGGTGCACCTCACAACAGATGCATGGTCCAGTAGGCATGGCCAGGGTTGTTACGTGTCCATCACTGCGCACTGGGTTAATGTGGTGGATGCAGGCTCCACAGCGGACAGCGGCGGATGGACAGTGCTGCCTAGCCCACGGTATTGGAAACAGTTGGCTGTAGGCTTTCGACCCTCCTCCTCCTCCTCCATAAGCGAAAGCTCGTCCACAGAGCGCAGTCGCATGAGCACTCCATCCGCAGCTGGCAGTGTTGCACACGAGGTGTCCCACTATCAAACAGCTAGTGGTAAGCGTTAGCAGGCTGTGTTAAAGATGATGTCTTTGGGCGACAACAGACACACCTTGGAGGCACTGGCCGACTACTTGCAGCGACAAACTGAGTCATGGCTGGGCAGTCTACATCTTGAGCCAGGCAAGGTAGTCAGTGATAACGGTGGTAATTTTGTGGCAGTCATAGCCCTTGCAAAACTCACACACATACCTTGCCTGGCTCACACTTTAAACCTGGTGGTGCAGTGCTTCCTTAATAATTATTCGGAGTTAACATCCCTTCTCCATAAGGTGCGAAGACTGTGCTCGCACATCCGTCGATCGCCCGTACACTCCAGTCGTATGCAGAAGCTGCAGTGGTTGCTCTACCTCCCCAAGCACCGCCTAATCATAGACATTGCAACAAGGTGGAACTCCACCCTGCACATGGTTGAGAGGCTGTGTGAACAGAGGCAGGCTGTAATGCATTTGTGGGAGGATACATGGGCAGCTAGTTTGAGGGAAGGCATGGAATTGTCGGGTGTGCAGTGGTCAAAGCTGAAAGACCTCTGTAAAGTCCTTTGGTGTTTTCAGGAATGCACATGGCTGGTAAGCGCAGACGGCGCCATCATAAGCATGAGCATCCCACTTATGCGTCTGCTCATGCAAAGTTTGATGCACATTAAGGATCTGGCATCTACAGCGGAGGAGGAAAGCCTTGCTGACAGTCAGCCATTGTCTGGTCAGGGAACTGTCCTGGACGAGGTGGAGGAAGAAGAGGAAGAGGTGGAGGATGAGGGGGATGATTATTTTGGGCAGGAGGATGCTGTTACACCCGGTCCCCGTCCTGGCGCTGTGCCCAGGTCTGCCGCTGTTACACCTGGCCCCTGTCCTGGCACTACGTCCAGGCCTGCCGCTGCTCTCCGTGCTGGGCACTCACCTCGAGCCTCTCATGCTGCTGCTTAGCGTTCTGTCCTCCCTCCTGCCTCCTCCTCCTGGCGTCCTGTGAGGAGATCTGTAGCTAAGACTATTAGGGCACGCCCGCCCGCTCTCGCCTTCTTAAAGGGGTGGCGTGCATTATTCAAAAAATGCAATCAACCAATGGCAGCGCACTGGCTGCTTTTTCTGGCCTCTCCTCCATAGGGAGAGTGCCGGAGCAACGAGTATCTATCATTGCTACATCCGGTTCTCATGCTAACCTGTCTGCGCTTCATCTGCAGTTTCTGTGTATTGTCTAATGCTCTCTGTTTCCACAGCATATCAGTATCCTGTGTTACCTGGTTATATCAGCAACCATCTGGGCCTAAGCCATCCCGTTCCGCCTACAGCCATCCGAGTCCAAGGACTGTGTGAAGGTCAATGGAACCGACTCCTTACCAACTAACCGGATCCAGGACCCAGCGCATTACGGACTCTGCTGTAACTTTTGTTATCCCTTTTGGTCCCGCTGGGACAGCTGCCACGTGTTCGGGGTCTAACTGGATGTAGCACCTGTTTTCTCCGGGTATTCCATTCTGGCACTGCCTGAGGGGCTTTACTACGGGTACCTGTTTGCTCATTTTCGGGTTTGCCTCTGGCTTCTGGTGAGGGTTATGAAGCTGGCTGTGCTGACAGAGGAGCAGTGAGTTCTCTATCTGGACTCCCTCTGTTGGTGAAGGGAGGTATTCAAGCTGATCTAAATGGCAGAGACCGGCCACCTGAAGAAGAGGACTGCGATTGGACATCAGGAGTTTCTGATTGGATTTAAGGCAGTCGACTCCCTAGTTTCTTGCTGGTAATTTTTCCTGACTGTGGCTCCTGGTTTCCAGTTTGGTTCCTGCCTTCCTAAAGCTTTTCTCTGCTATTGTTCATATGAGTTTTTGTCAGGTTTACTTAGTTTTTGTGTTCAGCCAGCCCTGGCTGGGACTGGGCTGAATCCCCATCTTTGTCTGTGATCAGTTGATCTCTTTTGGTCTGTCTTCAGAATATACCTGAGTGCTGATATAGTGATTTGAAGTCTAGCGACTTCAGGGCCTTTTTCTATCAGACGTGTTGGACATTCTTTTTTGGCAGGGTTTTTTGCGTGATTGCAGACAGCAGCTTTTCTTTCCTGTCCTTTCTAGTTAGCGAGGGCCCCATCGTTTGCTCAGCCTATCTTTCTACCTGTGTCTGTGTTTTCATCTTGTTTCACCGACAATACGTGTTGGGGCAGTCTATTGCTTTGGGGTCTGCTCTGGGGCAGTTTAGATTTTCCATTTCTTTCTTTAGGCTTATTTAGTTCTCCGACCATGACGAGGCATCTAGGACCACCGTAGGCATGCTCCACGGCTACTGCTAGTTGTTGTGGATAGGATCAGGGGTCTGCAATCCGCTAGTTACCAACCTCTCCGGTTTTCTGGGCTTAGCTTGCTTTTTGTTTTTTTCCTCCTCGGTGACTCATTCATAACAGAATCACCAGCCATACCGCAGATTCTAGGGTAGTCAAAAGCAGGAGAGAATTGTAAAAAAAAGTGTCAGAATTTATTTTATATGTATATTTTCTCCTCTTTTTCTCTGGGGCCGTAGGAGGATTTTTTTTTTTTCTTTTTTCCTTGATGGAGATTAAGCAATTGTCTAATAGTGTGGAGCAGCTCGCTGCTGAAGTGTGGGGAATTTCTGCCTATCTCACTCATTCACATGCTGTTGAACCAAGGATCCTACCTCCTGATGTGTTTTCTGGGGATCGGTCTAAATTTTTGAATTTTAAGAATAATTGTAAATTATTTCTTGCCTTGAAGCCTACCTCATCGGGGAGTCCTGCGCAGCAGGTTAAAATTGTCATCTCCTTGCTGCACGGCGATCCCCAAGATTGGGCGTTTTCTTTGTCACCTGAAGATCCTGTTTTGACTAATGTGGATGCATTTTTTCAAGCCTTGGGGTTGTTATATGATGAACCTAATGCTATTGATCAAGCTGAGAGAGCCCTATTGGCATTGAACCAGGGTCAGGATCCTGCAGAGTTATACTGTCAGAAATTCCGAAAGTGGGCGGTCCTTACTACATGGAATGATAGTGCATTGGCAGCTCTCTTTCGGAAGGATTTGTCTGAGACTTTAAAAGATACTATGGTGGGATTTCCTGTTCCCTCTGGTCTTGACGATTCTATGTCATTAGCCATTCAAGCTGATCGGCGTTTACGTGAACGCAAGACTACACGGAAGGCGCTGCCACATTTTGAACAAATGTCTGAACCTATGCAATGTGATGGAGTTTTGTCTAGGGCGCAACGTCAGGAGTTTAGAAGACGTAATAAGCTGTGTTTTTTCTGTGGCGATGCCTCTCATGTTATTTCTGTCTGCCCTAAACGAGAGAAACGTTTTGCACACACATTTGCTGTGGGTGGTGTACAACCTAAGTTACTTTTGGCAATTACTCTGATCTGCTCCTTATCCACATTTTCCGTGAAGGCTTTTGTGGATTCAGGAGTGGCCTTGAATCTAATGGACTTGGATTTTGCTAAACATTGTGGTTTTCCTATGACACCTCTGCGGACGCCTATTCCTTTGAGGGGTATTGATGCTACTCCTTTGGCGAAGAATAAACCTCAGTTTTGGACCCAGGTGATAATGCGGGTCGCCCCAGACCACCAAGAAAATTGCTGATTTTTGGTGTTGCATAATTTACATGATACCATTGTTCTGGGTTTTCCCTGGTTGCAAATCCATAATCCGATTTTGGATTGGAAATCTGTGTCTGTGGTGAGTTGGAGTTGTCGGTGTGCTCTTGGTGACACTCCTGTTTTCTCCACCTCTCCCAAGTCGCATGATGTTCCTATTTGGCTGATTTTTATGATGTATTTAGTGAGAGCAAGTCTGCGTCTTTACCTCCTCATAGGAGTTATGACTGTGCAATTGAGTTGAGACCTGGGTGTAAATTTCCCAAGGGTCGACTTTTCAATTTATCTGTACCCGAACAAGAGGCTATGCGATCTTATATTAAGGAGTCGTTGGAGAAGGGTCATATTAGACCATCCTTTTCGCCCTTAGGTGCTGGTTTTTTTTTCGTGGCCAAGAAGGATGGTTCATTAAGGCCTTGTATTGACTATCGTTCCCTCAACAAAATTACAGTTAAATTTCAGTATCCGTTACCCCTCATTTCTGATTTATTCTCCAGAGTTAAAGGTGCTTGCTGGTTTACTAAGCTTGACCTCAGGGGGGCGTATAATCTTATTCGCATCAAGCATGGAGATGAATGGAAGACAGCGTTTAATACTCCGGAGGGACATTTTGAGTACCTGGTGATGCCTTTTGGGCTCACTAATGCCCCTTCTGTCTTCCAATCCTTCATGAATGATATTTTCCGGGACTTTGTGGATAAGTTTTTGATCATCTATCTGGATGATATTTTGATCTTTTCCAGGGACTGGGATTCTCATGTGGAACATGTTCGAACTGTGTTCCGGATTTTGAGGGAGAATTCCTTGTATGTTAAGGGATCGAAGTGCCTTTTTGGTGTACAGAGGATTTCATTTTTGGGATTTATTTTGTCTCCGTCAACTATTGAAATGGACCCAGCCAAGGTACAGGCCATTTATGATTGGGTTCAACCCACTTCTTTGAAGGCTCTCCAGAAGTTTTTGGGTTTTGCTAATTTTTATCGGAAATTTATAGCTAATTTTTCTGGTATTGCTAAACCACTGACTGATTTAACTAAGAAGGGTGCTGATGTGCTGAATTGGTCTTCAGAGGCTGTTTCAGCCTTTCAGGAGCTGAAGCGGAGGTTCACTTCTGCTCCGGTTTTGCGGCAACCTGATGTCTCACTTCCTTTTCAGGTGGAGGTAGACGCTTCAGAGATTGGTGCAGGAGCTGTTTTGTCCCAAAAAGATCCGGTGACGTCTAAAATTAATCCCTGTGCCTTCTTTTCCCGAAAGTTCTCCCCATCTGAACGCAACTATGATGTGGGGAATTGGGAATTGTTAGCCATGAAATGGGCATTTGAGGAGTGGAGACATTGGTTGGAGGGAGCTAGACATCAAGTTGTGGTTCTCACTGACCACAAGAATTTGATTTACCTTGAGTCGGCCAAACGCTTGAATCCTATACAGGCTAGGTGAGCCTTGTTTTTTACACGTTTTGATTTTGTGGTCTCCTTTCTTCCAGGCACTAAGAATGTTAAGGCAGACGCCCTTTCTAGGAGTTTCTTTGCTGATTCTCCTATTGTGACCAAGCCTACTACCATCCTAGGTGAGGGGGTAGTTCTTTCTGCCATCTCGCCCGACTTGAGACGTGCTCTGGAATAATTCCAGGAGGACAAACCTGAGCGTTGTCCTATGGGAAAATTGTATGTTCCTGACCAGTGGAGGAAGACAGTGATGTCTGAAGTTCATTGCTCCGCATTGGCTGGTCATCCAGGTATTTTTGGTACCAGAGATTTGGTGAGTCGGTCTTTTTGGTGGCCCGCCTTATCTCGTGATGTCAGGAATTTTGTGCAGTCCTGTGGGACTTGTTCCCAGTCAAAACCCTGTTCTCGCTCTAGTGGGTTGTTGATGCCCTTGCCGGTGCCTAAGAGGCCATGGACCCATATTTCAATGGATTTTATTTCTGATCTTCCTGTCTCTCAGAGAATGACTGTTATCTGGGTGATTTGTGATAGATTCTCTAAGATGGTCCATCTTGTACCACTCCCAAAGTTGCCATCTTCCTCAGAGTTGGTACCCTTGTTTTTACAACAGGTGGTTCGGTTGCATGGGATTCCTGAGAACATTGTATCGGACAGAGGAGTTCAGTTTGTTTCCAGATTCTGGAAAGCCTTTTGTTCCAAGCTGGGAATTCAGTTGTCCTTCTCCTCTGCGTCTCACCCTCAGACCAATGGGCAGACGGAGAGAACAAACCAGACTTTGGAGTCCTATTTGAGATGTTTTATATCTGCTGATCAGGATGATTGGGTTTTATTTTTGCCCTTGGCCGAATTCGCTTTAAATAATAGAGCTAGTTCTGCCACCTTGATGTCGCCCTTTTTCTGTAACTTTGGGTTTCATCATCGATTTTCTTCAGGGCAAGTGGAATCTTCAGCCTGCCCAGGTGTTGACATGTGGTAGAGAGAATGCAGCAGATTTGGGACCAAGTAGTGGATAAGTTGTCTCTCTCCCAGGAAAAGGCCCAGCGGTTTTCTAACCGGCATAGGACCATTGGTCCCCAGTTTAAAGTGGGTGATATGGTTTGGTTGTCATCAAAGAATATCTCTATGAAGTTGGCATCTCCAAGGTTCAAGCCAAGATTTATTGGACCTTACAAGATTTTGGAGATTCTTAATCCGGTTTCTTTTCGATTGGCTCTTCCTGTTACGTTTAAGATCCATAACATGTTTCATAAGTCGCTGTTGAAGAGATATGTTGAGCCAGTAGTTCCTATGGCTGCACCTCCTGACCCTGTGTTGGTTGAAGGTAATGTAATGTGGAGTATAGGGATGGGCGAATCCTGAAATACTCGGAATCGCTAGACTGTAACGAGTCCGAGTCGGAAACTCGCTATTCGTTGCAAGTCTAGCGAGTCCAATGTTAATGAATGGGGATGCGAGTATTGCAGCGATTCCTGTGCTGGGGAGAGGGGGAGAGAGGGAGAAAGAGAGAGAGAGAGAGAGAGAGAGACCTTTTTTTTTTTTCCAGAGTTTAATACAAGCAATTCTAGTTTCTTAGCGATTTTGTGTCAGCAGGGGGACACAAAATCGCTAAGACTCCTATTTTTTTTTTTTTCAGAGTTTAATACAAGCAATTCTAGTTTCTTAGCGATTTTGTGTCAGCAGGGGGACACAAAATCGCTAAGAAACTAGGATTGCTTGTATTAAACTCTGAAAAAACTAGGATTGCCATTGATTTGTATTGGACTCGTTACTGTGCGAGTAATCGCTTGGAAACTCGCAGAGTACCGACTCCTGCGAGTCCCCTACTACTCGCAGAGAAACGAGTCCTAACGAGTAGATTCGCCCATCCCTAGTGGAGTATGAGGTAGAGAAAATACTGGATTCTCGTCTGGCTAGACGGAGACTCCAGTATTTGGTCAAGTGGAAGGGTTATGGCCAGGAGGACAATTCTTGGGTCTCTGCCTCTGAAATTCATGCCGATAGATTGGTTCGTGCTTTTCATCGGACCCATCCTGATCGGCCCGGTGGCGTGGATGAGGGTTCGGTGACCCTTCCTCAAGGGGGGGTACTGTTGTGAGCTCATTTTCGGGTTTGCCTCTGGCTTCTGGTGAGGGTTATGGAGCTGGCTGTGCTGACAGAGGAGTAGTGAGTTCTCTATCTGGACTCCCTCTGTTGGTGAAGGGAGGTAATGAAGCTGATCTAAATGGCAGAGACCGGCCACCTGAGGAAGAGGACTGCGATTGGACATCAGGAGTTTCTGATTGGATTTAAGGCAGCCGACTCCCTAGTTTCTTGCTGGTGATTTTTCCTGACTGTGGCTCCTGGTTTCCAGTTTGGTTCCTGCCTTCCTAAAGCTAAGTTTTCTCTGCTACTGTTCATATGAGTTTTTGTCTGGTTTACTTAGTTTATGTGTTCAGCCAGCCCTGGCTGGGACTGGGCTGAATCCCCATTTTTGTCTCTGATCAGTTGATCTCTTTTGCTCTGTCTTCAGAATATACCTGAGTGCTGATATAGTGAATTGAAGTCTAGCGACTTCAGGGCCTTTTTCTATCAGACGTGTTGGACATTCTTTTTGGCAGGGTTTTTTGCGTGATTGCAGACAGCAGCTTTTCTTTCCTGTCCTTTCTAATTAGCGAGGGCCCCATCGTTTGCTTAGCCTATCTTTCTACCTGTGTCTGTGTTTTCATCTTGTTTCACCGACAATACATGTTGGGGGCTGTCTATTGCTTTGGGGTCTGCTCTGGGGCAGTTTAGATTTTCCCTTTCTTTCTTTAGGCTTATTTAGTTTTCCGGCCATGACGAGGCATCTAGGACCATCGTAGGCACGCTCCACGGCTACTGCTAGTTGTTGTGGATATGATCAGGGGTCTGCAATCCGCTAGTTACCAACCCCTCCAGTTTTCAGGGCTTAGCTTGCTTTTTGTTTTTTCTCCTTGGTGACTCATTCATAACAGGTACCCGGGGGCTCACTAGTCACGCCCCCTTCGGAGCCCCCCGGACAGTGGTCCCGAGGTTCCACTTAAAAAATAAAAACGAATGTGAATTTCACCATCTCTGCCTCCGCTTCCATTCGTTACAGTTTGCTCCAGCCATGGAATTCGCTGGACCCCAGAGGCCTCCGACGTTGGAGTTGTGCCAAGAGGTGACCCGTTTAAGAGATCAACAGGATAAGATCACAATGTATCTACGTAACCTGTCCACCCGCATGGATTCCCTGCAGAACCCGGCTGCTCCTGATTCATCTAGCAACACCCAGGTATCTGCTGTCATGACAAGCAAGGGCCCCCGCCTGGCGGCTCCTACCCGCTTCAATGGTGATCCCACTCAGTGTCGGGGTTTTCTCAATCAGTGTACCCTGCACTTCGAAATCTTGGGGCATATGTTTACTTCTGACCGTGCCAAAGTGGGCTTCATTATGTCACCTCTAGCAGGAGAGGCTCTCGCCTGGTTGAATCCGTTATGGGAAAGAGGAGACCCGCTGGTTAATGATCTTCAATCTTTCCTAGAGACTTTTCGCAGGACCTTTGATGAACCCGGCCGGGTCACGTCGACCGCTTCTGCCCTGCTTCGCTTACGCCAAGGAACCCTCACGGTGGCTCAGTATGCTGTTCAGTTCCACACCCTCTTGTCTGAACTATCCTGGAACAATGAGGCCCTGCTGGCTACCTTCTGGGAGGGCCAATCTGGAAAAATTAAGGATGAGCTGGTGGGACGGGACAGGCCTACCTTCTTGGATTACCTGATTTACTTGGCGACCCGGATTGACCTGCGTTTTCAGGAGCGTTCCATGTAGATTAAGCGTGACAGGAGGTACTACCACCTGGACGTCTACCTCATCCTCTTCTCCCGAGGCTATGGAGGTAGATCAAGTAAGTCTGGCCAGCCGCCGCCAGGAGGCGCGTTGCAAAGACGGAAGCTGTCTGTACTGTGGTAGTTCCGAACACCTGATCCCCTCCTGTCTAAAGAAGTTGGAAAACTCCTGTGCCTAGGCTCGGTAGGAGAGGCCACCCTAGGTAGAGAACGTTCCTCTCCTTCATTGCAGAACTCAGTCTCCGTGACCTGTGGAGCAATAAAATTTTCTGGACTCTGTCTGTTGGACTCCAGAGCTGCTGGAAGCTTTATCCAGCAGACGCATGTGGATAGCTACCAATTACCAGTTCAGGCTCTTCCCAACCCGTTGCGAGTAACCACTGTCGATGGCCAGCCTCTGACCGAACCCGTCCAGTTGGAGACTGAGCCAGTGGAACTCCGGGTAGGTCTTATGCATTCTGAAAGAATCCATTTTTATGTGTACCCTGGTTTATCTCACCCCTTGCTTCTAGGTTTGCCTTGGTTTCAGAAGCATGAACCAGTCCTTAATGGAGAACAGGCGAAATTCTATGTTGGGGAGATTCCTGCTCGGACCGTTGTTTAACCCGGATTGAACCAGCCTCACCTCCGGTCCAACCTGCTACCCTGCCTGGATTACCATCCGCTTACTGGTCCTTCTCGGATGTCTTCGGGAAAAAGGAGGCTGAAAAACTACCCCACAGGTCGTATGACTGTCCAATAGACCTTCTTCCTGGAACATCTCCTCCCCGTGGGAGAGTTTACCCTCTTTCCCAGGCAGAGACTCAGGCTATGTCGGACTATATCCAGGAGAACTTGGCCAGAGGGTTTATCTGAAAATCATCGTCACCGGCAGGAGCAGGCTTCTTCTTCGTGAAGAAAAAGGGCGGATCCCTGCTGCCCTGTATCGACTACCGAGGGCTGAACCAGATCACGGTAAAAAACAGGTACCCTTTGCCTCTAATTTCAGAACTGTCTGACCGTCTCCAAGGGGCCAGGATCTTCACCAAGCTGGATCTCAGAGGTGCTTACAATTTGATCCGAATCAGAGATGGAGACGAATGGAAAACAGCCTTCAACACCCGTGATGGCCACTACGAGTACCTGGTAATGCTGTTTGGTCAAAGCAATGCACCCGCTGTTTTCCAAGAGTTCGTCAATGACATTTTCAGGGACCTGCTTTACACCTGTGTTGTTGTCTACCTAGACGACATTCTGATTTTTTCGACTGACTTGGTCTCGCATCGCAGACAAGTGCGTCTGGTCTTACAGAGGCTCAGGGAGAACAGACTGTGCCAAGTTTTAAAAGTGCCTCTTTGAAGAATCCTCTTTGCCTTTCCTCGGTTACATTGTTTCCTCCACAGGATTAAAAATGGATCCAGAGAAGTTATCGGCTGTACTCAAGTGGCCTCGTCCGTCTGGGTTGAAGGCCATACAGCGATTCCTGGGCTTCACCAACTACTACAGGCAATTCATTCCTATCTTCTCCACCCGAGTGGCGCGCATCTCAGCTCTAACCCGGAAAGGTACAAATCCGAAGGATTGGCCTCCTAAGGCCGAGGAGGCCTTTGTTTCTCTCAAAAAGGCCTTTGCATTCGCACCTGTTCTTCATCGTCCTAACTCCAATGAACATTTTTTTCTTGAGGTCGATGCCTCTTCAGTAGGTGCGGGAGCTGTACTAACCCAGAAATCGTCCTCTGGGCGAATGCATTCCTGTGGTTTTTTTCCAAGGTTTTTTCTTCCGCAGAGAGGAATTATTCTGTTGGGGATCGGGAATTGTTGGCTATCAAATTGGCACTGCAGGAGTGGAGGCATCGTCTAGAAGGAGCTCTTCATCAGGTAGTCGTATACACCGATCACAAGAACCTTGCTTACCTCCAAACTGCACAAAGGCTGAATCCTCGTCAAGCCCGCTGGGCTTTGTTTTTTGCTCGTTTTAACTTTGTTCTTCATTTTCACCCAGCTGACAAAAATGTCAAAGCAGTCGCACTTTCCAGAGCCTTTCTACCTCCTGATCAAGAAGAAGAACTGCAGCACATCATTGAACCCTCAAGGTTAGTCACGGTCGCTTCTACTGATCTTGCCCGGCTGCCTCCCGGGAAGACTTTTGTTTCAGATTCTGAGCGTACTCGTGTTCTTCGGTGGGGTCACTCATCCAAGTTGGCTGGGCACGCCGGCCAGAGAACGACTCTGCAACTCATCTCCCGGTACTACTGGTGGCCTGCCATGGCTAAGGACATTCTGGAGTACGTCACAGCCTGTCCGTCCTGTGCTCGTAACAAGACAGCCAAGCATCTACCTGCAGGTAGGCTTCAGCCTCTTCCAATTCCATCTGCTCCCTGGCAACATATCGCGATGGACTTCATCACAGATCTCCCGATCTCATCTGGCTGTTCTGTGGTGTGGGTTTTGGTGGATCGCTTCTCTAAAATGGCTCACTTCGTTCCACTACCCGGTCTTCCAACTGCTCCTGAGTTGGCGGACCTGTTCATTCGGCACATCTTCCGTCTCCATGGTTTCCCTCTCCACATCGTGTCCGACAGAGGAGTCCAGTTCACCTCAAGATTCTGGAGAGCAGTTTGTAAACTGGTAAGAATTGAACTGGATTTTTCCTCAGCGTACCATCCCCAGTCCAATGGACAAGTGGAGAGGACAAATCAAATCCTGGCTGGATTCCTGCGTCACTTTGTTAACACCCATCATGACGACTGGGTAGACTTACTGTCCTGGGCCGAATTTTCTTACAACAATCAAGTAAGTGAATCTTCTGAAAAAAAGAAAAAGAGAAGCCAGCGTTGCCAAGGTCAGAACGCATAACATAAAGTGCATTTGCACATAACATCTAACTGTATTCAAAATGAGATATTTAGCAAAAAAATTGATCAATTCAATTGAGCCACCCCGCCGCGCCAAGGCAATCTCATGTGGGGGGTCCTACTCTACGTTTTTAATAAACACTGTGCCATTACGGCCTCCTAGATACATTAAAAGCAAGACCACTTTAAATGCAATCCGTACCTGAGCATTTCTGGATCGCTCCCATGATGCCAGAAAAGGCAAGTGCGGATGAAGGCCAACCAGGTCTGAATGCAGACGTGTCAGGTTTAGCCTCCACACTTTGCCTGACCAGCAAGCATAGATGAAGGGCAATGCAGGTTCAGATACAGGTGCACAATTAAATAAAGCTTGGGGCAGGGTGGGGCTGCTGTGTATGTGTGCACAGCAGCCTAGATCCATCACAGTGAACACAGAAAAAATGGCGAACACAACCCAGCGCGCACGGCAACAGTGGTGGTCAGTCACATACCAATGTACAAAAAAAAGAAAAGAGAAGCCAGCGTTGCCAAGGTCAGAACGCATAACATAAAGTGCATTTGCACATAACATCTAACTGTATTCAAAATGAGATATTTAGCAAAAAAATTGATCAATTCAATTGAGCCACCCCGCCGCGCCAAGGCAATCTCGTGTGGGGGGTCCTACTCTACGTTTTTAATAAACACTGTGCCATTACGGCCTCCTAGATACATTAAAAGCAAGACCACTTTAAATGCAATCCGTACCTGAGCATTTCTGGATTGCTCCCATGATGCCAGAAAAGGCAAGTGCGGATGAAGGCCAACCAGGTCTGAATGCAGACGTGTCAGGTTTAGCCTCCACACTTTGCCTGACCAGCAAGCATAGATGAAGGGCAATGCAGGTTCAGATACAGGTGCACAATTAAATAAAGCTTGGGGCAGGGTGGGGCTGCTGTGTATGTGTGCACAGCAGCCTAGATCCATCACAGTGAACACAGAAAAAATGGCGAACACAACCCAGCGCGCACGGCAACAGTGGTGGTCAGCCACATACCAATGTACAAAAAAAACAAA
Source organism: Dendrobates tinctorius (assembly GCF_039654945.1). NCBI lineage: Eukaryota > Metazoa > Chordata > Amphibia > Anura > Dendrobatidae > Dendrobates > Dendrobates tinctorius. The sequence continues at coordinate 15,135,999 of NW_027361728.1, forward strand.
AGAGAAGCCAGCGTTGCCAAGGTCAGAACGCATAACATAAAGTGCATTTGCACATAACATCTAACTGTATTCAAAATGAGATATTTAGCAAAAAAATTGATCAATTCAATTGAGCCACCCCGCCGCGCCAAGGCAATCTCAAGTGGGGGGTCCTACTCTACGTTTTTAATAAACACTGTGCCATTACAGCCTCCTAGATACATTAAAAGCAAGACCACTTTAAATGCAATCCGTACCTGAGCATTTCTGGATCGCTCCCATGATGCCAGAAAAGGCAAGTGCGGATGAAAGCCAACCAGGTCTGAATGCAGACGTGTCAGGTTTAGCCTCCACACTTTGCCTGACCAGCAAGCATAGATGAAGGGCAATGCAGGTTCAGATACAGGTGCACAATTAAATAAAGCTTGGGGCAGGGTGGGGCTGCTGTGTATGTGTGCACAGCAGCCTAGATCCATCACAGTGAACACAGAAAAAATGGCGAACACAACCCAGCGCGCACGGCAACAGTGGTGGTCAGCCACATACCAATGTACAAAAAAAACAAAAGAGAAGCCAGCGTTGCCAAGGTCAGAACGCATAACATAAAGTGCATTTGCACATAACATCTAACTGTATTCAAAATGAGATATTTAGCAAAAAAATTGATCAATTCAATTGAGCCACCCCGCCGCGCCAAGGCAATCTCATGTGGGGGGTCCTACTCTACGTTTTTAATAAACACTGTGCCATTACGGCCTCCTAGATACATTAAAAGCAAGACCACTTTAAATGCAATCCGTACCTGAGCATTTCTGGATCGCTCCCATGATGCCAGAAAAGGCAAGTGCAGATGAAGGCCAACCAGGTCTGAATGCAGACGTGTCAGGTTTAGCCTCCACACTTTGCCTGACCAGCAAGCATAGATGAAGGGCAATGCAGGTTCAGATACAGGTGCACAATTAAATAAATCTTGGGGCAGGGTGGGGCTGCTGTGTATGTGTGCACAGCAGCCTAGATCCATCACAGTGAACACAGAAAAAATGGCGAACACAACCCAGCGCGCACGGCAACAGTGGTGGTCAGCCACATACCAATGTACAAAAAAGGAAAAGAGAAGCCAGCGTTGCCAAGGTCAGAACGCATAACATAAAGTGCATTTGCACATAACATCTAACTGTATTCAAAATGAGATATTTAGCAAAAAAATTGATCAATTCAATTGAGCCACCCCGCCGCGCCAAGGCAATCTCATGTGGGGGGTCCTACTCTACGTTTTTAATAAACACTGTGCCATTAAGGCCTCCTAGATACATTAAAAGCAAGACCACTTTAAATGCAATCCGTACCTGAGCATTTCTGGATCGCTCCCATGATGCCAGAAAAGGCAAGTGCGGATGAAGGCCAACCAGGTCTGAATGCAGACGTGTCAGGTTTAGCCTCCACACTTTGCCTGACCAGCAAGCATAGATGAAGGGCAATGCAGGTTCAGATACAGGTGCACAATTAAATAAAGCTTGGGGCAGGGTGGGGCTGCTGTGTATGTGTGCACAGCAGCCTAGATCCATCACAGTGAACACAGAAAAAATGGCGAACACAACCCAGCGCGCACGGCAACAGTGGTGGTCAGTCACATACCAATGTACAAAAAAAAGAAAAGAGAAGCCAGCGTTGCCAAGGTCAGAACGCATAACATAAAGTGCATTTGCACATAACATCTAACTGTATTCAAAATGAGATATTTAGCAAAAAAATTGATCAATTCAATTGAGCCACCCCGCCGCGCCAAGGCAATCTCGTGTGGGGGGTCCTACTCTACGTTTTTAATAAACACTGTGCCATTACGGCCTCCTAGATACATTAAAAGCAAGACCACTTTAAATGCAATCCGTACCTGAGCATTTCTGGATTGCTCCCATGATGCCAGAAAAGGCAAGTGCGGATGAAGGCCAACCAGGTCTGAATGCAGACGTGTCAGGTTTAGCCTCCACACTTTGCCTGACCAGCAAGCATAGATGAAGGGCAATGCAGGTTCAGATACAGGTGCACAATTAAATAAAGCTTGGGGCAGGGTGGGGCTGCTGTGTATGTGTGCACAGCAGCCTAGATCCATCACAGTGAACACAGAAAAAATGGCGAACACAACCCAGCGCGCACGGCAACAGTGGTGGTCAGCCACATACCAATGTACAAAAAAAACAAAAGAGAAGCCAGCGTTGCCAAGGTCAGAACGCATAACATAAAGTGCATTTGCACATAACATCTAACTGTATTCAAAATGAGATATTTAGCAAAAAAATTGATCAATTCAATTGAGCCACCCCGCCGCGCCAAGGCAATCTCAAGTGGGGGGTCCTACTCTACGTTTTTAATAAACACTGTGCCATTACAGCCTCCTAGATACATTAAAAGCAAGACCACTTTAAATGCAATCCGTACCTGAGCATTTCTGGATCGCTCCCATGATGCCAGAAAAGGCAAGTGCGGATGAAAGCCAACCAGGTCTGAATGCAGACGTGTCAGGTTTAGCCTCCACACTTTGCCTGACCAGCAAGCATAGATGAAGGGCAATGCAGGTTCAGATACAGGTGCACAATTAAATAAAGCTTGGGGCAGGGTGGGGCTGCTGTGTATGTGTGCACAGCAGCCTAGATCCATCACAGTGAACACAGAAAAAATGGCGAACACAACCCAGCGCGCACGGCAACAGTGGTGGTCAGCCACATACCAATGTACAAAAAAAACAAAAGAGAAGCCAGCGTTGCCAAGGTCAGAACGCATAACATAAAGTGCATTTGCACATAACATCTAACTGTATTCAAAATGAGATATTTAGCAAAAAAATTGATCAATTCAATTGAGCCACCCCGCCGCGCCAAGGCAATCTCATGTGGGGTGTCCTACTCTACGTTTTTAATAAACACTGTGCCATTACGGCCTCCTAGATACATTAAAAGCAAGACCACTTTAAATGCAATCCGTACCTGAGCATTTCTGGATCGCTCCCATGATGCCAGAAAAGGCAAGTGCGGATGAAGGCCAACCAGGTCTGAATGCAGACGTGTCAGGTTTAGCCTCCACACTTTGCCTGACCAGCAAGCATAGATGAAGGGCAATGCAGGTTCAGATACAGGTGCACAATTAAATAAAGCTTGGGGCAGGGTGGGGCTGCTGTGTATGTGTGCACAGCAGCCTAGATCCATCACAGTGAACACAGAAAAAATGGCGAACACAACCCAGCGCACACGGCAACAGTGGTGGTCAGCCACATACCAATGTACAAAAAAAAGAAAAGAGAAGCCAGCGTTGCCAAGGTCAGAACGCATAACATAAAGTGCATTTGCACATAACATCTAATTGTATTCAAAATGAGATATTTAGCAAAAAAATTGATCAGCGATCCAGAAATGCTCAGGTACAGATTGCATTTAAAGTGGTCTTGCTTTTAATGTATCTAGGAGGCCGTAATGGCACAGTGTTTATTAAAAACGTAGAGTAGGACCCCCCATATGAGATTGCCTTGGCGCGGCGGGGTGGCTCAATTGAATTGATCAATTTTTTTGCTAAATATCTCATTTTGAATACAGTTAGATGTTATGTGCAAATGCACTTTATGTTATGCGTTCTGACCTTGGCAACGCTGGCTTCTCTTTTCTTTTTTTGTACAATCTTCTGAAAAGTCTCCCTTTCAGATTGTCTTCGGATTGCAACCCGGAGTACCTCTTCCCATCTCTGGATCATCTGGCGTTTCAGCGTTTCTTCTCTGAAGATTTCTCTAAGGTCTGGAGGGATACCAAAACTGCTCTGGAGAAAGCCTCCCAGCATATGAAAAGGCATGCGGACAAGAGACATTTGGATGCACCTATCTTTCGCAACGAAGACAAGGTATGGCTCTCTTCTAAGTACATCTGGCTAAAGATGCCATCCTACAAATTGGGTCCCCGATTCATCGGACCGTTTGAGATCTTGAGACAAATCAATCCAGTCTCGTACAAACTGAAGTTGCTCAATTCTCTTCATGTGCCTAACTCCTTTCATGTTTCTCTCTTCAAACCAGTAGTTTTGAGTCCCTTCTTTAAGGATCCAGGTACCACTCCTGAGCCTGTCTCGGAGGATGATGTTTTTGAGGAAAAAAAAAACCTGGCCGTAAAAAAAGTAAGGGGTAAGACCTACTACCTGGTGGACTGGAAGGGTTTTGGTCCTGAGGAGAGATCTTGGGAGCCTAGGGAGAACATCCAGGCTCTTCTCCTTAAACGGTTCTACGGAGGCTTGAAGAAGAGGGGGTATAAAGAGGGGGATACTGTTACACCCGGTCCCCGTCCTGGCGCTGCGCCCAGGTCTGCCGCTGTTACACCTGGCCCCTGTCCTAGTGCTACATCCAGGCCTGCTGCTGCTCTTCGTGCTGGGCACTCACCTCGAGCCTCTCATGCTGCTGCTCAGCGTTCTGTCCTCCCTCCTGCCTCCTCCTCCTGGCTTCCTGTGAGGAGATCTGTATCTAAGACTATTAGGGCACGCCCCCGCCCGCTCTCTTGCCTTCTTAAAGGGGCGGCATGCATTATTCAAAAAATGCAATCAACCAATGACAGCGCACTGGCTGTTATTTCTGGCCTCTCCTCCATAGGGAGAACGCCGGAGCAACGAGTATCTATCATTGCTACATCCGGTTCTCATTGTCTAATGCTCTCTGTTTCCACAGCATATCAGTATCCTGTGCTACCTGGTTATATCAGCAACCATCTTGGCCTAAGCCATCCCGTTCCGCCTACAGTCTTCCGAGTCCAAGGACTGTGTGAAGGTCACTGGAACCGACTCCTTACCAACTAACCGGGTCCAGGACCCAGCGCATTACGGACTCTGCTGTAACTTTTGTTATCCCTTTTGGTCCCGCTGGGACAACTGGCACGTGTTCAGGGTCTAACTGGAGGTAGCACCTGTGTCCTCCGTGTATTCCATTCTGGCCCTGCCTGAGGGGCTATACTACGGGTACCCGAGGCTCACTAGTCACGCCCCCTTCGGAGCCCCCCGGACCGTGGTCCCGAGGTTCCACTTAAAAAATAAAAATGAATGTGAACTTCACCATCTCTGCCTTCGCTTCCATTCATTACAGATGCTTCTCAGGGGGCAAGAGAATATGTTGGCATTCCAAAGTCAGGTACAGGGTTTGTGCGTGACTGTAGGGATGTGGATTTGCCAGAAAGTGCTCCTCCACTCAGCAGTGACAGTGCATTATTGACACTTGGAACATTGGCCAACATGTGCGATTATGCCTTGCGGATCCTAAAAAGGGACCCCCACATTGCCAAGATGATGAAGGATGACGACTACTGGCTGGCCAGCATTCTCGATCCATGCTAAAAAGGCAAATTACACAACATCATGCCACAGGAGAACCTAGAGATAATATTGGCAAACAAACAAGCAACTCTGGTAAACTGTTTGTTTGAGGCTTTCCCAGCACACAGCAGTGGTGCTGGTTCTCCCATGAGCCGTAGTGGGCACAATGAAAGAGGTGTTCGTGGTGCACACAGCCGAACTGGCATTGTAGACAGGGGTTTCATGACCATGTTGTAGACTGATTTCTCAAATACCGCTCACATGACTGCTGAAAACTGCATCGATTAAAAGTGACAGGAGACAGCAGTTGTCAACTATGGTTACAAACTACTTCTCCTCCCATATCGATGTTCTCCTTCACAGGTCATTCCCCTTTGACTATTGGGCCTCTAAACTGGACACGTGGCCTGAATTGGCACAATATGCCTTACAGGAGCTCGCTTGCCCTGCTGCTAGTGTGTTATCTGAAAGAGTCTTCAGTGCTGCTGGATCAATCCTGACAGAAAAAAGGACCCGTCTGACGACCCAAAATGTTGATGATCTAACCTTCATTAACATGAACCATGCATGGGTTTCAAAGGATTTTGTCCCACCTTCCCCTGATGACACATAGGTTGCCAGAAAACTGCCTCGTTTTTGTCCTCCTCTTCCTCGGACTTGCCCAATTCCGCCATTTGCAGCTGCTGAATGTCCAGCCTACACATCAACATATGCCATTTTTTAAACCTCCCTAATTGGGCTGCCCCCCCCCAAGGGCTGGGGTCAATACCTGGTGTACCCGGGCAAGTGCCGTTGCTCTGAACAGGTGGATGGGCCCACTGATGGTCGACAGCACTGGCACAGGGCCCCTCACATTACAATACAGTGTCTCTGATGGTGGGGGGCCCACTCGCCATCAGACACACCATCGTACTATGAGGGGCCCTGTGCCAGTACCGTCGCCCACGAGTGTGCCCCCCCTGCTTGGTCATGGCCACAGCACTTGCAAGTTGCAATACTTACCTCTCCCTGCTCCACCACTGTGTAGTCTGGGCAGTTAAGTCCTTCACATGGACGGCCACTAGAAATTTGTTGTATTGATCGATGATGGCCTGTCCTGCTGGCCTCTAACTTCCGATGGTCAATGGCTACCATTTGTAATGGACGACAACTTACAAGCGGATGCAGTGGTGCTTTATGATCACCTTTCACAGTTGTGATAGTCACAGATGTGTGACATTCCTGCCACCATTTTTCAATGTCTCCTCTCATGGCAATCCAATAGAATCGCCTACGGCCTGTGGCTTCTGTCTTTTGCACTCCATAATGAGCAGACACATCATGATAGGCAGTGAGAACCATGTCTACATCTCTCCCTGTGATCACAATTTGATGGAGACGAGTAACGGTGATGTGATCCACGCTACTGCGATAAAGCAATCCTTTCTTCACAAAGAACCGTTTTCGCTGTCTCCACAGACACAGTAATTGAGGGTCTGCATCGCCTCTGCAACATCTATCGGGAGGTTTTCCCGCGATGAGTAATTCCCAAATTTCTGCTAACACTCGACTTTCCATCTGTACTTGTATCCATGTAGTTGTCATGATCCATGCTGGATCATGACAGATAAAATGCACTAGTAACCTTTATTTTTTCTTGCACTGTGGTGGTTTCAGTTCTAGTTTTGCCCCCGGTGGCCATTAGGGTCATTGCACGCTGGTGGTTTCAGTTCTAGCTTTGCCCCCCGGTGGCTGTTAGGGTCATTGCACTTGATGTTTTCTTTGCTTTGCCTTGTGCCCCCAGTGGTCACTGGGATTATAGAAGCCTTTAGCCCCTGATCATTTGACCATTCCCTTTTCCTATATAGGGTCACATGGTCTATGAGTAGGTGTTGGTGATAGCGTCTTTTTGGGATTCCAACCACGGTGAAGGGAGCAGCTGGCTGAGGTGCGAAGCCACTGTAGAAACCTGGTGAAGTTAGCAGCTGGCTTGAAGGTTGGAGCCACTGCTGAAACTGGTGTTGAACTCTAGCTGCCCGGTGTCTTCAGCAGAGGGAGATGGTGAAGGTGGCAGCTGGCTCTGAGGTGTCGAGCCACTGCGAAAAGTTAATCCGGTGATGCACTCTGCTGCCTGGTGCTGCAGCAGAGCAAGATAAGTCTTTTTGTGTTTCCCCTGTTTGTATTTTTCCCTGGTGTGTATTAGTACAGTGGTGGGGCCAGTGCCTGCACCACCCAGCTCCCTAGCAAGTGATAGGTGTAGGTTGTGCTAGGGTGACAGGTTCCGGCTCGGCGACTGGTGAGGAGCCTGTATAGGGAACGTTAGGAGTGTGAGGGACACTGACTCAGGGGAGTGCAGAAGGTCTCCACGTCCCCGTTCCCTATCGCAGGGCCCACCATTGTAACTGTTTTTCCTTCCCCCGTGTCTTGTCATTTTAGTTACCGGCCTGCTGGTCGTGTCACACAGGACAGTTACACGTGCCGTGTCTTGTTGTCTTAGTTACCAGCCTGCGGGTCGTGTCACACAGGTCGGGTCCACGTGACATTATCACCAACCATAACATTTTACTCAGTTGAGCCATGGGCCAAGTGCAGACCAGTGAGCAGTTGCTGCTGACCCTCACTGAGGTTAGTGAGGAGCTGAATGATGTGTTTCAGCAGCACCTGCAGCGGAATTATGGGTCTGAGGCTTATCCTCTGCCTCAACTAGAGGGTACATATACGGCTTTGGTGAGGATGTGCCGTGGAGTCCCTGCCTGGGGAGCAGGACTTGCTTATACAGGCGGACATACCCAGGCATGTGGGTGGAGTTGGTGTCCCCATGGTGCTACCTGATGTTCCCCAAGGTGAAGGGGTACGTCCCTGTAGTGAGCAGACTAATGATTTAGTCCTTGGCACTGATGCAGAAATTTCTGTACTATCAGAGAAGCTGTGCCCCCCTGGTTGTGTGGAGGAAGACGACCTGGGAGTGTATATTCCCTCCTCGCCCTCAGAAGGTACTATGTCAGCAGAGGTGATGGATGGGGAGGTACCTGAGGGCATACCGGTGCTTGTTAACAGTTGAGCAGAAGTCAGTCTGGTGGATGCTCAGTTTGTCCAGACTCATTGTCTGAGTGGTGAGACGCCTGACAAACCCGTAAGCATCCAGGCCATTAACTCTGTCCCACTGAGCCGGGGGGGTTAAACCAAGTCGTAGAAGACATTGCGCTGCATAGCGGACATCAGGATGTGTCCCAGCCATACTACGTCTTGGAGGGAAATCCAGCACCTATCGTTGTGGGCCCCCCTTGGTCTAAAAAACACAACCCGGTCTTAGATTGGCGGACTAGGGAAGTAGTCATCTGGGAGCAGTCGCGTGAGGGATGCTGCCTAGGGGCTACTGTCTCTGCCGTCTGACTACAAACGTCCCCTTCCTCTCCAGTGGTAGCAGCTGAGGTGCTGCAGAAGAGTAGGGGCAAGGCTCAACCCTCGCCATTAGCCAACCCTGAGAGGCACAGACCTCGTAGTAGGAGGGGTTGGAGGGTGGTGTTTCCCTTGGTTAATTGCGGGGGTGTGAGTGTGGTGACACAGGGGGACGCCTCTGTTGTCAGTTCCAGAGAGAGTTCACCGTGTTGTGACAAATGAATGTGTGGCAATAAATGTTCAGGTCCATACCTGTGTGTGAACAAGCATGTATGGGTGGCCACCAAAAACATCCAGCGGAAGTGTGTTGCGGGGGTCTGGAATTCTCAGGTGATCGGGCCGTATCTGGTGTCGGCTATCCAGGGCCCGGAGACTTACCAGCTGGAGTTACCCACATACTTGCCCGTACACCTCTTGTTCCCCAGATCGGCGCTTTGGAGATGGATGGTGCCTCCGGAACATACATTGCCAATACCAGCGGTGCTCGTTTGTCATAAACCTGAAGTGCAGGTAGTTGCTGGGGTGAACTCTGGACCTAGGCGTCCCCGCTGTAGGTGGTTCCCTGATGAGGAGCGGTGTTGAGGGTCCAGAGGCCCCTCATTAAGGGGAGGGTACTGTCATGATCCATGCTGGATCATGACAGATAAAATGCACTAGTAACCTTTTTTTTCTTGCACTGTGGTGGTTTCAGTTCTAGTTTTGCCCCCGGTGGCCGTTAGGGTCATTGCACTTGATGTTTTCTTTGCTTTGCCTTTTGCCCCTGGTGGTCACTGGGATTATAGCAGCCTTTAGCCCCTGATCATTTGACCATTTCCTTTTCCTATATAGGGTCACATGGTCTATGAGCAGGTGTTGGTGATAGCGTCTTTTTGGGATTCCAACCACGGTGAAGGGAGCAGCTGGCTTGAAGGTTGGAGCCACTGCTGAAACTGGTGTTGAACTCTGGCTGCCCGGTGTCTGCAGCAGAGTGAGACGGTGAAGGTGGCAGCTGGCTCTGAGGTGTCGAGCCACTGCGAAAAGTTAATCCGGTGATGCACTCTGCTGCCTGGTGCTGCAGCAGAGCAAGATAAGTCTTTTTGTGTTTCCCCTGTTTGTATTTTTCCCTGGTGTGTATTAGTACAGCGGTGGGGCCAGTGCCTGCACCACCCAGCTCCCTAGCAAGTGATAGGTGATAGGTGTAGGGTGTGCTAGGGTGACAGGTTCCGGCTCGGCGACAGATGAGGAGCCTGTATAGGGAACGTTAGGAGTGTGAGGGACACTGACTCAGGGGAGTGCAGGAGGTCTCCACGTCCCCATTCCCTATCGCAGGGCCCACCATTGTAACTGTTTTCCCTTCCCCCGTGTCTTGTCATTTTAGTTACCGGCCTGCTGGTCATGTCACACAGGACAGTTACACGTGCCATGTCTTGTTGTCTCAGTTACCGGCCTGTGGGTCGTGTCACACAGGACGGGTCCGCGTGACAGTAGTTTCCAGTAGCGGAGAGTCTGGACTGGCTTACTGAGAATAAATATATACGAAGATTTAAAAGTACCACAACACTGTATACTGGTGTACGTTTCGAATACCTTTCCCTTTTTCTACTTTTTAAATTCTGGTGTAATACATACTGAGCCTGTGAGTGTCTGTATCTGACTCCGGAAGTATAGTCGGAAATTTACAATTACCCCTAGACTGTATACACACCTGGTATGTGCTGATACAGTACCTTTGTTCAAAATTTTTTATTACGGTATCATCCATAGTGAGTGAGCGTGTGTGGTTTATGCCTTCTATATATACGGTGAATCGGAGATACCAATTTTTACCCTATACTCGATACAGCTTGCATCTTGTTATACAGTACCTTTGTTTGACATTTAGTATTACGGTCAAATCCATACTGAGTAAGCGTCTGAGAGTGACTACAGGACTATGTATACAGAGATTTCAATTGTACCCTATAATATATATACTTGCTATCTTGTTATCCAGTACCTTTTTTACAACATTTTTTATTATGGTCAAACCCAGACTGAGTAAGCGTCTGAGGGTGACTCCGGAAATATATACCGAGATTTCAAATTTGGCCAACACTGTATACAGCTGGACGCTTCTGATACAGTAACCTTTTTTGCTATTTAGATTCTGGTGTAATCCATAATGAGCCTGTGAACGTCTGTCTGTTACTCCAGAAATATATTTGGAGATTTAAGATTACCCCAACACTGTATACAGCTGTACGCTTGTGTTACATTACCCATTTACAGCTTTTCATATTCTTATGTAATCCATACTGGGCTTGAGAGCATTTGTGTCTGCCTCCTGAAATATATACGGAGATTCAGAATGTTTACACTATAATATATACCTTGTATCTGGTGATACTGTACCCTTTTTCAACTTTTTATTTTATTGTGTAATCCATACTGAGCCTGTGAGCGTCTTTGTATGACTCATGAAATATATACTGAGATTTTCTGTTATCCCTAGATTGTATAGAGCTGTACGCTTCTGATACAGTACTATATATCTGCTGGAATTTTGGGTCCATTTTCCAAAACATGAGGAAGTATGGTGGAAGAGGATGCGGATGTGGGGGGCCACCTGGTACTGATGGTGGTGGTAGTGCATCTGCTGGTAGTGCCAAAAACACAATAGCAGCTAAGGCAGGAGGTGTTGAGCCTGCGTCATGGTGTAGCTCCGGAAGGCCTGTAAGGCTCCCTTTTCCATTTCTGGGAGTAGGTAGACTGCTTTTAAAGCCGGAGCATCAGGAACTGTTTTGGCTTACATTGCTGAAACAGCCTCCAGCTCTATCGCCTCCTCTTCTGAAGGTTCAAAAAATGCAAGCAGTCGTCAGTGCAGGCTTCTGGTCAGGAGCAACCCCTTTCCTTGTGTCCTTCACCCACACCAAAAGTGAAGGATGCAGCAGCACACACTTCAGATTACTCCATGGAGCTCTTTTCACAAACCATGCCTGGGTTCATTAAAAATGGGGCCCATCATATACTGGAGCATTCCAAATGGGGGACATCAGACACTGGGGCAGCATTTACGGGGCCCTTTATACACTGGAGCATTAGAAATGGAGCCCATTATATATGGAGCATTATTAGGGCCCATCATACACTGGAGCATCGTCCATGGGGACCATCATATACTGTAGCATTATGTGGAGCTCATCATAAACTGTATGGAACATTATATGTGACCATGACCAATTATTCCGTATGAAGAAATATATGGGGCTCATTATTCTGTATGGCGCACAATGTGGTGGCCATAATACTGTATGGAGTAATATACTTTCCTTTTTTTGAGCTATTTTACAATTTACAATAGATCAGTCATGTCATGTAAGCAGTGAAGTATTTGTCATTGTACTATACCTATATTTCTGTGCCGTATTGGAGCATCATGAGTTGTGGTATGTGTTAAAGGGGCGCACTGACACTCTTTCGTCCAGGGCACACGAAAACCTGGAGCCAGCCCTACCCCCCACAACTTTAGCCAAATAATCCCCAGTTTTCAATATGTAACTATTATTATGAAATAAATTAAGGTTGACAAGCTTCAGCAATAAGAATTGATGTTTTTGGCATTGAAATACGTAGGCACTGTAGGTGTGTTTACTGTCCTCCTCTCCCTGCCGACTTTGCTTCCCCATTGACTTGCATTGGGTTTCGTGTTTCAGTCGGCCTCCGACTTTTCCCTATAGTTGGCCGATTTCGTTCGACTCAACTTTTGCGAAAGTTGGGTTTCATGAAACCCGACTCGACCATAAAAATGGCAAAGTCGCTCATCTCTATGCATGAGCATTGCAATGCTTTATAAACTGTCAGTGATGCACTGACATACAAGCTTGTTACAAGATGATCAGAGCATGGTGTAACAAGCTTCCTAGCTCTGGTGACCCAGATGCCGTCCTGATGACATCTAATGACCATTTCAGCGGTCGGCCCTTCGAGAAGATGTCCCGGGGGTGTCGATCAGAGGGCAGAGGGATTCCACTCCATCTGCCTGCCTTCTACAGTAAATGCTGCGATCGATATTGATCGCAACATTTAGCAGATTGACCTGCCAAGAGTGCTGGGTGTTAGCTGTCATATCAGCTGAATACCCGTGATCGGCTGCACACAGTGCCTGTGCCTGGGCATTCGCCATGATGTATATATACTTGATCGGTTGGGAAACACTTCCCAACCAAGATATAATGTATATATATACTTCAAATGTTAGGAAGGGGTTAAAGGGACTCAACAGAGAATATAGTTCAAACTACTGTAAGTTACGCTACTCAATGCTTCACGACATGGTCAGTCAATTAAATACACCTTCCCATCTACTTGGTTGCCATATAGCTCCACCCGCCCCACCCTCTTCTTTGATTGACAGCTCTGGCTTCATAGAGAAGGGTGGAGATAAATTGAAAACAAGCAGGTAGGAAGGTGTATATAAATGATTGGGTCCACAATGAAGCACCGAGCACCATTACATGGTTTGAACAGACATTCTGTGCTGACAAAGTCCCTTTACAAATAGGGATGAGCGATATTGCCCGATATCGTATCGGAATTCTGATTTCCGATATTGAAAAAATATCGGATATCGGAATTTACGATTTCCGATATCAATGCAAGTCAATGGGAGAAAAAAATCGGAATTACAAAATGACCACTACAGTGCTATATAATGGATAAAATGGAGGGGAAACACCTCAGGATAATGGGGAAGGAGTTTGCAGAGGCAGAGGAGCAAAAAAATCACTAGAAAAATGCACAGAGCGAAAGCTGTAGCAGGAAAACATCTTCTTAACAGCGGTGTTTTTTCTTTGGGTTAGGATTAGTTGGGGTAGGGTTAGGGTTTATGGTTAGTAGGGTAAGGGTTAGGGTAAGGGTTAGGGGTTAGGGATAGTTAGGGTTAGGGTTAGTGATTTTACTTTATTAAATTAAAACTGCCGGTGGTGGTGTCAATATGCCCTTTGACTGACATGTGTCTGCGTTCAGCTCACCTTGCTTTACAGGGAGTTTCCAGGAGCACCACGTGGAGGAACGGATACACTCCCTTTAAACCATGCTTAGTCTTCTTCTGCTGACTATATTACTGTTATTCAGTAATTCTGCATATTGATATTCTGCTTTTGGTTCATGTACATCTGCTCCTACTGCTTCCTAAACCTCTGTCTATGGTTATCCTGCTATTGGCTGGTCGCAGAATGTCCCAAACCCAGAGGAAATACGCAGAAGTAACAGTAGGCACAGGAACTTGAGAGAACCAGCTGGTGAGTCTGGAACCCATATAGGCAGCAGAAATCAGCATAAGAGCCAATGGAACTAACGGGCACCAGCTGACGTTACCGGAGGCCGATAACTAAGCAGGAGGTAACCTGTGCCAGAATGCACTACCAAGAACCAGCAGACGTTACTGGAACTCGGATACCACAAAGGAGGGACCTAAGCCATTGACTCTACTGAGAACCAGCTGACGTTACTGGAACCCAGATAAGCAGCAGAAGGTAAAAGTGCCATTGGCTGTACTGGGCAACAGCTGACATTGCTGTAGCCCGGATACCACAATGTAGTAGTGACATAAGCCAAAAGCACTGCCGAGAAGCCCAAAAAAACCCCACAAAGATGCAAGTTCAAGAGTAAAAAGACTGGAGTCCGGGGATATCTCCATCTGTCTTCTTGTCTTGGGTCTTCTGCATCTGTCTTCCTGTCTTGGGTCTTCTGCATCTGTCTTCCTGTCTTGGATCTTCTGCATCTGTCTTCCTGTCTTGGGTCTTCTATCGGAGTAATGTCTTCTCGGCAGAAGGTGCAAGAGCTACATTTGCCCCCGCAACCCGGACACAGTCTTCTTTACTCCACAGTCGCAGCAGGGGAGAAGGATGGCTTACTGGCACTGTCGAGACCAGCCTTGAGCGCCAGCTCCTGGAGTCCACATAGGGGGCTCCTACACTGCCGACACCACGGATAACAGCAAACTGAGCCAGAATGATGTACAGCGGGGGCGTGGAACAGTGCGGCGGACACAACCGTGTAACGGCGAGCGTTGTCAAAACACGGTTTGGAGCAGGAGGTACCCGTGCCCTTGGGCACTCCCGAGAACCAGCTGGTGATGCTGGAACTCGGTTTACCCCTCAGGGGAGGCACCTGTGTCCGCACTTCACTGCCAGGAAACAGCCGGCGTGGCTGGATAGCCTCTTGTGCTTCTGCCTATAGGTGTTTGGCATCTGTCGTCCTTTTTTTCCACTTTGGTCTAACGAGGTACAGCTGCCGTTACTTTTGCCCAGAAACACAGCATGCTGTGAAAGTGGCAGTCACGGAAATGGGCACTAGCTGGCGGTACTAGAGCCCAGAAACACGGCATGCTGTGAAATCAGCAGTCACGGAAATGGGCACTTGCTGGTGGTACTAGAGCCCAGAAACACAGCATGCTGTGAAATCAGAAGTCACGGAAATGGGCACTAGCTGGCGGTACTATAGCCCATGGAAAACAGTATGAGGTGAAAGAGTCAGTCACAGAACCAGGAGCTAGATGTTGGTAGTAGAGGCCAGAGCACTGGCATAACAGATGACGCTGTGTGCAACATAGTCACATGACAGAGCATGCATACTACTACCAACCATGCATGTAACCTGTCTACTCTGGCCCAGGGCAGCAAAAGTCACCAGAAATCCAGGCCTGGTTCATTTTTAGGAATGTAAGCTGGTCCACATTTGCAGCGGATAGTCTGGTACGTTGGTCTGTTAGTACATTGCCAGCTGCACTAAAGACACGTTCAGAAATCACACTGGCACCAGGACAAGCTAGGACCTCCAAGGCATACTGGCTAAGCTCGGGCCATGTATCCAACTTGGAGACTCAAAACTTGAAGGGGGCAGATCCATCCTGAAGCACACTGACAGGGGTGGAGAGGTATTGTGCCACCATGTCACGGTAACGTTGCCTCCTAGTGCGTTGCACTGTCTGTGCTGATGGTGCCCGAACTGTTTGCGGGTTCAGAAACCGTTGGAACAGGTTGGGTATACTGAACCTGTCAGTAGCAGATGTACTGCTTCTGCCACCGGCTTCTGAACGGATTCCGCTGGGCCCTGGATGCACTGAGGTGCCTGCTAGTGCACGCGCATCACTGTTATGCGGTGGAAAAGTGTACATGAGTGAATTAACCAGTGCATCTTGGTACTCCTGCATTTTACGCGCCCGGTTCAACAGTGTAATTAGGCTTTGAAGGCTGTCCCGGTAACGTGGATCTAAGAGGGTGGCCACCCAGTAGTCATTTGTGTGGAGAATACGAGACACGCGTGGGTCGTTTCTCAGACGCTGCAACATGAAGTCACTCATGTGCTGAAGGCTGCCAACTGGCCATGCATCGCTGTCACCAGCTGGAGGAATGTGCTCTGGCTGCTCTGCATCACCCCATCCACGCTCTATCTGGTGACTACTAGTAGAGCGCTGTGTACTTTCCTCCTCTGGCTCATCCTCATAGTCCTCCTCATCCTCCTCGCTTGCTGTGTCCTGCCTGGACCTTTGTGAGGCACCCACACAGCTTTGTACCAACCGGGCTGATGAAGATTGCCTGGTTGGGCCAAGTGTCTTATCATACTCCTCCTCCTCCAGAGAAACCTCATCCCTTAGTCCTTTAAGTGATGATTCTATAAGGCATATAAGGGGAATAGTCAGGCTGAGTAGGGCAGCATCCTCGCTCACCATCAGAGTGGAGTCCTCGAAGCACTTCAAAATGGTGCATATGTCCTTCATGGATGCCCACTCTGTGGTTGTAAAGTGGGAGGGCTGAGATGTGTGTCGCCTACTTTGCGCCTGCTGCAGCTGCAACTCCATAATTGCAGGTTGCTGCTCACACAACCTCCGCAGCATATGCAAAGTCGAATTCCACCTGGTGGGGAGGTCAACAATGATGTGGTGCTCGGGCAGGCCCAATCTGCTCTGCTCCTTGAGTGTGTTCCACAGCTCAGTTTCGGTATGGCTAACATCACCCAGATAAACCAATTTCAACACGGCCTGTTGATGTTTGGCCGATGCAGTGCTGAAATTGGTTGTTGTGGTACGTCTGGGTGCAGGCGAGTCTGACGAGGAGTATGAGGAGGAGTCAATTTGTACGGAGGAGAGGCCTGCAATCCGTGGAGTTGACAGGACCCGCGCACTTGCACTGTCTACTTCAGTTCCAGGCTCAACTACATTTACCCAATGGGCGGTGATGGAAATGTAGCGTCCCTGGCCATGCTGACTGGTCCACGCGTCGGTGGTCAGGTGGACCTTGCTACTAACTGCATTTTGTAGCGCATGCTTAATTTTACGCTCCATATGCTGTTGCAGGGCGGGGACTGCTTGCCTGCTGAAGCAGAAGCGGCTGGGAACGCTGTATTGTGGGATTGCAAACACCAACATATCGATAAAGACTGGCTTGCTCACCAGCCAGAATGGTAGCATTTCCACTGCAAGCAGTTTGGCAATGCGAGAATTCATGCCCTGTGCTCGTGGGTGGTTTGCTGAGTACGGGCGCCTTTTCTCCCACACCTGTGTGACAGATGGCTGCACACTGGATTGGGAATGTGAGGATGCCAGCGATTGGGATGCTGATGATGACGAAGTACAGACAGTGTGCCGCCGCACAACACTGCCTGCAGATGCACCCTGGCATTCTGGCGAGGAAGCGGGAGCAGCTGTTTGCGAGCTGGAGTAAGAGGTGGCCGCTGTGGCTGAAGAGGTGGAAGGTGGGGAACCAGCTGCAGGTGGCGAATCATCTTGGGTGTGATGCTGCCACTCCACAGGGTGCCTCTTCCTGACATGCGTCAACATATTGGTGGTATTAAGGTTGCTGACGTTCTTCCCTCTCTGCAGTTTGTCGACAAAGCTTGCATCTGACTACTGTAACGTCATCTGCAACTTGGTCGAAAAAGGCCCATGCACCACAACTCTTGGGCGCACCCCTTGTGTTCTTTAAAAGAGCCCTGCTCCTAACGGGTGCTGAAGTTGAGGGAGCCGACAACCAATTTTTCCCTCTTCCTCTCCCACGTGGACGGCCACGCTGCACCACACCTGCAAGCTCTTCCTCTGAGCTATCCCCATTTGCTTGCTGCCCCTCAGCATGCCATGATGGGTCAAGGACCTCGTCATCCAATACACTTTCGTCAGCAGAAACTGGCAGCTGAGTTTCATCATCATCTGCTGACTGGGGTCTGGTCACTGTGGGCACTGGCCCACCCTCCACTTCTTCCTCAGATGGACACAGTGGTTGCGCATCTGTGCACACTACCTTTTCTTCAACTGCAGGAGTGCTGTTTGGATGGCACACAGATTCCAAGCCAACAGATTCTGAGAAGAGGATTAAGGTTGGCTCCTGGCCCTCTAAATGTCTGGTCAATTTAGTGGGCGGTGAAGAAGCAGATGGGTGCTGCTGTTCAGTGGCCTGACCCGATGTGGTGGAGAGGTCCTGGGAGGATGCCTGGGTGGATTCCTCAGCTGCCATCCAACCAACAACGGTTTCTACTTGATTTTCTCTTATCAGCCTATGGCACTGCGCTCCTAACAAGCTGCGAATAAATGACTGCTGCCGGGTGAAAGTAGGTGCTGAGTGACTTGGGCCTGCTGCTTGCACTGGAAGAGCACCATGCCTAGCTGCTGATGCACCTCTTCCGCGGCCGCCGCGGGGACGTCCCTTACTCCCTGCCTTCTTCATCTCTATCGATGGATTCAAAACGGCAAGAAAGTAATTATTAGGAATTAGTGTGCTTATTCCTGTAGGACTACAAACAGGTATAAGAAACACTAATGGCACTGTATGATGATGGTGTGTCTGCTACACTTTATTTGAATCTAGTGTGGCCTACACAAAGAGTAACGTGTGTTTGTGGTATTGGTGTACACGTTACGGTCGGATGTCACAATGCAGTAAATGACACTGCTGTGATACCAAAAAAAAAAAGGATTCTCAGGGACTGGGCCAGGTGCTGTGTGGCACCAGCCACAGAGGTTGTTTGGGTCCCTCACAGCACAATCCCTATATAGTGTTTAACTTTTAGGAAAAAATAGGGGGAGGGGATTTAAGGGATGAAAAGAAAAGTCAGTGAGACACACACCACACAGTGCTGCAGCAAGAGGAGCTGCAGCACTAAGCACCTCACTGAGAGCCTGCACAGCACAAAAAATGAAACTGAGCGGGGTCAGTGAGGAAAAAGACTGCTTCTGTAACACACAGGGGCTGCTACAGTCGCTAGCAAGTTTGGACGCCTCCTACCGAGCTTAGGGGAGTTACACAATGTTGTCAGCAATTCTTCAGCTCCTGATTGGCTCCACGGAGCGCTCAGAGGCTGAAGGATTATGGGATTTCCGATTTCCAATGTGAAAAAAATATCGGAATCGGAAATCGGAATTCCGATATCGCAAATATCGGCCCGATTTGCGATATTTCAATATCGGAAAGATCATCCCTATTTACAAATCATTATTATTGTCTGCGTGCTGCCGATAAAATGATATTCTATGTGCACAGAACGATCAGAGTAACTATTTTTCTATGCACAGGGAAGTACTGTTTACCTGTCTAAACAGGCCAATAAACAGTCGATCATCTTGCATGTAACTGTTTAACCCCTTCACGACATGAGCCTTACATATACTGTGCATTTTGTTTCTCCCCCTTTGATGTGGGCTCCGGCGCTGAGACCACATCTTTCCAGGCACTTGTCAGCTGTTTTGAATAGCTGGCATGTGCCCGGAACAGCCACGGGTGGAATCGTGACCCACCCATGGCTGTTAAAATGTTAAATGCCGCTATCAAACTCTGAGCGGTGGGCGGTGCTCATAGCAAGTCAATAATTCTGCTACACACAGGCGATCTGATCATCGCCTGTATGTAGCAGAGCCGATCAGATTATGGCAGCTTCTAGTCTCCCTTTGAAACTATTGAAGCATGCCAAAAATAAAAAAAATGTTTTTAAAAATATTACAAAAATAAAAAAATGTAAAAGTTCAAATCACCCCCCTTTCACCCCAGTCAAAATAAAATCAATAAAAAATCAAACATACACATATTTGGTATTGCCGCATTCAGAATAGCCCAATCTATCAATATAAAAAAAGAATTAACCCAATCACTAAACGGTGTAACAAGAAAAAAAAGGGCAAAACTCCAGAATTACATTTTTTTGGTTGCCCCAACATTGCATTAAAATGCAATAACAGGCGATCAAAACATCATATCTGCAACAAAATGGTATAATTTAAAAGTCAGCTCGGCACTCAAAAAAATAAGCCCTCATCCAACCCGAGATCACCATTTAAATAAAAAAGAGCCTAGACATATTTGGTGTGTATGAACTCGTAATAACCTAAAGAATCATAATGGCAGGTCAGTTTTAGCATTTAGTAAACATGGTAAAAAAAAACAGTTCTGGAATTGCATTTTTTTGCAATTTCACCGCACTTGGAATTTTTTTCCCCACTTTTGAGTACACAATGTGGTAAAACCAATGGTGTCATTCAAAAGTACAACTTGTCCCGCAAAAAAAACAAGCCCTCATATGGCCATATTGACAGAAAAATATAAAAGTTATAGCTTTGGGAAGAAAGGGAGCGAAAAACAGAAACGCAAAAAACAAAAAAGGGCTCTGTCATGAAGAGGTTAATGGCAGCAGATGGCCTGCCTAAGTGGGCTCTTAGGCTAGCCATACGTACCAGATACCTATTGGTCTGAATGTTCATTGACCAGACGTCTATCTTTCCCAATCCCCCACATGCATGCACCCCCAGCTCAGCCAAGCATGCTTGTATTCTGAATAGGGAGAGAGGAGTAAGCTGCTGACAGTCACCAGCAGTAACAGAGTCTCTCCTCATGACAGTAAAAAAATTGGAAAGGATTTAACTAAATTCTTAAAGGGAACCTGTCAGCATGAAAATGCAGTCCAATCTGCAAGCGCAATGTTATAGAGCAGGTAAAACTAAGCAGACGAATCTATAGTTTTGTGAGAAAACAATCAGTACAACCTATGTTTCAATAATTTAAGTCTCTGCTCTTTCTGGCATTTTTGGTCCAGTGGGTGGTCCTTACAGCGATTGACAGTTACCTCTGTATACACACTTATACCGCTGTTGGTCCCTGAAAGGACCGCCCACTGGACCAAAAAACCCCAAAAGAGCAGAGGTTTAAATGATGAAACACAAAACTATATAAAAATCTACTCAGACCTCCCTACTCTATAACATGGTGCCTTCAGATTTGACAGCATTTTCATGGTGACAAGTTCCCTTTAAATGAATTTACTTTAGACTGGATATTTTCCTAGAACATTCTGTTAATAGATAACCATTATGTAACTTTTGCAAAGGCAGAAAAGGTCAGGTGTCAGTGTTCACATCTACAAGTCATGTTTGATATTGGTTAAATTATGAAAGTGTTTCCTGAGGTAAGAGGCTGATGAGATAACAAAAATATACAAATCTCAATATTACTGACAGTGTGGGAATACTAATACTAAGGGATATTAGTTTAAACTAAGCAATGGATTTTTATATAGCCCAGCAGATCATTTTCTTGAATAGAAGTATCTTGCTGTATATTATCCTTATATATTACTGTTGGCATCATAGTTGGAATTATTTGCATTGACAGAGTGTAGTTTAACAAATGGGTGAAAAATGTTCCCTGTCCTTTCAATTAAGGTTCATTAAAGGGGTTGTCTGGTCCAAAATAAAATGTGGGCAGTCACTCTGTGTGATTGCAAACTTATGATTTCCCCCAGCACATGCACTATGCACAGCGGAGATTTGGCGGTTTCTGAGACGAGACCGGTGGTGATGTATGCGTTATGCATACTCCTGGTCGGAGCCTGACTAGTGAGAGGCTGAGGATCGCATCATTATGCTCAGACTGGCTTTCTGTTGTCCTGACCTGAGCATGGCAGCATGTTTTTCTTTGAAGCTAACATGCTGAGGTCGGGAGAGCCGACGGCCATTCCAATGCCATTGAGATCCTCGGGAATATAGCAGGCTGACTGCACCCAATTACTGACACCATCGCAGAGGGGTTGGCGGAATTATGGGTTGGGGAAAGGGGTGAATATTCATCTGGAATTAACATACAGTGGAGAAAAAAAGTATTTAGTCAGCCACCAATTGTGCAAGTTCTTCCACTTAAAAATTTGAGAGGACCATAATTGACATCAAAGGTAGACCACAACTATGAGCGTCAAAATGAGAAAAGATATCCAGAAAATCACATTGTCTGATCTGGCAAGGTTTATTTTTTAAATTATGGTGGAAAATAAGTATTTTGTCACCTAAAAACATGCAAGATTTCTGGCTCTCACAGATCTGTAACTTCCTCTTTAAGAGGCTCCTCTGTCCTCCACTCATTACCTGTAGTAATGGCACCTGTTTGAACTTGTTATCAGTATAAAAGACACCTGTCCACAACCTCAAACAGTCATGCTCCAAACTCCACTTTGATGAAGACCAAAGAGCTGTCGAAGGACACCAGAAACAAAATTGTTGCCCTGTACCAGGCTGGGAAGACCGAATCTGCAATAGGCAAGCAGCTTGGTGTGATGAAATCAACTGTGGGAGCAATAATAAGAAAATGGAAGACATACAAGACAACTGATAATCTCCCTCGATCTGGGGATCCACGCAAGATCTCACCCGGTGGGGTCAAAGGATCACAAGAAGGGTGAGCAAAAATCCCAGAACCAAACGGGGGAACCTAGTGAATGACCTGTATAGAGCAGGGACCACCGTAACAAAGGCTACCATCAGTTAGACACTACACTTCCAGATCCTGCAGTGCCAGACGTGTCCCCCTGCTTAAGCCAGTAGATGTCCGGGTCCATATGAAGTTTGCTAGAGAGCATTTGAATTATCCAGAAGTGTATTGGAAGAATGTCATATAGTCTGATGAAACCAAAGTAGAACTGTTTGGTAGAAACAAAACTCATCCTGTTTGGAGGAGACTGAATGCTGAGTTGCATCCAAAGAACACCATGTCTACTGTAGAGCATGTGGGTGGCAACATCATGCTTTGGGGCTGTTTCTCTGCAAAGGGACCAGGACAACTGATCCGTGTACATGAAAGAATGAATGGGGCCATGTATCAGGAGATTTTGAGTACAAACCTCCTTCCATCAGCAAGGTCATTGAAGACGTGTATGGGTCTTTCAGCATGATAATGATCCCAAGCACACCTCCAGGACAACAAAGGAGTGGCTTTGTAAGAAACATCTGACGGCCCTGAAGTGGCCTAGCCAGTCTCCAGATCTCAACCCCATAGAAAACCTTTGGAGAGATTTGAAAGTCCATTTTGCCCAACGACAGACCCAAAACTTCACTGCTCTAGAGGAGATCTGCATGGAGGAAGGGGCCAACATACCACCAACAGTGTGTGCCAACCTTGTGAAGACTTACAGAAAACGCTTGACCTCTGACATTGCCAACAAAGGATATATAACAAAATATTGAGATGAACTTTTGTTAATGACCAAATACTTATTTTGCACCACAATTTGAAAAATAAATCTTGACAAATCAGACAAGGTGATTTTCTGGATTTGTTTTCTCATTTTGACTCCCATAGTTGTGGTCTACCTATGATGTCAATTGCAGGCCTCTCTTAACTTTTTAAGTGGGAGAACGTGCACAATAGGTGGCTGACTAAATACTTTTTTCCCCACTGTATGTCTGACTAGCCGGAGCACAACAAATTTTCAAGGTCATACAACAACACAAAGGGGCAACGAACAAGAATAAAAATTACATATCCTAAAAGGGCTGTCCAAGCCCTATTTTAGGATACTATTTGTAGGGTACACAAAAATGACCTGACAGATTCCTTTTAAGTAAAAACTGGATATTTTGTTTGTTTATTTAGAAATATACTATGACTAGACAATAAGGATGAGCAAACCCAAACGGAAAAGTTTGGGGTCCATTGGTAATGAACCAAAAACACAGAATTTTTACTGTATGTCCAGTTTCCTGTTCGGGTTCGCCATTCTAATAAGGCTTGTTGAAAGGCTTCAGTGAAGCCAATCAACAAGTTTTTAGACTGTGGGCACTTCCAGAGCCATCACGGGCATGCCAAGTATTGGCATGACCATGATTGGCTCGTGCACCACGTGAACCCCGCATTTATAAAGACCGAATCACAAGTACAACCAGCATTCCGCTCTAATTAGTGCAGGAATAGGAAGCAACTGGAGTGAGGGATCCATATCTCTGAGAGTACTATGCCAAAAAGCCTCTGTGTGTACTTTGCAACCCATATCTGTGGTAATGTGCCTTTTAGCCTGCTCTGTGTACTCTTCACCATCCATCTGTGGGACTACCATGCCTTTAATCCACTGTGCACAGTGTGCACCCTCCACTTATGGGAGTACTATGTCTTTAAGCTGCTGTGTGTACTCTGCCCCCGCCTGCGGGAGTACTGTGCCTTAAAGACACTGTGTGTACTTTGCACCCTTTGCACCCTTCACCTGTGGGAGTATTGTGCATTTAAGCCGCTGTGTGTACTCTGCCACCTCTGCCTGTGGGAGTACTTTTTTTTTAAGCAACTGTGTGTTTTCCAGAAGTCCAATAAATAAATAATTGGCATCCAGCATCTCGTTCACATTTCTATGCCATAGAAATACATTTTTGGGACACCCTGCCCTTCACCATGCTGTGATTCTAATTACCGTACATCCAATCACACTTTGTTCCCTGGTTCCCTATTTTAGGGTCCTTCCTCTCCCCTATTCCATCGGCATTGAATCGCTTAATTTTTTGGTGATCGACTAATCGCTGGATCGTGTTACCCTGGGCCAGTCACTCCGTGACATTATCACCAACCTGCCCATTTTTTTCTGGTGAGCCATGGCCCAAATGCAGGCCTTTGCTCAACTGCTCCTGACCCTTAACGATGAGCTCATAGTGCTGCATGGTGAGGTGATGCAGCAGCTGCAGCAGTTGACGGGGATCTGGGCCTCGGCTCAGTTGCAGGTTCTACCATAACCCAAGATATGTCTCCCGGTTGTCTGGAGGGAGAGATACATTTTGGGTATTTAAGGAAGCCTGCAAGTTGTACTTCAGGCTCCGCCCTCATTTATCAGTGAGTGAGGAACAGTGTGTGGGTATTATAGTCTCCCTTCTCAAGGGTGATACCCAATCCTGGGCCTTCTCCCTGCTGACCGGTTCTCCATCTTTACGGTCGGCATTGGCGCTTGTGTATGGGAATCCTGATGGCGTCTCCCTGGCGGAATCCTGACTGCCTAAAATCAAGCAGGGGGGCCGGCCACTGACACGCAATGGAACGACCCTGCTCTTAGGAGCCATTTTATGCAGGGTCTGTCTCCAATGCTGCAGGATACTCTGGTGCAGTACGCCACCCCCCAGGTCATTGGAGGCCGTCGTGTCCCTTGCCATCTGGGTGGATAGATTCTTGAGGGAGAGACATACACCAAATATGCCCCCTTTAGTCCTTGTTAGGGAGAAGGGCACACTGGTCCAGATGGACAAGACCATGCAGGTGGGAGGAGTTGGTTCCCAAACGGGGTTGCCTATGGTTCGTTGTGGTGTGGGGGCATGTTTTTACTGTGTTCAGACTGGTCATTTCATCGGTGTCTGCCCAGCTCGCGCCAAAATATCTGTACCATCTAAAAAGGCGAGAGCCTTGATCGTGTGGAGGGAGGCAACCGGGGAGTGTATATTTCCTCCATTTTTTCCCCTCAGTGTACCTTTTCTGCTGAAGTGGTGGTTGGCGGGGTAACTGGGTTCTTTCTACCTGTCGCCGACCAGGATACCTAGGTCCCTCACTTGCCCTGCACCTATCCCTTATTAGGGAACTGGCAAGTGCGGACACTGGTCCACCACTGTACTAATAAGAAAATTAAGAGACAGGGAAAAACAAACAACACTTAGCTTGCTCTGCAGTCATGCACTGAACCGCAGAGTAAGGCACCCGAACACAGCTTCCAGCAGGAAAACCACTGCTCCAGATCTGCTGCAAACACCACTGTTCAAGATAGCTTCTTTCTTCAGAACGGTTGGCTTCCAAATGACCTGTATTAGCAACAGTGAGTTGCAGAACCAGGTGGCCTTATAAAGGGAGGTGGGAGTGGCACCCACCTGCATAGATAATTAATCACCATGCAGTAACATCAGCGGCCACCGGGGGGAAAAAGCCACCAGCAGACTAACTAAAGTTGTAATAGCACCAGCGGCCACCGGGAGGAAAAACTGACCTTAACCCCCGATGGCCAAAAAGGGAAAAAGTTTAAATGTGAGCAGCCCAAACTGACAGATCCAAAAATGGATAGTGTCAAGATTTATTTTTCAAATTGTGGTGCAAAATAAGTATTTGGTCATTAACAAAAGTTCATCTCAATATTTTGTTATATATCCTTTGTTGGCAATGTCAGAGGTCAAGCGTTTTCTGTAAGTCTTCACAAGGTTGGCACACACTGTTGGTGGTATGTTGGCCCCTTCCTCCATGCAGATCTCCTCTAGAGCAGTGAAGTTTTGGGCCTGTCGTTGGGTAAATGGACTTTCAAATCTCTCCAAAGGTTTTCTATGGGGTTGAGATCTGGAGACTGGCTAGGCCACTTCAGGGCCTTCAGATGTTTCTTACAAAGCCACTTCTTTATTGTCCTGGAGGTGTGCTTGGGATCATTATCATGCTTCCAAATGACCTGTATTAGCAACAGTGAGTTGCAGAACCAGGTGGCCTTATAAAGGGAGGTGGGAGTGGCACCCACCTGCATAGATAATTAATCACCATGCAGTAACATCAGCGGCCACCGGGGGGAAAAAGCCACCAGCAGACTAACTAAAGTTGTAATAACACCAGCGGCCACCGGGAGGAAAAACTGACCTTAACCCCCAATGGCCAAAAAGGGAAAAAGTTTAAATGTGAGCAGCCCAAACTGACAGATCCAAAAATGGATCGTGACAGTACCCCCCTTACAATGAGGGGCCTCTGGACCCTCAACACCTCACCAGAAAACCACCTACAGTGAGGACGCCTAGATCCACCGAAGTTCACCTCAGCAACCACCTGACTGGTTTATGGCAAACGTGGGCAGATAGAAGTGGCAACATATGCTCCTGGGGAAGAGTTGTGTATGGGCATTATTGGGGGTAGATCCAGCTGGTAAGTCCCCGGGCTGAGGATGGCTGACACCCGATACGGCCCAATCACCCGAGAACTCCAGACCTGGATGTTTTTGGTGGACACCCATACATACTCGTTCACACACAGGTCCGGGACCTGAACGTTTATTGTCACACACACGTTTGCCACAAGACTGTGAACTCTTCAAGGAACTGACAACTGAGGCGTCCCCCTGTGTCACCACACTCACACCCCCACAATTCTTTGAGAGAACCACCACTCTCCTCTGACCCCTCCTCCTACGAGGACTCCACCTCTCAGGGTTGGCTAATGGCGAGGGTTGGGACTTGCCCCTACTCCCTGGTAGCACCTCTGCTGCCCCGACTGGAAAAGAAGGGGATGGCTGTAGAATGACAGCAGAGACAGTAGCAACCAGGCAGCAGCCCTCACACGACTGACCCCAGCCAACTTCTTCCCTAGACCGCCAATCTATTACCGGGTTGTGCCTTTTCAACCAAGAGAGGCCTAAAATGATAGGTGATGGCATTCCCCCCAAGATGTAGCATGACAGGGACTCTTCATGATGAGTCACTATAAGCAGTTGTATGTTATCCACGACTTGAGTCAACCTCCCCTGACTCAGTGGGACAGAGTCAATGGCCTGGACGCTTAGGGGATTAGCTAGCGTCCTACACCTCAGGCCATGGGTCTGGACAAAATGGGCGTCCACCAAATTGCCTTCTGCTCCGCTGTCCAAAATCACCGATATGCCCTCAGTTACCCCGCCAACCACCACCTCTGCTGAGAAGGTACACTGAGGGGACAAAAAGTAGGAAATATACACTCCCTGGTCGCCTCCCTCCGCATGACCAGGGAGATGCAGCTTCTTGGGTGGTACAGACGTTTTGGCACGAGCTGGGCAGACCCCGATAAAATGACAAGTCTGCCCACAGTGAAAACATGCCCCCACACCACGACGAACTGCAGGCGACACCGTTTGGGAACTAACTCCTCAAAACTGCATGGATTCGTCAGTTAGCTCTGGTGTGTCCACCTCCCTAACAAGGACTACCGGGGGCACATTTCGTGTATATCTCTCCCTGAGGCATCTCTCCACCCAGATGGCAAGGGACATGGCGGCTTCCAACGACCTGGGGGCGGCGTACTGCACACGAGTATCCTGCAACTTAGGGGACAGACCCTGCACAAAATGACTCCTAAGAGCAGGGTCGTTCCAGTGAGTCAGTGGCCCACCTCCTGAACTCTGAACTATACTCCTCAGCCTGCCGGCCCCCCCGCTTGATTTTATGGAGTCGGGATTCCGCCAGGGAGACGCCATCAGTATTTCCATACTGTGTTTCCATTTGCAAATGTATTCCCAACCTGCACAAACTCCTCATCCTGCTGATACCCCAATACTGAGCTGCTGCTACCGTATATGTCCCTATTACTGCACCTGCTGTGTGGTACAAAAACAAAGTTCCTCTTAGTGCCCCACATAGTAAGGCCACCACTGTGCCCCTTACATCGTACTAATCCCTCCTTTGTGCTCTCTAGAGGGTAAAATTGCCCCCTAGAAAATATTAATTTTCTGTGCATGTGCCCTCCAAATTTTGTCCCTAGAAAGTAATAATATTCCATGTGCAACTTTGATGGTCACAATACTGAGAGCCCCTATAATAATAATAATGTTTAAGTGCACACTTAATATTTAATAATGTCCCCTGAGTTCCCCATGTACAATATAATTCCCCTATATGCAGTATGCTGGGCCCACAGCTTCCCTATACACCATATGATGATCCCACAGTTCCCCTATATACAGTATGTTGATCCCACAGCTCCCCTATAACCAGTATGGTAGGCCCACAGCTCCCTTATATACAGTATGGTTGGCCCACAGCTCCCATACATACAGCATGATGTCCCCCAGAGTTCCCCTATGCATATAATGATGTCCCCACTGCTCCTCCAATACACAGTATAATAGTTAATAGCGTTCTGACACCTTGTAACTGAAAGCCTCGCTGCTGGGAGGAAATTAACTTTATTCCTCCTGGCAGCCTTGCTCTTCCAGTAATAAGGGTTGCGCTGGCACGGTTTCAGTCATCGCTAGAGTTGAGCGATACCGTCCGATACTTCAAAGTATCGGATCGGAATGGATCGGCCGATCTTAAAAAAAAGTATCGGTATCGCCGATTCCGATACCGGAAGTCCCATTCAAGTCTATGGGACTTCCGGTATCGGAATAAGAAAAATCCTGTTTTTCCCTTGTACAGCCTCTCTGGGGTCTGTACGGGCCTTTCGGGGGGCTGTGCCGGCCTGCCAGGGGGTCTGTGCAGGCTCCAGTGGTCTGTGCAGGCCTGCCGGGGGTCTGTGCAGGCTCCGGTGGGCTGTGCCGGCCTGCCGGGGGGCTGTGCCGGCCTGCCGGGGGGCTGTGCAGGCTCCGGTGGTCTGTGCCGGCCTGCCGGGGGGCTGTGCAGGCTCCGGTGGGCTGTGCCGGCCTGCCGGGGGGCTGTGCCGGCCTGCCGGGGGGCTGTGCAGGCTTCGGGGGTCTGTGCAGGCATCGTCCGATGGGACTACAAGTCCCATCGGGCGATGCCTGCTATCATGACAGTGATTGACACATTAGCCAATGATGGGACAGTAGTAGTCCCATCATCCGGCTAATGTGTTAAATGTTAAAAAAAAAAAAAAATACTACATACATACTACATACATACTACATGCATGCTACATACATACTACATGCTACATACAGTACATACTACATAACACATATATACTACATACATACTACATACATACTACATGCATGCTACATACATACTACATGCTACATACATACTACATACATACTACATACATACTACATGCATGCTACATATATACATACTGCATGCTACATACATACTACATGCATGCTACATACATAACACATATATACTACATGCATGCTACATACATACTACATATATACTACATGCATGCTACATACATACTACATGCTACATACATACCACATATATACTACATACATACTACATGCTACATACATACTACATATATACTACATGCATGCTACATACATACTGCATGCTACATGCATGCTACATACATACTACATACATACTACATGCTACATACATACCACATATATACTACATACATACTACATACAATACATTCATACAATACATACATAGACATACAGTACATATAACATAGAGTAACATACTTACCAATACTTGTCACATTGTTCCCCGAAGCCATTGTCTTTTACGGAATAAATATTAACATAACAAACCACAAAAATACTCACCCACGATCCGAAGCAGTCCACGAGTGTGTCCCACGACGATCTTGGGTAGAGAACTGCAGCATCAGCTGTTGCTGCCGTTCTCTACGGGCTGCAGGAATCCAATGACGGAAGGTAGGTATCCTTCCGCACTGTATTCCTCCGCCACTTAAAAAAAAAAAAAGTCCCTAGTCTCACTTTATGCCATTGCTGTGTGGGAAATTCCCACGCAGCAATGGCATAAAGTGAGACTAGGGACTTTTTTTTTTTTAAGTGGCGGAGGAATACAGTGCGGAAGGATACCTACCTTCCGTCATTGGATTCCTGCAGCCCGTAGAGAACGGCAGCAACAGCTGATGCTGCAGTTCTCTACCCAAGATCGTCGTGGGACACACTCGTGGACTGCTTCGGATCGTGGGTGAGTATTTTTGTGGTTTGTTATGTTAATATTTATTCCGTAAAAGACAATGGCTTCGGGGAACAATGTGACAAGTATTGGTAAGTATGTTACTCTATGTTATATGTACTGTATGTCTATGTATATATTGTATGAATGTATTGTATGTAGTATGTATGTAGTATATATGTGGTATGTATGTAGCATGTAGTATGTATGTAGTATGTATGTAGCATGCATGTAGCATGCAGTATGTATGTAGCATGCATGTAGTATATATGTATTATGTATGTAGCATGTAGTATGTATGTAGTATATATGTGGTATGTATGTAGCATGTAGTATGTATGTTGCATGTAGTATATATGTAGTATGTATGTAGCATGCATGTAGTATATATGTGTTATGTATGTAGCATGCATGTAGTATGTATGTAGCATGCAGTATGTATATATGTAGCATGTATGTAGTATGTATGTAGTATGTATGTAGTATGTATGTAGTATGTATGTAGCATGCAGTATGTATGTAGCATGTATGTAGCATGTATGTAGTATGTATGTAGTATATATGTAGTATGTATGTAGCATGCATGTAGCATGTATGTAGTATGTATGTAGTATATATGTAGTATGTATGTAGCATGTAGTATGTATGTAGCATGTATGTAGTATGTATGTAGTATGTATGTAGCATATATGTAGTATGTATGTAGCATGTAGTATGTATGTAGCATGCATGTAGCATGCATGTAGTATGTATGTAGCATGTAGTATGTATGTAGCATGCATGTAGTATGTATGTATGTAGTATATATGTGTTATGTAGTATGTATGTAGCATGTAGTATGTATGTAGCATGCATGTAGTATGTAAGTAGTATGTATGTAGTATTTTTTTTTTTTTTTTTTAACATTTAACACATTAGCCGGATGATGGGACTACTACTGTCCCATCATTGGCTAATGTGTCAATCACTGTCATGGTAGCAGGCATCGCCAGATGGGACTTGTAGTCCCATCGGACGATGCTTGCACAGACCCCCGGACATCAGCACAGCCCCCCGGCAGGCCGGCACAGCCCCCCGGCAGGCCGGTACAG
Source organism: Dendrobates tinctorius (assembly GCF_039654945.1). Lineage (NCBI taxonomy): Eukaryota > Metazoa > Chordata > Amphibia > Anura > Dendrobatidae > Dendrobates > Dendrobates tinctorius. Next base: position 15,167,559 of record NW_027361728.1, read on the forward strand.
ACCCCCACAGGGTGCACAGACCACCGGCAGGCCGGCACAGCCCCCCGGCAGGCCGGTACAGACCCCCACAGGGTGCACAGACCACCGGCAGGCCGGCAGGCCGGTACAGACCCCCACAGGGTGCACAGACCACCGGCAGGCCGGCACAGCCCCCCGGCAGGCCGGTACAGACCCCGGGCAGTCCACACAGCCCCCCGGCAGGCCGGCACAGCCCCCCGGCAGGCCGGCAGAGACCCCCGGAAGGCCCGAAATGACGGCGCATCATGATGCGCACACACCGCGCATCATGATGACGTCAGGCTGTCAATCAACTTTGAACTTCCGATTCCGATGCCGACTTCCGATATTGAAAAAATATCGGAAGTCCGTATCGGAATTCCGATACAGCAAGTATCGGCCGATACCCGATACTTGCGGTATCGGAATGCTCAACACTAGTCATCGCTCTGACTGCCAGCCGCCTCAGCACCGTCTGCCACCAGGTAGTTACCCGACTGGTGTCCCTATAAATAATAATGCTTCTTAAATGTCCACTTAATATTTAACTGAATCCCCTTATGTACAGTAGTAATGGCCCCAGCATTGCTGATGTGAGTAGGGGGTCGTGTGATGACTCTTTCGGCTTCTCCCAATTATCTCCTATTGAATGAAGTCAAACTAATCTAGTCGAAACGTGCAAATAGCAAACGTGGTTGCATGACCACCAGTGGTCTTGGGGTCTCATGACAGCAGACGCACCCCATCATGATTTTGCGGTCTGTAGTCTCATAGTGACTGCAGACAATTAACCCGAGCCATTAATAACATTATAATAATAAATTGCTTATTATTAAATGAATAAATAGAATGCAGCTCGTGGTTACTGTATGGTTACACTTGTTATGGGGCATACAGACAGACGTATTTCTCGGGTGAGAAAAACGTCAGCTATCCACACCTGAGTGTGACAGCTGCATAGTAATCCATCGCGCTCATGTCAGGAGCGGTATCGGCCAGTCCGAGGATTCCGGTGCGATCCTCGCATGAGTTATAGGGCTGTCTGTCTGTACCCTTGTTATACCTTGTTATAATAATACAGAAATATTAATCTATTATTAAAGTATTAACAAGCTCACAAGTAAAAAAAAGCCCCCTACCTCCCTCCTGTCCCCCTCCCATACCCCAACAGCTCATCCTCTCACATGCACCCCTCAGTGCTCTGTCCCCGACTCCACAATACCCCCATTTTCTCACATTCTACCCCAGTGCTCTATCTCCCTCCCCTGCAATACCCCATCCTCTCACATTCCCCCCCAGTGACCTGTCCCCCTACTTACAATACCCCCATTCTCTCACATTCACCCCCAGTGCTCTGTCCCCCTCCCCTACAATCCCCCATCCTCTCACATTCACCCCCAGTTCCTGTCCCCTATCCCCCCTGCCTCACAATATCCCCTTTCTCTCACATTCACCCCCACACAATACCCCCATCCTCTCACATTCACCCTCTGTGCCCTGTCCCCCCTGCCTCACAATACCCCATCCTCTCACATTCAACTCCCATGCCCTGTCCCCCCTGCCTCATAATGCCCAATACCCCCAATCTCTCATATTCACCCCCGTGCCTTGTCACCCCTTCCTCACAATACCCCCATCCTCTCACATTCACCCCCGTGCCCTGTCCCCCCTGCCTCACAATACCCCATCCTCTCACATTCACCCCTCATGCCCTGTCCCTCCTGCCTCACAATACCCCATCCTCTCACATTCACCCCCATGCCCTGTCTCCAATGCCTCACAATACATCTTTCTCTCACATTCACCCCCAGTGCTCTGTTCCCCCTGCCTCACAATACCCCCATTCTCTGACATTCACTCCCAGTGCCTTGTCCCCGCTAACTCACAATACCCCCATCCTCACATTCACCCCCATTCCCTGTCCCCCCTGCCTCACAATACCTCCATCCTCTCACATTCACCCCCAGTGCCCTGTCCCCCTCACTCACAATACCCCCATCCTCACATTCACCCCCGTGTCCTATCCCCCCACCTCACAATATCTCCATCCTCTCACATTCACACCCAGTGCCCTGTCCCCCCTCACTCACAATACCCCCATCCTCACATTCACCCCTCCGTGTCCTGTCCCCCCTGCTTCACAATACCCCCATCCTCTCACATTCACCCCAGTGCCCTGTCCCTCCTGCTTCACAATACCCCCATCCTCTCACATTCACCCCCAGCACCCTGTCCTGCCTCACTCACAATACCCCTATCCTTTCACATTCACCCCATGTCCTGTCCCCCCTGCGTCACAATACCCCATCCTCTCACATTCACCCCTCATGCCCTGTCCCTCCGGCCTCACAATACCCCATCCTCTCACATAAACCCCCAAGTGCTCCGTCCCTCCTAGCTCACAATACCCCCATCCTCTCACATTCACCCCAATGCCCTGTCCCTCCTGCTTCACAATACCCCCATCCTCTCACATTCACCCCCAGTACCCTGTCCCCCCTCACTCACAATACCCCTATCCTCTCACATTCACCTTCAGTGCCCAGTCCCCCTCCCCCACTTCAGCCCCCACAATACCCCATCCTCTCAGATTCACCCCCCATGCCCTAGCCACCACAATACCCCATCCTCTCATATTCACCCCTTAGTGACCATGACATGCATAAGTTGAAAGAATTTAATAAATTCCATCCCCACTTACCATGAAGTTTGAAGGCAGTGACTAAGGCAGGACCAAGAGGTGTCCAGTTTAATGCACACAGTGGGCACTAGGACCCAGCATGTCTGAGACATTCAGAGCCTGCACAGCAGAAGCTGCAGCTGGTGCTGGCTAGGAAACAGCTCCTGGGGTGAGACAGCAACACTGTACAATGCACAGGCAGGCTCTGCAACCTGCCACTGTGCAGAGTCTGTCAGACAGGGGAGCCGGCATTGTGCTGCTCTCTCCCTGAAACCTCAGATACTGGCCATGTCTCCCAGTGGGCCCCTGCATATTACTGGGCCCAGGGCAATGGCCCCCTCTGCCCCCCCCAGTAGCTACGCTACTGAATTGGGGCCATGCATACACACACAGTATATGACCCCTGAGATTCAGTTAAAAAAAAACATTTTGCCCAGATGATCTGGTTAAAGAGGTCCGGAATAAGAGGGAGAGATTATGGATCCAGGACCATGATCCGATTAAGTTCACGGAAATCTAGGCAGAGGTTTAACCCCCCATCTTATTCGTAACAAAGACAAAACCTGCTGCTATGAGAGATGAGGAAGGCCTGATATGGCCCTTTGTCAGAAATTCTGTGATATAAGTCCTTCATGGCCTGCTTCTCTCGACCAGAAATATTTTATAACTTGCTCATAGGCAGCTTAGCCACAGCAATAAGATATAAGGCGCAATCATAAGGAAGATGAGGAGGGAGCTCTGGACACATTGTTCTGAAAACACATCCCAGAAGTCAGTCAGGTATTCTGGTAGAAACTGGGTATCCACCCTAGCTAGCTGGGTGCCCAAGCAGGGTTCATAACTGTACTCGCTCCACCTTACAACCTCCCGAGTCTGCCAGTCCACTACGGGATTGTGCAGCGTAAGCTAAGGCAGTTGGGTCGCCCTCGCACCCAGAGCGGCGGGGGTACTCAGTACCGGGCCCGTTGATTTCAATGGGAGATGTCACGGTAGCTGTGACCCGGTCCGTGGCCCTAGGCACCCATTGTAAAAGGGGGATGTTGAGCATTGTCGGGATCCCTCAGATATCTCTTTCATCTGAAGGACCGATGTTCTTAGGTGTGAGGCATCATATGTCTCTAATTGATTGCTCCGTCGAGAAGGATAACACAGACACAAGCTGTATAATACCACTCGGGATGCCTGCCAAGACGCCTCTGGCTTATCAGTTAGGCTTCCGTCTTTTATAGTAAAGAATTTAGACATTTACAGACATGCGCAGTATAAAAAATGATTTCACAACTTGTTTTCTACAAAGAAAGTTATGTAGGCTAAAAAGCAGAGGTATTTGACCTTGGTTCACAAGGGAGATGTCTGAGACATCTCCTCGAAGAACAGATAAGGTTTTAAACAAGAGAATGCAACATAGACAGAACTCAATTTAACTCCTTCAGTTCCTATCAGCATGTAGATGATAATGATTAAAGTTTATTAGTGAATGATTTGTGACGCCACCTGTGGTGTTCGGCAATGAAGATGTCAAGCCGACGCTGCAGACAGATCCTCTGGGACAGATGGTGTGGTATAGCAATGATGGTGTGGCCCTCCACAGGTAGGGCTGTAGTCCCAGGGCAGTGTAGATGAAGCGCTAGTGAGGAGAGCATAATTGTGCAGTGTTAAGCACAGAGATGTAGCAGTGCTGAGTGGGTTGGCGCAGGAATAAGCGGAGGACACCAGGGCATGTAGTTCCAAAGCTTTACTCACTGTCTGTTGAGCATACAGGTGCCCGCATCCGTGCCGTGTCCTCCAGGTCAGGGGCTCAGCCAATCTCCAGGCAAGATGAAGTACTCCGTTCCAACACTCCGCCAACATATGTGCCTTTTCTGAACATCTCCCTTTTGCACCTATAGTGAAGTACTCTCAGTACTGAGTTACACTGGAGTTCCTCCTGTCAGATGTTCCTATGAACTCTACTTGTACGGCAGACAGCTGTAGCCTCCTTCGGGGACTCCTTGCTACTAAGTCCCGGCTCTTTCGCGTTGCTGTTGTGCCCCCAAGTCTTGTGTGGGAATAAAGTGGTGACAACTTCTATTCCTCCGGTGTCTGTCGCAGGACCATTAGTATCCATACAACCTCGGGGACCGGACCCCGGCCTTGCGCTGTGAACTTGGGAAGGGTTCTGCTCTAACCCTAATCCTTAGTCCTCCTCTCCTTACATTCCGTACTAATCCTTCTTTCTTATGGAGAGTCTCAGGCTTTCTATCAATGTTCCTTTCCTGTGCCAGCGGACCCAGGTCACTGAGGTCGGCTGCAGCTCTTCCTTCATCCATCCCTCTCAAGGGATCTTCACTCCTCCTCTGACTCTGTCAGACTGCCCAAATCCTAAACTCTTCCCGCTCTTTTGATGCTAACTAAACTCCACCCGCCTCCCAGCACTCTTCGTGTTCCAAACAGGGAGCCACCAAAGGGTGCTTTGCTACACTACTGTGTTGTGTGGGATGCAGGTGTTGGAGCGTGGTCAGGTGTCTCCACCTTACCTGAATGGTGGGGCACCACACCTCAGGAGGAGGTGCAGTACCTCTGTGGCAACTGAACCGTCAGGGGCGCCACATCCCCCCCGTTAAACACAGCACATCCGTGGGCTGCAGGTGAAACAAAGATATTACAAATAAGGAACATACAAAAATTTTGAATGCTTAAAGAACAATACTTATCTAAACTTCCCAATGTGGGAGGTACTCACTCTTGAACGTTACAAACATTTTAACTAACTATGTCGAAATATAGTACCTAATCCAAAGTGCTATTAGCAGTAATCTCACTACCAGTTCAAGTATTATCATTAACACATTTCTTTCGCCTTGTTACTATCACTTCTAGACCCTAGGTGATAACCGCCGATGCCTGGTTCGTCACCTGCATTTTCAAATCTTTATCTTTATTCAAATCCTTCATCTCTTTATTAAAACATTCCTAATAGTTATTACTATCAATTAAATTCTATATAAAAGCTGTTCTATAACTATTAATACTTTCACTGTGTTGTGTGGGATGCAGGTGTTGGAGCGTGGTCAGGTGTCTCCACCTTACCTGAATGGTGCACCACACCTCAGGAGGAGGTGCAGTACCTCTGTGGCGACTGAACCCTCAGGGGCGCCACACAGTTCAAAAGCCACAGGAGAGGGCAAGCACATAGCAATCAGTTAATTCCGAATACATGGCCCCTACATGCAGAAGTAACACTCAAACAATCCCTGACTCAAGGGTGCAGAGTCAATGGCAATTATGGGTATTGGTTTAGGCAGTTTATGTGGCTTGAGACACTGGACCTGATGGTGTCATTCAGATTAAACCCCGCCCCACTGTCCATAAAGGCTGAAATAGCCATCTTTTGTCAAGATGAAATTCAGCCAGCAAAATAAATTGAGACTTACCCACAAACAAAATATGTACACCCGGGTTGTTAACCTCCCCGCAACATGGGCTCCCTAGTTTTCCGGCGGCTGTTTGTGATTATGTATGGAAGGATAGGTACTGACAAAATGACACTTCCCACCTCAGAAAAAACACACTTCCCCTTTATGCCGAACAGCAGGAGGACCAATAAAATGAGTCTTCCCCCCTATCTGCATGGGTTCCTCGGTTGACTCAGCCCTAGGTTCATTGAACCCGAGTTCCCCCAAAAATTGAGGTGTCTCTTTATGTGTCTGGCCAAGACGGCCATCCACACAGATAGCCAGAGACATGGCCACCTCCAGGGAAATTTGGGTCTCATACAGGGCAACAGCATTGTTTACCCTCACAGAAAGCCCCTGGCAAAACTGGCTATGGAGAGTGAGATCATCCCACTTAGTATCCATGGACCACCTACGGAACTCATAACAATATTCCTTCATCGTTTGATATTTGTATACATAGGTACTCTGACTGAGCACTCCACCCCTCAGTTTCTGGTGGCTTTAATTACAGCAGGATCCTGTTAGGCGTCGGATTTCTGCGTTTGCTCTGCAGGGATCCAGACCCTCACATTCTGCAGTCTCCTGCTGTTTATCTACTGCAGAGGAGATTGCCTTGCAGCAAATCTCTCCTGAGGCTAAGTCCTTCTGTCCTTCTACTGAGCATGCTTGGAGATTGGGAGTCATGTGCTCTGGTCCCGCTCCAGATCTCATTGGTCTATCTCAGAGATCAGGAAGCTTGCGGAAGGTCCCGGCTGCTATAAAAGGCGCACATGGCTGTTCCGCCATGCGCTAGTATAGACTTACTTGCTGCTGTGTGTATGAGGACGGAAGTATGATTCTTGTGAATGATTCATTAAAAAAAACATTCCCTCTGATATTACGTATGTGGTTAGGGACTGAGTTAGAATCAGCGCCAGCGCTCCTCTGCTGCAACATCCACACCTTGTCGTTTAGCGGCAGTGTCCACGCCGCGCTGCAGTAGCAGCCCCTTTGCGTCTGCAGTTGCAACGCTCCACACACGGTAGGTCTAGACGGACTAAGTGCCGCCGTCTTGGGCTACTCCTGTGACCTGATACCGTGTGTGTGTTTTTACTGAGTACTGTGACCTCAACAGGCTCAGTCTTTTGTGTTTGTACTTATTTGGCATCTCTGTGAATTAACTGAGATTGCTCTCAGCACCTGGGTGAAGTTTAACCCTGTGCGCATTTCCGCCATATTGCTCCAGCCACCACTTAGCAGCGGTTATATCACCTACTGCACGGTGGACCCCGAGCGGCGAACGCACTTTATTATTATTTTTATTTAGTGCGTTCCGCCATTCCTAACATTATACTAGCGCCAGGGTCTGGCTAGTGATGGCAGAACAGCAGCAATTGTTACAGTGTATTCGGCAGCTTGAGGGCCAGTTGGCCACTCTTGAGAGGGCTCTCTCAGCTGCACAATCCACCGAAGCTGCTGTAAAGGCAATCACAGACACGGTTTCCCGTATGTCCACGTCCTCCTTCGCGCCGACAGTTACCCGCCTCCCGTTGCCCGATAAATTTCCTGGCGATGGCGCCTCCTGTAGTGGTTTCATTAGCCAGTGCTCTATTCAGCTGGAGCTACTGGCTGCGCGATTCCCTATGGTGCGGGCCAAGGTGGGGTTTATTGTTTCCCTTCTGTCGGGCAAGGCGTTGGAGTGGGCTACGCCATTATGGGAGCGTGGTGACCCAGAGGTTGGGACTGCTGCTCAGTTTCTAACAGCTATTAAGCAGGTCTTCCTCGGTCCACGGGTCACGCACGACACCTCTCTTCAGCTTCTTGCTTTGACTCAGGGTTCTCTGTCGGTTAGTCAGTATGCCATCCGTATGTAAGTAGCATGTATGTAGTATGTATGTAGCATGTAGTATGTATGTAGTATGTATTTTTTTATTTTTTTTTGTACATTCAACACATAGGCCGGATGATGGGACTACTACTGTCCCATCATTGGCTAATGTGTCAATCACTGTCATGGTAGCAGGCATCGCCCGATGGGACTTGTAGTCCCATCGGACGATCCTGCACAGACCCCCGCAGCCTGCTCAGTACCCCGGACAGTCGGTATAGACCACCGGCAGGCTGGCACAGCCCCCCGGCAGGCCGGTACAGCCCCCCGCAGCCTGCACAGACCCCCGGACAGTCGGTACAGACCACCGGCAGGCCGGCACAGCCCCCCGGCAGGCCGGTACAGACCCCCGGCAGTCCGCTCAGACCCCCGGACAGTCGGTACAGACCACCGGCAGGCCGGCACAGCCCCCCAGCAGGCCGGTACAGACCCCCGCAGCCTGCTCAGACCCCCGGACAGTCGGTATAGACCCCCGGCAGGCCGGCACAGCCCCCCGGCAGGCCGGTACAGACCCCCGGCAGTCCGCTCAGACCCCCGGACAGTCGGTACAGACCACCGGCAGGCCGGCACAGCCCCCCGGCAGGCCGGTACAGACCCCCGGCAGTCCGCACAGACCACCGGGCAGTCGGCACAGACCCCCAGCAGGCCGGTACAGAGCCCCGGGCAGTCGGCACAGACCCCCGGCAGGCCGGTACAGACCCCCAGGCAGTCAGCATAGACCCCCCGGAAGGCCCGAACTGACGGCGCATCATGATGCGCACAGACCGCGCATCATGATGACGTCATTTCGGCAGCCAATCAGAGCCACAGAAGTGGCTCTTTGCATTATGGGAACTTCCGATTCCGATATCCGATATTGAAAAAATATCGGTACTCGGTATCGGAATTCCGATACAGCGAATATCAGCCGATACCTGATATTTGCAGTATCGGAATGCTCAATACTAGTAGTATGTATGTATGTTGCATGCATGTGGTATATATGTAGTATGCATGTAGTATATATGTTGTATATATGTAGTATGCATGTTGCATGCATGTGGTATATATGTAGTATGTATGTATGTTGCATGCATGTAGTATATATGTACTATGCATGTTGCATGTAGTATATATGTAGTGTATATGCATGTTGCATGCATGTAGTATATATGTGGTATATATGTAGTATGCATGTTGCATGCATGTGGTATATACAGTATGTAGTATGCATGTTGCATGTAGTATATATGTTGTATGTATGTTGCATGCATGTAGTATATATGTAGTATGCATGTTGCATGTAGTATATATGTTGTATGTATGTTGCATGCATGTAGTATATATGTTGTATGCATGTTGCATGTAGTATATATGTAGCATGCATGTTGCATGCATGTGGTATATATGTAGTATGTATGTAAGTTGCATGCATGTAGTATGTATGTAGCATGTATGTAGTATGTATGTAGCATGTAGTATGTATGTAGTATGTATTTTTTTTTTTTTTTGTACATTCAACACATAGGCCGGATGATGGGACTACTACTGTCCCATCATTGGCTAATGTGTCAATCACCGTCATGGTAGCAGGCATCGCCCGATGGGACTTGTAGTCCCATCGGACGATGCTTGCACAGACCCCCGCAGCCTGCACAGACCCCCGGACAGTCGGTACAGACCACCGGCTGGCCGGCACAGCCCCCCGGCAGGCCGGTACAGACCCCCGCAGCCTGCACAGACCCCCGGACAGTCGGTACAGACCCCCGGCAGTCCGCTCAGACCCCCGGACAGTCGGTACAGACCACCGGCAGGCCGGCACAGCCCCCCAGCAGGCCGGTACAGACCCCCGCAGCCTGCTCAGACCCCCGGACAGGTGGTATAGACCACCGGCTGGCCGGCACAGCCCCCCGGCAGGCCGGTACAGACCCCCGGCAGTCCGCTCAGACCCCCGAACAGTCGGTACAGACCACCGGCAGGCCGGTACAGACCCCCGGCAGTCCGCACAGACCCCCGGGCAGTCGGCACAGACCCCCGGCAGGCCGGTACAGAGCCCCGGGCAGTCGGCACAGACCCCCGGCAGGCCGGTACAGACCCCCGGGCAGTCGGCATAGACCCCCCGGACGGAAGGCCCGAACTGACGGCGCATCATGATGCGCACAGACCGCGCATCTTGATGACGTCATTTCGGCAGCCAATCAGAGCCACAGCAGTGGCTCTTTGCATTATGGGAACTTCCGATTCCGATATCCGATATTGAAAAAATATCGGTACTCGGTATCGGAATTCCGATACAGCGAATATCAGCCGATACCTGATATTTGCAGTATCGGAATGCTCAATACTAGTAGTATGTATGTATGTTGCATGCATGTGGTATATATGTAGTATGTATGTATGTTGCATGCATGTAGTATATATGTAGTATGCATGTTGCATGTAGTATATATGTAGTGTATATGTATGTTGCATTCATGTAGTATATATGTGATATATATGTAGTATGCATGTTGCATGCATGTGGTATATATGTAGTATTCATGTTGCATGTAGTATATATGTTGTATGTATGTTGCATGCATGTAGTATATATGTAGTATGCATGTTGCATGTAGTATACAGTATATGTTGTATGTATGTTGCATGCATGTAGTATATATGTTGTATGCATGTTGCATGTAGTATATATGTAGTATGCATGTTGCATGCATGTGGTATATATGTAGTATGTATGTAAGTTGCATGCATGTAGTATGTATGTAGCATGTATGTAATATGTATGTAGCATGTATGTAGTATGTATGTAGCATGTAGTATGTATGTAGTATGTATTTTTTTTTTTTTGTACATTCAACACATAGGCCGGATGATGGGACTACTACTGTCCCATCATTGGCTAATGTGTCAATCACCGTCATGGTAGCAGGCATCGCCCGATGGGACTTGTAGTCCCATCGGACGATGCTTGCACAGACCCCCGCAGCCTGCACAGACCCCCGGACAGTCGGTACAGACCACCGGCTGGCCGGCACAGCCCCCCGGCAGGCCGGTACAGACCCCCGGCAGTCCGCACAGACCCCCGGGCAGTCGGTACAGACCACCGGCAGGCCGGCACAGCCCACCGCAGCCTGCACAGACCCCCGGACAGTCGGTACAGACCACCGGCAGGCCGGCACAGCCCCCCGGCAGGCCGGTACAGACCCCCGGCAGTCCGCACTGACCCCCGGGCAGTCAGTACCGACAACCGGCAGGCCGGCACAGTCCACCGCAGGCTGCACAGACCCCCGGACAGTCGGTACAGACCACCGGCAGGCCGGTACAGCCCCCCGGCAGGCTGGTACAGACACCCGGCAGTCCGCACAGACCCCCGGGCAGTCGGCACAGACCCCCGGAAGGTCCGTGCACCCCCCCGAGAGGCTGTACAAGGACAGAAAAGGGTTTTTCTTATTCCGATACCGGAAGTCCCATAGACTTGAATGGGACTTCCGGTATCGGAATCGGCGATACCCGATACTTTTTTCGTATCGGGCCGATACCATCCGATCCGATATTTTAGGGTATCGGATGGTATCGCTCAACACTAGTTCCCACCCATTGCTCCTTGGTACCTGAGGAGTGAGGACATAATTTAAAATAGAGTTTACAGGATTCCATGAAAACAACAATCTTATCCAGACCCCCAGAAAACTTATCTGACAGAATGATATTGGGCTCCACAATGGGTTGCTCGAGAACACGGGCCCTGAACCTGAGGTGTCTGGGTGCTACAAAACAATGATGTGTAAGACTGCTACCTCCAGGTGGAGATGCTGCAATTGACCTACCTTGTTCCTGGAACTAAGGACGCCCTGGTCCATCCCTGTGCCCCCAGATTACTCCTGAAGGTGGAGGCACTGGGTTCTCGTGCCTTGTTATGCTCCTACAGTATATTTACCCTGATCTGTCCCCCTCCCCCACCCAGGGTAGTGGGAAGCTGAAGTGTATAGAAACACACTAACCATACTAGGGAAAACGGACAGGGATAAATGAAATCATCAACCATGCAAAATACACGCACCAAACAACAGAACGAGACACGGAAGTTAAAGGAAGGAGAAACCAAATAGGAGAAGATGAGGATTTGCACACAGACAAAACTCCAATCAACAATCTCCTGAATATTCAACATCTCCAGCTCTAGAAACAGGCAGTAAGAACTAACAGTTGCAATCCCTAAGTGCCAGAGGCAAGAATATATAGCAGATGGGAGTGGCCAACACTGAAGAGCTGAGACAATCCAAGTTGTAAAGCTCCTGGAGCTTCAACTGAACAGATTAACCCATGCACTGCTAGCAAGGAAAAAAAACCTGAACTGTTAAAAATGATGGTGAAGTACTTCAAACCAGTGCATGAGTGTCTGAAACCAGTCACTGCGGTCTTCTGGACCCTCTCTGCCATGGTATCCCCTTGACATGTGCACTATGCAATCAGCACCAGTGGCAAGGTCCACATAATCACCTATACATGGACCAGTAAGCATGGCCAGGGACGTTACATCTCCCTAACTGTTCATTGGGTAATTGTAGTGGCAGCTGGAACAGAGGTGAAAGGTGTTCTAGCTCATGTCCTACCACCACCTAGGATTGCTGGACGTTTATCTGTTCAGGTTTCCTCCTCCTCCTACTCTGCTATGCTGGAAACTACTGGGCAGCTTGGTGGTGTCTGGATTTTTTTTATAAACGGTTGGTGTAATGGGAAAACTACAAATAAAGATTAAACAACAACCACAAATGGATTTCAACAACCCAGTCATCATTTTAATCAGGATAATGGTGCCGACCTGACATTGTGTGTAGGTTACTGAGCAAAATCCTGCTGACAGGTTCCCTTTAATGTCATTTAAAACTGCAACTAGTCTCAAAAAAGCAAGCCCTCATATATCTATGGGGATATAAAAATAAAAAAGTTATGGCTCTTGAAAGAAAAGGAGAATAAAAGGTAAACAAAAAAAGGAAATTGCCAAGTCAGGAAGAGGCTAAAGGATTATCACTGTGAAGTCATGGAACTACAGAAAATCTTGTGTTACCTATAAAATCCCACTGTCTTTTTTTGTAGACCTTGACTAAATTGAAGCCCAGTAGTGGATGTCTATTAATCTATAACGTAACAGTGTATAGTTTGTTAATATTACATGTAAGAAGTCCATGTTATCACAGCTTTTGTAATTTCAATGCTTTTTATTGAATTTTTCAAAAGGGTACAGGTTAAAGAGTAACCACCTATTGCAAAGAGACAAAAAGCCTCCCTGTAGGGGTAAGAAAGCTTAGAACAAAAACACATTGTTATAAATAGAGCGTGCACTGTGTACAATTAGAAATATACCAACATACACATAGTTATAAATATAATTATATTTATTATAGAATTTTTATCATAGGTGCATTTCAAAATGTGAGAGGATCAACACAACAGTGCACCTCTCAGGAGTGAGGCATCACATTTGTGGGAGATTTTAAAATGTTTAGGAATAGTTTTAAGTAGAGATTCACATTCGTGAATACGTCTTGGCCTCTTGGGCATATATGCTGCGAAGGAAATTGATGATGTTTCTCTACTTAAAACTCCTGAGAGTACTTGGGATCGATATGATTAAACCCAATGAGAGAGGTGGAAAAATATGTGTACCCCTGGCTAGGTTAGAGGCAAAATGGATATGCACTTTGGGAACTGTCTCCCCTCATGGGTTAAATGAAAACCTGAGCTTTGCTTCAGTTTTGTAAACCACTACTTAAGTCCTTGTAAAATCATTGATCTTTTATTCGGTCTTTACATATATTTCAACATATGATTTTTATATTATACTTTTATTACTTTTTATTTGGTTTTAATGTGTTTTTAATTTCTTTTAGTATATGTCTTTATATGTGACTTACCTTTGGTTGGTTTTTGCCTGAGGTTCCCGGGATGTTTTCCGCCTGTTGTTTCCCTTTGCCGCCTTCTTGCTTCACCAGCAGAGTTGAGCGAAACGGGTCGAAAAAATTGAAAAGTCGCCAACTTTCGCCAAAGTCGGGTTTCATGAAGCGAAACCCGACCTTAGTGTGAGGTCGGCCACGAGGTCGGCGACTTTAGCGCCAAAGTCGCGTTTCAAAAGATGCTTGAGCGCCCTTTTTGCAGCCAATCAGGAAGAACGGACACTGTGGGCAACGTGATGACATAGGCAGCGGTCACCACCATCTTGGAGAAGGGCATGCAAGTGATTGGCTTGCTTTGTGGGACGTCACAGGGGGTATAAAAGGGCGGGGGCGCCGACCGCCATGTTACTCATGCTGATCTCAGAATAGGGAGAGCTGCTGCTGATTCTGTAGGGAGAGTGTTAGGCGGGGAAGAAGATACCAAAAACTGATTCTGCTGCTAGCGATTTTGCCTGTACAACACACCAGTCACTGTGCAGTGCAAGGGGAGGCTATATTTTGGTGCATCAGCTCTGTTGGTTATAAGGCTGCCTTTTAAGGCTACCTGGTAGCTGCATTGCTGTGTGCCCACTGCTGAGCAAAAATCCAGATTTTATTGCTTTGTCCTTGTGAGTTACTGAGCGTTCATTTTTCACACACCGTACAGCGGTGTACGCTCCTCTCTCAGTACCGTGTAACGGCTGTTATCACGGCCACAGTGAAGCTATCTGTGTGTGACTCTGTAAGGATAAGTTGAGGAGTTGTTCCGTTCTTACAGACCTCCACCTTATACTTTTGTCTGGTTTTCAAACAGTTTAGTATATTTGCTGTTTGATTACATTCAAAACTATAGAGTGACAGCGTGTGTCAGTCCGTATACTAAAACACAGAGCTTGACAATTTTACATACACCGTACAGCGGTGAACGCTCCTCTCTCAGTACCGTGTAATGGCTGTTATCACGGCCACAGTGAAGCTATCTGTGTGTGACTCTGTAAGGATAAGTCGAGGAGTTGTTCTGTTCTTACAGACCTACACTGTAGGGAGATTCCAGTTCTGCCCAATTCTATATACACCTTGTAGTTTGTCATACACTAGGCAATTTCTGCCGGTCACATTGCGGTGTTAAATAAACAGGGCCTGACTGAATCCCACAGTGTCCTGAAGTGTAAAGACATTCCAATTCTACACAGTCCTCTATACACCCTTCTAACAGCATAGAGAATCTGCCTGTTATATTGCGGTGTTAAATAAACAGGGCCTGACTGAATCCCACAGTGTACTGAAGTGTAGAGACATTCCAATTCTCCACAGTCCTCTATACACCCTTCTAACAGCATAGAGAATCTGCCTGTCATATTGCGGTGTTAAATAAACAGGGCCTGACTGAATCCCACAGTGTCCTGAAGTGTAGAGACATTCCAATTCTCCACAGTCCTCTATTCACCCTTCTAACAGCATAGAGAATCTGCCTGTCATATTGCGGTGTTAAATAAACAGGGCCTGACTGAATCCCACAGTGTCCTGAAGTGTAGAGACATTCCAATTCTACACAGTCCTCTATACACCCTTCTAACAGCATAGAGAATCTGCCTGTCATATTGCGGTGTTAAATAAACAGAGCCTGACTGAATCCCACAGTGTCCTGAAGTGTAGAGACATTCCAATTCTACACAGTCCTCTATACACCCTTCTAACAGCATAGAGAATCCGCCTGTCATATTGCGGTGTTAAATAAACAGGGCCTGACTGAATCCCACAGTGTCCTGAAGTGTAGAGACATTCCAATTCTACACAGTCCTCTATACACCCTTCTAACAGCATAGAGAATCTGCCTGTCATATTGCGGTGTTAAATAAACAGAGCCTGACTGAATCCCACAGTGTCCTGAAGTGTAGAGACATTCCAATTCTCCACAGTCCTCTATACACCCTTCTAACAGCATAGAGAATCTGCCTGTCATATTGCGGTGTTAAATAAACAGAGCCTGACTGAATCCCACAGTGTCCTGAAGTCTAGAGACATTCCAATTCTACACAGTCCTCTATACACCCTTCTAACAGCATAGAGAATCTGCCTGTCATATTGCGGTGTTAAATAAACAGGGCCTGACTGAATCCCACAGTGTCCTGAAGTGTAGAGACATTCCAATTCTACACAGTCCTCTATACACTCTTCTAACAGCATAGAGAATCTGCCTGTCATATTGCGGTGTTAAATAAACAGGGCCTGACTGAATCCCTCAGTGTCCTCAAGTGTAGAGACATTCCAATTCTACACAGTCCTCTATACACCCTTCTAACAGCATAGAGAATCTGCCTGTCATATTGCGGTGTTAAATAAACAGGGCCTGACTGAATCCCACAGTGTCCTGAAGTGTAGAGACATTCCAATTCTACACAGTTCTCTATACACCTTTCTAACAGCATAGAGAATCTGCCTGTTATATTGCGGTGTTAAATAAACAGGGCCTGACTGAATCCCTCAGTGTCCTCAAGTGTAGAGACATTCCAATTCTACACAGTCCTCTATACACCCTTCTAACAGCATAGAGAATCTGCCTGTCATATTGCGGTGTTAAATAAACAGGGCCTGACTGAATCCCACAGTGTCCTGAAGTGTAGAGACATTCCAATTCTACACAGTCCTCTATACACCTTTCTAACAGCATAGAGAATCTGCCTGTCATATTGCGGTGTTAAATAAACAGGGCCTGACTGAATCCCACAGTGTCCTGAAGTGTAGAGACATTCCAATTCTACACAGTCCTCTATACACCCTTCTAACAGCATAGAGAATCTGCCTCTCATATTGCGGTGTTAAATAAACAGGGCCTGACTGAATCCCACAGTGTCCTGAAGTGTAGAGACATTCCAATTCTCCACAGTACTATATACACCTTGTACCTTGTTTTACAGTACCAGAGAGTTGGTGTAAATTTGGGTAAATTTTTCCAAAAAATGAGGAAGTGTGGTGGAAGAGTCCGTGGAAGTGGGCGGGGGTTGGCAGCTGTAATGATGGTGTTGGTGTTGGTGGTGGATCTGCTGGTAGTGGCTAAAGCAAAATAGCACCTAATACTGGAGGTGTTGAGGCTGCGTCATCATCTGACTCCAAAAGGCCTCGAAGGCTCCCTTTTCTGGGAGTAGGTAAACCGCTTCTAAAGCCGGAGCTTCAAGAACAAGTTTTGGCTTACATTGCTGACTCAGCCTCCAGCTCTATCGCCACCTCTCCTGAAGTTTTAAAAAATAAAAGCACTGAGTCGTCATTGGAGGCTCATGGTCATGTACCACACTTTTCCTTGTGTCCTTAACCCCTACCAAAATTGAAGGATGCGGTAGGCCACACTACAGATTACTCCATGGAGCTGTTTTCACATACCATGCCTGGGTTATCAAGTCAAATCGTGAATTACCCAGGCCAAGATGAATCTGACATGGAGTGCACTGATGCACAGCCACTGCTAGATTTATCTGCTGGTACATTCACTCAGAGCACTACATTGTCCTCGCAGTGTACTGAGCCAGAATCTGACCCTGATGAAACTCAGTTGCCCCCTCCCGCATACTATACCTCCATACACGGTGACACAAAGGAAGGTGCACATGGCATTGAAGAGGAGGTGATGGATGACCCAGTTGTTGACCCAGATTGGCATCCAATGGGGGTAGTGTGCCACTGCCAATAGCTCAGAAGAGGAGAAGGAGCATCCATAGCGGGCATCGACATTGCAACAGTTGTTATCTGGCAGGCCCGGAGCAGTCCAAAAACGGGTTACAAAAACCAAAAAAATTGCAGGACAGCTTGGCCAGATGGTCAAAAAAGCACAGCGTGCAAGGCCTCAAACTGTCTTCCCTAGTAGGAAGAGTGCAGTGTGGCACTTTTTTGAACAAAATCCTATTGATCAGGCAAAGGTAATCTGTAAGAAGTGCGCAAAGACCTTTAGCCGAGGGAAAAATCTGAGAAATTTGAATACCAGTTGCATGCTAAGACATTTAACCACCATGCACTTGCAAGCATGGATGGACTACCAAAACTCATGTACCACATGTGCTACTGCTCCCAAAGAAGGTAGTCAGCAATGCAACATTGTTTCCCCCACTGTAAGTCCACCGGTTAGCACACCACCAGCAGCAAATGTTGAGTTGTCGTCGCAAGGGCAAATCATTCAGGGAATCACACTGTTATTGCAACGAAAGACTGAATCTAGGCCATCAGAAAGAACACCAACTCCATCACCATCATCAACCCTCTCTCAGTCCGCCATGTCCACCGCTACTTCCACCATATCCAGCTCTCAAGTGCAGCTCACCCTACCAGAGACTGAGTAGGACAAAAAAGTACTCATCCTCTCATCCGCGTACACTGGCTTTGAACACCCACATTGCCAAACTAATCTCGCTAGAGATGATGCCCTATCGGTTGGTTGAAAGCGCAGCTTTCTGCAAACTAATGGCCTACGCAGTTCCATGCTATGAACTACCCAGTCGCCACTTCTTTTCTCGCAAAGCCATCCCAGCCCTCCACCTTCATGTGAAAGACCGCATTGTCCATGCACTCAAGCTGTCAGTGAGTGGAAAGGTGCACCTCACAACTGATGCATGGTCCAGTAGGCATGGCCAGGGCCGTTATGTGTCCATCACTGCGCACTGGGTTAATGTGGTGGATGAAGGGTCCACAGGGGACAGCGGTGGTGGCACAGTGCTGTCTAGCCCACGGTATAGGAAACAGTTGGCTGTAGGCGTTCGACCCTCCTCCTGGAGGTGGAGGAAGAAGAGGAGGAGGATGATGATGGGGATGATTATTTAGGGGAGGAGGATGCTTCTCTTGGGGCAAGAGAAAATGTTGGTTTTGCAAGGTCTGGTACTGGCTTTGTGCGTGACTGGAGGGATGTGGATTTGCCAGAAAGTGCTCCTCCACCCAGCACTCGCAGTGCATCACTGACAAACAACGGGAACATTGGCCCACATGTCAGATTATGCCTTGCAGATCCTAAAAAGGGACCCCCGCATTGCCAAAATGATGAACGATGACGACTACTGGTTGGCCAGCATCCTGGATCCACGCTATAAAGGCAAATTCCAAAACATCATGCCACAGGAGAACCTGGACCTAATATTGGCTAACAAACAAGCTACTCTAGTAAACCGGTTGGTTGAGGCATTCCCAGCACACAGCAGCGGTGATGGTTCTCACACAAGCCATAGGGACCGGGGGCAACTTGGTAGCGGTGTTGGTGGTGGACACATCAGAAGTGGCGTTGGAGACAGGGGTTTCATGACCATGTTGTGGACTGATTTTTCAAGTCCCGCTCACACGACTGGTAATACTGCAACGATTGAAAGTGACAGGAGATAGCACTTGTCAAGTATGGTTACAAACTACTTTTCCTCCCATATCGATGTTCTCCCTCACAGGTCATTCCCATTTGACTATTGGGCAGCTAAACTGGACACCTTGCCTGAATTGGCACAATATGCCTTACAGGAGCTCGCATGCCCAGCTGCAAGTGTGCTATCGGAAAGAGTCTTCAGTGCTGCTGGATCAATACTGACAGAAAAAAGGACCCGTCTGTCGACCCAAAATGTGGTTGATCTAACCTTCATTAAAATGAACCATGTATGGGTTTCCAAGGATTTTGTCCCACCTTCCCCTGATGACACATAGGTTGCCAGAAAAATTGTTTTCTTTGGTCCGCCTGTTCCTGGGACTTGACCAATTTCGCCTTTAGCAGCAGGTGAATGTCCCACATCAACATATGCCATTTTGTAAACCTCCCTAACAGGGCAGCCCCTCCCCCCAATGGCCAGGGTCACCACCGAGCGCACGCAACCGTGCGAGTGCCATTGCCCTGGACAGGTGGGTGGGCCGACTCGTGGGCGCGGGCACTGGCACAGGGTCCCTCATAGTGCAATCAAGTGTCTCTGACGGTGGTGGTGCACACCCGCCGTCAGACACACCCATACTATGAGGGGCCCAGTGCCAGTGCCGACGCCCACGAGTGGGCTCCCCTTGCTTGGGCAGGGCCCCAGCATTTGCAATGTTTACCTCTCCCTGCTCCTCCGCTGTGTAGTCTGGGCTGTCAAATCCATCACTGGGACTGGTACTTCAAAGTTGGTGAACTGATAGAAGATGATGGTTAAGACGTAGCTATGCCCTGTCCCACTGGCCAGGATCCAGCTTCAGATGATCAATGGCTTCCATTTCTTAAGGACGTCGACTCACAATGAGATGCAGTGGCGGTTTCTCATCAGCTTTAACAGTTTTCCTACCCACAGACATGTGACATTCCAGCGCACATTTTTAAATGTGCCCTCCCTCTCATGCCAATCCAATTGAATCGCCTACGGCCTGTGGCTTCTGTGTTTTGCACTCCAAAAGATCATGATAGGCAGTGAGCACCATGTGTACATCTCTCCCTGTGATCAAAATTGGATGGATATGAGTAACGGCGATGGGATCAACGGTACTGCGATACAGCAACACTTTCTTCACAAAGAAAGGTTTTTGCTGTGTCCACACACTAATTAATTGAGGGTCAGCATCGCCTCTGAGAATTGTGACGGAAGTTGTTCCCGTGAATAGTAATTCGTAGATTTCTGCAATCACTAGACTTTAAGTAAATAATTGTATGCATCTAATTTCCTATTGTAGAGAGTCTGGGCTGTCTTACTGAGACAGAAATATAAATGAAGATTTAAAAATACCACCAAAAGTGTATCATGGTCTACGCTTGAAATACATTTCCTTTTTTCTAGTTTTTAGATTGTTGTGTAATCCATGCAGAGAACACGGAGATTTTAAATGTTTAAACTATGCTCTATATACCTGCTATCCAGTGATAATGTACCCTATCTCAACTTTGTACAATCTGGTCTAATCCATTCTGGGCCTGAGACCGTCTGAGCCTGCCTCCTGATCGATACACATAGGTTTTTAATGTGTAAACTATGCAACATATATACGTGTTATCCGGTGAAACTGTACCCTTTATCAACTTTCTCGAATCTTGTAGAATCCATACTGGGCCTGAGAACGGCTGCAGAGCTGTTAAGCAAGCTACAGCACCTGTGGTTTGGACACGTAATGTTTTGCATTTTTTCTGGAATGGCAGTTAGGCCGAAATCAGGAATTGCTGTTGACCTGCACTTACTGGGAAATCATCGTTCATGGCGAATTATTGGAATCCCAGATCCCCATCACTAACGGTGTTCAGCGGGTTATCTGCACCTGTAAGCGACAAAAGATGGTCCTTTCAGTGTAGCGCGCATGTAGCCCCGGACATGGAAGGCCATGATAGCCCTGTTATTGCTCGATCGCGCGTGCCAGAGCCTCGCGTATCCCTCTAGTAAGCTTTACATGTACCGCAGGGGCATGCCGGAGTCTTGTTCGTTAACGGAATAAAGCTGACAAATCGCTAGCACAACTACAAACGGACAAACCACACCACACACACACACAATCGACAAAGCTTTCAATGTGTGCATCTTTTTTTGAGGTGGCATGGTTGTGGTTTCCCGGGTGGAGTCCAATTAAGCCGCAGGCTCCACTCCTGGTGGTGCCCTTTTGGACATTCCTTTATGGTTCAGCTTTGCAATCATACTGCCCCCGGAAAGCAAACACTTTGGCTTCATGGACGCTGTTTGGAGGTTCATGGGAATAACGCCGCCCGATCGCCAGTTGCCATAATTTATTGGTGGGAAGTATAACGGTATATGATCGTGTTCGTTTTCAGATTTTGTTTTTTTGGGTTTGGTTTTTACATTTTTAGTCCAGACTTTCTTGACTTCATAAGGGCACGACAAGCCTTGATCTGTGTCTCCTCCACCTCCTCCTTTTAGGCTGAGTGCAGACGTACTTTTTGGCCCTGCGGATTTTTCCGCGCAGAATGGAAGAAATCCGCAGGTCAAATGACCTGCATTTTTCCTGCGGATTTCTTCCATTTTTCATGCGGTTTTCTTGCGGTTTTTGTGCGGTTTTCCATTGCGGTTTTCCCCCTGCAGATTTGGTGACAGGGGAGAAGGAAAACCGCACAAAAGAAGTAACATGCTGCAGATTTTGTACCGCAGGAAAACCGCGCGGAAAAATCCACAGCGTCTGCACAGCGGTTTTTTTTTTTCATTGATTTTAAAGCTACTGTACATCACAATGTGGATATGCAACGTTTCTGCGCGGTAAAATCCGCTGCGGATCCGCTGCAAATCTGCATCGTGTGCACACAGCCTATCTCCTCCACCTCTTTTGTAAATGTAGTTGTCCTTTTCCATATGTTATTTTTGGCTTCTGAGCATTTTGTCGGCTTTGGGACACCTTTTAAGGTGTTTTGTAATTGTTTTCTATGTGTTAGTATGTGTTTATGTTTGCCTGCCATTGTTTTCAGTGTGGTTCAACTAACATTCGATGAACTTGCCTCCTGTGCGACGAACCAAAACACTAGCATGGTGGCTCAACACTACTCATGATATATTGACGTACATTGTTAATGTTTAAACTATGCTATATATACCTGCTATCTGATGATACTGTACACTTTGTATACTTTTTATATTCTTGTCTAATCCATTCTGAGCCTGGGAGTGTCTCTGTGTGACTGATGGAATATATATGGAGATTGACAATTATCCTTTGACTGAATAGAGCTGTACGCTTTGTGATACAGTACCATATATGTGATGTTATTTTGTGTCTATTTTGTGCTAAATTTGAAAGTTTGGTGGAAGAGTCCGCGGACGTGGGCGTGGGGGGGGCCAGCTAGTGCTGATTGTGGTGGTGCATCTGCTGGTAGTGGCAAAAGCACAATAGCAGCTAAGGCAGGAGGTGTTGAGCCTGCGTCGTGGTCTGTCTACGGAACGTCTGGAAGGCTACCTTTTCTGGGAGTAGGTTAACCGTTTTTAAAGCCGGAGCATGAGGAACTGGTTTGGGCTTACATTGCTGAAACAGACTTCAGCAAATATGCCCTTCTCTTCTGAAGTTTCAAAAAATGCAAGGACTGAGTCGTCAAGTGTTGGATCCTGGTCAGGAAGAACCCCTTTCCTTGTCTCCTGCACCCCCACCCAAAGTGAATGATGCAGCAGGCCACACTTCACATTAGTCCATGTAGCTCTTTCTATCATACCATGCATGGGTTATCAAGTCAAATCGTGAATTCCCCAGTCCAAGATGAATCTGACATGGAGTGTGGGTGGCCAGGCAGGGCAGTGGGGTTAATCGGTACCGGGACGGTGTCTCCCTGGGATGTGTCACAGTGGTGGTGAGCCGTTCCATGGCCCTGGGCGTCCATGCAAAGGGGTGAATTACGTTTATAGGTGAATGATATGTGACGCCACCTGTGGTTTCTGAGTAGATTGACCAGCGCTGCAGTGGCGCTTCTCTGGGACAGAAGTTGTGGTGCAGCTAAGATGTAGAAGCCCTGCACAGGTATGGCCATTGTCGCAGAGCACATGAAAGATTTGGTAGATGGTGTGCAGTGCAGGATGTAGCAGAGCCATGCGCCAGGCGCAGGAGAAAGAGGACAGACACAGTCGTGCAGTTCCTTTACCTGTACTTGGACCCAGAATACAGATGGAGAAGGAGTTGGTCAGCCTGGAAGCCAATTTGGAATTCTCTCTCTGCAGATAGGTAGTGTGGCCTCCGTTCTAGCACTTATCTGAGGTACTCGCAGTGCTGAGTTCAATGAAGTTCCCCCTGTTGACTCTCTCTTGGAACTTTCTCGTATGGCAGGCAGCCGTAGCCTTTTCCTTCTGGCTCCCACACGTCGCTGCTGGGGCCTTCGAGCCTTAGTTGGGTACAGAGCATTTACAGCTGCTACTTCCTCCGGTTTCTGCTGCAGGAACGTCAGTGTCTCTACAAACTCGGAGACCGGAATCCAGACCATGCGCTCAAGCTAGAGAGAGCCTTAACTCTGCTCATCCTCCAGCTCCCCTTCTCACGTCCACACACTTCCCCTTCCCTTCACAGACTGCCCTAACTTACCTCCTCCCGACCACAGATAGTAGCTCCTCAGCAGTCAGGTTCAGAGGTCTCCCTGCTGGCCTGGAGTGGGAAATGTGTTGTGTGTTGGTTTAACTGCTAGAGAGATCCTTCGTTGCTCCCAAGCATGACATCAAACTCCCTAGGAGGAAGGTAATGCCACTGTAGCGACCGTACTCCTGGGGACGCCACAAGTGCACTGATGCCCAGCCACTGCTGGATGATGCTGCTGGTATATTGACCCAGACCACTACATTCCCCTCGCACTCTACACAGCCTGAATGTGACCCAGATGAAACTCAGGTTACCCTTCCCATATACTGTACCACCTTACACGGTGACAAAAAGGAAGGTGCAGCTGAAAGTGCAGGTTCGGCCCACCCGCCGTCAGGCACACCGCCATACTATGAGGGGCCCTGTGCTAGTGCCGTCTCCAACGAGTGGGTCCCCCCTGCTTGCTCTGGATCACAGCACTTGCAAAGTTGAAATACTTACCTCTCCCTGCTCCACCGCCATGACGTCTTCCGCGTTTCCTGACAGTAATATTCTGATCAGAGAGCGCAATGACATCACGTCTGTACGCCCAGACTAGTACAGGGATTCCCTAGCGAGGAGACTTATTTGAGGAGACTTATTTAATTGTTTTCAATGTTGGGACAGCAATTTTTGGGGAGCACTATACTCTGGAGAATGATATATGGGGTCCACCATACACTGGAGCATTCCAAAGGTGGACATCAGACACTGGAGCAGCATTTACAGGGCCCATTATACACTAGAGCATTAGAAATGGGGCCCATTATATATAGAGCATTATTTGGGCCCATAAGACAGTGCATCTTCATCCATGGGGACCAACATATACAGTAGCATTATGTGGAGCTCATCATATACTGTTTCAAACATTATATGGGACCAATGATTCTGTATGGTGAAATATATGGGCCTCATTACTCTGTATAGCGCACTATGCGGTGGCCATAATACTGTATGGAATAAGATACTGTCCGTTTTTGGAGCTATTGGAGAATTTAAAATGGATATCAGTCATAAGATGTAAAAAGTGAAGTATTTTTCATTGAACTATACCGCTATTTCTCTGCCGTATCGGAGCATCATGAGTTGTGGTATGTTTTAAAGGGGAGCTCTTTGGCCCAGGGCACATGAAAACCTGGAGCCAGAACTACCCCCCCACAAATTTAGCCAAATAACCCCTATTTTTCAGTGTGTAACTAGTATTATGAAGTAAATTAAGGTTGAAAAGCTTCAGTAATAAGATTTGATGTTTTTGGCATTCAAAAGGGCACTGTAGGTGTTTTTCCTGGCCTCCACTCCCTGTCGACTTTGCTTCCCCATTGACTTGCATTGGGTTTCGTGTTTCAGTCGACCTTCGACTTTTCACAAAAATCGGCCGATTTTGTTCGACCCGACTTTTGTGAAAGTTGGGTTTCATGAAACCCGACTCGACCCAAAAAAAGGCAAAGTCGCTCAACTCTATTCACCAGTTTTTTTTCTTTGATTTTTAATTATTTTTTATTTATTATCTTTTATTATTTACTTTTTGTTTATTATTTAATTATTTATAATCATCTTTTAATTATTTATTTTTTATTATTAGTTTTTGTCTTTATTCTTATTTATTTTATTTTATTTATTTTTCTCTCTATGATTAGTGGGGCTTTGTATATAGGATTTATATTTCATTTTCACTATATTATTTAAAGGGAATCTGCCACCTCATTTTGGCTCGGTATTTAAATGACCTGGGTCCGGTCCGATGGGCAGTGTTTTGGGTCCTTTCTTCCACCCCTCCTTGGCCGCTGTCCACAATATTTCTGTGAATTTCCATACTTGGCCTTCATATTACGCGCGTGCGCATTGCAATCTGGACTAGCACAAGCACAGTATGCTTTGCCCAACTGCGGGCAAAGCCAAAAAGCATTAGTGTGCATGCGCCGGTGAACTATGTCCCGAAACACAGCAAAATAGTTCCGGGACATAGTTCACTGGATTTTCAGGGATAGTTCAGGGATTTTTATGCCATGCAAGTGATCAGCCTGCAAAAAATGAAAGTCCCATAGTGGGACAAAGTAAAAGAGTTAAAAAAAAAGTTAAAAAAAAAGTAAAATAAAAAATAAAAATTAAAATAATTGTAAAATATAAAAAAGCCTCAAAAAATAATAAAAAAAATCTAAATATATTGTACCCATAAATAAAATATATATATAAACAGTAAAAGTACACATATTTAGTATTGTCACATCCAGAACAATCCATCCTATGAAATTGTACCACTAGTTATCCCCTGTAACGGGGTCTACCAAGCTGGGGTACCTCTTTCAGTACCATCCCGTGTTTTCGGAGGTCCGCTCTGCGTTGACTGGAGTCTGAATGAATGACGCTGCCTGGAATCCCTGGGTAACATGGGCGCATATAAAAGATCACTGCTTCTCCATGTATTTCCAGTCTGACAACACTTTACTCACAGGACACAGAATATATCACACAGATACAGAGGGCAGGCCAATAGAAAAGCGGCAGGCCAGACATGCATTACAAAAGCCGCAGGTGGCTGGAGCCTGCCGATGTTTACTGTGGAAATTACAAAGGTGGGGGGAGGGTGGACAAAAGGGGAATGCTGATGCATTAGGGACATGCATCTCACATAGAACCTATTATCCATACATATAACTACACAACATATTCTGGGTGCTAAGTGGTTCTGTAACCCGTAACACGGCTCCCCTTTTCAGCGACGTGATCGGCATACACAAGCTGATCCTTAACAGATCGGTTTGGGGATGACCGAAGTTTATGGGGTTGGTACAAGTTCCGTTTGTCGACTTAGTCCATCGGCGTTACCATTTTGTTTGCCGGGTCTGTGGTGGATGGTGAAGTCCAGAGGTTGAAGGGCTATACTCCACCGCAGCAATCTGGCGTTGTCTCCGGAGACCCGATTAAGCCAGACTAGGGGATTATGGTCCGTTAGAAGGGAAAACTGTCGTCCATACAAATATGGTTGCAACTTCTTGAGTGCCCATACTACCGCCAGGCACTCCTTCTCTATGGCCGCTTAGCTTACTTCACGGGGCAGTAGTTTCCGACTCAGGTAAGCTACCGGGTGTTCTTGGCTGTCCGGCCCGACTTGGCTCAGTACTGCCCCCAATCCAAACATAGAAGCGTCTGTATGAACAAGGAAACGTTTAGTTGGATCGGGTGCGGCCAATGCAGGGGTATTGGTGAGGGCGTCCTTTAGTTGGCAGAAGGCTTCCTCAAGAGTCGTTGGCCGCCTGTCCCGAAGCCATTCCTGTGTCTCGGGGTTTAGTCCATTAAAGAATCGTTCTAACAGGAAGAGCTGGAGGACGTCCTCCTTAGTGGTTGCTTGGCTCCCTTGTACCCACTGTAGCAGTGACCGCCGTAATTTACAGGCCCATTCAGCGTGGGTATTGGTTACGCGTTTTATAAGTCCGCGGAACTTTTGGCGATAGGCCTCTGGTGTCAGCGCGTACCGGGCCAAGATCACTTCTTTGACCCGCTCATAGTCCATACAGTCCTCATCAGGTACCGTGCGATAGGCGTCCGCTGCCCGGCCTGTCAGCTTGCTGGCCAGAATCTGAACCCGTTCCTCCGGCTTCACTTGATGAAGGGCACATTGCCGCTCAAAGTCCTGCAGAAAGCCATGAATGTCTTCCTCTGCCTCCCCCGACTGTCGGAAGGCATTATACTGGATCTTTTTGTGGCTTACTGTTGAAGGTACCTGGTCGAAGGCCAGAGCTCCCCCTGCTCGCTGGCTCTCCTCTCTCCGCTCTGCCATCTCCATCTTGGCCAGCTCCACTTTGGTCCGCTCTGCCATCTCCATCTTGGCTAGCTCTATCCTGGTCCGCTCAGCAATCTTTTCCTTCAGATCAGTACGCACCTTCAGATCAGTACGCACATCAGCCATCACCTCTCGTATGATCCCTACCGCAGGGTTTGGGCCACAGAACGCCAGTCTGTTCTTTACCTCCCTCTGGAATTCGGTCTCCTCCACGTTCACATTGGGGGGCGCTGCACTGTCATGTTCCATGATGGCTGCTATCAAATCCGCTTTTGTTTTGTTGCTGGCGATCAACCCTCGGGCTTCCACCAGATCTTTTAATGTAGTCCTCTTTAACTTCTGGTAGCTATTTTCCATTCATTCCTTTCCTCCTGTAGAAGGGGTATCAAATCCCGCTGTCTGCCACCAGTGTAATGGGGTCTACCAAGCTGGGGTACCTCTTTTAGTACCACCCCGTGTTTTCGGAGGTCCGCTCTGCGTTGGCTGGAGTCTGAATGAATGACGCTGGCTGGAATCCCAGGGTTACATGGGCGCATATAAAAGATCACTGCTTCTCCATGTATTTCCAGTCTGACAACACTTTATTCACAGGACACAGAATATATCACACAGATACAGAGGGCAGGCCAATAGAAAAGCGGCAGGCCAGACATGCATTACAAAAGCCGCAGGTGGCCGGAGCCTGCCGATGTTTACTGTGGAAATTGCAAAGGTGGGGGGAGGGTGGAAAAAAAGGGGAATGCTGATGCATTAGGGACATGCATCTCACATAGAACCTATTATCCATACATATAACTGCACAACATTATTCTGGGTGCTAAGTGGTTCTGTAACACGTAACATCCCCTTTAGTGAACACTATAAAAAAAAAAAAAACAATGCTACATCATCATACTGCCGAATAAGAAGTGGAATAAAACGCAATAAAAAAGACAGCTATAAATATATATGGTGCCACTGAAAACATCATCTTGTCCTGCAAAAAAACAAACTGACATTCAGCTCCATCAGCAGAAAAATAAAAAAGTTATAGCTCTCCGAATAAAGCAATGCAAAAATAATTATTTCAGAGGTTAAAATGCAGGGAGCGGTCCGTGACTGCTCCTGGCACTTAGTGCTGCGTGTCAGCTATGAGAATCAGCTGACACCCGGCCGTGATCAGCCGCACATCTCCCGTGTGCGTGGCCAATCGCTATGACATACTCTTCCGTCCATGGTCAGACAGGCCCTGGTCACATGGACGGAATATTACGTCGGCTGTCTGAAAGGGGTTAATAATATTTGCCAAATGCCAGAATAATGAGAGAGAATGTTTTAAGGCATTTTTATTACTTACTGACATTAGGGCTGGTGGAACGCACCTCATAATAAAATAATAGAAAGGTGCGTTCGCAGCCCGGGGTCCACCGTGCAGGGGTGGTAAACTGCTGCTTAGTAATGGCGGAAGTATAAAGCGGTGTACAAAAGGTCACACGTGGGTTAACGTCACCCAGTGTGAACAGAAGCGAACTCTGTTAACTCACAAAGACGCGCTACCGCAGAACATAAATGCCGGTGCTTGTTTAGCTCACAGAGCCCGGCCACAGAGCGCACAGAAAGTGGTCACTGAACTCTGCCCCAAGGACACGGGGTCAGAGTCCCTCTAGACCTTCTGAGCGTGCAGCGTCGCACCTGCAGACGCCACTATAGACGCTGACTATGGAGTGTCGATCATGTGCACCGTGGCATGCCGAGCCACAGGTGGACACTGATGTTTGTCTCAGACTCTGTCCTACCTACACCTAAGCCTGGGCGCTTAACAGGCTAGGCTGCACAACACATGCATACCAAGGGTAGGGGGTTTCTTAAAGAGTCATTCACCAGAGACATTCATACATGCATACGTCACTCACTCCTCATAGTCTGATAATGCAGTCTGTACTAGCATATGGCCGAGTTGCCATGCGATCCTTTTATAGCCGCTTCCTTCCGGGACCTTACTGACCTTTCTGATGGTCCAATCCGAGCTGGAGAAGGACCTGAGCATGTGACCTCCTATCTCCAATGAGAGATCGTCCCACGGGCATGCTCAGTGGACCGAAAGGAGGACTTAGTCCCTGGAGTAGCTCGCTGCTGACCAGCATGCGTTGCTATAGCTGGACCAGAGGTGGCAGCAGCAACCAAACCCACAGAGCTGGTCTGAGCAGAGCACCGGGATCGACGAGTCTGCTGAGCAGGCTCCTCTGCGGCTAAAGAGGAATGGGACACTGCCAGATGCAAGGCTTGGGATTCCTGCTGTGCAGCGACAGGAACCCGACACCTAAAAACTGCAAAGTCAAAAGTTTACATACAGTGCATTGCGAAAGTATTTGGATCCCTGGAACTTTTCAACCTTTTCCCACATATCATGCTTCAAACATAAAGATACCAAATGTAAATTTTTGGTGAAGAATCAACAACAAGTTGAACACAATTGTGAAGTTGAACGAAATTTATTGGTTGTTTTAAATTTTTGTGGAAAGTCAAAAACTGAAAAGTGGGGCGTGCAATATTATTCGGCCCCTTTACTTTCAGTGCAGCAAACTCACTCCAGATGTTCATTGTGGATCTCTGAATGATCCAATGTTGTCCTAAATGACTAGTGATGATACTGTAAATATAATCCACCTGTGTGTAATCAAGTCTCCGTATAAATGCACCTGCTCTGTGATAGTCTCAGGGTTCTGTTTGAAGCACAGAGAGCATCATGAAGACCAAGGAACACAACAGGCAGGTCCGTGATACTGTTGTGGAGAAGTTTAAAGCCGGATTTGAATTTCAGCCTGTTACATTGAGGTGTAATGTCTACTGCCCTGAGATACTAGTTCAGCGTCCTCACATCTCTAGTGAGATTCAAATTCTCACCAATACTATATACACCCTCCACCTTGTCATACACCATCCAATTTCAGCCTGTTACATTGAGGTGTAATCTCTACTGGCCCTGAGATACTAGTTCAGCATCCTCAAATCTCTAGTGAGATTCAAATTCTCACCAATACTATATACACCTTCTACCTTGTTTTACAGTACCATATAGCTGGTGGTATTTTGGGTACATTTTCAAAAAATGAGGAAGTATGGTGGAAGAGGCTGTGGAAGTGGGCGGGGGTTGCCAGCTGGTCCTGATGGTAGTGGTGTTGGTGGTGCATCTGTTGGTAGTGGCAAAAGCACAATAGCACCTAAGGCAGGAGGTGTTGAGACTGCGTCATCTTCTGGCTCCACAAGGCCTCGAAGGCTCCCTTTTCTGGGAGTAGGTAAACCGCTTTTAAAGCCGGAGCTTCAGGAACAAGTTTTGGCTTACATTGCTGACACAGCCTCCAGCTCTCTCGCCTCCTCTTTTGAAGTTTCAAAAAATAAAAGCACTGAGTCGACAGTGGAGGCTCCTGGTCAGGAACAACACCTTTCCTTGTGTCCTTCACTCCTACCAAAAGTGAAGGATGTGGCAGGCCACACTATCGATTACTCCATGGAGTTCTTTTCACATACCATGCCTGGGTTATCAAGTCAAATCGTGAATTTCCCAGTCCAAGATTAATCGGACATGGAGTGCACTGATGCACAGCCACTGCTAGATTTTTCTGCTGGTACATTCACTCAGAGCACTACATTGTCCTCGCAGTGTACTGAGGCAGAATCAGACCCTGATGAAACTCAGGTGCCCCTTCCGCATACTATACCACCTTACACAGTGACACAGAGGAAGGTGCACATGAAATTGAAGAGGAGGTGATGAATGACCCAGTTGTTGACCTAGATTGGCATCCATTGGGGGAAGAGGGTGCCGCTGTCAATAGCGCAGAAGAGGAGGAGGATCCGCAGCCGGCAACGACATCGCAACAGCTGTTGTCTGGCAGGACCGTAGCAGTCCAAAATGTGTTACAAAACCAAAAGAGTTGCAGGACAGCTTGGCCAGACGGTCAAATTAGCACAGCGTGCAATGCCTCAAAATGTCTTCCATAGTAGGAAGAGTGCAGTGTGGCACTTTTTTGAACAAAATCCTAATGATTAGGCAAAAGTTATCTGTAAGAAGTGCGCAAACACCTTTAGCCGAGGGAAAAATCTGAGAAATTTGAATTCCAGTTGCATGCTTAGACATTTAACCACCATGCACTTGCAAGCATGGACGGACTACCAAACCTCACGCACCACATGTGCACCTGCTCCGAATGAAGGTAGTCAGCAACGCTACATCGCTTCCCCCACTGTAAGCCCACCGGTTAGCACACCACCAGCAGCAAATGTCGAGATGTCGTCGCAAGGGCAAAGTAGTCATGGAATCACAATGTTATTGCTGCGAAAGACTGAATCTAGGCCATCAGCAACACCACCAACACCATAACCAACCCTCTCTCAGTCCGCCATGTCCACCGCTAGTTCCACCATATGCAGCTCTCAAGTGCAGCTCACCCTACCAGAGACTCTGAGTAGGACAAGAAAGTACTCATCCTCTCATCCGCGTACACTGGCTTTGAACGCCCACATTGCCAAACTAATCTCATTAGAGATGATGCCCTACCGGTTGGTTGAAAGCAAAGCTATCCGTGAACTCATGGCCTACGCAGTACCACGCTATGACCTACCCAGTCGGCACTTCTTTCCGCGAAAAGCCATCCCAGCCCTCCACGTGCATGTGAAAGACCGCATTGTCCATGCACTCAAGCAATCAGTGAGTGGAAAGGTGCACCTCACAACAGATGCATGGTCCAGTAGGCATGGCCAGGGCCGTTACGTGTCCATCACAGCGCACTGGGTTAATGTGGTTGATGCAGGCTCCACAGGGGACAGCGGCGGTGGGACAGTGCTGCCTAGCCCACGGTATAGGAAACAGTTGGCTGTAGGCGTTCGACCCTCCTCCTCCTCCTCCAGAAGTGAAAGCTCGTCCACAGCAGTCGCACGAGCACTCCATCCGCAGCTGCCAGTGTTGCACACGAGGTGTCCCACTATCGAACAGCTAGTGGTAAGCGTCAGCAGACTGTGTTGAAGATGATTTATTTGGGCGACAACAGACACACTGCAGAGGTACTGGCCGACTACTTGCAGCGACAAACTGAGTCATGGCTGGGCAGTCTACATCTTGAGGCAGGCAAGGTAGTTAGTGATAACGGACGGAATTTTGTGGCAGCCATAGCCCTTTCAAAATTCAGACACATACCTTGCATGGCTCACACCTTGAACCTGGTGGTGCAGTGCTTCCTCAATAATTATCCAGAGTTAACAGCCCTGCTCCATAAGGTGCGAAGACTGTGCTCGCACATCCGCCGGTCGCCCGTACACTCCAGTCGTATGCAGAAGCTGCAGCGATTGCCCCACCTTCCCAAGCACCGCCTAATTATCAACATTGCAGCAAGGTGGAACTCCACCCTGCACATGGTTCAGAGGCTGTGCGAACAGAGGCAGGCTGTAATTAATTTTTGGGAGGATACATGGTCAGGCAGTTTGCGGGTAGACATGGAGTTGTCTGGTGTGCAGTGGTCGAAGCTGAAAGGCCTCTGTAAAGTCCTTCAGTGTTTTGAGGAATGCACATGGCTGGTAAGCGCAGATGACGCCATCATAAGCATGAGCATCCCACTTATGTGTCTGCTCATGCAAACTTTGACGCACATTAAGGAGCATGCGTCTGCAGCCGAGGAGGAAGAGAAGGAGGGAAGCCTTGATGACAGTCAGCCATTGTCTGCTCAGGGAAGTCTCGTGGACAAGGTGGAGGAAGAAGAAGAAGAGGAGGAGGAGGAAGATGATGGGGATGATTATTTTGGGGAGGAGGATGCTTCTCAGGGGGCAAGAAAAAATGTTGGCGTGGCAAGGTCAGGTACAGTGTTTGTGCGTGACTGGAGGGATGTTGATCTGCCAGAAAGTGCTCCTCCACCCAGCACTCACAGTGCATCATTTACACCTGGAACATTGGCCCACATGTCTGATTATGCCTTGCAGATCCTAAAATGGTACCCCTGCATTGCCAAAATGATGAACGATGACGACTACTGGTTGACCAGCATCCTTGATCCACACTATAAAGGCAAATTCCAAAACATCATGCCACAGGAGAACCTAGAGCTAATATTGGCTAACAAACAAGCAACTCTGGTAAACCGTTTGTTTGAGGCATTCCCAGCACACAGCGGCGGTGATGTTTCTCCCACGAGCTGTAGGGGGCAACATGGAAGAGGTGTTCGTGGTGCACACAGCCAAAGTGGCATTGGACACAGGGGTTTCATGACCATGTTGTGGACTGATTTTTCAAGTACCGCTAACACGACTGGTAATACTGCATCGATTGAAAGTGACAGGAGACAGCAGTTGTCAACTATGGTAACAAACTACTTCTCCTCCCATATCGATGTTCTTCCTCACCGGTCATTCCCCTTTGACTATTGGGCCAGGAAACTTGACAACTGGCCTGAATTGGCACAATATGCCTTACAGGAGCTCGCTTGCCTTGCTGCTAGTGTGTTATCTGAACGAGTCTTCAGTGCTGCTGTATCAATCCTGACAGAAAAAAGGACCCGTCTGTCGACCCAAAATGTTGATGATCTAACCTTCATTAAAATGAACCATGCATGGGTTTCAAAGGATTTTGTCCCACCCTCCCCTGCTGACACGTAGGTTGCCAGAAATGGCTCGTTTTTGTCCTCCTCTTCCGCTGACTTCTTCAATTACTCCACTTGCAGCTGCTGAATGTCCAACATCAACATATGCCATTTTTTCCACCTCCCTAACTGGGCTGCCTCCCCCCACAGGGCCGGGGTCACCACCTGGCACATGCACCCGTGTGAGTGCCGTTGCCCTGGACAGGTGGTGGGCCCACTCTTGGACAACGGCACTGGCACAGGGTCCCTCATAGTACAATCAAGGGTCTCTCATGGTGGGGGTGCACACCCGCCGTCAGACACACCGCCGTACTATGAGGGGCCCTGTGCCAGTGCCGTCGCCAACGAGTGGGCCCCCCCTGCTTGCTCAGGATCACAGCACTTGCAAAGTTGAAATACTTACCTCTCCCTGCTCCACCACCGTGACGTCTTCCGCGTTTCCAGACAGTGACATTCTGGTCATAGAGCGCGATGACATCACGTCTGTATGCCCTCTGTCTAAACAGTCCAAGTGCAGTGAGATGGAAGATGGGGACGACAAGGAGTCGAGACTAGTACAGGGATTCCCTAGCGAGGAGACTTATTTAATTGTTTTCAATGTTGGGACAGCAATTTTTGGGGCGCACTATACTCTGGAGAATGATATATGAGGCCCACCATACACTGGAGCATTCCAAAGGTGGACATCAGACACTGGAGCAGCATTTACAGAGCCCATTATACACTGGAGCATTAGAAATGGGGCCCATTATATATGGAGCATTATTTGGGCCCATAAGACAGTGGAGCTTCATCCATGGGGACCAACATATACTGTAGCATTATGTGGAGCTCATCATATACTGTTTCAAACATTATATGCGACCAATGATTCTGTATGGAGAAATATATGGGCCTCATTACTCTGTATAGCGCACTAAGCACTGGCCATAATACTGTATGGAGTAATATACTGTCCGTTTTTGGAGCTATTGGAGAATTTAAAATGGATATCAGTCATGAGATGTAAGAAGTGAAGTATTTTTCATTGTACTATACCGCTATTTCTCTGCCGTATCAGAGGATCATGAATTGTGGCATGTGTTAAAGGAGCCCAGTAACACTCTTTGGCCCAGGGCCCACGAAAATCTGGAGCCAGCCCTACCCCCTCCCCCACAACTTTAGCCAATTAACCCCCAGTTTTCAATGCCTAACTATTATTATAAAGTAAATTAAGTTTGACAAGCGTAAGTAATAAGAATTGATGTTTTTGGCATTAAAATGGGCACTGTAGGTGTGTTTCTTGTCCTCCACTCTCTCCCAACCTTGGTTCCCCATTGACTTGCATTGGGTTTCGTGTTTCAGTCGGCCTTCGACTTTTCACGATAATCGGCCGATTGCGTTCGACCCGACTTTTCAGAAAGTCGGGTTTCATGAAACCCGACTCGCACCGAAAAAAGTCAAAGTCGCTCATCTCTAATTGCCACATAATCTTCTTTTCTCATGACCCCAGACAGATCGATTACCCGTGACCTACTACCATCCCACCCCCCAGTAACAAACGACAGAGCACATTTCTCTTGGATGTTAAAGGCCACAGCAGCAGCCAATTTATTAACATATTTTCAATTAAGAGACACTTGGTGGGGTCCTCGAAATTCTGAAATTGTAAGGTCTGGTGATTTCCCCCAAGCATTGCCCCTTCCCCCCCCCCCCGCTTTACTCCTGGCCGTGTTTTCTTTTAGCTCAGGAGCACCATGAGTCCAAGGGAAGAGGTTGCCTCCACTGTTAACGGTATCACCCAAGATCACAACAATGTGACACCCAACATTCTATCGCCGGGTGTCACCCACCTATCACCAGACCACCATCACATAACCATCCAATGAAGGGGATTCGTGCCTTTTAACGGATCCCCACCCAAAATTTTTACCAACTTCGAGGACGCACTAACGCCACCGATACTGATAACTCAGTGTTACATATCCCTTCGACTCACAAAGAGCCGTCTGCCGCCAGTCAGGAGAGGAAAAACCCCCTGTGGTGGAAACCTCCGGGGAACCATGGCTCGCAGATTGCCCTTCCCCTGGGCCTAGAAGGTACCATGCCAAACTACCACTTCTATTCCATTTTTTAGCCACGTTGATGTCTGCTCCATGCCGCCTTGACGCGAACTTCCTCCTTCTCTCAGGGTGGGCGGGCGGGTCTTGTTCCCTGCGTGTCTGTGGAGAAAGAGAACCCCCCTCCGCCCTGTCCCATCCTTTTAACCCCTTCTTACAATGCCTCCTCCCCTTGCCCTGTGTCATTTTCTCCTTGTCTATTATCCAATGCCCTTCTTCCTATGCCCCCTGCACACACCCCCTCCCCCCTCCTTTCCCCTGGTCACTGACTCCCTTCCAGCATCATGCCCGTCTCCCACTATACTGTCATTCACGTCCGCCGGGTAATTGACCCCGGAAAGGTCGATTACCCGTGACCTACTACCATCCCACCCCCCAGTAACAAACAACAGACCACATTTCTCTTGGATGTTAAAGGCCACAGCAGCAGCCAATTTATTAATATATTTTCAATTAAGAGACACTTGGTGGGGTCCTCGAAATTGTGAAATTGTAAGGTCTGGTGATTTCCCCCGGGCATTGCCCCTTCCCCCCTGCTTTACTCGTGGCCGTGTTTTCTTTAAGCTCAGGAGCACCGTGAGTCCAAGGGAAGAGTTTGCCTCCACTGTTAACGGTATCACCCAAGATCACAACCATGTGACCCTGACATTCCATCGCCGGGTGACACCCATTTCCACGTTAATGTGACCCCGATATTCCATCGCCGGGTGTCACCTACCTATCACCAGGCCACCATCACATAACCATCCAATGAAGGGGATTTGTGCCTTTTAACAAATCCCCACCCCCAAATTTTTACCAACTTTGAGGACCCACCAACGCCACACCGAAAGCAACCCCCATCAGGTGCTTGAGACCCCACCCGTCAGTGCTGCTGTGGCTCTACGTATCCCTTCCTGCAATCCTCTGATCCACAGAGCCATTCCAAAGGCGTTCAGGTGCATGCCATCCGTCCTCCAAAATTCCTCCCCTTTCCCCTTCAGGTTTCCATGGCGTATTGCCACTTCCCCCCTATTTTCCACAAATCGTGATATTGCCTTATTAACCTTCTTTCTAGCTTTGTTAACCTTTTGCATCGACCTTGCCCCTTGCCAGACTTTTCTAGGTACGATGCTGGACCATACTATCTTCATTCTCGGAAAGGCTGCCCCCAGCTGTTTCAGGTCTTTGTTAATGCTGTCAATCAGTCCTTTGGCCGTGAGAGCCGCTAGGTTGTTACCTCCCACGTGCAGCACCAAAATGTCCAGTGACCTATGAAGCCGAACTGGTCTGCCCACCTTGTCACGTACCCTTCTCCATATCAGGCCTCTAAAGCCTACCCACTTAATTACCGCCACTTCCTTTGGGTAACCTAACTGTCTGCCGTCAGCATGTCTGTCCGCTTACCGTGCTCCCCAGTACACGTAGGAGTGGCCAAATATCCAGATTAACAGTGGGCCTTTTCCTGTAATAAAGCAAACATATGTGAGTGACACGGTTAGATACAAACTATGCAAGGCAACCTCGCACTGTTGACTACTTTTCTTAAAGGACTCCTTCCACCTCCGAATGTTCCTACCTGCGCCCTGACTGTTGCTATGCTGCCCCTGACCTACTTAATGACCTGGAAGCCCCAACACCACCTTCCAAAGTCCGGGAGGACATGGCATGCCCTCTTGGTCCACTTCTGGAGCTAAGGCACGGAATCTTGCCCATTGGAAGAGGGAGAGCGCGTCAGCTATGGAGTTAAATTCCCCCGATACATGTGACGCGGTGAAGTGTGCATTGATTGACAAGCATTCCAATACCAGTTAGCGTAATACTCTAATTACTGGGGGAGAAGAGGCCGTTATGTTATTTATAGCCATTACTACGCCCATGTTATTGCATTTGAAGTGGATTCTCCTGTTTGTGAGCTGATCTTTCCACAATGTCACCGCTACAAAAATAGGGAAAATCTCCAGTAATGCAATGTTCTTAACAAGGCCCACTCCGTCCAATTACTTCAGCCATTCTGCTGCACACCACCGACCCTGAAAATCCAAAACCGTAGCTCCCGGCTGCATCTGTGAATAAATCTATATCCGAGTCGCAGCAGACTTCCTCCATCATTAAAGATCGCCCGTTGTAATTCTCCAAGAATGTGCTCCAAACTGCCAGGTCTGCTTTGTTCTCCCCTGACAATCGAACGTAATGATGGGGCAATTTTACTCCCACTGTTGCTCCCGCCAACCTTCAGTAAAAAATCCTACCCATAGGCATCACACGCAGGCGAAGTTCAAACTGCCTAGTAACGACTGCATCTCCCGAAGTTTCAATTTTTTGAGTTGCAAAGCCCGGTGTATCTCATTTCTCATGGCCAACACCTTATCCCCCAGAAGCTGACATTCCCACCGAACTGTATCGATAACTATGCCCAGGAAAGAAATACATGACGTTGGCCGTACCGTCTTTTCAGGGGCCAAAGGGATCCTGAACTCCTTCGCCACCCACTCTAGGCACCTCAAAATTAAATCACATACCTCTGAATTTGCAGGGCCTACACACCAAAAATCATCCAAATAGTGGATCAATGAGCTCCAACCAGAAATGTCTTTTACCACCCACTCTAAAAAACTGCTAAAGGCCTCGAACAGCGAACAGGATAGAGAGCAGCCCATCGGTAGGCACCTATCAACAAAGTATTCCCCCTTCCAATAGCAACCGAGCAAATGCTGACTAACCGGATGCACTGGCAACAAACGAAACGCCGATTTAATGTCCGTCTTAGGCATCAGCATGCCTTTTCCGCTCTTCCTCACCCACTGCACCGCCTCATCAAATGATGTATATATAACCGAACACAATTCAGGGTCAATGCCGTCGTTCACAGTCTTGCGACGTGGGTACGATAGGTGGTGAATCATACGGAACTTGTTTGGTTCCTTTTTCAGCACAATGCCCAAAGGAGAAACCACCAACAAGTTCGGCATGGGAGGGAGCTTAAACGGTCCTCCATTCGGCCCAGCCGCACCTCCTTCTCTAATTTTTCTTTCTCTACGCTGGAGTGCTGATAAGCCAAATTCAAATTTTTTAATTTTCTTAACACTAGGAAAGCTGGGCCAGGAATTACAAAACCGTCTCTGAAGCCTCTGGTTATTAGGTCAGCTTTGGGCTTATCAGGATACCTATTTAAATAGGGGAGCATCGCGTGCAACTTGATTGGGGTCTGGCCCTTCACCATGGCTGGCTCCCCCCGCATTGGAGCTGTTTTTTCAGACACATCTACTAGCCCCATGTGAGACTCCATTGCACCACGAACATTGATGTCTGAAATTGCAACTGGGCCCGAATTTACATTGGCCCTCATTAAACTGCCAACATATGCCTTGTTTTTGGGTGCCGCTCCGGCCCTGCGTGCTCCCTGCCGTCTGACTTCCTGTTCCTTAACCCCCTTGGCCGATCCTGCCAGCCCCTCCCTGAAAGGGACCTCCATTTCTGTTGCCAGGGGCCATCATTTTTAACCAAAGCCCAATGTCTTTTTGATCCCATCTCATGGAAGGGTGAATAGCCTTCCGCTGACGAAACTGTTCGTCATACCGTAGCCACGCTAGCCCCCCATATGCCCTGTATGCCTCCCCTATGGAGTCCATGTAACAAAATAGTTGCAAGCTGTTTTCTGGTGCTTTCTCCCCTATAATGTTGGCAAGGATCGCAAATGCCTGCCACCAATTTGAAAACGTTTGGGGAACCGACTGTCTACGGCGCCTCTCTTCATAATCCTTTTTACCCCCTTCCTTTCCTAGTCTCTCTGACCCCAGCCTATCCATCGGTAATAATGAAAATATGTCTATGTATTCCCCCCTCCAAATATTTTTCTTTACCTCCGTCTTGAGGTGGGCACTTAAGGGGCCAGAAAAACAAATATACACTTGTCCCTGTGCCCTATCGTCCAAATCACTATCGCCTCCCTCCCCTGCTGATGAATCGTCTGACGCTAAAATGTAAGTCTCACCCCGCCTCACCCCCCTTGTGGGGCGTATGGACTTGTCCATGTCGATAAGTGTGCTGGGCCTGGATCTTCTAACCGCTCCAGCCTCTTTTCTAGCCTGGCTATCACCGCATTTAGCTCACTGCTATTTTGCTGGGGGGCTAACTCACTAACTTTTGCAATGCAACTCCTGGGTCCCTTGTCCGCCTCTGCCCTTTCGACTACCCTTTTCTTTTCTACCCGTGCTGGCGCTGGGAGACAGACAGAACATGGAATTATAATTACCGGGCCACCGAGGCCCCGTTGTCCCTTCGGTCCCCACAACTCCGTCATCGTCCGAGTCACTCTCCTCTTCCGAGTGGTTCTGCGTCTTGTCCAGAAGAGGGCATCCTGGCCATCCAACGTCCCCAGCTGGCGTGGTTCCAGGCTCTGCACCTTCCTCATAATCATTGTGGCAGTCCTCCCGGCATGACAGGGACCCCCCATGCTGGCAGGATCTCCCTCTGGATTGGACCCTCCCCCTCCCATTGGATTGCTGGACCGTTATCCTAGGTCGTCGCTGCGCCCGCACTGGTATTTCTAAGGCCAGCCTCTCCGGGGGCTTGGTTCTGCATAATGTCTTTCTGGGCCTTGTTTCATCAGCCTGGTGCCCAGTGTTAGCCGTTTCCGCCTGTGCCGCATTGGTGTCAGGCACTAGCGTGACCTGCCCCCAAGAGTTGTTTATTATAACAGGCCCATTGGTGGCCAGCCCGACTTCCTGGGTCCTTAACGAAGGACCCCGGAAGCAAGATGGCGTTGCCCATAGCACATGGGCCGGATGCTTTGCTTGGCAGCGCTGCGGCCGCCTGCTTTTTGTCCTGGGGTCCGGCGGCCCACCTGCGGGCCGCACCAGGGGGTGGTCCCGACATCGCGTCTCGCCCGCCCTGCTTGTGCATGCGGGCACATTTGTATCTTGGTCAGCGGCGGGGCATTTCCCCCCTCACCGTGGCCCAGCGCCGCCTCTTACCGGCCCGCCCTCCGGCGCCCCTGGCAACTGTGACACTGCCTCCGCCTCCTTCCCTGCCTGCCAGTGTGTCGGGGCCCTCCGCCACTATTAAGGGCTCTTCGTCAGAGGAAGCGCTGGCCTCCCCCATGTCCACCCGCCGCCTGCTTCGCCTGTATCATCCTGATTCCCTGCGCGGGGAACCCGACTTGTTCCCCCTGGCTGCCGACGGAACCCACCCGCTGAAGGATATTAACCGCTGCATGTCCCTCATCTCTGCATGCCCCCGCCCTGCATCCCAGGATGCCGCTAATCGCTGCCACTAACCAACCCGGAGGTCGTGTCCTGGCCTCCACCTGCAGTGTCCCAATAAGGTCCTACATACCAGGAGAGTGGGGGGGGGTCCTTGCTGTCTTGTTCCCTGTGTGTCTGTGGAGAAAGAGAACCCCCCCTCCACCCTGTCCCGTCCTTTTAACCTCTTCTTACAATGCCTCCTCCCCTTGCCATGTGTCATTTCCTCCTTGTCTATTATCCAATGCCCTTCTTCCTATCCCCCCCTGCACACCCCCCCTCCTTTCCCCTGGTCACTGACTCCCTTTCAGCGTCATGCCCGTCTCCCACTATACTGTCATTTGCGTCTGCCGGGTACTTGATGCCATCTATTTTGTGAAGTGCACCAGTCCCTCCTGCAGCAAATCAACCCCACAACAAGATGCTGCCATGCCCTTATCTCACAGTTGGCATGGTGTTCTTAAGCTTCCAAGCTTTTTCCTTTTTTCTCCAAACGTAACGATGGTCATTATGCCCAAAAAGTTCAATTTTAGTTTCACCAGACCACTGGCCTTGTCTCCAAAAATTAAGGTCTTTGTTCCTGTGTGCATTGACAAACATTAATCTGGCTTTCTATGTTTCTTTTGGAGTAATGGCCTCTTCCTGGCAGAGTGGCCTTTCAGCCCA
The DNA here is from genome assembly GCF_039654945.1 of Dendrobates tinctorius. NCBI lineage: Eukaryota > Metazoa > Chordata > Amphibia > Anura > Dendrobatidae > Dendrobates > Dendrobates tinctorius. The sequence goes on from NW_027361728.1 coordinate 15,209,824, forward strand.
TGTTGATACAATACTCGTTTTACTGTGGATATTGACACAATCTTACCAGCTTCCACTGGTAAGAAGCTTCCAAACACATGACCTCATCATATGGGCTGTCCAGAATTGTTTAAATTCACAGTATAGTCTATGTAATTTTTTGACTCTGCGGTAAGTAATAAAAATGCCTTAAAACATTCTCTCTCTCAATATTCTGGCATTTGGCAAATATCAATAATTATTGTAATACTAAATGACCTAAAACAGGAAAGGTTTATTCTGATTTCATGTCAGATATTGAGAAAAACATGCATATGTGTCTTTTTATATAGTGTATGTAAACTTCTAGTTTCAACTACAGCTCTTTTAACCCCTTCGCACCCGAGCCTGTTTTTGCCTTCGTGACCGGGCCAATTTTTTCAATTCTGACCAGTGTCACTTTATGAGGTCATAACTCTAGAACGCTTCAACGGATCCTACTGATTCTGACATTGTTTTCTCATGACATATTGTACTTCATGATGGTGGTAAAAATTTTTAGATATGATCTGCACTTATTTGTTAAAAAAATCAAAATTTGGCAAAAATTTAGAAAATTTTGCAATTTTCAAACTTTTAATTTTTATGCCCTTAAAGCAGAGAGTGATATCGCACAAAATAGTTAATAAATAACATTTCCCACATGTCTACTTTACATCTGCACAATTTTGGAAACATAATTTTTTTTTTTTAGGAAGTTATAAGGGTTAAAAGTTGACCAGCGATTTCTCATTTTTACAACAAAATTTGCAACACCATTTTTTTTAGGGACCACCTCACATTTGAAGTGAGTTTGGGGGGTCAATATGACAGAAAATACCCAAAATTGACACCATTCTAAAAACTGCACCTCTCAATGTACTCAAAACCACATTCAAGAAGTTTATTAACCCTTCAGGTGCTTCACATGAATGAATGGAATATGGAAGGAAAAAATAAACATTTAACTTTTTTTCACAAACATTTTACTTCAAAACCATTTTTTTTTATTTTCACAAGTGTAAAAAGAGAAAATGAACCACTAAATTTTTTGTGCAATTTCTCCCGAATACGCCAATACCCCGTATATGGGGCTAAACCACTGTTTGAGCACACGGCAGAGCTCAGAACGGAAGGAGTGCCGTTTGACTTTTTCAATGCAGAATTGGCTGGAATTGAGATCGGATGCCAAGTCGCATTTGGAGAGCCCCTGATGTACCTAAACAGTGGAAACCCCCCACAAGTGACCCCATTTTGGAAATTAGACCCCTTATATAGATGTGTGGTGAGCACTTTGAACCCCCAAGTGTTTCACTAAAGTTTATAATGTAGAGCCGTGAAAATAAAAAAAAATCATTTTTTTTCCACAAAAATGATCTTTTAGCCCCCAATTTTTATTTTCACAAGGGTAACAGGAGAAATTGGACCCTAAGAGTTGTTGTCCAATTTGTCCTGAGTATGCTGGTATGCCATATGTTGGAGAAAACTACTGTTTGGGCACACGGTGGGGCTCGGAAGGGAAGTAGTGACGTTCTGAAATGCAGACTTTGATGGAATGGTCTGCGGGTGTCATGTCGCGTTTGCAGAGCCCCTGATGTACCTAAACAGTGGCAACCCCCCACAAGTGACCCCATTTTGGAAACTAGACCCCCCAAGGAACTTATATAGATGTGTGGTGAGCACTTTGAACCCCCAAGTGTTTCAGTAAAGTTTATAATGTAGAGGCGTGAAAATAAAAAAATCATTTTTTTTCCACAAAAATGATCTTTTAGCCCCCAGTTTTTATTTTCACAAGGGTAACAGGAGAAATTGGACCCTAAGAGTTGTTGTCCAATTTGTCCTGAGTATGCTGGTATGCCATATGTTGGAGAAAACTACTGTTTGGGCACACGGTGGGGCTCGGAAGGGAAGTAGTGACGTTCTGAAATGCAGACTTTGATGGAATGGTCTGCGGGTGTCATGTCGCGTTTGCAGAGCCCCTGATGTACCTAAACAGTGGAAACCCCACACAAGTGACCCCATTTTGGAAACTAGACCCCCCAAGGAACTTATCTAGATGTGTGGTGAGCACTTTGAACCCCCAAGTGTTTCAGTAAAGTTTATAATGTAGAGGCGTGAAAATAAAAAAATCATTTTTTTTCCACAAAAATGATCTTTTAGCCCCCAATTTTTATTTTCACAAGGGTAACAGGAGAAATTGGACCCTAAGAGTTGTTGTCCAATTTGTCCTGAGTCCTGAGTACGCTGGTACCCCATATGTGGGAGAAAACTACTGTTTGGGCACACGGTGGGGCTCGGAAGGGAAGTAGTGACGTTCTGAAATGAAGACTTTGATGGAATGGTCTGCGGGCGTCATATTGCATTTACAGAGCCCCTGATGTACCTAAACAGTGGCAACCCCCCACAAGTGACCCCATTTTGGAAACTAGACCCCCCAAGGAACTTATATAGATGTGTGGTGAGCACTTTGAACCCCCAAGTGTTTCAGTAAAGTTTATAATGTAGAGGCGTGAAAATAAAAAAATCATTTTTTTTCCACAAAAATGATCTTTTAGCCCCCAATTTTTATTTTCACAAGGGTAACAGGAGAAATTGGACCCTAAGAGTTGTTGTCCAATTTGTCCTGAGTATGCTGGTATGCCATATGTTGGAGAAAACTACTGTTTGGGCACACGGTGGGGCTCGGAAGGGAAGTAGTGACATTCTGAAATGCAGACTTTGATGGAATGGTCAGTGGGTGTCATGTCGCGTTTGCAGAGTCCCTGATGTACCTAAACAGTGGAAACCCCACACAAGTGACCCCATTTTGGAAACTAGACCCCCAAAGAAACTTATATAGATGTGTGGTGAGCACTTTGAACCCCCAAGTGTTTCAGTAAAGTTTATAATGTAGAGGCGTGAAAATAAAAAAATCATTTTTTTTCCACAAAAATGATCTTTTAGCCCCCAATTTTTATTTTCACAAGGGTAACAGGAGAAATTGGACCCTAAGAGTTGTTGTCCAATTTGTCCTGAGTATGCTGGTATGCCATATGTTGGAGAAAACTACTGTTTGGGCACACGGTGGGGCTCGGAAGGGAAGTAGTGACGTTCTGAAATGCAGACTTTGATGGAATGGTCTGCGGGTGTCATGTCGCGTTTGCAGAGCCCCTGATGTACCTAAACAGTGGAAACCCCCCACAAGTGACCCCATTTTGGAAACTAGACCCCCCAAGGAACTTATATAGATGTGTGGTGAGCACTTTGAACCCCCAAGTGTTTCAGTAAAGTTTATAATGTAGAGGCGTGAAAATAAAAAAATCATTTTTTTTCCACAAAAATGATCTTTTAGCCCCCAATTTTTATTTTCATAAGGGTAACAGGAGAAATTGGACCCTAAGAGTTGTTGTCCAATTTGTCCTGAGTATGCTGGTATGCCATATGTTGGAGAAAACTACTGTTTGGGCACACGGTGGGGCTCGGAAGGGAAGTAGTGACGTTCTGAAATGCAGACTTTGATGGAATGGTCAGTGGGTGTCATGTCGCGTTTGCAGAGTCCCTGATGTACCTAAACAGTGGAAACCCCCCACAAGTGACCCCATTTTGGAAACTAGACCCCCAAAGAAACTTATATAGATGTGTGGTGAGCACTTTGAACCCCCAAGTGTTTCAGTAAAGTTTATAATGTAGAGGCGTGAAAATAAAAAAATCATTTTTTTTCCACAAAAATGATCTTTTAGCCCCCAATTTTTATTTTCACAAGGGTAACAGGAGAAATTGGACCCTAAGAGTTGTTGTCCAATTTGTCCTGAGTATGCTGGTATGCCATATGTTGGAGAAAACTACTGTTTGGGCACACGGTGGGGCTCGGAAGGGAAGTAGTGACGTTCTGAAATGCAGACTTTGATGGAATGGTCTGCGGGTGTCATGTCGCGTTTGCAGAGCCCCTGATGTACCTAAACAGTGGCAACCCCCCACAAGTGACCCCATTTTGGAAACTAGACCCCCCAAGGAACTTATATAGATGTGTGGTGAGCACTTTGAACCCCCAAGTGTTTCAGTAAAGTTTATAATGTAGAGGCGTGAAAATAAAAAAATCATTTTTTTTCCACAAAAATGATCTTTTAGCCCCCAATTTTTATTTTCACAAGGGTAACAGGAGAAATTGGACCCTAAGAGTTGTTGTCCAATTTGTCCTGAGTATGCTGGTATGCCATATGTTGGAGAAAACTACTGTTTGGGCACACGGTGGGGTTCGGAAGGGAAGTAGTGACGTTCTGAAATGCAGACTTTGATGGAATGGTCTGTGGGTGTCATGTCGCGTTTGCAGAGCCCCTGATGTACCTAAACAGTGGAAACCCCACACAAGTGACCCCATTTTGGAAACTAGACCCCCCAAGGAACTTATCTAGATGTGTGGTGAGCACTTTGAACCCCCAAGTGTTTCAGTAAAGTTTATAATGTAGAGGCGTGAAAATAAAAAAATCATTTTTTTTCCACAAAAATGATCTTTTAGCCCCCAATTTTTATTTTCACAAGGGTAACAGGAGAAATTGGACCCTAAGAGTTGTTGTCCAATTTGTCCTGAGTATGCTGGTATGCCATATGTTGGAGAAAACTACTGTTTGGGCACACGGTGGGGCTCGGAAGGGAAGTAGTGACGTTCTGAAATGCAGACTTTGATGGAATGGTCTGCGGGTGTCATGTCGCGTTTGCAGAGCCCCTGATGTACCTAAACAGTGGAAACCCCCCACAAGTGACCCCATTTTTGAAACTAGACCCCCCAAGGAACTTATATAGATGTGTGGTGAGCACTTTGAACCCCCAAGTGTTTCAGTAAAGTTTATAATGTAGAGGCGTGAAAATAAAAAAATCATTTTTTTTCCACAAAAATGATCTTTTAGCCCCCAATTTTTATTTTCACAAGGGTAACGGGAGAAATTGGACCCTAAGAGTTGTTGTCCAATTTGTCCTGAGTCCTGAGTACGCTGGTACCCCATATGTGGGAGAAAACTACTGTTTGGGCACACGGTGGGGCTCGGAAGGGAAGTAGTGACGTTCTGAAATGAAGACTTTGATGGAATGGTCTGCGGGCGTCATATTGCATTTACAGAGCCCCTGATGTACCTAAACAGTGGAAACCCCCAATTCTAATTCCAACCCTAACCCCAACACACCCCTAACCCTAATCTCAGCCCTAACCATAACCCTAACCACAAACCTAACACCAACACACCCATAACCTTAATCCCAGCCCTAGCCCTAACCCTAGCCCTAGCCCTAACCCTAACCCTAACCCTAGCCCTAGCCCTAGCCCTAACCCTAACCCTAGCCCTAGCCCCTGCATTTTTTTTTTTTACTTTTTTTTTATTTTTGTCACAAGATCGCTGCCCTGCGATCTGACTCATAGTAACGCCACTTCACCTCTGATCATCTGTCAGTGTGAGATCAGAGGAGAAGCAGCGTTACTATGTGACAAGATCGCTGCCTGGCACATAATAACGCGACTTCTCCTCTGATCTCACAATGACAGATGATCAGAGGTGAAGCAGCGTTACTGTGTGACAGCTGTGCCAGGCAGCGATCAGCTGTGCCAGGCAGCGATCTAGTCACACAATAACGCTGCTTCACCTCTGATCAGCTGTCAGTGTTAGATCAGAGGGAGAAGACGCGTTACAATGAGGGAGATCGCCGGGAAACAAGCAGCTTTCCCAGCGATCGCTCCCATTGGCTGCTGTGACGCTGACGTCATCGGGACCTGAACCAATCAGGTCTCGATGACGTTGGGGGTCCCAGCATGCATTGCGCACCGGGATCCCCGCGTTGTAAGGTATGTGGGGGTCCCGGGGGGCACAAAACCGCCGACAGTAGATAAACGTCGGCGCTGCACAAAGCCCAGCAAGCGCCAACGTTTATCTACTGTGGGCGGTCGTGAAGAGGTTAAAGACTAGTCCTACAAGACCTTTACATGGCCAGTCCTTTCCTCCATTACTGAGAAATCAGCCTTTGAATTGATATGCAAATAGGGCTGTAGATCTGAAATGTATGTTATTTTGCTCTATTGTCATGGATTACCGCGACAGTGTGGAGCCAGTAGACCACATCGTCTGATTGTTCCTACTCCAGGCACTGAGAAGAAGCACTTCTTCATTTTAAAAGTGTTTATTCCTTCTGGCAGAACAGGGGTTAATCGATCATGTTGGAAATCTCGGTGCTCGCTGCTGAGCTCAGTTAGCCACTCCTTTCCCATTTATAATCTCGGCTCTGATACAAATCCTTGTCAGAGCTAGTATTTGCTGCATGGCTAACAGATGGAGAGGTGTTCATATGAGAAGGGGAGTTGGAGGAGTTATCTGTGACTGTTGCCTGGTTTGTATGAGTGGTAATTCCCTATCATTCTCTATTTTTGGCTTATTCCCCTACCTCCATGCCCCAGTGCATTCCTCTGTATATGTGAGTGAATATTTTGTATGCCTGGAGTTTTCTGTTAACCCTTGTTTGTGTTGCCTTGTTTACCAAGTTGGTGTACTACCGTGCACAGTTGTGCCTCTCTTCCCTGGGTGTTGGAAGAGAACAGACGGAGGGCTAACTCAGGAGATAATGTAAGGGTGGAGGCCCCGGCATCTTAACCTTCAGAAGTATCCCGGGGAGTAGAGCGAGGTCACCTGTGTCGTGAGATTAGCTCTGACCTTAACCATTTTTTCGGATCCATGATAGATCCAATCACTTCTCTGATGGAGCAACTGCAGCAGCTCAGTCTGGAGGTGGTGAATTTACACACAGTTGTTATCCAGCACCCTAATACATCTGGCGTTCGGGAATCTTGTCTCTCAGGCAAACCATAGTGGAGCCCAAGATCGCTTTGCCTGACAGGTTCACTGGGGTGCATGACAAGTTTCCTGTGTTCAGAGAGGCCTGTAAACTGTACTTCAGGTTACATCTGGTTTCCTCAGGTACAAAGGAGCAACGTGTGGGGATAGTAATTGTGCTCCTCCAGGGAGACCCCCAAGCATGGGAGTTTTCTCACCCATCTGACTCCCAGTCACTTCAGACGGTGGATCGATTTTTTTCTGGCACTGGGCCTTATATATGACCCTTAGATGATACCATACTGCGCCAACTTCAGCAAGGAGACCGGCTGGCGAAGGAATATTGCTATGAGTTCCGGAGGTGGGCAACAGACACCAAGTGGAATGACCCCGCACTCCGTAGTCAGTTCTGTGAGGGGCTTACAGTAAGGGTGAAGGAAGCCTTAGCTCTGTATGAGACTCCTGATTACCTTGAGGCAGCCATGTCTCTGGCAATCCGAGTTGTTCGCCGTCTTCGCCAGAGACAGAGGGAGTCAACTCTGTGTGTGGGAGGTCCCGGGTCAAGGAAGGTCAGCACTAAGCCTGCTGAGGAACCCATGCAGGTGGGTGCAGAATCTCACTCTGGTAAATTACGCCCTTGCCTGGATTTCCGTGAACTCAATATGATCATTGTCCGTGATCCCTATCCACGCCCTCTCATTCCAGACCTCTTTAAAATGAATGTAAGGGTAAAATGGTTCTCTAAGATGGACCTCAGGGGGTCATTTAATCTCATCCGCATTCAAGAGGCAGATGAGTGGAAAACAACGTTCAATATGCCTGAGGGACACTATGACAATCTGCTGATGCCTTTTGAGTTGACAAACACGCCCGCCATCTTTCAAAACTTTTTAAATGACATCTTTAGTCACCTGGTAGGTAGATTCCTGGTTATCTATCTGGATGACATTAATTTATTCATCTGACGTTGAGTCACACCAGGTACATGTCAGTCAGGTCTTACATATACTCCAAGACAATAAATAATATGTCAAATCTAAGAATTATATGTTCTCGGTTGAGGAGATCCCTATCCTAGGATATGTGTTGTCTTCCACCAGTTTTCGTATGGATCCACCGAAGGGCATTTTGCACTCGTCAGGGGATCCATTTGTTATTTTATTCCGCATTTCACCCGCAGTTTAATGGGCAGACTGAATGGGTTAACGACAATCTAGAGACGTATATCAGGTGTTTTGTATCTGAAAAGGAGGACTGGGTTACCTATTTACCGTTAGCTGAATTCGCTGTAAATAATCGTTGTCAGGAATAAACCGGTTATTCTCCTTTCTTTAAGGCGTATGGGTTCCTTCCTCAGTTTAGTTCACTTAATAGTAATCAACCCTCTGGATTACCGGAAGAAGAATGTTTTTCATCTTCTAGTTCTACCATATGACAGGGGGTTATGAATAATTTGATCCAAATATAAGAGTGTGGCTGATTTGAGACATTTGGTGGGTCCAGACCAGTGTGTTGGTGACTTGGTGTGGCTGTCCTCTAGGAACATTAAGCTGAAAAAAGATGAGGGTTACACTCTTGCCTATCCACTCCCTCTCATTCTAGACCTCTTTAATCAGATTGTAAGGGTAAAATGGTTCTCTAAGATGGCCTTCAGGGGGGGCGTATAATCTCATCCGCATTAAAGAGGGGGATGAGTAGAAAATAGCATTCAATACGCTTGAGGGACACTATGAGAATCTGGTGATGCCTTTTGGGCTGACAAACACGCCTGCCGTCTTTCAGCACTTTATAAATTATATCTTTAGTCACCTGATAGGCAGATTTGTGGTTATCTATCTGGATGACATTAATTTAATCACCTGACCTTGAGTCACACCAGGGACATGTCAGGCAGGTGTTACATATTCTCCGAGACAATAAATTATATGTCAAACCTGAGAATTATATGTTCTCGGTTGAGGAGATCCCTTTCCTAGGATATGTGTTGTCTTCCACTGGTTTTCATATGGATTTGGCAAAAGTCCGGGCAGTATTGGATTGGGATCGTCCTGAGGATTTGAAGGTGTTACAAAGGTTTTTACATTTCACCAACTACTTCCGTAAGTTCATAAAGAACTTTTCAGAAGTAGCCAAACCTCTTACAGACATGACTAGGAAAGGCCATCACATGTTTCTCAACACAGTGATTCTAGAGCAATGCCCCCATCCCTTATGGGAAATATGCAAAAACATGTAAACCAATCAGCCGCGGAGACACCATCACATGTTTCTCAACGCAAGCAATGACTAGCCAGGTCTTTCACCGGGAAGGAACAACCACGGGATTGGTTTACATGTTTTTGCATATTTCCCATAAGGGATGGGGGCATTGCTCTAGAATCACTGTGTTGAGAAACATGTGATGGTGTCTCCGCAGTGTTGGATGTTGATCTCCATGAGGTCACTCATCCTCATTTTCACAGTCTTTTACTAGGCATTGCTCCTACTAGCCAGTTTCCTACTCTACACTGATGAGGGGCAATACCCCGAAACAGCTGTCTGTGGATGGATACCATGTTTTGGCATAGGTGGTTTCCTTCATTAGAGACTGCCCTTCCCGTGGTTGTTCCTTCCCGGTGAAAGACCTGGCTAGTCATTGCTTGCGTTGAGAAGCATGTGATGGTGTCTCCGCGGCTGATTGGTTTACATGTTTTTGCATATTTCCCATAAGGGATGGGGGCATTGCTCTAGAATCACTGTGTTGAGAAACATGTGATGGTGTCTCCGCAGTGTTGGATGTTGATCTCCATGAGGTCACTCATCCTCATTTTCACAGTCTTTTACTAGGCATTGCTCCTACTAGCCAGTTTCCTACTCCACACTGATGAGGGGCAATACCCCGAAACAGCTGTCTGTGGATGGATACCATGTTTTGGCATAGGTGGTTTCCTTCATTGGAGACTGCCCTTCCCGTGGTTGTTCCTTCCCGGTGAAAGACCTGGCTAGTCATTGCTTGCGTTGAGAAACATGTGATGGTGTCTCCGCGGCTGATTGGTTTACATGACTAGGAAAGGGACAGACTTCGCCAAGTGGTCCAATCCTGCCATGGAGGCATTTGATATGTTGAAAAGGTGTTTTTCTTCTGTGCTGATTCTTATACAGCCTGACGTCTCTCAGGCTTTTATTGTTGAGGTCGATGTATCTGATCTTGGAATGGCACACTGATCTCCTTGGAAAAGCCGGCAATTCATGTGCCGCCTACAGTAAAATCACAGAGTGATGGGTTAGAATAGAATAGATAGAATACCTCTATACACATAGGATAGGTAGATATATATGTCAATGACAGACACATATATACTGTCATGATATGTGACTGGCCCTGCGTGGCGCGACCCGACGACTGGTCAGTCACCAAACAACAAGACAAACAAGGGGACACCGGGGGACACAAATACAACAGTGGGCCCTGCGATAGAGAACGGGGAAATGGACACCTCCTGCACTCTCCTGAGGCTGTGCCCTGATCTATCCTGACGTCCCTATTAGTGATGGGCGAGTCCTAAATTACTCGGAATCGCTTGACTCTAGCGAGTCCGAGCCCGGGACTCGCTACTCGTTGCGAGTCTAGCGAGTCCAATGTTAATGAATGGGGAAGCGAGTCTTAGCGAGTAATGTGCGATTTACAAATTACAAAGGAACATAACAGATTCTATATTTGCGAGTCCCGAATCCAGTACACAGGACTCGGGATTCGTAGACTCGCTCAGACTCGCTCACAATCGCTGTGTGTTGACATAGGCTGTCTTGGAAACTTGTAGGAACATAACAGATTCTGTATAAGCAAGTCCCGAATCCAGTATACAGGACTCGGGATTCGTAGACTCGCTCAGACTCGCTCACAATCGCTGTGTGTTGACATAGGCTGTCTTGGAAACTTGTAGGAACATAACAGATTCTGTAAAAGCGAGTCCCGAATCCAGTATACAGGACTCGGAATCATAGACTCGCTCAGACTCGCTGTTGACAGCGATGTGATATAGCGAGTCTAGCGAGTGAGAAAAAAAAACTCTGACAAAACTAGGATTGCCATTGACTTGCATTGGACTCGTTACTGTGCGAGTAATCACTGGGAGACTCGCCGAGTAACGAGTTCAGCGAGTCCCTTACTATTCGCCGAGTAACGAGTCCTAGCGAGTAGACTCGCCCATCCCTAGTCCCTATACAAGTTCTTTCAACTTGTCGCCGAGCAGGATACCTTAGCCCTCACTTGCCCTGCACCTATCCCTCAATAGGGAATTGGTAGGTGCGGACACTGGTCCCACCACTGCACTAAAACAACACCACGGATAAATAACAGACAGGGTTAAGCAACACTTAACTTTCTCTGCTGCCAATACACCATGCAGCAGAGTAGGGCTCCTGAACTCAGCTTTCAGCAGAATCACCACGGCTCCAGAAAGCTCCTCTCTTCAGCAGAACCACCACTGCTCCCGACAAGCTGAACCACGACTGCACAAGATAGCTCCAGGTGTTATGAATGGGTCACCGAGGAGGAGAGCAAGCCCAAGCTAAGCCACAGAACACCAGAGAGGTTGGTAACTAAGCGGATTGCAGACCCCTGATCCTATCCACACAACTAGCAGTAGCCGTGGAGCGTACCTACGATGATCCTAGATGCCTCAGCACAGCCAGAATGCTAACTAAGCCTAAAGCAAGAAAGGGGAAATCTAAACTGCCACAGAGCAGACCCCAAAGGAATAGATAGCCCCCAAACATATATTGTCGGTGAGACAAGGTGATAACACAAACGCAGGCAGGAAAATAGACTGAGCAAATGATGGGGCCCACGCTGACTAGACAAGACAAGAAAGGAAAGGCGCTGTCTGCAATCACGCAAAACACTCTGCAAAAAGTCCAACACGTCTGATGCAAAAAACACTGAAGTCGCACGACTTCGCCCACTATATCAGCACTCTGGTATATTCTGAAAGCAGAGCAAAAAGAGGCCAATCTAATAAAGGACAAAAACAAACTGGCACAAGCATTAACATATGGATGGTGATTCAGCACAGCCCCAGCCGGAGCTGGCTGACCCACACAAAACTGAGATAGACAAAAACCAGATCAAATGCAAACAGAATAGCAAATGAACACTTAGCTGAACATGCAGGGACTGAGCTGGAAACATCAGACCTCAGGAGGCAGAAGAAAATCACCAGCAGGGATAGAGGGAGTCGGCTGCCTTAAATCCCAATCTGAAACCCCAGATCTCCAATTGTTGTCCTCATTATCAGGTGGCAAGCCTCTGTTAATCAGATCATCTCCATTACCTCCAGTAACCACCAGAGGAAGCACAGAAAGAGAACTCGCAACCCCTCTGCCAATCTGACCAGCTCCACTACCTTCAGAAATAACCAGAGGGAGGCCAGAAAGCGAAATCACAACATCCAGGCTTCACCACGGTTGGTATCCAAAAAGGACCTGTCATAACCAACAGTCTGCTGATGCACCTGGTGACCTTATATAGGAAGGTGGGAGTGGTCACCACCAGCAGGCTAACTAAACATGTAGTAACACCAGCGGCCACCGGGAGGAAAAACTGACATTAACCCCCGATGGCCAGAAAGGAAAAAACTTTATATCTGAGAATCCCAAACTGACACAGATCCAAAAATGGATCGTGACATATACAGTATGTATATATATTACATAGATAGAAGAAAAGCCGTCAATTCAGCAGCTGCGTAGTGTAAAATCACAGCAGGAGCCGACAGGATAGAAGAGATGGATTACATACAGTATATACACATAGAAAAAGTATATAAATGTCAGTGACATATACAATTAAAGCAGTGTGTGTGCAGCTTATTGTACATGTATTTAATTATTAAAAGATTATTTTTCTGAAAAAGATATTACCCCCTTCCCAGGGTTTATAGCCTGGGAAGGGGGGAATATCTATGGAGCTTTCCAGACTATTAGTATCAGCTCACAGCTGTATACTTAGCCTTTACTGGCTACTAAAATGGAGGACCACCCAAAAAAATGACGTAGGGTCTCCCTATAATTAATAGGCAGTGCCATCAGACAGGTCCTGGGAGTTCACAGCCAATTAATTAACTTCACCAATGTGACATCAGCGTGAGTGCCGTGGGAAAATTTCTCACAGTGCTCTCAATGATATTAGAAAGGTGAAGTGAGTTCATTGGCTGTGAACTCCCAGGACCTGTCAGACAGTACCGCAAGCAGGAGAACTTTGTATTGTTTTTTTTAACTCTTTAGCAGATGACAATGGCCTCGGTGGAATGGGTGATGTTGTAAGTGTGGTTTAATTAAGATTTATAAAAGGAGTCTGTGTGATTCTTTCAATTAACTGACTTTTTTCTGTGTGTCTTTATACAATATGACTATGGGGTTAGTAATGGGGGCATCTAATTGACGCCTCTCTATTACTAACCTCGGGGCTTGATATCACCTGAAAATACAAAGGTGACATCAACCCCCCAACTATCACCCCACTTGCCACCGCTACAGGGCAAGTGGGAAGAGTGAAGCTAAGTGTCAGAATTGGCACATCTTATAGATGCGCCTTTTCTGGGACAGCTGAGAGCTTATGTTCTTAGCCTGGGGGGGCAGTATCCATGGCCCCTTCCTAGGCTATTAATATCAGCCCACAGCTGTCTGCATAGCCTTTACTGGTTATTAATTATAGGGGAACCCTATGTTATTTTTTTAATTCCTCCTTTTTAATAGCCATTAAAGGCTAAGTATACAGTTGTGAGCTGATATTAGTTGTGTGGGAAGTTCCATGGGTATTACCCCCTTCCCAGGCTATAAACATCATCCCCCCAGCTGTTGGCTTTCCGTCTGCTGGTGATAATAAGCAGCAGATGAATTGCTGGCTTTTATTCGATATACAGGGTGGGCCATTTATATGGATCAACCTAAATAAAATGGGATTGGTTGGTGACCCAGATCGGAGCGCTGAATTTGCAGAATGGGCAAAACAAAAATTGGAACAGGACCCTCAGTTTACACAGAACATTATGTTCAGTGATGAGGCAAACTTTTTTGAGTGGGACATTTATATGGATACATCTAAATACACCTAAATAAAATGGGAATGGTGACAGTTTTCTTGAGTAGGGTGTCTTGCATTGAAATCTGCTGCAATGACCTGGGTACTACGTTCATCAGACATCAACTCAATTTCTATCTGCTCCTCACTTGTATATAACTCATGAAAGAATAAAGATACGTTAAAACCAAGCACATCATTTTTTATGAAATTCTCAATAAGTTTGATGTGTCACATGACCCTCTTCCCATTGAAAAAAATAAAGTTGGATCCAAAATGGTCAATTTCAAAATGGCCACCATGGTCACCACCCATCTTAAAAAGTTTTGCCCCTCCCATATATTAATGTGCCACAAACAGGAAGTTGATATCACCAACGATTCCCATTTTATTTAGGTGTATCCATATAAATGGCCCACCTTGTATACATATATATATATATATATACCATTACATTATACCAGCCAAAAATATTCTTCAAATACATATATATATTAGATAGAATATTTATATATTGAAGAATATTTTTGGCTGGTATAATGTAATGGTTAAGTGCACAGCCTACGACATGGGAGATTGGGGTTCAAATCCCGGCTCTGTCCTATTTAAAATAAATTAAATCAAATATATATCAAGGCTCCTACCACTATAATACCTACCTTAGGTAGCTTTTATAGCGTAGTGGTTAAAGTGCACAGCCACCAATGTGGGTTCAAATCCTAGCTCTGAGCCTGTTGGAAATAATATACCATTAGTGGTCCTTGGGCAAGACTACTAACACTAGGGTGCCTTACTCAATAAACATGAGAGTGTCATGAACAAAGTCAGTCATGCCAGCTCGGACATCACCTGGATTAACAAGGTCCTCATCAGATGTTGAGGAACCAGGACAAACTGATGATAAATGGGCTACTGGAACAAACCATACATGGACAAGGCAAGAGAATCTGGATCTGATGAAATGCTACTATAACAGCAGACCAAATGATAGAGGATATATGAAGCATATGAAGAAAATCTGGATGGATACAAGACCTGCATGTCCACTGACTGAGAAACAACTAGTCAGCGAACGTTTCAATGTCATAAAGAGAAAGCTATTATCACTTGAGATGGATCAACTGCACTGCAGATCCACCCCGCATCAAGACCTGGAAGAACAACATGTACAACCCATTGAAAATCCTATTCCAATCCTACAACTAGAGAGCACTGAAGCTGATCTGAAATAGAAGATCATAAATAATCTGAATACCATCAATACCAGAGATCGATTACCAAGGCACAGCAAAGATACACCACCAGACAGTATACTAGAAGATGCCTATAGAGCCCTTGCATCAATACCTACCACCACCATAACTCAAACTTATAAACTGATCTATGCTACTGCTTCCGCAATCATGGAAATGCTTGGCTATACAATCAGCAAGAACAACATCATTTCTTTTCCCCAACTAAGTCAGCCAACTAACAGAAATACAGAACGGTGTAGAGATCAAGAATAAGACCAAGATGGACAAGTACAAATGCCTGACCCCAACTGAAGCCCTAGAGTCTGCTAAACAAAGGCTCACAACACTAGCTTCAAGACTAGGGAGATACACTAGAGAAGCTGAGGCCAAGAAGATAAATGCCCTGTTCTCTAAAGAACCATCCAAGGTTTACTCCCAACTACAGAGTATAAGCACAAAGGCAGCAACTCCATCAATAGCACAGACTGAACAATACTGGAGGAACATATGGGAGAAGGAAAAAACGCACAACACCAGTGTAATGTGGCTGCAAGATCTGAGAATGAAACACAGCAACCACCTAGAGCAAGAACCAGTGACTATTACAGACGCAGACATCCAACAGCAGATCAAGAACATGAAAAGCTGGAAAGCACCTGGCCCAGACATGATCCATACCTACTGGTTAAAGAAATTAACAGCGGTACATGAACACATGGCAAAGCAGATGCACCAACTGCTGGAAATAGGCCACCACCCAACTTGGCTAACACATGGAAGAACAGTGCTGATCATGAAGGATCCTCAAAAAGAAACAGTTCCATCCATCTACCACCCAATAAACTGCCTACAACAACATGGAAACTCCTGTCAGGTATAATAGGCACCAAGCTACAGAACCATATGAGTCTATACATGAAACCAGCTCAGAAAGGCATTGGGACCAACACCAGAGGCTCTAAGCACCAGTTCCTAGCAGATAGAGCAGTTTCTCAAGGCTCAAGATCCAGACAGACCAATCTCAGCACAGCCTGGATTGACTACAGGAAAGCCTATGAGTCAATGCTACACACATGGATCTGTGAATGCTTGGCTCTCTACAATGTCAACAGAAAATTAGGAAACTTCCTCAGAAACTCCATGGGGCTATGGAGAACAACATTGGAAGTCAACTCAAGACAACTAGCACAAGTGACCATCAAATGTGGCATTTACCAAGGTGATGCACTATCCCCATTTGCTCTGCATAGGCTTGAACCCCCTCAGCCAGATAATTACAGCGTCTGGCTATGGATACAAGTTCAAGACCAGAAGCACCATAAACCACCTCCTCTACATGGATAACATCGAGCTCTATGCGAAGAACAAACAAGACATCAATTCACTGATCCACCTGACAAGGATCTACAGCAAAGACATCAGGATGTCCTTCAGACTTTGGTAATAAAGAGAGGCAAAGGACTGATGGAGTGAAATTACCAGCAGGGCACATAGCACATGTACAGACATGCTACAAGTACCTCGTCACGCAACAGGGTTACGGTAACCATGATGAGGAAGCAAGGAAAGCAGCAACATCCAAATACCATCACATTAAAGGGTAAGACAGGTCCTGAAGAGCCAGCTCAATGGGAAGAATAAAATACACGCCATCAATACATATGCCCTGCCAGTTATCAGATACCCTACTGGCATAGTGTGCTGGCCAAAAGAAGAGATGGAAGTTGCAGATAATAAATAATAATAATAAATTTTATTTTTATAGCGCCGACATATTCCGCAGCACTTTACATTTCAGAGGGGATTTGTACAGACAATAGACATTACAGCATAACAATAATCACATACAGTAGATTATAACAAATGCCAAGAGGAAAGAGGGCCCTGCTCGCAAGTTTACAGTCTATGAGGAAAGAGGTAGACACGAAAGGTGGGTGGTAACAGTTGCCCTGATTGTATGGACCAGCCATAATGTTAAGTGTGTAACAGTACAAACACAGAGGGCTAATGGATGCATAAAGCATGTGGGAACATGATGCGGGAAATCTGGTTATGGTAAAACTTTTGGCTATGCCACACAGGGATAGATTAGGTTAATGTGTTGAGGCGATAGGCCAGTCTGAATAAATGCGTTTTCAGGGCACGCTTAAAATTGTGGGGATTGGGGACTAATCGTATTGACCTGGGAAGTGCATTCCAAAGAATTGGTGCGGCACGTGTAAAGTCTTGAAGACGGGAGTGGGAGGTTCTGACTATTGAGGATGCTAACCTCAGGTCATCAGCAGAACGGAGGGCGCGGGTAGGGTGGTATACTGAAACAAGGGAGGAGATGTAAGGTGGTGCTGAGCTATGGAGGGCTTTGTGGGTGAGGGTAATAAGTTTATACTAAATTCTGGAGTGGATGGGTAGCCAGTGTAATGACTGGCACAAGGTAGAGGCATCGGTGTAACGATTGGTGAGGAATATGATCCTGGCTGCAGCATTCAAGACAGATTGGAGAGGTGAGAGTTTGGTAAGAGGGAGACCGATTAGAAGAGAGTTACAATCGTCGAGACGAGAATGAATAAGAGAAACAGTAAGAGTTTTTGCAGAGTCAAAAGTAAGAAAAGGTTGAATTCTAGAAATGTTTTTGAGGTGCAGATGACAAGAGCGAGCCAGTGATCGAATGTGGTGGGCAAAGGAAAGCTCAGAATCAAGTATGACCAGAAGACAGCGGGCCTGATGCTGGGGAGTAATAGTGGAACCACACACAGAAATGGCAAAGTCGGGTATAGGTACATTAGTAGAGGGAGGAAACACCAGGAGTTCAGTCTTTGACAGGTTCAGTTTCAGATATAGTGAGGACATGATATTAGACACAGCGTTTATACAATCGCCGGTGTTTTCTATAAAGGCTGGCGTGATGTCAGTAGAAGAAGCGTATAATTGGGTGTCATCAGCATAGAGATGGTACTGGAAACCAAATCTACTGATTGTTTGACCAATAGGGGCAGTGTACAAGGAGAAGAGGAGGGGGCCTAGAACCGATCCTTGAGGGACCCCAACAGTAAGGGGAAGGTGAGAGGAGGAGGAACCGGCAAAAGATACAGTAAAGGAGCGGTCGGAGAGATAGGAGGAGAACCATGAGAGAACGGTGTCCTTGAGGCCAATGGAATGGAGCATAGTGAGGAGGAGCTGATGATCCACAGTGTCGAATGCTGCAGAGAGATCCAAGAGAATTAGCATGGAGTAATGACCATTTGATGTGAAGACGCGAAAGCTCCTCACAATACATGGAGGTCTCCACCCTAAGTCTAACACACAAAGATTGTATACCAACAGAAAGGAGGGTGGTCGAGGCTTGATAAGCATCCAAGCCACCATCACGGATGAAACAATGAGTATCCAGGAATACATCAGAAAAATGGCACCAAAAGATGAGATGTTGAGAGAAAGCCTAAGGCAGCAACAACAAAAGATCTGGAAGGAAGAACAGGAACATGAAGCACCATGGCAAGACAAGCCACTGTATGGGATGTACCAGCAACAGATAATGGAGGTAAAACTCAGTAGGAAATATATTGCTCACCGGTAAGTCCTCTGACCTGACCGATCCATGTAAGCAGGAAACACAGCCACCCGTCGGCTGGGTGCATATATAAATCCAAAGAAAAAAAAGAGAATTGTGCTGGATCCTTGAATTAAAAATATCCTTGTTTTTATTAGAAAATAATTTAGAAAATCACATCAGGGTAGACAGTAAATGGTTGACGCGTTTCGGCGGAAGCCTTAGTCGTAACAAATTACAGAATCTGATGCAATCACTTAAAAACACAAAACCACTCCCATTTAGTAAGAGTATACATATAATTATTTACAAGGAACATATGTGAAAAGCCATTTAGTAAGAGAATACATATAATTATTGACAAGGAACATATGTGAGAAGCCATTTAGTAAGAGTATACATATAATTATTTACAAAGAACATATGTGAGAAGCCATGAAATTGAGAGGAAACAGTCTTAAGCCACAATGGCATAACAAATGAAACAGAATAAATATAAAAATATATACATCGGAATTTCATGAATGGAGAGTACAATTGTTTTGCAAGAAAAAAAAACAATACAATGAGGGACTTCATCAAGGCATTATTTAAATATTGGTGATTTAAGTTACCGTATATACTCGAGTATAAGCCAAGATTTTCAGCCCTATTTTTAGGCTGAGAGTGCCCCTCTCGGCTTACACTCGAGTCATTGTCCCGGGGGTAGGTGGGGGAGGGGGAGCGCGGCTGTCACATCATACCACCCACTTCTGGCACGGTCTCTGCAATCCCTGTTTCTCAGATGGTCTCCGGCGCTGCAGCGCTTCCTGTGTTCAGTGGTCACGTGGTACCGCTCATTAAAGTAATGAATATGCACATACCGAACACTGGTTTAATCCACATTTGAAAAATCCTGTTACCGACAGCCAGTTTTTTTTTTTTTTTGCTTTTTTAGCATTTTCATCAAATAAAACTGGGGAGAAAAAAACACCCAGAGATCTACCTTTCTTGGCTATAAAGTTGAATCCAGATTTTAAAATGGATGCAAATGTTTCATCTTGGTTTAGAACTGGTAAGTAGAGTTGAGCGATACCGTCCGATACTTCAAAATATCGGATCGGAATGGATCGGCCGATCTTTAAAAAAAGTATCGGTATCGCCGATGCCGATACCGGACGTCCCATTCAAGTCTATGAGACTTCCGGTATCGTAATTGGAAAAACCCTTTCCTGCCCTTGTACAGCCTCTCGGGGGTCTGTACGGGCCTTCCGGGGGTCTCTGCCGGCCTGCCGGGGGGGGCTGTGCCGGCCTGCCGGTGGGCTGTGCGGACTGCCCGGGGTCTGTACCGGCCTGCCGGGGGGCTGTGCCGGCCTGCCGGTGGTCTGTGCACCCTGTGGGGGTCTGTACCGGCCTGCCGGGGGGCTGTGCCGGCCTGCCGGTGGTCTGTGCAGGCTCCGGTGGTCTGTGCCGGCCTGCCGGGGGGCTGTGCCGGCCTGCCGGGGGGCTGTGCAGGCTCCGGGGGGCTGTGCAGGCATCGTCCGATGGGACTACAAGTCCCATCGGGCGATGCCTGCTACCATGACAGTGATTGACACATTAGCCAATGATGGGACAGTAGTAGTCCCATCATCCGGCTAATGTGTTACTTAAATGTAAAAAAAAAAAAATACTACATACATACATACTACATGCATGCTACATACATACTACATGCTACATACATAGTACATATATACTACATGCATGCTACATACATACTACATGCTACATACATACTACATGCTACATACATACTACATACATACTACATATATACTACATGCATGCTACATGCTACATATATACTACATACATACTACATATATACTACATGCATGCTACATACATACTACATGCTACATACATACTACATACATACTACATATATACTACATGCATGCTACATACATACTACATGCTACATACATACTACATACATACTACATGCATGCTACATACATACTACATGCTACATACATACTACATACATACTACATGCATGCAACATGCATGCTACATGCATGCTACATACATACTACATACATACTACATACATACTACATGCATGCTACATACATACTACATGCATGCTACATACATACTACATGCATGCTACATACATACTACATGCTACATACATACTACATACATACTACATGCATGCTACATGCTACATATATACTACATACATACTACATATATACTACATGCATGCTACATACATACTACATGCTACATACATACTACATACATACTACATGCATGCTACATGCATGCTACATACATACTACATGCTACATACATACTACATACATACTACATGCATGCTACATACATACTACATGCTACATACATACTACATACATGCTACATACATACTACATACATACTACATGCATGCTACATACAATACATTCATACAATACATACATAGACATACAGTACATATAACATAGAGTAACATACTTACCAATACTTGTCACATTGTTCCCCGAAGCCATTGTCTTTTACGGAATAAATATTAACATAACAAACCACAAAAATACTCACCCATGATCCGAAGCAGTCCACGAGTGTGTCCCACGACGATCTTGGGTAGAGAACTACAGCATCAGCTGATGCTGCCGCTCTCTACGGACTGCAGGAATCCAATGACGGAAGGTAGGTATCCTTCCGCACTGTATTCCTCCGCCACTTGAAAAAAAAAGTCCCTAGAATTTCCCACACAGCTTTTACCATAAAGTGAGACTAGGGACTTTTTTTTCAAGTGGCGGAGGAATACAGTGCGGAAGGATACCTACCTTCCGTCATTGGATTCCTGCAGCCCGTAGAGAGCGGCAGCATCAGCTGATGCTGTAGTTCTCTACCCAAGATCGTCGTGGGACACACTCGTGGACTGCTTCGGATCATGGGTGAGTATTTTTGTGGTTTGTTATGTTAATATTTATTCTGTAAAAGACAATGGCTTCGGGGAACAATGTGACAAGTATTGGTAAGTATGTTACTCTATGTTATATGTACTGTATGTCTATGTATGTATTGTATGAATGTATTGTATGTAGCATGCATGTAGCATGTATGTAGTATGTATGTAGCATGTAGTATGTATGTAGCATGCATGTAGTATGTATGTAGCATGTAGTATGTATGTAGCATGTAGTATGTATGTAGTATGTATGTAGTATGTATGTAGCATGTAGTATGTATGTAGCATGCATGTAGTATGTATGTAGCATGTAGTATGTATGTAGCATGCATGTAGTATATATGTAGTATGTATGTAGTATGTATGTAGCATGTAGTATGTAGCATGCATGTAGTATATATGTAGTATGTATGTAGTATGTATGTAGCATGCATGTAGTAAATATGTAGTATGTATGTAGTATGTATGTAGCATGCATGTAGTATATATGTAGTATGTATGTAGTATGTATGTAGCATGTAGTATGTATGTAGCATGTAGTATGTATGTAGCATGCATGTAGTATGTATGTAGTATGTATGTAGCATGTAGTATGTATGTAGCATGCATGTAGTATGTATGTAGTATGTATGTAGCATGTATGTAGCATGTAGTATGTATGTAGCATGCATGTAGTATATATGTAGTATGTATGTAGTATGTATGTAGCATGTAGTATGTATGTAGCATGCATGTAGTATATATGTAGTATGTATGTAGCATGTAGTATGTATGTAGCATGCATGTAGTATATATGTAGTATGTATGTAGTATGTATGTAGCATGCATGTAGTATATATGTAGTATGTATGTAGTATGTATGTAGCATGTAGTATGTATGTAGCATGTAGTATGTATGTAGCATGCATGTAGTATGTATGTAGCATGCATGTAGTATGTATGTAGTATATATGTAGCATGTATTATGTATGTAGCATGCATGTAGTATGCATGTAGCATGTAGTATGTATGTAGCATGCATGTAGTATATATGTAGTATGTATGTAGTATGTATGTAGCATGTAGTATGTATGTAGCATGTAGTATGTATGTAGCATGCACGTAGTATATATGTAGTATGTATGTAGCATGTAGTATGTATGTAGCATGCATGTAGTATATATGTAGTATGTATGTAGTATGTATGTAGCATGTAGTATGTATGTAGCATGTAGTATGTATGTAGCATGCATGTAGTATATATGTAGTATGTATGTAGTATATATGTATCATGTAGCATGCATGTAGCATGTACACTCACTGGCCACTTTATTAGGTACACCTGTCCAACTGTGTGTTAAGACTTAATTTCTAATCAGCCAATCACATGGCGGCAACTCAGTGCATTTAGACATGTAGACATGGTCAAGACAATCTCCTGCAGTTCAAACCGAGCATCAGTATGGGGAAGAAAGGTGATTTGAGTGCCTTTGAACGTGGCATGATTGTTGGTGCCAGAAGGGCTGGTCTGAGAATTTCAGAAACTGCTGATCTACTGGGATTTTCACGCACAACCATCTCTAGGGTTTACAGAGAATGGTCCGAAAAAGAAAAAAAATCCAGTGAGCGGCAGTTCTGTGGCCGGAAATGCCATGTTGATGCCAGAGGTCAGAGGAGAATGGGCAGACTGGTTCGAGCTGATAGAAAGGCAACAGTGACTCAAATTGCCACCCGTTACAACCAAGGTAGGCAGAAGAGCATCTCTGAACGCACAGTGCGTCGAACTTTGAGGCAGATGGGCTACAGCAGCAGAAGACCACACTGGGTACCACTCCTCTCAGCTAAGAACAGGAAACTGAGGCTACAATTTGCACAAGCTCATCGTAATTGGACAGTAGAAGATTGGAAAAACGTTGCCTGGTCTGATGAGTCTCGATTTCTGCTGCGACATTCGGATGGTAGGGTCAGAATTTGGCGTAAACAACATGAAAGCATGGATCCATCCTGCCTTGTATCAACGGTTCAGGCTGGTGGTGGTGGTGTCATGGTGTGGGGAATTTTTTCTTGGCACTCTTTGGGCCCCTTGGTACCAATTGAGCATCGTTGCAACGCCACAGCCTACCTGAGTATTGTTGCTGACCATGTCCATCCCTTTATGACCACAATGTACCCAACATCTGATGGCTACTTTCAGCAGGATAATGCGCCATGTCATAAAGCTCGAATCATCTCAGATTGGTTTCTTGAACATGACAATGAGTTTACTGTACTCAAATGGCCTCCTCAGTCACCAGATCTCAATCCAATAGAGCATCTTTGGGATGTGGTGGAACGGGAGATTCGCATCAGGGATGTGCAGCCGACAAATCTGCGCCAACTGTGTGATGCCATCATGTCAATATGGTCCAAAATCTCTGAGGAATGCTTCCAGCACCTTGTTGAATCTCTGCCACGAAGAATTGAGGCAGTTCTGAAGGCAAAAGGGGGTCCAACCCCTTACTAGCATGGTGTACCTAATAAAGTGGCCAGTGAGTGTATGTAGTATGTATGTAGCATGTAGTCTGTATGTAGCATGCATGTAGTATATATGTAGTATGTATGTAGTATGTATGTAGCATGTAGTATGTATGTAGCATGTAGTATGTATGTAGCATGCATGTAGTATGTATGTAGCATGCATGTAGTATGTATGTAGTATATATGTACCATGTATTATGTATGTAGCATGCATGTAGTATGCATGTAGCATGTAGTATGTATGTAACATGCATGTAGTATATATGTAGTATGTATGTAGTATGTATGTAGCATGTAGTATGTATGTAGCATGCACGTAGTATATATGTAGTATGTATGTAGCATGTAGTATGTATGTAGCATGCATGTAGTATATATGTAGTATGTATGTAGTATGTATGTAGCATGTAGTATGTATGTAGCATGCATGTAGTATATATGTAGTATGTATGTAGTATGTATGTAGCATGCATGTAGTATATATGTAGTATGTATGTAGTATGTATGTAGCATGTAGTATGTATGTAGCATGTAGTATGTATGTAGCATGCATGTAGTATGTATGTAGCATGCATGTAGTATGTATGTAGTATATATGTAGCATGTATTATGTATGTAGCATGTATGTAGTATGCATGTAGCATGTAGTATGTATGTAGCATGCATGTAGTATATATGTAGTATGTATGTAGTATGTATGTAGCATGTAGTATGTATGTAGCATGTAGTATGTATGTAGCATGCACGTAGTATATATGTAGTATGTATGTAGCATGTAGTATGTATGTAGCATGCATGTAGTATATATGTAGTATGTATGTAGTATGTATGTAGCATGTAGTATGTATGTAGCATGTAGTATGTATGTAGCATGCATGTAGTATATATGTAGTATGTATGTAGTATATATGTATCATGTAGCATGCATGTAGCATGTATGTAGTATGTATGTAGCATGTAGTATGTATGTAGCATGCATGTAGTATATATGTAGTATGTATGTAGTATATATGTAGCATGTAGCATGCATGTAGTATATATGTAGTATGTATGTAGTATGTATGTAGCATGTAGTATGTATGTAGCATGTAGTATGTATGTAGCATGCATGTAGTATATATGTACTATGTATGTAGCATGTAGTATGTATGTAGCATGCATGTAGTATGTATGTATGTAGTATTTTTTTTTTTTTTTTACATTTAAGGCCTCTTTCACACATCAGGTTTTCGCCGTCAGGCGCGATCCGGCGCTTTTGACAGAAACCGGATCCGGCGAAATGCAATGCCGGATCCGGTTTCCCCCCCATTGACTTGCATTTGCGCCGGATAGCGCCGGATGGCCATGCGTTTCATCCGGTTTTCGCCGGATCCGGCAATGTGTCGCAATGTGTCGCGATCCGGCGTCTGGAAAAAACGTCTACTGTAACGTTTTTTGTCTCCGGCGAAAAAGCCGGACACGCCGGATCCGGCGCGTCCGGCTTTTTTACACAATGAAAGCCTATGAGCGCCGCAATGCGCCGGATCCGGCGAAAGCCTGATCCGGCGGCCGGATCCGGTTTTTTGGTCTGAGCATGCTCAGTAGCTCTGCCCACAAGACATATATAAAAGCAAGACAGTGGGACCCACAGCCACACCCAACATGCCACCCAAGACAGCAACCAGGCGCAGGAGAAGGCAGGAGACATCTGCAGCAGCACCATCAGCACCACCCCAATTGGAGCAGCATGCTGAACAACGGGAGGGGAGTCCAGCAGCAGATGAGAGACGGTAATTATCAAATCACCCATTCCTCCAAACTAGGGCTATTGAATATCAAGATATTCATTGGCCCTTTGTTTCTCTTTATTCAACAGCCGCCCAATAGATGCAGCAGCAGCAGCAGCAGCAGCAATGGCAGCAGCTGGAACACCACCCACAGGCATGGAGTGTGGCCACCAGGAAGACAGCACATCATCTTCTGGGAGCCCTCCCTCGCATCGTCAGCGTTTGACGGTAAGTTTTTATTTCCAAAATCCATCTTCTCTGTAATATATGTCTATTCATGGCCTTTTATTTCAAAACAGGAATCACAAGATGAAGAGGAGCTCCCAGAAGAAGAAGGAAGGGGTGGACAGACACCTGGAGTGGGCTCACAATTGGTAAGTTTTTTGCATCAAACGCAGAAACACAACATCACACTACACACAACACATAGAAAACAATGTTCTGCAGACCACACACAGCAAACAA
Organism: Dendrobates tinctorius; assembly: GCF_039654945.1. Classification (NCBI taxonomy): domain Eukaryota; kingdom Metazoa; phylum Chordata; class Amphibia; order Anura; family Dendrobatidae; genus Dendrobates; species Dendrobates tinctorius. Next base: position 15,236,125 of record NW_027361728.1, read on the forward strand.
ATGCCTACATCCAAAGACATAACTTTTTTTGTTTTCTTCTCTAGTCTTCCCAATCTGGTGCTTGGCCAAGAGGTCCTCGCAGTGCCTCCCAGGGTCGTCGGCGACAGCAACGCGGCGGTCACCAGCGTGTAAGTATAAATATTTTTGCTTTGTTTTTTTGCACTTTTTATTTCATTTCTTTTGTGGAGGCTAATTATGTTATTTTTGTCTTTTTCTTTAACAGCCTTCACAGCGTGCTCCCGACTCTGACGTTGAGGATGGAGGGATTGATGTGGACCACCTCATCGATCTCGTCAGAGAAAGGGAGCCGCTCTGGAATATGGCTGACCGCCGCCACGCTGACCTGATCGTTACCCGACGACTCTGGGAGGAAATCTGTTCGCTCCTTGTGGGCCGCTGGGAGGACCTCGATGTTCGGGCCCAGATTACAGAGCGTAAGTATATACAGTACCGGTTGCTTGATTTAAACCAGTGTTTCCCGAACTCCAGTCCTCGTGGTCTCCACGGATCATGTGTTCAGGATTTCTATTTACTATGGAAATCCTGAAAACATGACCCCTGGGGACCATGAGGACTGGAGTTTGGGAAACACTGATGTTGTATACTAACCACTCCTTTCTCGTTTCAGGGAACAGAATTGTGAATCGGTGGCGGTCTGTGAGGGATCGTTTCAAGAAGGAGTTCAATAAAGAGATGCAGGCCCCGAGTGGATCTGGAGGACGCAGGAGCAAGTACAAGTACGCAGAAGCCCTGTCGTTCCTCCGGGAAACAATGGTCACCAGAAGGTAAATATTACACACCACATGTGAAAAAAAATGTTAGATGTAAATTTTTTTTTCAGCCAGGGCCATACCATGTCAGTATTTTAATTGTTTTTTTTTCTCTTTATTCCACAGCACAGTGAGCAGCACTCGGGAGCCGGCACGATTGGACCCTTCTGAGGCGATCCCTGAGGAGACCGGCACCGAGGGACACTTCGACCGCCCCGGTACATCTGCACCTTCCCAGCCTTCCAACACATTCGACCCATCTGTCCCATCCACCAGCACAGGAGCATCGTGGCCGCCTACATTACATGAAGCTGCTGGTGAGGAGATCGCTTTCCCTTTACCCCACCCTTCTGCCCCTGCCACCTCTAGTACACCTGCGGGTACTGGGCGGCAGCGGCAGAGGGGTCAGGAAAAGACTTATGCGCCAGAGTTCTTGCATCTGAATGCATCTTTCCAGAACTGTCTAAAAGTCTTGTCAGAGCAAATCTCCGCAGGCTATCAGCAGATCAACTCCAGCATTCTGGAGGTGAAGACACTTCTGCAAACCATGCATTCAGAAGCAAGATCTTCGCCAAACCACACCTTTTTCAGGTCTGTTGTGGAGCGCATGGAAACGCTCTCTCCTGCCCAGCAGATGCATGTAATGCATTCATGCCACGCTGCTCTCCAGCAAGTTACCTCCCAACCTCCTCCTCCTCCCACCACAGTAGTTCCTCCACCTGCACCCCCTCCAGCCACTTTCCATCCTCCCCCTCCTATTACATCTACACCCCCTCCAGCCACTTTCCATCCTCCCCCTCCTATTACATCTACACCCCCTCCAGCCACTTTCCATCCTCCCCCTCCTATTACATCTACACCCCCTCCAGCCACTTTCCATCCTCCCCCTCCTATTACATACCATCCACCTCCAGCCACTTTCCATCCTCCCCCTCCTATTACATACCATCCACCTCCCCAGCACCATCCACCTCCCCAGCACCATCCACCTCCCCAGCACCATCCACCTCCCCAGCACCAGCAACCTCCCCAGCACCAGCAACCTCACCAGTACCAGCAACCTCCACAGTACCTGCAAACTCCCCAGTACCAGCAACCTCCCCAGTACCAGACATCTCCCCACTTCCAGCAACCTGCCCCGTACCAGACATCTCCCCACTTCCAGCAACCCGCCCCGTACCAGACATCTCCCCACTTCCAGCAACCTGCCCCGTACCAGACATCTCCCCACTTCCAGCAACCTGCCCCGTACCAAACTCCTTCCCCATACAACTTGCCATCAACATCATCTGCTCCTACAGTCCCTGCCCAACCCTCCACTCCACCACCCACCACCTCTTCTGCTTCCCACATGTCCACCCATTCTGTAGTTTTTTCCACACCTTCACCTCTAACTGTTCCTTCCCCACCACGATCCCAGTCCTCTCTCCACACTCCCAGTGTCGAAGTGTCCCGCAGCCCCTACAGCAGTATTTCCACCACACACTACACAGAATTATAATGTGTGTATTTAAATAAAAATGACCAGTTTTATGGTTTCAGTTTTATAGTTTCAAATTTTTATTAAACATGTTTATTAAAATTTTAAAAAAGTTTACTAAAAAAAACATTTTTCAATAAAAGTTAAATTATTTTACACTGGTTGTCTGTCATTTCTTTCTGCGGCGAAAAAGGTTAAATACAGGGTATTTAAAAGGTGAAATGGTATTCAAAACTAGGTATATAACTGTGGGTAAATTTTAGCTTTTTGCCACAGTTGTGTTCCTGGTTGTGTTTGAAGCAAAGTATTTCACCTAAAAAGTTGTGTTTATTGTTGGTGATTTCCTAACAATGTACACAACTTTTGTTAAAAGGTGAAATACTTTGCATAAAACACAACCAGGTACACACCTGTGGCCTAAAGCTAAAAATAGAGACCATGACAAGATAGCCAACTTTGGTTGGCAAAGGTGTATACTGTTGGTACAGAAGGTACACAAGTTTGGTTAGGGCACAAATCTTTCACACTCTGTCATCCTGCCAGTGTACTCTGCCTTGAGGTGACATAAAGTATAGTGCAAAATTGTCCCTCATTACTGAAACCGTCACAGAACTTCTAGTGGTAATGTCATGGTAATCTTGCAAGGTGGTTTCTTCAGAGGTGTCCTCAATGGAAATGGGTTCCTTGCAGATAACAAAATTGTGGAGTACCACGCACGCTTTGATCACCTCGTCCACAGTTTCTGTCTTGAGGTTGATCGCAGTCAATAGGACCCGCCATTTGGCTGTCAGAATACCAAAGGTACATTCAACCATTCTTCTGGCTCTTGTGAGGCGGTAATTAAAAATGCGTTTTGGTCTTGTCAATCCTCTGCTAGAGTACGGTTTCAAAAGGTGTTCTGACAGCTGGAAGGCTTCATCCCCTACACAGACAAATGGCATAGGTGGACCAGATGTTTGCGGCAGCGGTCTAGGTGGTGGGAACTGGAAGGTGTTTCCATACAGTTTACGTCCCATGGCAGACAGTTTGAAAACTTGAGAGTCATTGGAGCGGCCATAGGCCCCAATATCAACCGCAATAAATTTGTATTCCGCGTCAGCGATGGCCATGAGGACAATTGAAAAATATTTCTTGTAATTGAAATATTCCGATCCCGATCCAGCTGGCTTTACAATGCGGATATGTTTCCCGTCCACAGCGCCCAAGCAGTTTGAAAACTGACATATCTGTTGAAACTTGTCAGCAATTTCAATCCACCTCTCTGTTGTGGGCTCTGGTAAAAACTCTTCAGCTAAGGAGTCCCACAGTGCATGGCATGTGTACTTCACAATTCCAGATATGGTGGAAATCCCGAGTCTGTACTGGAAATGCAGTGACGAAAGGGATTCTCCAGTTGCAAGAAATCTGTGGGGAATTAACAAACAATAAATTAGTTTTAAATCACAGCATTACATACCAAAACTGACCTATAACACTTGGAGATACAAATTACCACCAACAAGATTGCAGTGAAAGTGTGCTCTGATGCGATCATATCCAATAAATGTGGCTTACCTTAAAGTCACCATCAGACGCTCTGCGGGTGAAACTGAGAAGCGGCAATAGGTGTCCGCTTTTCTTATGAGGTGTGCAATGCGCTCCACCAAGTAATCAAAATTCTCCATTTTCATCCTAACATATCCAAAAAATTTATCCGGGTTTCGTCGAAGGTCCATGCATAGTGTAGAATAGACCCCACGCGTCATTCTCTTGGCTGTGATGGGGTGGATCCACAAACGTCGTCTACGATGCCTGATGCGCTGCTGTCTCGCTCTCTCCTTCTCCAGAACAATCACCCTCAAACGATTTGCCTCCGCTGTAAAATCCGCCAAATTCTTCAAAATATTTCCAATGACAACATCCATCTTCGCCAGTACTTGCTCTTCTCTCCAACCTGCACTTTCTCCTCTACAACCTGTCAAAGAAGGGCTGTAGGAACATGCTATATATAGTTTTCCAGTAGCCAATCCCGTTCGGAAGGCCACAAGGGTCAATTTTAAAAACCGGATCCGGCGTAATCCGTCGAAAAACGGATAGAAAAACGGATGAACCGGATGAGACGGATCCGGTTTTGTCTGTCAAGAAAAAGACGGATCCGGCAGAAAACCGGATCCGTCACATCCGGTTTTACTAAACATTTGCCGGATCCGGCGTTCCGGCTCGACGCCGGATCGCGCCTGACGCCGAAAACCTGATGTGTGAAAGTAGCCTTACACATTAGCCGGATGATGGGACTACTACTGTCCCATCATTGGCTAATGTGTCAATCACTGTCATGGAAGCAGGCATCGCCCGATGGGACTTGTAGTCCCATCGGACGATGCCTGCACAGCCCCCCGGAGCCTGCACAGACCACCGGAGCCTGCACAGCCCCCCGGCAGGCCGGCACAGCCCCCCGGCAGGCCGGTACAGACCCCCACAGGGTGCACAGACCACCGGCAGGCCGGCACAGCCCCCCGGCAGGCCGGTACAGACCCCGGGCAGTGCACACAGCCCCCCGGCAGGCCGGCACAGCCCTCCGGCAGGCCGGCAGAGACCCCCGGAAGGCCCGAAATGACGGCGCATCATGATGCGCACACACCGCGCATCATGATGACGTCATTTCGGCTGTCAATCAACTTTGAACTTCCGATTCCGATGCCCGATATTGAAAAAATATCGGATGTCGGTATCGGAATTCCGATACAGCAAGTATCGGCCGATACCCGATACTTGCGGTATCGGAATGCTCAACACTACTGGTAAGTATTTAGAAGCTATATGTTTAATTTCATTGAACTGTTTGCTGTAAGCTGTAACAAAACTAATTTTTTGCTGACCATTATCTATCCCATTAGGAGATTTCTTATTTTTATTTGCATTGAGTTTAAAAATTCAGTCAGCTTTGCCAGACCTCGTAATCCTAATTGTTACCCGGTGCAAAAAAGATCAGCAGCCTGTGACCAGTTTCAGAGTCTTGTGGAGGTGGAATTGAAACAACTATATGCCACTATTGATAGAAAAGATACTGGAGGTAATTTCTCCAAAAATGAATCCTTTGCACTTAAAGAATTATCTCATAATGCTGATATTGTGATAAGGGCAGGGGCTGGCTGGCAAATTTTAGCCTGGGGGTAAAGCACAATGCAGTGGCCAACTGTGACGCGGGCCGCGGCCCATCTTAAGGCTTGGGTTATGCATTATGGAAGCAAAAAGCAAAGTTTAAAGCAAGTGCATGTGCAAGTCTAATATAGCCAAGCTGCCAAAGTGCACACAGCATCAGGGATCAAACATCAAACGGGGAAACGCGGATTAGAAATGAGTGAATTTGTTCAGATTTTGGCCCCGAATCTGATTTTGACATATTCAGACCATATTCGAACACTATTCTTGCTGAATGTATGCCTTATGATCGGCTCCGAACATATTCGGTAATTTTTACTCCCATTGACCCTAATGACGTTTGGCTATGTTCGACGAATATTGCAAAAACAATATTCGAGTCCGATCATATTCAGAACCGAATCCGAACAAATTCGCTCATCTCTACTCGGGATGAGAGAATAATGCATGCTAACTGTCATGACTGTTAAGTATCATGATTTTGAATTTATTCCACACTGACAGCTTTTTATGACATATGCACCTGATTGTGGGACATGAAAAGTTGTTCTTATTAATGTATTGTATCTAGAATTTGTGTATATAACTGTATGCTGATGAGTTTATTATTATTATTTATTTATATAGCGCCATTGATTCCATGGTGCTGTACATGAGAAGGGGTTACATACAAATTACAGATATCACAGTAAACAAACTAACAATCACAGACTGATACAGAGGGGAGAGAGGACTCTGCCCTTTCGGGCTTACATGCTACAGGATGGTGGAGAAGGAGACAGTAGGTTGGGGGGTTGCAGCAGCTCCAGTGATGGTGAGGCGGTAGCTCCAGTAGTGGTGAAGAGGCAGTGGGGTCATTGCAGGCTGCAAGCTTTTTTGAAGAGGTGGGTTTTCAGGTTCTGTCTGATGGATCCGAATGTGGTTGATAATCGGACGTGTTTGGGGCACAGAATTCCAGAGGATGGGGGCTATTCGGGAGAAGTCTTGGAGGCGATTAGGTGAGGAGCGAATAAGTGTGGAGGAGAGAAGGAGGTATTGGGAGGACCGGAGATTAGGTGAGGGAAGATATTGGAAGATTAGTTCAGAGATATATGGAGGAGACAGGTAATGGATGGCTTTGTAGATCAGTATTAAAAGGTATCAACCACTGAGGACTCTCAATTCTGAATATTTTTCTATCTACTGGCTAACATGGTACAAAGATATATATCTTTCCTAGATCAGTATTAGTAATTTGAACTGGATACGCTGAGGAAATGGGAGCCAGTGAAGAGATTTGCAGAGGGGAGAAGAGGAGGAGTAGCGAGGAGAGAGATTAATTACCCTGCCAGCAGAGTTAAAAATGAACTAGAGAGGTACGAGGGTGTTAGCAGGGAGGCCACAGAAAAGGATGTTGCAGTAGTCGAGGCAGAAGATTATGAAGGCATGCACAAGCATTTTAGTAGATTGAGGTTTGAGGAAAAGACGGATTCTGGAAATATTTTTGAGCTGGAGGTGACAGGAGGTGAAAAGAGCTTGGATGTGTGGTTTGAAAGACAGGGCAGAGTCAAGGGTTACTCCGATAGGGTATGGGGGAAAGCGTGATGTCCTTTTTTGTGATAGATAGATCAGTTAAGGAATATCTTTGAGATGTAGGAAAGATGATGAGCTCGGATTTGTCCACATTGAGTTTGAGGAAGCGAGAGGAGAAGGAAGATATGGCTGATAGACAGTTTATGTATTGTACTAGCATTTAGGTAGCTTGTTACCGGACAAACATGCCTTTGCTATTTAAATTGGGCTTATTGTGTCTTACTGGCTAAGCCATAGGCTTCAGGAGGTCTCTATCTTGCTATATCCCGATATTTATATATCTGCATAACTCAGATAACTCGGCACTAAATAGAATCAGGTTTATGTATACCTAGGTATTGGAATTGATTTTAGTGCTATACCATAATAAACCCGCATACAGTGAATAGAGGCTATTCCTAAGGCCTAGAGTGGTTATATTTTTGATACGCTTCCAGTACTGAAACACTGTCTTCTAATTTTATAATTTAGAAATTTTTTTAGGCCATACATCTATTTTTAATGGATGACAGTTTCATTTGAGGCCTTTTTTCTCTGTATATACACACTTTTTTGATTTTTGTATTTTACTGTCTGTGCCACACCCCTTTTTCTTATAGTATAGGAGTCTATTAGGGTGTCCAGGGATATCGACGTATCAGCCTCTGCTCTCAGATAGGGTGACTGACAGGGATTTTTATGCAATTGATAACAACCATCTACATTTGCTTATTTGCTTGTGTTTTTTTTTTACTATACCTTTGATGGTCCTGATTGATTAAACTTCTACACTATGTTTAGAAATGTTTAGAAGATTTTTTTGGAGTGTTGTTCTTTTAAATATATTAATAAAAGTAAAATTTTAGGGGCCTAATTTCTCATTTGGTGCTTAGCTGGAATATCCTTGTTTGATCTTGACGATCTTCTGACTTTAGGTTTACCTAATTTTTCTGTTGCTTCTTCTATGGTTGAATAACCTAACCAAATTATAACTTCCCTTTTCTTGTTATTTTGAAGTTGTGACTGAGATTGCTATTGCTTCAGCTGGACTACTGGTATAATGTCATGAAACTTGAGTGGCACAAAATTCTCAACAATCAATACATCTCTGCTTATTGTGACCTTGTTCCTTTCTGGGTGCAAGATTCTACATCCTTCCTGAGTTTTACTGTAGCCCACCAGGATACCCTCTTTTTGCATGAGATTCTTGATACAATTTTCTTTGGGAATATGTAATCCTGCATATCTTGGCCCTTATTTAGCTTAGACTGATACAGCTTTCTCATTAACTGGAGCTTACTGATGAGATTTATCTTTTCATGCACTTTCTGCAGCTGTTCCCACATTTCTTTTGCAGTTTCATACTCACATAAATGCACAATCTGATCATCTATATGGAGAGAGATAGTGATTTGTGTTCTTTTATCCTTCTCTACCCAGTCTTCTGGTAGTGTGTCAGGTCTAGATTCCTGTGTTAATTTCCACATACCTTCTTTTATCAACAACATTTTACCCCTACTTTCTAGGATTGGTAGTTCTGGTTAGTCACTTTTGGCAATGTGAAAGTCACAGAGTTGCTGCTGGTATCCATCTTTGCTTCTTCTTAGTACAGTGTTGTTCTATCCCCACTTGGCTGCTCTGTGAATCTTTTGGGTTTCTGGGCCAATAACATGTTGGCAGTGGATTAATCTGTGGACTGTCCAGCCATTCAACAGGGATTATATATTTATTCAGGAACAAAGATAACACAGCTTACAACTGGTATTTCTTATAGTTTAAGATCTTAGCATCTTGTCTGTCAGCTTGCAAAGTGAAAGTGTGTTCAAGCCACACAAACACAATGAGTGAATTGGAACTTCTTAGTGTATTTTTATTTTTTTTTAACAATGTATTTTTTGCAATATAACACTGGTGCTGGAGACAGAAACTCATGCACTAGTAAACAGTAGTACAGTGCCTTGCGAAAGTATTCGACCTTTCAACCTTTTCCCACATATCATGCTTCAAACAAAAAGATACCAAATGTTAATTTTTGGTGAAGAATCAAAAACAAGTGGGACACAATTGAGAAGTTGAAGTTATTTAAAATTTTTGTGGAAAGTCAAAAACTGAAAAGTGGGGCATGCAATATTATTTGGCTCTTTTAACTTAATACTTTGTTGAGCCACCTTTTGCTGCGATTACAGCTGCAAGTCGCTTGGGGTATGTCTCTATCAGTTTTGTACATCGAGAGACTGAAATTCTTGCCCATTCTTCCTTGGCAAACAGCGCCAGGCACCATTTGTATCGCTATTTGACCCTCTGTTCAGGTAAATATCATAGCTTCAGTCCCTTTTGACCTGGTCATTTAGTTCTCTGTTTCTCTGTATCTTGTTCCCTCTATAAGAATGGGTTGCCATTAACAGGAGCATGATGCACTACAGCACTTTATAACTTACAGGTTAGAAACAGCCAGAGTATAGTCTCTTCATTAGTATCCTATTAAAAAGCAGGTGCACAGCGATATCTCATTTAATATTGGCACTCACAATTTGTGATTTTTTATTCAATAAGCACTTTTTGCACTTTGTTCACTGAATTGGGTGATTTTTAATCTAATTAATTTTTATCACTCATTTCTGAGAAAATACCATTTTTGCACTCAGCATTTTTTTCACTTATGATGTGTATTTGATTTCTCACCTGTGCCCCTTTTTCTTGTGCATTATACAATTTTGCTTGATTATTTTTTTTTTGTTCTGTTCATATCATAGAATCATAGAATCGTAGAGTTGGAAGGGACCTCCTGGGCCAACCCCCTGCTCAAAGCAGGATTCGCTAAATCATCCCAGTCAGATGTCTGTCCAGCCTCTGTTTGAAGACTTCCATTGAAGGAGAACTCACCACTTCTCGTGCCAGCTTGTTCCACTCATTGATCACTCTAACTGTCAAAAAGTTTTTTCTAATATCTAATCTGTGTCTCCTCCCATTCAGTTTCATCCCATTGCTTCTAGTCTTTCCTTGTGCAAATGAGAATAAAGTTGATCCTTCTACAATGTGACAGCCCTTTAGATATTTGTAGACAGCTATTAAGTCTCCTCTCAGTCTTCTCTTTTGCAAACTAAACATTCCCAAATCCTGCAACCTTTCCTCATAAGACAGGGTTTGCAGACCGTTCACCATTCTGGTCGCTCTTTTCTGAACTTGCTCCAGTTTGTTGATGTCTTTTTTAAAATGTGATACCCAAAACTGGACACAATATTCCAGATGAGGTCTGACCAAAGAGGAGTAGAGGGAAATAATGACTTCACGTGATCTAGACTGTATGCTTCTGTTAATACATCCTAGAATTGCATTTGCCTTTTTTGCTGCTGCATCACACTGTTGACTCATATTCAGTCTGTGATCTATTAGTATACCCAAGTCTTTTTCACATGTGCTGTTGCTTAGCCCTATTCCTCCCATTCTGTATATGCTTTTTTCATTTTTATTGCCCAGATGTAGTACTTTGCATTTCTTCCTGTTAAAAACCATTCTGTTATTTGCTGCTCACTTCCCCAGTTTAGTTATATCTTTTTGAATCCTCTCTCTCTCTTCTCTAGTATTAGCTATCCCTCCTAGCTTTGTGTCATCAGCAAATTTAATCAGTTTACCCTCAATTCCTTCATCTAAATCTTTGATAAAGATGTTGAACAATACAGGGCCCAGGACAGAGCCCTGTGGTACCCCACTTGAGACATTCTTCCAACTGGATGTGCAGCCATTTACGACCACTCTTTGGGTCCGATCACTAAGCCAGTTATGAATCCACCTAACAGTTGCCTTGTCCATTCCATACTTAGTCATTTTTTTCAATAAGGATTTTATGAGAGACTTTGTCAAATGCTTTGCTGAAGTCAAGATATACTATATCTACAGCATTTCCTTGATCCACCCAATCAGTGATTCCATCATAGAAGGAAATTAAGTTAGTCTGACATGACTTATTAGTTACAAACCCATGCTGACTCTGTTTAATCACTTCATTCTTATCCAGGTACTGACATACATGGTGTTTAATAATTTGTTCAAAGATCTTTCCTGGTATAGAAGTCAGACTCACCGGCCTATAGTTGCCTGGGTCCACCTTCTTCCCCTTTTTGAAGATAGGAACAACATTTGCTCTTCTCCAGTCTTCTGGGACTTCTCCAGTTCTCCAAGAATTTTCAAAGATTATGGAGAGGGGTTCAAGAATTTCTTCTGCTATCTCCTTCAGTACTCTGGCGTGTAATTCATCTGGACCTGGAGGCTTGAATTCATTTAGGTTAGCTAAGTGTTTCCTCACTATCTTTCTGTTTATAGATATCCTGGATTCTTCTATTCCCTTAATAGGACAGTGAAGAACAGTTGATGTTACATTTCCTTTCTGAGAGAAAACAGATGCAAAATAGGAATTTAAAAGTTCAGCCTTCTCAACATCCTGTCTTACCATTTCATCATTTTCATCCTGTAAAAATCCTATAGAATCTTTGACTTTTCTTTTACTTTTGACATATCCCCAAAATCCTTTATTATTGCTTTTGACATCTCTTGCAAGCCTCAATTCATTTTCAGCTTTAGTTATTCTGATTTGTGCCCTGCAGGTTCTGCAATTTATATAGACTTGGCACACACCAAAAAGATTCTGATGCAGAAAGGTGGTTTTAATGAATTGCAGTACATACATACAGACGTTTCAGTCTAGGACCTTCATCAATGTACTGTGAAGTATAGATAAAGATAACAAAAATAAAAATTGACAAAGAAAGTATATACAACAAATTACATGGGTTTTCAAAATGGAAAATGGATAACATGCTGAGACATCGTTCACATTATAGCACAGAATAAATGATGTCGCAGGGAATAGCAAACAATCATGAAGAACAAGATCAAGACCTATCGGCGCGCGAATTTTGGCTCATCTTTCATCGTTTTTAAGAAATCTCAAGATGGAAGAGGCCAGGAGCCATTTGGTGAGCTGCATTTCTTGCTACATGTTCACAGATTTACCAGTGGAAAAGCCAAACTTCACATGCCACAAATGCAAGCTTGTGTCCCTGTTGGAGGAAAAGTTGCAAAATCTCGAAGAGAGGTTAGCTACGTTGAAGATCATTAAGGAAGGTGAAGAGTTCTTGGACAGAGCAGAATTATCTCTTCATGTTACAGAAAGAGAAGAAATTCGAAGTGCACCTGAAGAAACAGAGGAATGGAGACATGTGACCCAGAGAAGCAGGAGGATCAGGAGGCAGTCAGCACCCATACTGCTCAGAAACCAGTACCAGGCTCTCACGCAGGAAAACGATGAAGAAATACATCAGGATAAGACTTTGCCAACAAACAGCAACCTTGTACGCCTTCAGAGTCCTCCTGGATGGAGAAAGAAAAATGTTGTGAAGAAGAAACGGAGAGTGGTGGTCATGGGGGATTCCCTGTTGACAGGAACAGAGGCCGCTATCTGCAGACCAGATATAACTTCAAGAGAAATGTGCTGTCTTCCAGGTGCAAAAATTAAAGATGTGTCTGACAGGATATCAGGACTCTTCAGACCTACAGATGACTACCCATTCCTGCTACTACATGTGGGGACAAATGACACCGCAAGAAACGACCTGGAAACCATCTGCAGAGACTTTGAAGACTTAGGCAAGAAAGTGAAAGAACTGGGAGCGCAGGTGGTCTTCTCTTCCATCCTCCCAGTGGATGGCCATGGAACAAGGAGGTGGAATAAGATTCTGCAGGTGAACAACTGGCTACGTCGATGGTGCCGTCAGCAACGATTTGGATTTCTAGATCACGGAGTGAACTACTTATACGATGGACTACTTGCTAGAGATGGGGTGCACCTTACGAAGACTGGAAAGCATGTATTTGGAAGTCGCCTTGCTACACTTGTAAGGAGAGCTTTAAACTAGAACAACATGGGAAGGGAAGCAAAAGACCAGAAAAAGCCATACACCTGACAAATGCTATTGAGAACTCTGCTATTAGAAGTGGAAAGGAAGAACAAAGACGAAAGAATCTAATTAATAAAAATATTGGAGAAAGAGAAACCAATCACAAACTAAAATGTTTCTATACTAATGCACAAAGCATGGGCAACAAACAAGGAGAATTGGAACTACTAACACAGGAAAAGAAATATGATGTCATTGGAATCACTGAAACTTGGTGGGACAATACACATGATTGGAATACAAGACTAGAAGGATACAACTTATTTGCAAGAAACAGACTTGATAAACGAGGAGGGGGTGTTGCATTGTATGTTAGAAATGCATATATCTGCACAGAGATTGAAGCTTCAGAGACTGGGAGTTCTGTGGAAACTGTTTGGGTAAGAATACAAGCACAGAACAATGGAAAGGACACCATTGTAGGCATTTACTACAGGCCGCCTGTGCAAGCTGAAGATATGGATGAACTCTTTATGCATCAAATGGCCAAGTTCTCCAAAAAATATGACATAGTTGTCATGGGAGATTTCAACTATCCAGACATTTGTTGGGAATCTCTCTCAGGCAAAACTAACAGGTCAAGGAAATTCTTATCCTCTCTTGCTGACAACTTTATCTTCCAAAAGGTAGGGGAGAAAACAAGGGGAACTGCTACCTTGGATCTAATCCTTAAAAACAGGGAGGAAATGGTTGAGGAGGTAAAAGTGGCTGGAACCCTAGGAGGTAGCGACCATGCTATTTTAGAATTTTGGATAACTAGAGGCGGAAGACCTGTGAAGACTCAGACGTCAAGGTTAGATTTCAGAAAGGCAGATTTTAAGGGATTCAGAAAGATAATTGGAGGGATCCAATGGCTGGATATCCTTAAAGACAAAAATGTCCAGGAAGGATGGGAAATCTTGAAAAATGAAATTCTCAAAGCACAGTTGTTAACAATTCCGAAAAGAGGGAAGAATAGGAAGCATTTAAGGAAACCAGGATGGGTGAACACAGAACTTAAGCACATGCTAAAAAGGAAGAAAAAAATGTTTATAAAATGGAAAGAGGGAGGCATATCTAAAGAAGAATATAATGCTGTCTGCAGAACCTGCAGGGCACAAATCAGATTAGCTAAAGCTGAAAATGAATTGAGGCTTGCAAGAGATGTCAAAAGCAATAATAAAGGATTTTGGGGATATGTCAAAAGTAAAAGAAAAGTCAAAGATGCTATAGGATTTTTACAGGATGAAAATGATGAAATGGTAAGACAGGATGTTGAGAAGGCTGAACTTTTAAATTCCTATTTTGCATCTGTTTTCTCTCAGAAAGGAAATGTAACACCAACTGTTATTCACTGTCCTATTAAGGGAATAGAAGAATCCAGGATATCTATAAACAGAAAGATAGTGAGGAAACACTTAGCTAACCTAAATGAATTCAAGTCTCCAGGTCCAGATGAATTACACCCCAGAGTACTGAAGGAGATAGCAGAAGAAATTTTTGAACCCCTCTCCATAATCTTTGAAAATTCTTGGAGAACAGGAGAAGTGCCAGAAGACTGGAGAAGAGCAAATGTTGTTCCTATCTTCAAAAAGGGGAAGAAGGTGGACCCAGGCAACTATAGGCCGGTGAGTCTGACTTCTATACCAGGAAAGATCTTTGAACAAATTATTAAACAACATGTATGTCAATACCTGGATAAGAATGAAGTGATCAAACAGAGTCAGCATGGGTTTGTAACTAATAAGTCATGTCAGACTAACTTAATTTCCTTCTATGATGGTATCACTGATTGGGTGGATCAAGGAAATGCTGTAGATATAGTATATCTTGACTTCAGCAAAGCATTTGACAAAGTCTCTCATATAATCCTTATTGAAAAAATGACTAAGTATGGAATGGACAAGGCAACTGTTAGGTGGATTCATAACTGGCTTAGTGATCGGACCCAAAGAGTGGTCGTAAATGGCTGCACATCCAGTTGGAAGAATGTCTCAAGTGGGGTACCACAGGGCTCTGTCTTGGGCCCTGTATTGTTCAACATCTTTATCAACGATTTAGATGAAGGAATTGAGGGTAAACTGATTAAATTTGCTGATGACACAAAGCTAGGAGGGATAGCTAATACTAGAGAAGAGAGAGAGGATTCAAAAAGATTTAAATAAACTGGAGAAGTGGGCAGCAACTAACAGAATGGTTTTTAACAGGGAGAAATGCAAAGTACTACATCTGGGCAATAAAAATGAAAAAAGCATATATAGAATCGGAGGAATAGGGCTAAGTGACAGCACATGTGAAAAAGACTTGGGTATACTAATAGATCACAGACTGAATATGAGTCAACAGTGTGATGCAGCAGCAAAAAAGGCAAATGCAATTCTAGGATGTATTAACAGAAGCATACAGTCTAGATCACGTGAAGTCATTATTTCCCTCTACTCCTCTTTGGTAAGACCTCATCTGGAATATTGTGTCCAGTTTTGGGCACCACATTTTAAAAAAGACATCAACAAACTGGAGCAAGTTCAGAAAAGAGCGACCAGAATGGTGACCGGTCTGCAAACCCTGTCTTATGAGGAAAGGTTGCAGGATTTGGGAATGTTTAGTTTGCAAAAGAGAAGACTGAGAGGAGACTTAATAGCTGTCTACAAATATCTAAAGGGCTGTCACATTGTAGAAGGATCAACTTTATTCTCATTTGCACAAGGAAAGACTAGAAGCAATGGGATGAAACTGAATGGGAAGAGACACAGATTAGATATTAGAAAAAACTTTTTGACAGTTAGAGTGATCAATGAGTGGAACAGGCTGCCACGAGAAGTGGTGAGTTCTCCTTCAATGGAAGTCTTCAAACAGAGGCTGGACAGACATCTGACTGGGATGATTTAGCGAATCCTGCTTTGAGCAGGGGGTTGGACCAGATGGCCCAGGAGGTCCCTTCCAACTCTATGATTCTATGATTCTAAGAGAAGGAGGCACATACCAATAAGTTGTACTGTGAGCTCTTAGTGACTGGGCTTTAAGGGAGACACCTATGGAAAGATAAAGCTGCTATAATGGCTGCTATGGTTGCCAAAAGTAAAGAGTAAGGGATATACAAGCTGCACCACATCCATTACATACCAATACTGCAAGGAGGCACCTGCGGCCGTTCCACTGTGGGAGGAGAGGAAATGCTAAATAACTTCATGACAGGAAGCATAAAGACTGTCAGGCTGTGCATAGAGATATCATGGGATCTTACCGTGGTTCTATATAACAAATGGATGCAGTATCCACCGCGAATCCAAGGGTGCTGTGATATGGGAGAGTGACAGGATTTTATAGTCCTGTGAGAGATGTAGCACAGGCGGGAGCGTGCAACCGGAAGTGGAAGGGCAAGTCCTGTACACACGTCATCATGTGTTCCAGACGCTGAGAGAGGACGAAAGGGGGGCGTGTCAGCAGAAAGAGCCCCAGGAGTGTGCTGCAGCCTGACAGGCTGAATCGCAGATCAGGGCAGTGAGGAGGGATTTGTTACCATGGAAACTACTGCAGCACTGATATCAGAAGTGCCAAGAGTTAAAATAGTGGCTATTCAGTGCTCTGGTGGTGAAGATTCAAAAAAATTCACAATTGTTGATTCTGTAATTGATATAAAATGCAGTTAGTATCGAGGACATGGAGTATTACAATAAGATACAATAAAATGAAAGAAAACATCATGATGCAGCATTGAAACAAAAATTACACAACATGTCTAAGCAGAATAACGGTGTCAGATTATGTCAAAAGTTATGACTGGACGAAAGCCTGGATATCATAATCTTTGTTTAACCCCTTAGGTGCCAAAGTGTTGAGCTCATGGATCCAGTAGGCCTCTCTTCTTTTTAAAAAATTGATACGGTTGCCTCCCCTGCGTGATGGATAGATCTTCTCTATTACTTGAAATTTTAGTTGAGCAGTCATTATAGCAGCTTCATCTTCCCATAGGTGTCTCCCTTAAAGCCCAGTCACTAAGAGCTCACAGTACAACTTATTGGTATGTGCCTCCTTCTCTTGATCTTGTTCTTCACGATTGTTTGCTATTCCCTGTGCCATCACTTATTCTGTGCTATAATGTGAACGATGTCTCAGCATGTTATCCATTTTCCATTTTGAAAACCCATGTAATTTGTTGTATATACTTTCTTTGTCAATTTTTATTTTTGTTATCTTTATCTATACTTCACAGTACATTGATGAAGGTCCTAGACCGAAACGTCTGTAGGTATGTACTGCAATTCATTAAAACCACCTTTCTGCATCAGAATCTTTTTGGTGTGTGCCAAGTTTATATAAATTGAAGTTCACAGATTGGGATCCTACTTGTGCACCACCTCCGGTTACCAGGGTTGTGCCAACGGTTTTGTTCTAATACTGCAGGTTCTGCAGACAGCATTATATTCTTCTTTAGATATGCCTCCCTCTTTCCATTTTATAAACATTTCTTTCTTCCTTTTTAGCATGTGCTTAAGTTCTGTGTTCATCCATCCTGGTTTCCTTAAATGCTTCCTATTCTTCCCTCTTTTCGGAATTGTTAACAACTGTGCTTTGAGAATTTCATTTTTCAAGATTTCCCATCCCTCCTGGACATTTTTGTCTTTTAGGATATCCAGCCATTGGATCCCTCCAATTCTCTTTCTGAATCCCTTAAAATCTGCCTTTCTGAAATCTAACCTTGACATCTGAGTCTTCACAGGTCTTCCTCCTCTAGTTGTCCAAAATTCTAAAATTGCATGGTTGCTACCTCCTAGAGTCCCAGCCACTTTTACCTCCTCAACCATTTCCTCCCTGTTTATAAGGATTAGATCCAAGGTAGCAGTTCCCCTTGTTTTCTCCCCTACCTTTTGGAAGATAAAGTTGTCAGCAAGAGAGGATAAGAATTTCCTTGACCTGTTAGTTTTGCCTGAGAGAGATTCCCAACAAATGTCTGGATAGTTGAAATCTCCCATGACAACTATGTCATATTTTTTGGAGAACTGTATCACTTTACACTCTATTTAGTTTTCTGACCGGTTACTATTTATTTATTATTTTCTGTATAACAAATAGTATACAGGTTCAGTTTTTCATCTGTGATTTTTATGTTAATTAGCACTTAGCACTTTATATGCACATTTTTAAAAAAAAATTCTATTAATTTTTTATGTGCTGCATGCTAATTTCTGGATATTTTTGACATCAGACCTGTATGCTATATATATTTTTTATATACTGAGGCTAAAGGAATTAATGTTTTTTTTTACCTTGGGTTCAAATTATATATATGTAACAATTTTTGGTCTTTTGGTGCCTTTTTCATGCACAGTGTGATTAAAACTTACCAATAATAATAAAGATTTTTTAATAATATTTTGCCTTAAGTCCTAATTTTACTGCTCATCCATATGGACTACACTATCCTCTACATCTTGAAATATAGTATATATTTCCTATGTGTTTCTCACTGTAAACCAGTCTTTAATCATGATCTTATCCATGATTAAGGACTGGCTTACAGTCAGAAATGTGTAGGACATTTATAGTATATTGCTGAATGAAATTGAAGATTTAATTCATTTTACAATCGTACTGGAATAACGTTCTATTTTTTACCTGGATTTTCGACTGAAGGATTTGTTTCTATTAGATCTATATAGCACTGAGTGTAGCAGGAGCAGCTTCACCAGGGCCAAGGATCATAATGTAAGCAGATTGCGGGATGCAGTGACGCAAAAGAGGCAGAGTAAGGGGTAACAAATTTAACCACTTAATGACCGGAGCTTTTTTTGATTTCTCGTTTTCGTTTTTCGCTACCCTTCTTTGCAGAGCCAAAACTTTTTATTTTTCCATCCATATGGCCATGTGAGGGCTTATTTTTTGCAGAACGAGTTGTACTTTTGAACGACACCATTGGTTTTACCATGTTGTGTACTCGAAAACAAGAAAAAATTCCAATTGTGGTAAAATGCAAAAAAGTGCAATCCCACACTTGTTTTTTGTTTGGCTTTTTTGATTGGTTCACTAAATGCTAAAACTGACCTCCCACTATTACTATTACTATTGCAATGTCGCGTCGACCAAAAAAACGTAAACCTGGCATTTTGATTTTTTTCTCGCTACACCGTTTAGTGATCAGGTTAATGCTTTTTTTTATTGATAGATCGGACAATTCTGAACTCGGCAATACCAAATATGTGTAGGTTTGATTTTTTTTTTATTGTTTTACTTTGATTGGGGCGAAAGGGGGGTGATTTAAACTTTCATGTTTTTTTAAAATTTTGGCATGCTTCAATAGGCTATAAGCATGCCATACTTGATCGGCTCTGCTACATATAGGCGATGCTCAGATCGCCTATATGTATCAGAAATACAGCATTGCTATGAGCGCCGACCACAGGGTGGCGCTCATAGCAATCTGCTGACAACAACCATAGATGTCTCTATGAGACCTCTGGTTGTCATGGCAAAGCATCGCTGACCCCTGATAATGTGACGGGGGTCGACGATGCGCTCATTTCCGTCCGGGTGACGGAAACGCTAGTTAAATGCTCTCTGTCAGTGTTTGACAGCGGGATTTAACTAGTTAATAGGCGCGGGCAAATCGTGATTCCAGCTGCGCCTTTTGCTGGCACATGTTAGCTGTTTATAACAGCTGACATGTCGCGGCTTTGAGGTGGGCTCACCGCTGGTGCCCACCTCAGAGCAGTGGATGTCGACCGCTGAAGTATTATCCCATCAGTGGTCGGTAAGGGGTTAACAATTTAATTAACAGGGTAGATAAACTCCTCGCAGGGAGATAAATGGTTAAATGGTGAAAAGCAGGTGCAAAATAATAGCAGTCCAATTATCAATCTTATCGTGTCCTTTATGTTCCTCCACCGCAGATGATCCTTTGGGGGTTGTAGCACCAGCAATGGCCGGGGAGATGTCCACAGATGAGGTCCCTTGAATGATGATCCGTATTCTGGTGGCCATGGGCGGTCTCTGGTTTTACCCGTTTAGCCCCTAGTACATGAGCCTGTGCAGCCAAAGCAAAAAAAGCCACAGCAATCCCAGGGTTAAGCGTGGGCTGACGTGTAACAGATGGCAGAGAGGGCTGCAAACTACTGTCCTTTACCCAGTTCTTGCATCTCTGCAAGTGCGCTGTACTCACAGTCACTGGGCGCATGGCGCTCTTTACTCTCACTGTCCTGCTAGTGATACAGGGAGCTGTCAACTGCAGTCTGTCGCAGCGCCAGTGCTTGGGGTGGGGAGTGCGCTGCTCACCCTGCTGCACTCTCACTGACGACGGGAAACTCTGCCTCACTTCGCTCGCTTTTCCCCTGGTTTCCAGTTCACCCGGGCCCCCTCCTTCTGGGTCATAGGACCTGTCCAGTCCCCTATTCCTTCCCCGGGCAATTTGGGACCCAGTCTCGACAGTTCCGGACCCGGCTCAGTACAAGTACCCGCAGCCCGGTCTTCCTCCTTAAGGTACTGTCACACTTAGCGATGCACCAGCGATCCCGACCAGCGATATGACGCGTTCAGGATCGCTGGTGCATCGCTAAGTGGTCGCTAGTGAGCTGCCATACAAGCAGATCTCACTAGCGACATCGCTGGGGACGGGGGTCGCTACTTACCTTTCACGCTAGGCGATCCTGCGTCCTCCTGCCCGGCTCCACGCGTCGCTCGTTGTCACAGCAGGAAGCCCCAGCAGGAAGCTGACGACGAGAAACAGTCCAGCCTGTTCTCACGCGTTCAGCGATAACCAGCGGGGGAGTGTGTTGTAGGTAAGTATCACACATAGCGATATCGCTAGCAATATCGCTATAACGTCACAAGTTATAGCGATATTGCTAGCGATATCTCTTAGTGTGACATGCCCTTTACAATATAGCAGGCGTAAGCTGGTTGTTCCTGTTTTTAGAGTGTTTATGCCCTTGATGACAGCCCCATTGCAGTTCATTATACTACCATTGTACTACCATGTACAGGAGCCCTTACTTACAGTTAATGCATAGGATCCGGTACGGCATTACATGGATAAATGCATATTATTATGGAAACTCAGGCATTCTATGCACCTCTATGGCCCTCCTAGAGGCACCATATCTTAGCCTAGAAGAAATGTTGCTAGGATAGAGTACCTCCAAATTACTGCGAGCAATGGTACATGCCACAGTTGTCTTCCCTCAGATTGAATATGAATCTGTGGTTAAAAACCTCTGTGTAAACCAGAGGCATAATATGGGCTAATAGTAGTCTACAGCCACAATATTATAGATCTATATTATGAGCCATTGCTTTTGAAAGAATATATTTGTTTCATGACTGTTCCATGGATTCATTGATTATATCATGCCTCACTTACATTTTTTCTTCTTATTCATCAATGACAACATTATGGCAAGAATTACAAGAATAATGTTAAAAATGCCATATTGGAATTACACTTTGTATATTGTGTTAAGGGTCTACAAGATAAAAACATTGATTCTTAGATTAAAGTTTCTTCCTGTCTTTGTGATAAAGTGTTAGACATTTACCTAATCATTGACTCTCTTGTTTGCCGACAGTTAGAAAGGGTTAAAGGTGATATATGATTTCATATTCTCACCATGTATATAAGTGAGCTGGGAATGTGGCTTAATTGCTGGGTACAGTGACCATAGAGGCTATTGCAATAGGGAACAGACAAAGTCTTATTCTTGCTCCTTCTTCCAGGAAGGATGAAGGTCACTACATTACTGTTGATTTCCGCCCAGGTATTCCTTGCTATTGCTGGACGATCTCGCGGTAATAAAGAACCAGAGATAACTTCTATTGCTTGCAATGACCCTGCTGTAGAAGCTGCTGCTGATTTGTCTTTACACCAGCTAAATGCCAACCGAAGAGAAGGGTCTGTGCTCGGACTAAAACGAATTTCCAACGTACAACAACAGTTTGATGTAAGTATCACATAAATCTGATCTACAATATCTAAACTTACTGTACTTTCTAATGTGTAGGCATTTAGTAATGAATGTCGATGCCATCATATAAGCCATTAATTATTTAACTCTATAGGAAACTAAATAAGGTGAAGTGAAATTTGTGCAGCTACAGGGTGACATCAATTATTTCTAATGACAGTTTTGGAGAAATGCTCAACAAAATAATCCAACCCTTACAGTACGATATCTTTGTCCTTGTGGTGTTGCCCCTTATTAGCGGCAATAAGTTGAAAAGTAGACATAGACATTGTTTTTCATCTGTCTTAGCATGCACATCTTGTCACTATAGTCTAAGCTCTCATAACATCTAGGCATGATCTACCAATGATTTAGAATTTATTAATTTAAGTCTGAATTACATGGTTAAAAAAGGTGAATATCCATCAAGTGCAATGTTTTATACTCAGGAACATCTGTGCCCGGCGCCTCCGCAGTGTTTTCCTCCTCCATATATGTGTTGACGCCAAAATACTCACCACCCCGGCTGCAGCAGTGTCCTCATGATTCCACTCCTTTCCTGTGTTTTGGCGGTGTGCCTAGTGAGTGGGCGCGCTCCCCTGCTCTTATGGGCAGCATGCGCACATGATTAAATGCCCCTTGCTAACAGCTGGGAGATATTTAGTTAAAGTAAGCACCTGCAAGATGTCTCCCAGCCAACAGCTGGGAGGCATCTTGCATAAAAGGCACCCTCGCCAATTGAGCAACTCCTATATTTTAGTCTTAGGCCTCTTTCACACATCCGGCTTTTGTAATCCGGCACGATGCGGCGAAATTTTTAATAACCGGATCCAGCACCGGATCCAGTTTTGTCCCATAAGCTTTCATGGTCGCCGCATCGTGCCGGATGGTTATGCGTCGTGTCCGGTTGTTGCCGGACACGGCAAAAATTAGCCGTCCGGCATCTGCAAAAAACGTTCTCTGCAACGTTTTTTGTCAGCGCCAGACCAGCTTTTTCCACAGCGCATGCCCGGACTCTGTGAATGTTAACCCCACAAGTGCCCGGCGAGAGAGAGAGAGATCTCTCTCTGTCACCTGGACACTTGTGAGAGATCTCTCTCACCGGGCACTTGTGGGGTTAACACTCACAGTGTCTGGGTGAGAGAGAGAGATCTCTCTGTGGGGATTTAGCCCACAAGTGCCCGGCAAGAGAGAGAGATTCTCTCGCCTGGACACTGAGTGTTAACCCCACATGTCTCTCTCTCTCTCCACCCTCCTCTCCCCTCCCCTCCCCTCCCCTCCCTTTCAGCAGCTGTCTCTCTCAGCGGCTGCCTCTGTCCACCGGTGTATATGTTCCTCCTGCGGCTCCTTTAAATCACGTCCGAGCCGTATCAGACGCAGCACACACATCCGGTGTCACGGCTGCAGGCCCCACACACCGGATGTGTGAAAGTAGCCTTAGTGGTGTTGGTTTGTGCAAATGTATGTTGCCAGGTCCCCAGTCCTTAGTCTGTTAAAGTTATTTTCGTATCCTGTGTTCCCATTAGCCTAGTATAGTTTGTCAGGATACAAGTGATGCTTGTACAAGTAAGAAGATCTAGCTTTCGAGAAGATGAATAAAAAACAAGACTTTATTTCATTTCCATTAAAATATCATGACTGCTGTCTGTGCCCAAACTGGTAATACCGGAGGAAGATCGTCTGAGGAGGTCCTCCTCAGATGATCTTCCTCCAGTATTACCTGTTTGGGTACAGACAGCAGTCATGATATTTTAATGGAAATGAAATAAAGTCTTGTTTTTTATTCATCTTCTTGAAAGCTGGATCTTCTTACTTGTACAAGCATTCCTCTTACGTCTGGCAGAGACATGATCCGTGCTACGAGTTCCACTGGAATCACACAGGGTGAGCTGAATACCAAACCTTCGTTAGGATACAAGTGGAACCACAATCTCAATGAGCGGCAACAATCCAAAACACCATGTCTGCAAAAGGAGATTCAGGTTTGGCTTTTATCCTAAGTCATACGGCAAGGCTTGTTAAAGGGTTGATATTGACTTTTAGCATTGCTGCTTCCAATAGGTGGCGCTAGAGTTCAAGTCCTCTTCCTCTCTGAAGAGGAAATTTGCATATTTATTTTGCCAGAGGATCATGCATGACATTTAGGTCTCCTCCCTCTGACATGCCAGGACTGGCTTGTCACTCTACACAAAGAGAAACATTTACCCCTTAGATCCCAAGGGTTAAATTAATTCAGTTTTATTAACCTTTCTTAAAAACTGAGTTCTACAGTAGAGTCTTTTAAATCTGAATACTTTACTGTAAACATTTTAACACACGGCGTTAAAAAATGATAACAGTTAATTTCATCTAATCTTCTTCCTTCCAATACATGGGCAGAGTTGGTTCAGTTTTACTTCATTATTTTTCTTTTGTCAAAAGTAGGATATGACAACAAGATTCCGCTCTTAACGGGAATTTGTCATGTAAAATAATGCTATTAACCTGCAAATATGTGATTGATCTCCAGGTTAATAGCATTTTGGCACCCTGCTGTGTCACCACTGAAAGTCCCGCTGTCGGGAGGAAATTACGTTTATTCCCCCAGACAGGCTCGCTCTTTCAGTCATAGGGGTGACGCTGCCATGGTTTCAGTCACAGCTCTTTGTATAGAGATCGGTGGCTGTAACCAGCTGGTACTGACTGACAGCAGGATAATGAGCTTTAATGCTGAGCCTGCTGTCAGTGATTGCCAGGGAGTAGTTATAGTCACCGCTCTCTTTACACAGAGAGTTGCCACTGACCCTGTGACTGACAGAGAGAGTCTGCTGGGGGGAATATAGTTACTTTCCTCCCGACAGCGGGGCTCTCAGTGCAGGCACAGTAAAGTGTCAGAACGCTATCAACCTGCAGATTAACCCTGTATCTGCAGGTTAATAGTGTTATTTTACTTGACGGATTTCCTTTGAGGCCCCTTTCATAGAACTCCCTTTCTATCTATCTTCTATCTGAGTACCCATTCTAGTTTTCAGGCAATGTTCACGTGTGCTTTTTTTAAATGAAATTGTCTGTGACAAAAGAAAAAAAATGAACAAATCTGCTGATCAAAATAAAGCATTCAAGTAAATAGGTCCGTAGTAAGCGTGGCGCTTAGATACCTGCTGTTTACCCTGTATACCAGCGTGCTCTCTGGTCCTGATCGGGCACCCAGGGTAAACAGCGGGTAACTAAGCGCTGAGCGGTAATTAGTTACCCACTGTTTAACCTGGATACAGCGTGCTCGCTGGTTCTGATCGCTGGTGAGTCTGCCTATGTGACAGCTCACCAGTGATCAGCTAACTATGTCCCAGCGATCCCATCCACGTAGGATCGTTGGTGGGATCGCTGGGACATTGAAGCGTGTAACGGGGCCCTAATGGTCTGGGCCAGAAATCTATTGTTGGTCTCCCGCTGGGCAGCACACATCGCTGCGTGTGACAGCGAGAGACCAACGATCAGCAAGCTCCCAGAGCCATACAGCAGACGCTGGGAGCTGGTATCCAGGTTAAACAGGGGGAAATAATCGCCATGCGGTGCTTAGATACCCGCTGTTTACCCTGGATACCAGCGTGCTCTCTGGTCCTGATCAGGTATCCAGGGTAAACAGCTGGTAACTAAGTGCCGGGCAGTGCTTAGTTACCCGCTGTTTACCCTGGATACCAGAGTGCTGGCTGGTCCTGATCGCTGGTGTCTATGTGACAGCTCACCAGCGATCAGCTAACTATGTCCCAGCGATCCCATCCACATCGGATCGTTGGTGGGATCGCTGGGACATTGAAGCGTGTAACGGGGCCCTAAGACTATGCAGGCATGACTCATTACTAATTCAAAGTCTGTGACACTTGCTATGTATGGAACGTGTTTTTGGGTAGATAATGAGGAGCATATTTGTTAAAATTTATTGTGTTCCAATCATTTGTTGGCGAGAATTGAAAGTGACACAAAAAGTTTTTAATTCTCAGGAGGAGAATGGATCTGTATTTTATCTGACAATGGATGTTTTGGAAACTGAATGTCACGTACTGAGCCGGCGACTGTGGAAAGACTGTAGGGCCAAGCCTAATCATGAAGCGGTAAGTACATCTGGATTTTGCTCTCAGCTCATTCATAACTCAGGATATCCTCTCACTCCTACTTCTAAAACTTTGCTTATCCTGTAGCTTTATTCTGTAACATCTTATCTGGTTCTATGAGACTAAAGCAGTCCATACACATTAGATAGCTGTTGGCCGACAGAAATCTCTGCCAAGTCCTATATACTCCTACAGGAACACTAAATTGTAACAGCTTAACTCTGTCCATTCTCTTTGTAATTATACAGGCTGGATCCTTCTTCTTCTACCCCATCATCTGTCAGGGGATAATCAGTAGGCCCACATACACTTCAGACAATTGGCCATTACAGCCAAAGTCATCCACTACGATCTACCTAGGTTTATTTCATTATGAAGGGTGAGATAAGTCAGTGCTCGCTTAGTGGCATTAAGATAATATAACATTGCACAAGCCATTGACTTTTTTTAAGTTAGTTGTCAAATTAATACCCTCAAATGTGTTGTGATATCCAAATACTGTGTTATCTGTGTTAAGGTATAACTTTGCTACCCCATGTATGCAAATAAGGCTTTAGTTCTCTGGGAGTGTCAAACACTACTTAAGTCTTAATATTCTGCATCCCCAGCTCTATTCCCCACCCAGCCCAACTTTCCCATACTTTAGGGTACGTGCCCAAGATGCAGCTCACCTGCAGTGCGTCCAAAACGCTGCATTGTAGGTTACAAGCAAAGTGCATGGGATTTATAGAAATTCCATGCCCACTGTGTTTATATTTAACCCACTGTGCGAGTTTAGGAGCCACAGCATGTCAATTAACTGCAGTGGAGACGCTAGCATTCGCTGTGTGGTCTCAACCATAGCCATTCACTAGATGCTGTAAATCCGCATGGTTCAATGAACACATGCGGATTTACCTACGTGATTAGAGTGCAGCGTTTTGGATGCAGTGAAAATACACTGCATCCAAAACGCTGCTATATCCTGATCGTGGGCACATAGCCTTACTGGCAGCTCACTTGCTGTGTAGTCAAGCCTGTGAGCTGTCAGTCAAGCAGAGGAAAGTGATTCTGGGGGGGAATTGAATGAAACCTGATTTTTCAGTCAGGAAGAAACAGATTGCAGGAGTAACGGTATGGATGATGTATTTCAGACAGCAACATGCTCATTTAATTATTTTCTTTTCTCATCTTTCTTTTTTTGGAGGGGTGAGCGTGTAAGCAGGTGGTGGGATGCAGTGTCTCAAGAAAGGCAGAGCAAGGGTTAACAATTTAATTGAACAGTAAAGATACTCCTTGCAGGGAGATGGACAGTTAAATTTCAAATGATAGGGAAATAAACAACAACAATGTGATAGCAGTCCACTAAATAAACTTATCGTGTTTGTGGCTTCCTCGGCCGCAGATGATCCGATGAGGGTTGTAGTCCCAGCAATGGCCGGTGCAATGTCCTCAGAGGAGATTCCACAGCTCACGGTATATCTTCGGGCGGCAACGGTCGGTCTCCGGTTTTACACGTTGAGCCACTAGTCCATAAACTTGTGCAGCCAAAGTCAAGCGAGCTGCGTACAGTCTATTGTTGAGGGAAGTCTGCGGTGTGCTGACCGGCAAAGACGGCCACAACGAACAGTTCTGAACACGACCCCCATTCCTATGCCCGCGTGTGGCACTGAGCTTAACGGAGCCCACGGACCTTCCTCTGCTGCTGGTCTCCACGGCGTGCTCGTGTGAAGCCAACCACGGTACGTTGCAGTGCTGCTGCACACTAAGCGGACCATGCTGCGCACACACCTGCTGATTCACCCCTGGCAGGAAACTGCCCATCTCTGCGCGCATTATTTTGTTTTCCACGCACCCTGCTTCTGGGTCAAGAGGTCTGTCCGGTCCCCTATTCTTTCCCCCGGCAACCTGGGATGCAGCCTCGACAGTTTCAGACCTGGTGCAGTACAGGTGCCCGCAGCCCGGTCTTCCTCCTTACAAGCGGAGCAGGGAAGAGATTATTCTGACCAATCCCCATTTAGGATTACCAACATCTCATAATTAAATTATACTATTGAAAAGTGTACCTCCAGGATAGTTTTTTAGCCAATTTATCTCTCTACACATGAATGTAAGTATGACTGCAGAGACCCAAAGAACCCTTTCTCATGTGATAAAAAAAAACATACTCATATACATTTAAACAAAACTTGCTTTAATGGGGATTTAAGAATAAATATAACAAACTCTAATTTTTCATTTTTTTTAATGGGCGGTGGTTGGTCATAGCACAGATGTTAACATGGTAAGGCACGATTGGCCTGATGAAACCATCAGTATGAAGCGTTTAGCCACAGCCAGATGCCTGAGGCAAGTCAGCCTTCCTACTGGAAACCTCTATAATATGGAATTGACCACCCAAGAAGAGCAAAGTTTTTTCAACGGTGGTCCGACCTCCACCCTTTAAACCTAAAGCCTGCTCAATTATATCCTGCAGGTCAGAAAGAAAAATTTCCAAACAATATCCGTCAGATAACCATCGTCAGGCAACATAAGCCATGAATTTTCCCCCTCAAGTTATTTATGTCTAACAATAACTCCATCCTGAAAGAGTACAAAATAAGACATTCAAGCATTTACCATGCGGTACGCTCGACCACCGCCCCCTCCCTCGAGCCCTGCTAAACCACAAGGAGAATAACCTCAGATCACACAGATAAAGTTCAGAAAAGAAATTGTGAAACATATCAATGTCTGGCTGCATCATGGTGAGGCCTCAGCCAGATGGCATTAGCAGAGGTTATTCCCACCAGCATGAAGGACCAGAATGACAGGAGATATGGCGGCACAAGAGATCCCAACCTCCTCTGGCCACACCTGTGACCAGGTACAACCCATAATGCCTCTCCAGCGAATGTCCAAGCCACAGAAAGAGAGTTCTCTTCCACCTGGTCGGCTCTCTGCCCTCTGTGCAGCACAAAAGACATTTCAATGATCCAGTATCCATACCACCGGTCTG